>NC_071088.1:11532500-12217500 GCF_027358695.1 Spea bombifrons
GCCGTCATATTGCCCAAAGTTCAAGTTAGGGAAAAATGACGGCGCTTTTCATTACGTCAGGAGAGGATGTCAACGAATGTGCTGCCATATTGCCTCTAGTTCAAGTTAAAAGTTGAAAGTAGGCACAAGGCAACAAATTTTGTTCCTGAATTAAAAATGCCACAAATTTACGGCTGAATCAAAAGGGTAGAAAATTAAATTCTTGCCAAAAAAAAAACAGGCCAAAAGTTTGTCCAGATCATTTTTGGCCCATTTGCACATGGGGGTTTTTAGATTTGGAAACGAAATTAATTGGCCAATTCCCATATCACACTCTCATTCTTATTCACTTCCTCTCTCACGATCTCTGAATTGTAACCTACCTTTTCAACTTACTGCTTCCGTGTCATGCAGCTCCACTTCTTCTCTTGCATCCTCTTCTTCGTCTTGTTCTTCCTCTTCTTGCTCCTCGCTCGTCGGCGTTTTCTGTTCAAATCTTGACATGACCTTCCGGTGAACTGGCGTTGACAGAACACAAAAGAAAAAAGTGGCGGTGTTGACAGAAGACAGAAGATGAAGAAGATGCTGGGAAAGATGCAGAGCTGCAGAACAAAGAAGCAGTCGGCGGAGAACATAGGGAGACATACAGAAAGTGTGAGAGAGAGTGAATGAGAGAATGTGAATGGGAGTATGAAACAGTGGATGTGAATGAGCCCATTAAATTAGAATAAATATACAGAGCTTTTTCCTTTGTTTTCGCTTGTTTCGTGTAGGTCTTCCCTCGTTTCATAGCAATTTGATAAAATATGCATATTTACACTCATATATTTATTTTAAAACTTTAACGTACCCAGGCATTTTTTGCTACATTCATTATCCTTGGGTTTATACAGAATATTATTACTGTGAAACAGCTTGTATTTGAAATCATTAAAAATATTTACACTATTACGGAAAAAATCTTAGCAAAGTATAACAAAATTATGTCAAAATAGCTATTTAACCTATTCTGCAGAACTTAACACTATTATAATTAAGTTCTGCAACACCATTGTCAGCAATTATCATTACTTGTAGTGTTTAATGCCCAAACGCCTCTGAGAAATAATCATGTAAAATTTTGCTTCGTCCTGATTTTTTTTGCCAGGAACCTTTTAATTATCATGTGACACAAAAAGCAGGCTGATACATTGGCATAGGAACTAGAAAAAAAGTAATAAAAGCTTCTGTTGTGTGTATGTGTGTGTGTGTGTGTGTGTGATGACATCTTCAGAGGAAAGAATAAAATGATAGATTGGAAAAGGATTAATTGCTTAACCTACGAGAGAGTACAATTATTGTTTTTTCTAAGTAGAACAGCCCCAGTTTTATATTGTAATTATGAATACATTCAGCCAGTCATTTGATATATATCTTAGAGGGATTTCTATATCTGCTGAAACAAATGTCAAATGTCACATTGAGTGATTGCTCACCTCTACAATTCGGAATATTTCCAAGCAGTAATTTGACAACATGAATTATAAATTGCATTGCCCTAATAAAACCAATTCCAGACGAGTAAAATTATTGTAATTATGAAATTATAAGGAATAGGGTTTTATCTGCATAGTCAGTTAATTCCAGAGTACTTATCTAATTATTACAATGGGGTCCTGCACATAAATGCAAACATGGTAAATTGGTGTAAATTGTTATGCCCCCACATAACTGGTGAAGATGCTGTCAAGTGTCATAACATGAAATAACAAATTACCTTTTTACCTATTTTATTGTATTCTATATAAATAGACACATTTAGAATGGCCTCAGTTTTTAAGTCTAAAATCATGGTACAAATATGAATTGCTTGATTTGGAAGAAGATGCTAAATATATATCTTTTTTTTTATTCCCACAAAAAAGAAATGTTTTATTTTTTTTTTAGAAAATGATGCCTTGTGTGTTGATGGATATCTTTGAGAAACTATGTATGGTTTCAATATTCTAGCCATATATTCATTAATAATTGTAAATTATTCTAACCTTGGTGTCTAAATAATTGGAATTTTAATAAAGACAGGAGGCGAGTATTTGCATTACTCTCTTTACCGTCATCACACAGCGGCAAAGAAAAAGAAGAAACAGTAAACTTGTAAACTAATCAAGAAACAGATATAGCCATGTAAGCTATGATAACTCGTCCCCCTTCCTCTATTAAAGGCTGCCAAACCTGTGGATACTCAGCTTTCCATCTTCGGAGAGGACTACAGACGAAATCTGTCTTTCGGAACTGATCTGGTGGCTACAACACATCAGTGTCTGGAATGGGAAGGCGATATTCGGCAGCCAACCAGACCTAGTGATAGAATCAGATGCGAGTCTGTACGGTTGGGGTGCACGATGCGGATCTTTCGAGACAGGAGGACGCTGATCAGAAGAAGAAAATCACCTCCACATCAATTGTTTGGAACTTCTGGCCGGTTCCTTTGCAATCAAGAGCTTAACGAAAGGCAAGTTCAACATCTGCATGCTACTGAAGATGGACAATATCTCTGCCGTCCAGTATATCAATCACTTGGGAGGCACGAGATCCAAACATCTAGCAGACATAGCCAAAGACTTCTGGCATTATTGCTTAGATCGTGGAATTAATCTCAAAGCCGAATACTTGCCAGGATTGAGCAATTCTGTGGCGGATTGGAACTCCAGATACCTCACCGACTGGAGTGATTGGATGTTAAACAAAGACATATTTCAAGAGATTCTTGGGATATGGGGACCACTTCACATAGATCTGTTTGCTTCCCGGTCGACTACTGGACCAGTTCTTCACAAAAGAACACAAGGAACCAAAGTAAATTACATGTGTTGATATGATAGAAAATCTAATAAAATGTCAAAGAATTAGAGTCTGTGTTTGCATTTTTCAAAACTTGGATAATAATGTAACTTTATTTCAAGAAATAAGTACTAAGAAACTACAGTTTTTCAGAAAGTTTTTTTTTGCTAGCGTTATCCAGTCCAATTATCACAACCTACATAACCGGAACATAGAAATTTAAAGAGTTTAGAAATGTAGGTGCCCTTTTATGGAAAATATTTTGTTAGAATACTGCATTACTTAATGGGAATGTGTGTATGATATTGCCAGAAGCTATGTATAATTAACGGTTCATTTTGTAATTCCTCTTGACTTTGTGAATACCCTAAGGTAGGAAAGCAGTTGCATATCTTAGAATTAATTATTCTTTGCCTTGAATAAAAAGGCACAAAGTATTCAATAGGATAAAGGCTAAAAGCACACACTGTACTTTAGATGGATGTTTAAAAAGGTGTTAAGCGCATATTCATACACCTCTTTAAATAGACATACTAGATTTTTGAAAACAAAAATGGGAAGAAGAGAAAGCGCAGATTATCGGATAATTCATTTTCTGATGGAAGTTCAAATGTAAAATTATGCTAATGAAATGTGCATGTATTCAAGTTAGCAATACTGAAAATGCTTGCAAAGTAGGGTGAAATTTACATTTCTGCATTTACTGGAGCAGTTCTAGAAAAGTAGATAAATATTATGCATACGTATAACGTATATCGATCCAAAATATGTATGTGTATATATATGGTCTAACATGACCTTCATCTCGTTAGCCTGTTCCAAAATGCTAAAGGTTCAAAGGGCATTTTAAAGTGAAGGTGCCATTGTTACAAATTTTACGGCTAAATACATTTATTAAAATTGCATATAGCTTGTAGTTTTCATTTTTACATAAGTGGAAATGTTTTGGGGACATTTTGTTTAGAAGTAAGGGATTCTTTTTGGTCCATTTAAAAAAAAATATTTGTGACATAAAATCCATGTTTTGGTCATGCAGCTAAACAGCAGTGGTTTATCAAGATGACATCATGTTTGTTCTTTTTAAATGTGATTATTGTAATTTATGAGTTAATCAAATCTTGGAGGTTCCTTGAATGTTCCTGTACATTGTTCCATCATGTACTATATATGTTATATATATAAGAGAATAACAGCAGGACATTGTTGCCTTTTAGTCTACTAGTCGAAAACCATAAAGTTATTTTTTCAATATATATATTTTTTATTACATAACACAATTTTTCGTTATTTTTACCAAGAAAGTTCTTAAAGTGTCGCCTGTTATTGAACTTTACCAAGTTGTAGCATGTTGGAAGCCATAACAAGTACAGTCCAATGTAATTCTCTCTAAATGTCAAGTCTATCCTTCTTGTAATAGCACAAATTAGAGTGAACTTTTATAATGAGATTTCTGCTACAATTTACTTAGCGCTGTACTTAACTAATCTTACCATGTAAAACACGGAAGTACTATTAAACACATTTAATCTTAAGTGAATCAAAGCCTAAAAAATATTATAATAATAATTCCGCATGGAATGAGTTAAGGTAACATACTATTTTAAACATGATTAAAAAGTGATCTGATTTTCTTCTCATTAATCATTAGAATACTAAAGTAGTCCAGGATGACAACTTGGAAGAAAGGGCAGCATGATCGCGCCTTGATTGGGGTGGAGGCATTGATTACCCTATTGCTTTCAGGTTTAAGGAGCAGGAGAGGTAGGCCTAAGGGGAACGGCTAAAAAAAGGAGGTGCTCGGGGTTCAGGCATTAAAATACTTGCTAAAAAGTATCAGGTGCAAGTTTGCAACTGCCGGCTTTAGTCTCAGCAAAGGTGCTACAGGACAAGGAGGCGCAAGGTGTCTGTTGGTGAGCATGGAGCGAAGAGGTGGCGGAAAAATGTCACGTGGTGGACATTAAACCATAGAGGTGGATGCAAGGTTGGATAGTTGAGGTATTAGGGAGTCGGCTTCTCCAGCTGCATGATGGAGGCCACGTCAGTGTGGAGTGGATTGGTAGCCATTGACGGATGGGAGAGAGGGCCAGGGAGGGGGAAGAGAAAAAATGTGGGACTTAACTATGAAAAGCTAGCAAATCAAGGGTCATAGAGAAAACTCATCTCTCCCATTACTGATTCGATTACCCCTCCAGGGATGGATCCGGGTATTCTCTTAACACTTATAGCACATCATTCTCAAATAGCTAATCATTGGTCTTGCAGATTAGCAGGGAAGTATGTTCATAGCACATATATGTCAAATCACCTACAGGTTACCAGTAGGTCCCCATGGGGGGCCACCAATGGTGATATTATGGCAAGATCTTAACAGTGATGTGGTATAGTAGTTTCTAAAGGGTATCCAGTAATGTGAATATATGGCAACTGTATAGCTGATTCAAAATGGCAGGCCCAGAGGGGGATCTCTGAAAGGGCCAGCTCAAAGTTATAGACATCCTAAAGCCTGTCTGATGTCAGGTTCATCTAAGATTCTTATGATATAAAGATCATATATGCAAGATAGAGCTGGAGTGAGTGTAGATGTGATTCTCTACTGGTTTGTAGCTGATGTCAGGCAGAACTAACCTGGAGTGTGCCTGCCTCTTATCTCGCATGGATCCAATTACAAATATGGCTGCTTCCAGGCGCAAATCTCTATAAGCTAGGCCATGATCCCTCCAAGCTGCATCCATAACAGATCTCGGCTGGGGTATAGCCAGATCCGCGTCCAAAAACGGCAAGCCCAGATGAGCGGGGCACGAACCACAATCGGCTCAGAGGCAAGGGACCGCTTATGATCTGATAAGAGCTTGTTCGACACACTATCCTCCTGCACGGATACAATTATTTCTGTGTTTCTCAGGTGCAATAGTCACTCTTCCTTGGGCCAAACCAAAAGCCCCTGCTTATTGTTCTCGATTGGTTCAAATTGCCTTTGTAAGGACAGGTAAATTGATAAATTCTTCCACATTTTCTGAGCTTACATGAAATTAAATTTTTTTTAGCTAAACATCTTCAAACCAATTGATTGACTTACAAAGAGCATAAGCTTAAGGTAGTTTCAATAAATTAATTATGTTAAATGCTGTGGCAGTGACTGCTCTCTTTTAATAAACAGATAAAAATAAGCAAAACTCCTGAGCTACAATTTTCTATTTTAAACTACCTGTTTTGTGGAATCCAATTGTTTCTGGTCACCTTAGAAGGACAGGAAAAGTCTAGAGAGGAAGGTGCATTCAGGACAGTTAAGCAATGAGTTATGTAGTAATTTCTTCAGAATTGCTCTTTGCTGAGATAAAATAGCACCTTACTTTTGGAATATCTCCAAATTTGCCCAGATAAAAAATGAAATGCCAAGCATAAAATAGTCTCAGGTTAGAGCATTTTGCCACATTTACCATGTATGTTCAACGATGATTCAACTTTTTTGTTTAGCATAAGTACACAAATTATATTTTCTTTTCTTCTCAACACACACAGGGTTTTTGTATATTAATAGACATAACAATAATATTTATTATTATTAAATTCTAAAAAGCAAAAGACTAAAACACATGTCACACTGAAAAAAATATATATTTTTGATTTCTACTGGTATGAAGTGTTTTAGACTTTTTTGTATTTTTTACATTTTTTTATACTGCTCTTTACTAGACTTGTGCATTCTGATTCATATTAATTGCAAATTTATCAAATTTTGATTAAAAAAAAAAAAGCTCAGAATTTTCATACAAAATACGTGGGCCCACATTCACGTACACTCTCATTCTCGTTGACTCTGTCTCATACTCTTGAAATGTTTCTCTACCTTCTCTGTGGACCACTTCTGCATCTGCATCTCTTCTTCATCTTTTAACTTCTCTCTTCCCTTCTATATTCAATCTGCTATCTTTAATCACCTATCTTTGTCTGCGTTTCTGCAGGCACAACTTGGCAGGAACTTCTGTTGAAATAGTGGGGCTTTCCATGATGACCTCTCCCATTCTCAGAGGGTGACCTCTTGTTCTTTGTATATTTCTGTTAATGAACAGGTCACTGAAGAGCTCTTTATATTGGCCCTGAGCTCTTAATATTGACCCTGAGCTCTTAATATGGGCATTCACTAACAATATAGTTTATAGGCACTTTACTGGGTATGCATAGTTTCTGGGTTACATACATAGTTATATAGGCTGAAAAAAGACATGCGTCCATCAAGTTCAGCCTTTCCTATATCTGTTTATTTCTTGCTGTTGATCCAAAAAAAGGCAAAAAACCCAATTGTGGCTCTTTCCAATTTTGTACAAACTAGGGGAAAAAAATTCCTTCTTGACCCCAGAATGGCAGTCAGATCTCTCCTTGGATCAAGAAGCTGTTTCCCCATAATTTAAAAACGATATCCCTAATTATCACCACCTGTCTGTGCACCTAGGCAAAGAGCTAATGACAACGTAACTGATGAAAGAAGCTGGGACACAGCTGCAGAAATACAGAAAGTGTTACTAAAGGTGTCAGATCATCTTTAATTCATAATGATTAATGTTGTAGAGAAGATGACTGTAAGTGAGGCAAATGATCAGATGGTACAGCTGCAAAATACATACAGGTAGTATTTAATAGTTATTATTTTGGCACAGTTGGACAAGAAACCACAATCTAATATACACCCAAAGTAACAAATTTAACAGAAAACAACTTTACTCATTCTTTCCTTTTTTTTTGTTTCCGTTTAACACTAAACACTTCTTCTAATGGGGACGCAGTGATTTTAATATTAAATATCATTATCTAAAATGCAGGCATTTGTTAGAATCAAACATATTGTAAGCGACGTAACCAGGCGGCATGCCAAATGGATAATGCTTTAAAAGTGATTCATATACAAAAGAAATATATGTTTTGATTGCGGTTGTTTGAGAAAAGTACAATAGTTAAGAAAGTAATTTGCTATCTCTCGATGGGTTTATTCTTTTCTGTTATGGCTAGGACCTCAATTTCAATCAGTGCTTCTTAGCGGAGACAGAGAACCGTAGGCCACCACCAGAACTGACAAGTGAAAAGAGATTAGGTACTTAACAGCTCAGTTGCTTGGTAGCTGGATCCCAGAGTGAAATCTAAAAGAATAGGAAAAAAAAGAAGGAAAAAAAAAACCCCTTCAGGGGATAAGAAAAGTCGGAGAGAGCGGAAATCTCTTATTTGCAGCTGCTGATGAATAAACTGCTGCCAGCTCTTTTCAAAAGAAAGCCTAGTTTCATCAACCATGTTTTTCCGCTTTCTTTTTCCTCCTTGTTTTTTTTTTTCCTCTAGAACTTTTATGTATTTAAAAAGCTTCTCAAAAAAAAGCTCTCTGCCCAATGCCTTTTATCCTATAACATTTTCTTTCACACATACCTTTATATGACTTGGCATCAGGATTATTTGTATTCTTTATGTATGCTGAATTTTGAAAAGAAGGTTGCACAAAAATATCCCATTTTGAAAAACTTGAATAGTTCCAAAGACTTTCAGTACGAGTGCAATAATCAATACATATTTCATGTGCACTGTATTGAGTTTTACGTTTCTGAGATTGCCTTACCCGTTTGTGTTTATGTCAATCATATTCATAATACTTAGAATTCTTTTTTCTAGGAAACCTGCCAAAATTGTATTTCACAAGTGAAAAAAAGGCTATAGATTGTTCCTGAATGATCATATTGGGAAGGCATTTCTCCTTTTAATTTTTTATTTTAATGTTAATGTTTTTTTTTTTGTTTTTTGTTTTTTTTTACTGCAAATGGGCATTTGCATGGTATCCCTACCTACTAGCTTCTTCATCTTGCAGAATATGCATTCAACTGAGCACATCACCATATTAACAGTGCATATGAGTGATATACTTACCGTGAGTCACCTCCATCACTGGCACATGTGAGATTTCCCAGGGGTCTAACGAGACCGCCTCGTGCCGCCCAAGAAGATGGCTCTTGATTTCAATAAGAAAGCTTTGTTTCCAGTATTTAAGCAACCAAATCTGGCACACTGTCAGCATAGAGCAGGGGCGTCCAACCTGGGGCCATCCAGCTGCTCCAGGACTACATCTCCCATAATGCTCTTTCAGCTAAGGGGCTGGCTGAGGAGGATGGGAAATGTAGTCCTGCAGCAGCTGGAGGGCCGCAGGTTGGACGCCCCTGGCATGGAAGATACACTGTAGCTCCAGAGCTCCTTTATGAACTTTTTTTCCTTCTGGGTAAAGTTAAACTGTGATGCAAAGAGGTGGTTTGAGAGCCTCGTTGGAATGACATGTTCTTTCTTTAAGTATCAGCTCGTGAATAAAAGCAGTAGGCATGTATGACTTACTTCTGATTGGAGGCTGTTCTATTTATCTACTACCCTCTCAGTAAAATAAAACTTCCTAACATTATATTTGAGGATTGAAGACACAACCCAGTGTCACAGTCAGAGAATAATTCTGAGAACCTAAGATTTTATGAGGGTTGAAGATTTTTTGCAGGCTCCCTTGTATTTTAAAAGCCTGAGGAAAAAAAGGACCAAAGTTAGAAAAACTTTCCCAGTCATGCCCATTATTTATAATGTCTGACCGGGCCCTTTGGAACTCATAGAACACAGAAGCTTGAATGTTAAATCCAGCCTGGTTCTGAACCCTCATGCTTTGTTCTCTATAAAAATCTATTAATATTTTAACATCAGAGTAAGCATTCTAGTGTTTTTAAAGAACGGAAATGTATCCTGTATTATAATTCAAACTACAATGAACCAATTATGCAAGGTTTTAATACTTTAAGTGGACCATATTAATGGAGTAGAGCCCTATGAAGTTGCTTCTTGAGATGTAACTAGATGAGTAGACTTAAATGCATGTGAGATGAATAGCGAAGGCACTTAGTGCCTAGGATGTGGTTGATTAGTATAAAGTGATCATCCATTCCATAGTATGAGTAGTATGAGTCAGAGACACAGCAGAACATATAGTCTGAGGCTCTGAATTTTAATTCAACCAATTTCGCTATAGTTGAAAATACTGATGTATTTGAATTTTGATATTTTTGGTACTATTTGGCTCCCTACTGGAATAAATAGTGCTTACTGTAAAGTTTGGTGGAGGAGGGCTATATCAGTCATGTGCGCCGGTCTATTATATTGGGGTTTTTCAGCATCTCTCGTGAAATGGGGAAATCACAAACACGCCTGAAATAACAACAAAAAAATATAATTAACCCTTCATTTGCCTTAAGAGATATACTGTTCAAACTTTTACAACTCACAAGCAACTTCAGGTTCATAAACATTTTCTTTCAGCTTGCCTTAACTTGTCTGCGCTGCCATCTAGTTGTTTTCGAGTTTAGTTGAGTATACGTGCTAGTTGGTATTAGTAAATAAGCTAGCTAAACATTTGTTCAACGAATGCCAGGTTTATGCTGCAAATTAACCATGACTGGTAACTTGCATTACTTTGACCTCTATGAAGTTAACTCAAATTAACCAAACTTGGATGAAATCCCCTGGAGACAGAGATCTGGTCTTGACCCGCAAGATACATGAAGTCACATTTTCTATGGATAATGGCGCAAAACGAAATATGAATGCATGTGAGTCAGTACAACAGTATACATATAAACAATAAAAAAGCTGGAGCCATAGCACGCAATTTGTTTTTCTGTGTTAATATATGTGGCACATTACAGCATTATTAGTTTTGAAGTATGAAACAGAAGGGGAAGTATAATCATTATTTTAAAATATAATAACTATAATAACCAGAAAGGAATTATATTGTAAACAACTGGATTTTTATTTGCTTGCCGCATAACCCAAAAGAAAAATATATGTTTGATAAAATACCTGCTAGCATTTTAATATAACTGAAATTAAAGGATTTCTTCTTTAATTAAGGTAGACTTATCTTACGAGAATGTGCATTATGTTTTTATTATAGCAGATTTGTTCACACTGTAAATTGCTTTCTTTTTCTATTTCACATTCAAAAAGAAAATACATTTTATTTTACTACGTTATACATGCCCTATGGTGTATTACAGAAGTACTGCTATGGATATTGTGATTTAAACTAATGTGGCTTCTTGTATGAAGAAAGCTATTTAACATATAATAATAATTATTTATTTCAATGTAAAATAACCACTATAGGTAAATAGAGGCTATCAAAAATTAATTCTACCAACAGCCATTAATTTATAGGGGCAGTCATGTAAAATATGTTTATCATAAGAGGGAGTGTGTAACCTGGAGTCTCTGGTAAAGTACTAGTTTTCAGGACTTTGGGTCAGTTTCTTCAATCTACAGGGATGGCAGTTTATTGTTGACCACTTCCCACCCAATCTTTTTCTACTGCCTCCCACTTCCTGTCCCCTAAGGTATAATGGGGCTAGTCCTGCTTTCTGAACAAAGGGGAACCCTGGGAACCTCTCAGGTAATAGGTAATAGGTATCATACAGAGAATCTTCAAAACTGTAGCTCTTGTGGCCTGTTCCCGGTCTGCAGTGGACACACAGTGCATCACAATTTGTTGTGTAGGGGGCTGCGTAGCTACAGACCAATCAGAGTGCCCATGCTGACCCCTGTCCACTGCCAAAAGGGCCTACAACGGTTGCGTGAGCATAAGAGCTGGACCACGGAACACCTTACAGGACTAACCAACACTAACGTCTTGGTGCCAGAGCACACCTTCAGAGGTCTATTGGAGTCCATGCCTCGACGGGTCAGGGCTGTTTTGGCAGCAAAAGGGGAACCTACACAGTATTAGGCAGGTGGTCATATTGTGATGTCTGGTGTATAGTGGTGTCCCGTTGGCTGAACATGTGACATCATAACAATACTTTAGGTTTGCGTCAACAGATGATGTCACCTACATATTCAGTTTCCCAGTCTCATGAACCATAAAGACATTTATTTTTTCACTTCCATCTAGTAAGAACAACTGTTACAGGACATACTGTATATGACATTATTGTTAGCCTTTCTTTAACTGGTTCAATAATTTAGTTTTATTTGCCCAAATAATGAGAACATTCCCTTACTCCTGTATTATCTTGTTGGATTACATACCACATTTTTGGGTATCCCCAAAATCTCTAAGAAACATTGCTTTCTATTGAAATAAAAACTGTTATTTAAATGGTTTATAAAAAAAATCTGTTTCAGACAAAGATATAGAAAATCATTTGGTTAGATAAAAAATCAAAGATTTCCAAGAAAGCTCTAAATAACAATAGGAAACAGGGGATCTAGCGTTCCCTAACTTTGCTAGATATGCTCAAGGGAGCATGGAAATGTATTTACATAAACTTCAAAACAACTATCCGAAGAAGAAGATTGGTTTCACATCTAACAAGAAATTGCGCGCATAGCCAACTTGGAATCTCACTTATGGCTAAATCTAAATCTCTGATAAGGGGAATAAAATCAATAATTTTGAATTAAAACCTTAACAACACGACTCTCTTTAAAAAAAATAAACCTCTCTGCATGATAAATTATTTAAAATTTTCTTCAATAAGAAATCATTTGAAAACAATAGACCATATCTTAATTTATCCAGATAGACGATTAGCAAGACACTTAATATAAATAATTTACTAATTGGGGAAAGATTAGATGTTAGATGAATATAGACTACCCCTTAGTGAAAGGTTTTCGACATTAGGAACAAGACATTAAATGAAGCTTCACCTATTTAAATGCCACTGACCCAATTGAAAAAAAAAATATTTAATAATACATATGAGAGGAGAATCCTACAAAAAAAGGTGTTTACAGTCTTTAGAGGTGACAGCATTCCTTCCAGCACTGAGTCAATGGAAGAGAGACTTGAATTTATATAGATAGAGAAGCATGGAATGCAACTTGGCTGCGGTTGGGAAAAATTACTCAGTGTTTAAACTTAGAAGAAATATAATACAAACTCAGAAGTTTGATGATATTGTGTTCTCTATAAAACTGAAAAAAAATTGACCCACGCATTCTGATTAATGTAGGAGATGTAAGAATGCCAGGGAACTTTTACTCATATTTGGTGGGCGTGCGAGTTGATTTTACATGGAAATCATTTTTTAGATTTTTTATAAGAACTAATTAATACCCCAATTATACCTCAACCTAACAGAGCTCTGTTCCACCCATATATGGGATTTCTACCAACACAACAATATCATCATTGCAAAGAATTGGAAACACGATATAGAAATTCCATGGGCAAGCGTCCATAACCTGGTTGACCATCAAAGTCTAATGGAAAAGGGCTATGCTATATCTAATGAAAGTTTAAACTCCTTCTTTTCTGTTTGGACCCCCTGGTTAAAACCCCTTACTGAAGTGAAACAGTCAAGCACTCAAATATTCTTAAACTACAGGAGTATTAAGAAATGTGTCGCATATTTGGACTCCACACTGTACTTGTTTTATTTTTGGTATAGATTTATTAACCACTGTTATACTTATATTAATGACTTTGTATCTGTATTCTGATATGTTTGTAATAAATTTAAACAAAATGAAAGGTATCTCTAATATAAAGCAAGCCAGAACCTGATCCATGCTGGCTTTCAGGGCCCGGATGGATAAGCCTGGGATGTAACAAAAGAGTTGCTCCTAAAAAAAAACAGTGATTTGTCCATATAGGAACAGCAGACCATGACCCATGATGAAAGTTAGGATATCGACTCAACGATGCTAATCACACTCTACCATTTTACTTAATCAAGAGCACCAGGGAGGGGAGGCATGGGCTTTTACTTGATAGCAAGAAGGATGAAAGAAGAGTAGATCAAAAGAGGCAATGTTTCACAATAAATGTCTAGGGTGGACTAATGGTCTGAGCGCTTAGGAAGACTGGTGTCCTTAAGCTTGTTTGACCGATAGGAGAGCTGGGGCCGTATGCACATATTATGAGGGCATTTTTTTTTTTTTATAAAGGAGGAATCATTAGGAAACCTTTGATAATATTTAAGCTCACATTAACTACATATAAAACACATATTCATGATATGCATATTTACTATATATTTATATATACTATATTATATATTATATAACATATAATATATGTTATATAATATATAATATAGTATATAATATATATTATATATTATATAACATATATATATATAACATATATATATATATATATATATAACATATATATATATATATATATTACATATTATATATATATATTGTATATACTATATTATATATATAAATATATAATATAAAATATATACTTTATATATATATATATATATATATATATATATATATATATATATATATATATATATATATATGTTATCGTGTTGATTTATATCTCAATGATAATCATGCTCATCCTTTTCTGCTGTAAGTGCTTGCAGCAAATGGTCTGGCTGCATCTGAACAGAAACAATTTTGAGCACTGGCAAGGGCTATAGGCCATAAAATATTTACACAAGACAATCATAATGACTTTTTTTAGACAATTCTTCATGTTTTTAAATGAGAATGTATTTTGTGAATTTTTGTTTACTGTAAAATAATTTTCCCTTCAGAGACTATTACACATAAAAAGACAAAAACAACAACACTATTTTGTATATTTTAATTGTAGCTACAGGACAACATTTCCTAAATTATAAATAGAGTGAAATGCAAACTGAAAATTGCAGGTGTCAGGCTGACAAGAAGAAACACAAGCATGTCGATTCGCAGGAGTCCTGAAAGTCTCAACTTTTTATTTTATAGAAAACAGATATTAGACGGAACAGGCATGAATAATTTAAACATGTTTTCATAAGAGCAAATAATTCTATGGCAGGACTTCCATCTGTTTGCTGTAGTAATCAGCAGCCACCTGGTTTTAGTAAAGGACATTATAAGCTTATTGCCCTGCAAATGTCAAAATTTCCATTTAAAAATCTCTTATCAGATGCGTATTTTCCCCATCGTCACAATAACAGTTATTGTGTTGAGCTAAAATGTTACTATTGCATGCTTTGTATCCTAAATGGTGACTCATAAAATCTTGAAATATTAATGGGATATTAATATAATTCCTGAAATATGAGTTTCCACACAAAAATATATCATTTATGTTAGGCACTCTAATTTTTTTTTTTAAAGTGATAGTCCTTCAACAGTTGGGTTAATAAGAAATATTAATATAAAGTGTTGTTGGCCTTTTGCGGGCATTTACAGGTAGAAAAATCGACCTGCCAATCGGAACTTTTCTTATTGATATTATAAAAAATGAATGTACAGAATATTGATACCAAGACATTATTTAGGACAGGAGGCAGATATATTTTTCACGTTAATTAATGTGCACAATGTGACTATCCTGTGGAAAAAAAAAGTTTATGTTTCATGACCATTGGTGATTTCGAAAGTCTTGCGATGTTTGAGGAAACGTTGCATGTATTGTGAGCGTTGTGAGGTAACATTTGACCAGGGATGCCCAAAACATATGGCCCACTAGCGATGAAGTCTGGCAATCCACGTTTGTGTTTCTTTATGACGCACACGAGGCTACATAGAGCTGGCTTTAGTAGCTGGAGGTGATTGATTTTCTATGTCTGCGCTTTTTGTCAGGATAAAAAAACAAATACTTCTCCTGAACGAATTGTTGGGCAGTTTTAGAACCTTAGAGGCTCTCGTTACTGTTAAGAAAATAGTCAGAAGCCTGGAGGATGGGACGTGACTGTGTCAGTGTGTGTGTTGTGTGATTACAGGGAAAAGAAACAATGTCGGTGCGCTAAGCCAGTCTCAGGCTCAAATAATACAAATGTATAATACGAGGCCTTGTGTGATTGTCTGTAAGTGCAGTGAGATGTGTGAGTGTATTTGCGAGTATCTGTAAAATGTGTGTGAGCGTCCCAGTCTATGTGTGTTGTGAGTCGTCCTCTTGTATGTCTCCTATCTGTTGTGAGTTGTGGGAATCTCTGCAAGTTGTGGGAATATTTAAGTGCTGCATGGTATATCTGAGTGATGTAAGTTGTTTTCTTGTCAGTGTGTTGTCATTTTCCTCTGTGAGTGAGCTGTGTTCCTGTGTGTGATGGGCTCTTGTGAGTTATGTGAGTTGTGTGAATGTTGTGAGATGTATTAGTTAGGCTAAAAATGTATTTTTATGCATTTATGCTTCCAATAACTAAACGTAGCTGTCATTTGAGTACTTACACCCTGATAGGTGTCTGCAGATTCAACCGGGCCCTTTTCCCAATTGAGTTTGGGGCCCCTATTTAGTTTTTGGAGTTAGAATATGTAAGTAGAATACTATGCTGTACTCCCTGTTTTTAGTAGAAATAACTGGGGGGGGAGTTGAATGACACAGATGTCCCATTTTTTAAACTCTAATAGCGAAGGGATGTTTGCATCAACTTGCATGCAATAAAATGCACCGCAAAACTGACTTTAATGTGGATTTCAAAAGCAATTGAGCTAAAGCGCCCCTTTAGATAACTTCCATGTTTACATGGCCTTATCTGTATATTGATGGCAAATAACAAAAATAACATAGTATGGACACATTTGTTCTCTTTGCCAGGAGACTTTTGTACACTAGGCTAATCCAGCAAAATTGCCAATAAATGAATATTAAATACAATGATATGAAAGACATTTGTAAACACTTCAGTGATGTTCATGAAAGGTGGATTTTATTATTTCCAATAAGTAGCCATGGTGTAAGGTGTCATCTGAGTTAAAACTACATAAGGAATAATAATACAAAAAAATATAAAAATCCTTAGTTTTCTGATTATGCATTCTTCCGAGATTTATTTTTTTCCATTATCGAGGGCAGTTGAGTTACATGAACTATCAAACAACGTTGCAGTTTAGAAATTATTGGTGAAATGACTTATTATGTACAGTTCATTTCAGCCCGACACATGCATTTGTCGAACGTGCCATGCATGACCTCTTCACGGCAGCATTTTACACAATGTTTGTGACATGCTGAAAATACAGTACTTAACTTTTTGACTCGTAATCAGTATCCCTTTATCTCAACTTTACAAGTGACCGAGGATGCATTTATAACATAAAAAGACAACCTGTTATTTTGTATTTTTTGTATTTCCTCAACAACATGCTCATATGAGTTGAATTATTGTGGCCTTAAAAATAAGTTAGGATATCAACACTTATGACAAGCAATTTATTCTTTAGAGATTAGTTTAGAAGTATTAAGGAACTATTCCAGGGCTGGACTGGGGATGACCTGGTGGCCCTGGCACTTTAAGGCCAACAGCCACGAGATGACATAAGTGGGGCCGATGTCAGTATATGCACTGCTGAATGCTCATGGAGCGTACCGCTGGAGATATCCAACCTGCTGCTGGAAAGTCAGATTAGGTGAACACGTCTCTCTCTCTGTCCGCCAGGGCCCACCGGTCATTTGCCCAGTGTGCAAGATAGCCAGTCCGGCCTGATCTATTCACTAAGGTGGGATTGCGTGCGGGATCACAAAGAAATACAAGTTTGGACTCACACAGCTTACTCTAAAGTCCAACTTGCATTGACTATTGTGAACTTGAATTTGTACTTACATACACTCAACTAAACGGGAGTCACAAGCAGTCACTCTTTAGTGGACCTAAAGTGCCAAATAACAGATGATGTTTAAAATTCTTCACCGTAACGTCCAAGGTCCGATATTTATGGGATTGCTTCTAGTTTGCGGGGTACATTAGAATATAGAGTGTACTAAATCCCATTGGAACTCCCATGAATTGTTCCTCACAACCTGTATATGCTTCCAACCATGTGTCAAACTGCTTATTTTGTATCAATTTACATATTTGCTGAATATTATAAAAAAAATAGTGGAAATTAGAAATAGAGGGAGTCTCTAAGTGCCCTGAGCAGAATAGTCTTGATATCAGCCACATTCAACACATAATATCTTAAAATATATATTAATGTGTTTTTTTCCCCTCTTGATTAATGTAAAGGTTAATGTAAAATATGCCCCGGTCCTACTGTGCAGTTACTAGAAATCCATCCAGAAAGACTCGTACAATTAATTAGTACAAACGGTACTTCTACCACGTAAGGATTGAAGTGGCTTAATGTGTGTACTTTTCGTTTTGTACAATTTCTTTGCAAGCTTTCTTAATTATTAAACTCTTCATAACACAAAGCAAAGTTTAATAATAATAAGTATTTTCGATCCAGAGTACAGATATTATTAGTGGCTCAACAAAAATGTACACTGCACAAAAGCAGTAATTAAAATTTAAATTAACAACGTATAAATCATATATTATCATCCACGCTATTGATATTATACTATTATCCACACTATAGATATTATATTGCTGGATTTTGCAGGAGATGCAGATACGGACTGTATGAACAGATAAAACAGTCTTCTTAAAAGGGTAGGTTTTTAGTCTGTATAAGTAGTACTAGTAGTAAAATTGAAAAAAGTAACCATTTTGGATGGTTTCCTTTTTAAAAATGTCATTTTAATGAGGTAGTTTGCGAGAGCTGTGTATTTACTTTATATGTTAGTGCTGTTATCTAGAAATGGCCCTAAGGACCAGAGAAAGACCAGCGATTATATATATTCTTGCCTGAACCCAAGTCATTTAGTCAATTTCAATCATTGTCATTTAACTGCCCGTGTTTAAGCTAGGATATTAGTCAGTTTGTAGCCTTCAAGTTTAACCTCCTCTGGCTTTTACCAGTCTACTTAGCAAACATACACATCTTAATATTGATGCATTGCATTAAACTATTAAATAATCTGCCCAAGGGCAAACAGACAATGAGAGGCAGTCATTCTAAAGAAAAAAGAAAAAAATAGAGCGAGTCACATACCATTTATGATCCCAACATCTCAGCTCCTGGAGCAAAATGTTCATCAGGTATTGGCTTTAAAAAGACTGCTCCCTGTTCTTTGTTCCGTCTATATATATTTAATTCTCGTTGCCTGACTGAGGTAGACCTTCTCTCTACCATAAATCTGTACTTTTTAGTTTATGAGTAAATGGTTGTACCCAAATAAAACCTGACGACCCACAGTGATATCCTCCAGGTATGAAAAGAAAGCACATGGATCTTCTCTGGAACTCCTTAACTCATTCTGTCAGACTTTCTCCTTTTACTGTAATTTTAAATGCTCACTGAAACCCACCAAATCCGAGAAGCATAAAACCTTCCCACTAAATACACTTAACCAGCATTCCAAAGAAGTCATCCTCAATACAGAGTTCTCCATATCGTCCTAGGCACAATAAACTCATCCTAACCCAAGCAGTCTTCTCCTACTGTCCCTCTCACCCACCAAAGCTCGCAAGAGCACGGCCCTCTTCTCCTTCTGTATCAGTATGTTGTAACGTGTGTTAATTTTGTTGTCATTTTAAATTGTCTTTGTTAATTATTTTCCCTGCCCTCGATTGTAGCAGCAATGCAGAACCCGTTGTGCTATACAAATAAAAGTAATGTCATGTGAGCTATGATGTAATAAAGTCAATTCAACAATAAGAAGCAATCCGTTTCATCAAAGCTACACTGCAATATTTGGGTTCAAACCTCAAAGAAAAAAAATAACTAATTTCCCCCTATTTATATCTTCCTGGTTGGAATACGTAAATGAGGTTGATGAATGTTGTTATCCAGCTGCTCTTGAGTTGTTAGTTCATGATGTATGCCAAGAAAAGTAGTGACATCATTAAATTAAATTATAAGTAGAAATATGGATAGCTTTTTAAATGAAACTCTATAACGCATATTCTAGCCGACCCAATACATTCACAGGCATCTCGTAACTTGGTTGATACGGTCAGCTAAAAATAAGCTACTAACACCGAAATTGTTTACTTGTACAAGCTACATTTAGATTCCATTGGTTCATATTCAGGGCATGTTTAATCTTTAACAAGCTGATTAGCAAGCATCTTCTTACAACTGCTGGCATGTTTCTGAATTGTAAATGTCATATTTATTTTTTCTTCCAGTTTGTCAGCTTTATGCATTATTTATCCGGGCTGTACCATTAAAGGATCGCGTTACCCAGAGTCCCAAGGTCCTATTGCGAAGATAACATGTAAGAGATGTCCCAGAGGGCGTTCGGCAGCAGTAACAGTGCTTAAACACATTAAATATTCTACAATGTTGTTAATTTTTCCTCTCTCTCCATTTGTCAACCATATCTTACAATACTAGAATGTGTCAGGTGTTAATGATTTCAGTCCTAACGCTATAGTATGCTATTCCTCCCACATTAATTATGCTAGTTGCCCCACATTTATACCGAATTATTTCATTTTGTTGTATTGTTGCTGTCTTTCCATGTTTTTTTTTTATACTAGATGAGCATATAAGCACCTCATAGTATTACTAATTCATCTGGATTTGGTGTTAATGATTAATGTTTAAAAAAGTTAAATATGTTTCAATGCAGTTATTTTGAAATCCGACGACAAATTAACCGTGGATGTTTCCAAAGTTGACGCAATTATTTCTCCCTATTAACTTATTTATTCCTTTTTTGTAGGTTGGTAATTGCTTTTATTGAATCAGACAGTCTTTGGAAATGGGAATGAAAGCAATAGAGAGAACAGATATCTTCGTTTATCTCACAGCTCTCTGCTTCCATGCAGGGAACTTTAAATCAAATTAAGTGGTGATTTCGCTATTGCATATATATATATATGGGCAGGGCCGGCCCAAGACTCTACCTTCTCATTATCTACCCCCCTCCATCCCTATTATCTACCCTACCCCCCCTTTGTACTTCACTTACCTTTCAGCAGTCCTGCGGCGAGTCTCCCTGCTCTGCCACAGTGCGCGCTGCTTTACTGCTGAGCGCCGGAAATGACGTCATATTCCAGCGCTCAGCATTACAAGCCGGCACCGAGACCGAGCTAGAGGGCTCGTAGAGGAGAGAGAGGGGCGACGAGCGGGTACTGACAACTTGATAAGCGAAAACCACTTGGCGCCCCTCTCTCCTCTGCTTAAAAAAAAAAAGGCGCTGCTTCTTCAAAAGTGCCGCCTGGGGCAATTGCCCCACTCTGCTCCATGGTAGGGCCGACCCTGTATATGGGTCCCAAATATTTAATGCCAAAGAGTATAGATGTGAAAAAAGGAAATTCTCTAGCCTACCATACTGGAGGTAAATATGTTGGCAACTGGAAACATACTTTCTTACCTTTCATTTGCATAATACAAGACTATGTTATGAAATATAAGCCCTGAGCTGCAAAATAGCTGCACTAGGTTGTCACCATAGAGTAGTTGTAGGATTACTTGCTTGCAGAATGGATCTATGTGCATTCTTTTACATAGTAAGCTTATTCGAGCAGGTCCCTTATCACCTTATGCTTCTGTAAGTAGTGTTGCACTACTCGTAAAGTCCTGTTAACTCATTATACAGGAGTGTGGTATAGGATGAGATAATAATAATAATAATAATAATATAGTGTTAGCATCTATCTAAGCAAAATACCGTATTTTTCGCTCTATAAGACGCACCTGCTGATAAGACGCACCTAGATTTTAGAGGAGAAAAAAAAGGAAAAAATATTTTGAGCTAAAAAATGGGCTAAAATATTTATTACAATAACTGAATAACTTAACATGAACAATAGCCAACAGCAGCATTAAGAACCATCATTACCAATCCACAGATTCCACACATACCAATCCACACATATACCAATCCACAGATTCCACACATACCAATCCACTCTCACTGTCACTCAGTCTTACTGAATGATTTCCTACCTTCTTTTCTACCTCTTTTCTTCTTACAGCAGTCTTCTTCTTACAGCAATCCTCCTCTTCGCTCCTCTTCTTCTGTCTTCTTCCGGGTCAGAGGGCACTGTGGGCGCGGCTTCAGTGCCGCCGGGGTTTGTTGTCAGATCCCGGCGGCACTGAAGCCGCGCCCACAGCAGCAGTTGCCGCGCGGATCGCAAGGGAGCAGTATCGGAGGTCTTTAACAGACCTCCGGCTCCCTTGAGTGATATTAAGCCGGTTCAAGGGAACCGGCTTAAAATCACTCAAGGGAGCCGGAGGTCTGTTAAAGACCTCCGATACCGCTCTCTTGCAAGCCTGCTCCTCCAGCGGCGGACATTACTGTCCGTCTCTGGAGGGGTGCCGGGTGCCGGCAAGTTGGCACCCCCTGATGAGCGGCACCCGGTGCGGACCGCCCCCCCCGCCCCCCGCTAGGTACGCTACTGCCACCAAGTACTATATATGTATGTTGTACATACATATATGAAGATGAAGACCTCCCCTGGACGGCGAGTATATCGTTGCCCCCCCCTCCCTGCCTGCATCTTCGCTCCATAAGACGCGGCTGATTTTTCATCCTACTTTGGGAGGAAAAAAACTGCGTCTTATGGAGCGAAAAATACGGTAGTTCCATTTGAAGCACGTGTATCTATTTATTAATGAATATATACATGCAGCTTTGTCTTAGGGTATATTAGAACTGGGTGTTTGTCTAGATTTTGGTAAAATTGTGCCAAGATACAATCTTTGGAAAATTGCACCAAGATACAATGCCATGTTACTGAACAATAGATACAATACAGAAAGAGAACAATGAAATTAAATGTTGCTAAATTTTCTGTCCTGTAAAATCTACAATATACTTTGTTTTAACAATGCAGCTTTGTTTTATTCTTTCAAATTGAGCTTTTTTT
This sequence comes from Spea bombifrons, assembly GCF_027358695.1. Taxonomy (NCBI): domain Eukaryota; kingdom Metazoa; phylum Chordata; class Amphibia; order Anura; family Pelobatidae; genus Spea; species Spea bombifrons. Next base: position 11,554,964 of record NC_071088.1, read on the forward strand.
GCAAGATGTTTCTTGCAGATAAAAAAATATATATCTAGGTCACTTCCAATAATACCTCTTTTCCACAGTTTTTCAGTAAATTCTGTAAACTTTTTCAGTGCCTTTTTGCTGAATTTTAGAAGTATTTCATTAATTATGGGCTATGTAGCCCGATGATAGGAATTCTCTATTTCGCTACATAATTAAACATTAATATCTAATGTGAGGTTAAGGCAATCCATTTATAGATGACATGTTTTACTTTTGTTTAGTTTATTAATATTCTGCAAACAAAAGCAGCCTATAAACACCTGGACTAAGAAGAAAAGCTAAAGTCGGACTTGAAATCATCTTCCACACATTGCATTGTATCTCTAATAGTGTCAAGGCTTTTCACAGTAGGGCATGCATTGGGTTTTGACATATAATAGGCTATTTCTAAAGCAAGCCATTATTTTAATCCATTAGACTAATGTAGTGCAGTTGCTGTTAACAGATTATATGTCATCTTTTACAATAATTCAACCTCGAAAAAAAAAAAATGCTGAACTAAAAAAATAGTACATTCTTCACACCATAAAAATGAGTAGTTTCCTGATAGAAATAAGATGTGTGATAAAATAATGGATTTGTTTTAAGATGTATTTGATTTGTACAGAAATAATTACAAAAAAAGTCCTTTCTTTTTAGGTTTGAAAGGGGTAAGTATATATATATATATATATATATATATATATATATATATATATATATATATATATATATATATATATATATATAATATATATATATACGCACACATACAGTATCTCACACCCCTCACATTCATGTGACAACACTGAAGAAAAGACACTCTGCTACAATGTAAAGTAGTGAGTGTATAGCCTGTATAACAGTGTAAATTTTCTGTCCCCCTCAAAATAACTCAACACACAGTCATTAATGCCTAAACCTTGGCAACAAAAGTGAGTACACCCCTAGGTGGAAATGTCCAAATTGGGCCCAATTAGCCATTTTCCCTCCCCGGTGTTATGTGACTTGTTAGTATTACAAGGTATCAGGTGTGAATGGGGAGCAGGTGTGTTAAATTTGGTGTTTCGCACGCTCTCATACTCGTCACCGGAAGTTCAACCTCAAGTGGCACCTCATAGCAAACAACTATCTGAGGACCTATCTGGGTACCTGCACAGTACCCAGGCGGCAGGGAGCAGTAGAGAGGTTAATGGGTATGTATGTATTGTGCTAGTGTAGAGCTGCCACTGTTCATCATCATACCCTCAACCTTCTAATTCATTCCAATACCGAACCGCAATCATTATTCCCCAACCACCATATTCATATTTATGCCCACCACCATTTCCATTCCCTACCATTATCACCCATATTGCACGACAATCACCCCCCTCCCTAACATTACTTCTCATTATCTCTATACTCATCCTGTATTTCTCCATTATCTTTATGTCCCCCTTACACATTTATACGATGTTTAACAATAATGCTCATACAATTTAATGACTAGATACCACAAGGTCCCGGTGCAACAATTGCCCTATGGCCCCCGACTTCACAAGTCCCACAGTGCCACCTTAGTCCCCAAACAGTTGTGAGTGCTAATGTTGTCCCTAAAACAGATTGTCTGTGCCATCTTACCCCCAAAGGTTTCTGCATTTCTTTTTCACAGACATCCGTCTGCATTATTCTGTTTTCTTGGAGTACTTAAGCAAAATGTCACTTTTGCGGAAGCGCTCCAGGAGGCCAGGTTAGAGGAGCAGATAGCTGGGAGAAGAGGACCAAGAAAGAAGACAGAGGAACAAGAAGATGCGAGACAAGAAGGAGCTGCTGAAAAGAAGATGGGACACGGTAGCGGTTGGCAGAGGTGGTAGGGAGACATTCAAAGAGAGCATGAGAGAAAAACTGAGGAATCGTGTACTGAACGTGTTTTATGCTTGTACAGATGTAGCTCCATTGAATGTTAGCCCTGATAAGAAGCTTCTTCTCAGTCATGTGAATTGTACGTTATTTAAGATGCTTTACAAGCATTGGGGGGCAATATAAAATTATCCCTTCCATCTCTATCCTTAAATCCTGACCAATGTGTAGGATTGGGGTTACTAATGGCTTAATAAGGGTTACACATAATTCTGAACTCCCTCTGTCAACAATACACTGGCCATGCAAGACCGGAACAAAAAAGATCCGATCATCATTCTGTGCATCCAAATATATTTACCTAAATTGAGGTACAATCTTAAACTTATCTCTGTCACATGCAGAATCTTGCCTTGAATTTAGTATTAAAAGATATCTTCTCCCAATAAACTTTTATGAAGTCATTGTATTGTGGGGCAATGCGATTTCATAGCTCAAAAAGACAATTAGCAATTACATGCTGTTGCAAAATTAAAGCCATAAGAATTAAATATATTACCTAGGCTGCTTTATGTCTATTCCCTTAATTGTGATTGTTACTGAAAGGAGCTAAAGTATGCTAATTATAGCCTCTAATGTTTTAGTGTATTGGTCTCTTTGCAGCTTTAGTTTGTCTCTGTGATCAAGAAGTACATGGTTTAATTATATTCAGTCTTACTCTCAGCATGTCTGAAACTAAATAAAATGAAAGCCTTATTTTTAATCCAACCTTGAACTTAAGGAAAAAGCTACTTGGTGTGTCATTCACCCTCTAGTTTATCTAATGATGTCGACTTATACCAGTTTTATAATTGCTTATTCAGAGAATTATTTTGATGAACAAGAAGATTACATGCTGCCTCTATTAAATAAATGAAGAGGTGTGAGTGAATGAAAGCTTACATGTCAATGATATAATTATTAACATTTAAGAATGTAAGAAGGATTAGGAATGAGATCTGCTGTCTATATGGAGAATAAGAGATTTCACAAACTAATGGAAAAATAATGATCCACTTAAGCAACAGATTATATGTTTTATTGAAATCATGCACATATAAATAACAATGACTTATTTATTTTTAAAATCTTGTTTTTATTTATACATTTTCATGGTATACAAAAATTTAAGGGTGCAGCAAAATATTTTAGACACATCAATAAACTTTTTTTTCTTAAAAAAAACGGGGTAAATTCCTTATCACATTAAAGTTAACAAAGCACATTTTTAAAAGATAAAAGGGGGCTGGAAAGTACCAGGGGGGAGGCGAGAGGGATAAGTCAGAGAATATTGATGTCTTTATGTTTGTGGGCAGTTAGTAGGCTAGTATAGAGGCGTATCTAGACAGAGCCATCTATGAGTGTTGCTTAATGAGTGTTTGAGTCAGGAGAAGATTGATTTCCAAGGGAGCCAGAGTCAGGGAGCCATTAATTGATTCATGTCACCAACCTCATCAACTAGGAGTGTCACTTTGGTAAAAGAGGGATTGTAGGTTGATGCCATTTGGCTGCTAAAGCCATACCTAAACTCATGCAAAATCAACCAGGGAGACATTTTGAAGTGGTGTTTGCAGAACTTGAGGGATCAGAGAGGGATCAGAAGGGTTTTACTTTTGGGCAGGTCCACCACAGGTGAAAGTATGTACCTGCTAATAATAATAGGCTGATTCTAGCAAGATGCAGAGTTGGCAGTGGATATACGAGCTGGTTTAATCGCAGTGTTGTACCAGTGGAGCATTGTTTTATAAGCGTGTTCCTTATGCATTGTACATAGAGATCTTTGCTGTGGCTTCCCATATATCAGATCAATCTTCCACATGTAGTGTCTCCTCTATGTTCTAATACCATTGATGGACATAGGCAAATGTTCTGGAATTTGTTGAGGGTCCCATTGAGGAATCAGTAGGGACACATTTTACCGCCAATAGATCTAGGGTGCAAGAAATAGCTAATGTAAACCATGTCGCTGTGGAGCACAAGGTTCGAGCAGCCATTGTAGTCTGAAGCCATGCCTTTCTCATAAATAATATTTTTTAAAAGAGAAAGTTAACATTTATGGATAAGTAGCATGGCTGTCAAAATTAATTCATTATATAAAAAGGAATTAATGGTATAAATATTGAGTATATTACTTTTAGAACATATTTAAGTGGTGTACGAAATGGAAATTGCTGTTCTTAGTTCTGCCTCATCTTACTTTAACTTATTTAATAAAGTAAATGCTCTTTAGACTATGTCAAATCATCTTCATGGAGGGCCACGATAGTCAATGAAATTTTGTGTTGAGTCTGAAATTATTACATTTGAAATTGTACTAGTTTTTGTTTCATAGAATCAGGAAAAGGCTGCAAGAGCTGTCTTTGTAAGAAGCAGAATGTCATCCCAATGACAACTGTTTGTTGTAAAACAATGCATTATACATGTGGCATTAAAATTCAAGGCACAAAATGCACAATTAATGGCACTATATTATAACGTCAATTTCTATACAGAAATGCAACGTGGTAGACACACTTTAAGAAAAAGTGAAAGACAGGAAACAAATGAAAACATTATGGTAAGCCAGCAGGATCATAATTTATACAACATGAATATGTAACTCGAGGCCAGTATACGCATACATAGGAGTAATAGATGGGTAATGCAGACCTGGGCTGGATTAGAGATGGTAAGGTGGCCCTGGCAGTTTAAGTCTGGTGGCCTCCTGATGATCTCAGTGCAGCGGGCAGTTGGATTTCTGAGGCAGAACAATATGTTTTTATGTTCAAGTAGAGTGTGGCTGGGCAAACCTAGCCACAGACCACAAGCTGCCTGGTTTCTTTGACTTTGAGGAGGTCCTCAATCAAAAACAACCTTGAAACTGACCTCAGTTCCAAATCATGGTGAGTTGTACCACAAACAGGTTTACTCTTAGACATTAATCAAGTTAGATGCATAGGGATGTACTATATGAGATAGCATGTCCAGTGATGTAAAAGGTTTTTTTTAATTGACCTCTATTTTTATTAAACCCTTTAATTTTTAAGACACTTACTGAAAAACCATCAATAGTATGACATCAATTTAGAAACAGTAAAGATATGTTGAAATACTCACTTCTGGTGAAGGTATCTAAACCAACGTAGCTACCACCTTTTATGCAGCACATTTAAAAGGCTGGAAGCAATTAGATCTCGCATCACGTGCTAGACCTTTGGATTTGATTTTCCAAGCACTATGTTAGAAAATAATATAATAAAGAAGATATTCTTCTTTATTAGCTTCTGTCCAAAATAAACCTGAAACACCCATTTAATTATACCTCATCCCTAATAATACATCTATCTGTGGTTTCTTTCTTTTGAAGTAAACAGCATTTAAAGGGCATTCTTGTTTACCCGTGTTCTGTTTTTTTAATGCAACAAAGTTTTGAAGTCTTATTTGTAGATGGAGCCTGAAACACTATATTTGCAAAGTAAGTTTAACAATAAATAACTGAGCGTTAGAATTACTCTTACATACAGGGTAAAGGTTGAGTTGTATATATGAGGAATATGATTATATTCTGTAAAATATTGTGTTCCAGTTCATAAGATATAAAAATAGTTGGGACTGCTCTCATGGGTGTAGTACACTAGCCCATATTGTTGTGGTATAATGGAACAAATAGACATACATATATTTATACACATATGTGTTAGACTTATGCATTTGGATTCATACGAATTGCAAATGAAATGACATTTTCCTATTTCATCAATTTGTACAAATCTCCAAAAATGAGGCCAGACCCCCACAAAGCAAAAAAGCTACAAAATTTGCATCCAACCTTTATGATTTTCATTCACACTCTCCGAGTGTCTCCCTTCCTTCTCTGCCAACCACTTCTGTTTACGTGTCTTGCATCTTTGCTTCCATGTTTCACATTTTCATCAATTCTTGTTCTTCTCTCTTCTTTCTTCAGCCGCATCCCTGTGGACTTAACCTCTTTACACATCCACGGGGTATCTTCGGGTCACGATCTATGCACCCATTAGAGTATCGGGGTAGAGGATGTAACTGAAAGTTCTGCCAGTTTGTGCTACAATAACTTTGAACTTCTGCCAAAATGGCAAAGCTTCTGGTGACATCCTCTCCCCTGATTGGAGAATCGGGGAGAGGAAATCACCAGAAGCTCCACCATTCGTTGGGAGATTATGTCCACGAAGATGTAGGCGAAGAAAGAAGAGAGAAAAAAGAAGAGAGAAGATAGAAGAAAGGAGAACAATATATGAGACGCGGAAGAAGAGCTGCGAGACAAGGAAGCAGCCATCAGAGAAGGTAGGGAGACATTCAGAGAACATGAGAGAGAGTATATGCAAATTTTGTTCCTGAAATTAAAATTAAAAAAATATCTATCTATCTATCTATCTATCTATCTATCTATCTATCTATCTATCTATCTATCTATCTATCTATCTATCTATCTATCTATCTATCTATCTATCGGATAATGGCATCCGGGTCTATCATCTTTGTTTATACAGTACTTGCTGGTTTGTTAAACCCTTTTTTAATTCAAGGTCATACGTTTTAATTTTTATTTACTTTATAAATATATCTATACATACAACAACCCAGCAAATGCTATTCAAAAGTGTGAGCTTTCACACTATATGCCCATATATTGCTTAGCCCGCCACTATGACACAGTACCCCCAATTTGGCTATTTCTATATGATTTTATATGGCTATATTGCTTACTATGAAGCTGAATAAGTGGGACTGTACTGCATTTTGACCCATTGAAACTCTTTTTGCTCTTCTGTTAGTATTGGTTATTTCAACAGCACTCCAAAATCTGATGTTAAACATTTTTTTAGGCCGTGCTTTCCTTTCTGTATTTTTTGTGTATATTTGCAGATTTAGACCAGTACTTAAGGTTAAGCACTCCACCTACCACACAGGTGTCTCATTATTGGTGTCCACACAGGTGACACACAGGTGTCTCATTAATAGTGTCTACTCTGACAAGTCTTGCCACTGATTGGCTGCTTGGAATCAATGGAAGTGCTTTTGATGCCTCTGTACCGGGCTCTGAATAGAGACTTACCTGCAGCCTTCACACAACCAGCACTGGAGCTGATGGGAGGCAAGTATTTCATGTGCAATGACATGTCTTTGACTGAACTCTTCTCCTGTACAAGAAAATAGCTGGTGAGTGGGGAAGAGGCAAATGTCATGGCCATTTTAAGGAGGAATGTGTGTCATCCCATGCGTTTACCCCTTAAGGACAATGGGCGGTCCCAAAACCCATTGAACACAATGCATTTTGTGCCCGTACATGTACAGGCTTTGTCATTAAGGGATTAAAGTACATATGATGACTGAAGTGTCCCTTTAATGCATTCATAGACCAACAATTACTTATATATTAAACATTGGTCAATAATACTTATAAATCATATAACCACGCATAACAAAATGCTACTGTGCACTTATTGTTTCAAATCCATAATAAGATTTCTATAGCACAGTATTCCAGTTATATTGTATTTATAAAAAAAACTAATACAAAACTAATATAATTGTCAAGCTTCAAGATTGAGCATATTTATGTTTTTTAAATAGAATTTATTTTTGAAATTGCATTGTCTAAATAAATGATCACTATTTACTTGTTCTACACAACTAATGCCATTTCAATTCATTTAATTAGTGAGCACGGTGGTTTGATTCAATTTTTTTTCCTTTTACATTAACAAGAATGTTTTTTTTCCATGTCTGTAAGCCAAATAAACAACATTGATTAAAGGTTTCCTCAGACTTATGAGAATGATTAAATAGGTGTTTTGCATACAAATCACTTGGTTTTGACCGGGGTGATTTGGAAAATTGAAGAACAGTGCACGGAATGAACACTGACATATTAAGTATTTTCCACATGGGCCGAGTATTGACACACACACAAAGAGTTTGTACTCTTTCACTCATGTACATATTTTCAATTCAGTGTACAGATATTCAAGGAGCAATAATGGCCCGATGTATAGTAAGTATTTCTGAGTACATATATTAATACACATAAAGTACATATATCACAGGTCACTATCCATTTCTGTGCCACTTTGCATCTAAGTGCCAATTTTCTAAGTACCATAAATAGGAGTTTATCAAGGGCTTGATTCCAATGCATTACCTGACACATCCTATACTCAGGAACTATTTTGTTATTAGACATGTGCAAATGGGCCAAAATGATTCATTTACGTTAGCGCTTATGGTTACATCCTCTCCTCTGATTGGAGGATCGGGGGAGGATGTCACGGCAAGTGCTACCATTTTGGCCGAAGTTCCCGCCAGATTATGCCAGCGGACGAAAGATAAAATATAGCAGTATCAAGATTGAAGAGAAAAGAGAAGGTAGAAGATAAAATAGATGCGTAAGAGGACATGGTCGGCAGACGTGGAAGTGGTGAGTGTGAGTACATGTGGGCACATGAATTTTGGATGAAAAATCTGAGCTTTTTGCTTTTTTCTGATTCGTGGGGGATCTTGCCTCGTTTTTGTGGCCTTGTACAAATTTGCAATTCTTACAAATCTGAATGTACAAGTCTATTTGTCATATGAGGCAAATCTGGGGGGGCAGAGTGGCATATATGGGGGGTATAAGGCATATCAGGGAGGCAGAGTGGCAAGCAGGGGACAGATCTGCATAACTAGGGGGTAGGTTCACCAATAGAAGGAAATAAAAACAAAAAATGCATTTTTCTCAATCATAGTTTTTTTTAAATATGAAAAAATAGTTTACATGTGAATTCATATTTATTAGTAAAACTTTTTTCCTATAGGGTAGTCTTATATTCAGGCTTTTTATTTTTTCCCCAAATTAATATTCAAATTTTGGGGAGACGTCATATAATCAGGGTCGTCTTATAATCGAGCAAATACGATACTTGCACAAATACACAGTTAGTAAAAAATTAAATCAAAGTACATTTTCTGATGTGTACCGCACACGATTGTTTATAATGTTCTTGGGAGAAACGATTACGACGTCTAATTAACCTTCTGCAGCCAGATGAGTAGTAATTAGCACCTTTATGTTTAGTCCCAACAGAATCATACACAATGCAATAGAACTTTAATCCATTTATGAGTCTCGCTATAGAAGGATTTTTATTATGACTGGGAATACAGGAGTTTGTTACCCTTCTTGTCTTCAAGTAATGAAAACTAGAGTTCACACATTTCTTTTATACATGTTTATGCTTTAGATTCGGTCTTATGGAAAAAAAAAAGAAAATTTGAAGCTAATTTCATGAAAACCAAACAGATGACTAGTATAATTGTATTATCTTGGTTCAATATATCATTAAAGGCAAATTCTGATAATACCTTTATAACATTAGTTATTACCCTTTGCATGTTAGGAATATATATGCCATATTTGTCTCAAAAGAGTGATTAAATGGGATCAAACGCAAGCTTCATAAATAGCAAAATGTGGATTTATTTGAGATAATACTCTGACTCCATTTACACCACTTCTTGCTTCATCTGAAGCTAGTACTACTTTTTAGTGTACAAAGTCTAGCTAGGAAAGATGACACTGAGAAACCATAAACTAAGGGACATCCATGCAAAATGACATGTAGGTCATGTTTTCTGCTTCAAGTAACAAAAACCTACACACAACACTATCTACCCTACTGACAATATAAATAGACTTCTACAGAAAACCAAAAATAGCAGAAATTCATACTTCAAGGTAACACTGTGCTGTGAACAACATGTACAATCTATGTGTGTCCTGGAAGCAATAGCCAAGATGGTTAACCAAACCTCTAAATAACTGCACTGATTTATAGACTTTGGGACTCTTCTGTACAACATGAATCATGTTGACAAGCTTATATGAAATAATTATTGGGATTTACATTCATAGAAAAAGGTGTAAGTGTTTCATATATTATGAGCTTGCATTCTAATCAAGTGTCAAAGAGGGGACTCCTCTATCCTGCATCCTATATTAATAATACCACGGACAACACTGGGTTTAATCCTGGATGCAATTGCCACCCCAATACACATGCACAAACAGATCCATGCACAGAAACCCAGCACTGATATCAGTAGATAATTGCTAGGATACTGAAATCGTATTTTTTAATTGAAAATGTGTTCAGTTTGTGAACACATGGAAAAATGGATTTGATATTGTTTAAATAATTTTGCGTGGCAATTATTTAACAAAGTTAAAAAAAATATACAATCAGAAGCTGCGTGCATGGAATGTTTCGTTGTAAAAAGGTTTTAGCTACATGCTAAAAATGTCTGGAACATATACATTTATTTTTAACCATCTGCATTTACATATCAGTACAAAAGCATATAATGTAACAAACCTAATTGATGTTTTTGAATGCACAACTCTTCCCTTTAATTTACATTTCTACATTCTCTGCGGTTAATTATTATTGTGTCATTAATAATAGCTGAGGATAACATTGATAAAGGTGTCTATTCAATGCTGAAATTATAGTGGTTTTTTTCCTCTCTTTTTGTTATGGAAGAATTTCATTTTTAGTCTACGGTACAAAACTTTATTTTCTTTTAATGGAGACGAATACCATTTGTTGTCAATACAATTTAACCAAGGTTTAAAGCAATGACTGACAAAATATATAATTTCTGTAGAAACATAGTTAAGTAATTCAAAGTAAAGTAAGAAACATTGGCATCTAAGACAGTAACATGCTTGCAATCAATAAATAAATAAATACATTAAGCTACGAACAAAAAATGATTGGACATCAGAAAAATATTGTATGGACCTCATATGGCTGTAGAACTAGAGTTCTGTGGCAGCAAATACATTGGTTCCCCTCCCTCCTATTATTCTACTGTTCCACAGGTAGTATAACAAAAATTAGAGTGTAAAATCAAAGTAATATTCTCTAGTTTCATCTGAAATACACAGAAAAATCATTCAGACACATAAATATAACATATAACTCTATATTTTGGAAAACACACTACATAGTCTGAACTATGTAGAAACCTGCTCATAACAAATCCCATACCACAATCATGGGCATTAATATGACATTTGTTCGATATTGCTATTGTAGCACCCTCCGCTCTTTTATACTATATATCGAAACGTTGCTATGGGAATTTGCTTCCATTTAGCCACATGACCATTAGTTCCATTGTACAAACTGTCATCACAACGCTGAAAGCACAGAATCCTCTAGAATATCACTGTATACTTTTACTTTGATAGAACAAAGGGACCTAGACCAAACCATGAAAGCAGCTATTGACAACCATTGCAGGTAGTACACAGTAATGCAAACCCAGGGTCATCTATCAAACTCAAAGTATGAATCAAATGCCACTCTGGCATATAGGGGATTAAAAGGAATATCATGGGACAGAGTGGCATATAGGGGGGTATAATGCATATCTGGGGGCAGAGTGGCATATAGGGGGTTAAAAGGCATTTCTAGAGGCAGAGTGGCATATTGGGGCTTAAAGGGCATTTCTGGAGGCAGACTGGCATATAGGGGGTTAAAAGGCATATCATGGGGCACTCTGCCTCTAGAAAAGCCTTCTGCCCCCCATATAACACTCTGGTGGGGGCAGCGGGGGGAGGCCGGCGTTCATGAAATTAAAGGGGCTGGCGTGCACGCACCGCGCCACCCAATGGCCGTGCCTCAGCAGTTCGTCCCACATCTTAAAACGTAAATGTAGGTGTATGAGCACAGATGTGTAAGTGTGTATGAGAGGGAGTATGTGTCAAAATAAGTGTTTAGCGTTTAAGTGTGTTTTAGTGAGTATCATGTGCATGTGTAGCAGGTTGATTGTGCAAGTCTGTGCAAATGTGACCGTGTTTAAAAATGTGTGCCAGAGCATATGTGAGTTACCGGAGGCAAGGGGCTGACGGGAAGGTGCCAAATGTTGGATCTGGGTGGAAAGTACTCTAAGTACACTCCTGGTGATAGATGTTTTAACACTTAATGGTCCAGTTATATGCACTTGTATGCCCTATGACTATGTGTTTGACCAGTTGTTGCACTTTGAGGCAGTTCTAGCAGGGCAGAATAACCTGTTGACATCAGTTAACTTAGCAGTATGAATGAATTCTACTCCAAATGTTAGTCCATATACCGTATTTGCTCGATTATAAGACGAGGTTTTTTTCAGAGCAAATGCTCTGAAAAATACCCCTCGTCTTATAATCGAGGTCGTCTTCTAATTAGACCTCAACAAAATGTCTGCTGGGGCCAGGCTGCTTACCGGTGCTTTGGTCCCGAGCAGCGTCTCTTCTATTAGCAGCAGGAAGCTAGCAGAGTGTCACATAATTCTGCCTCCCCCTCCTTCCTCTGGGGGCGGGGCCAGAGAGTTTGCTCGCACAGCCGGGCCCCTGCAGAAGTCTGCGAGTGGGAGATCTGCAGTTCAGGTAAGGGGGTGGGGGGTTTGAGTGTGTGTGTGTGTGTATGTGTGATTAATGGAATGAATGAGTATTTAAATATTTGTGAATGAGTGTGTGTGTGATAGCATGGATGTGTAAGGGGGGGTGGTAGCATGGCATAGGGAGGCTGTACTCAAAGTCCTATCATCCCCAGCTTCCAGCATGTACTGGCTGCCTTGGCTTGATAGGAGTTTGATTGCTGAAATATATATATATATATATATATATATATATATCTCCAGAAATGCCTTTTAACCCCTATATGCCACTCTGGCATATAGGGGGTTAAAAGGCATATCATGGGGCAGAGTGGCATATAGGAGGGTATAAGACATTTCTGGAGGCAGAGTGGCATATAGAGGGTTAAAAGGCACATCATGGGGCAGAGTGGCAAATAAAGGGGGATTAAGGCATTTCTGGGGGCAGATGTGCATAACTGGGGGGGCAAATAAAAGGAAATAAAAAATATATATATTTATATATTTATATATAGGAAATAAAAAAAGCTATATATCGTAGCTTTTATTAAATATGAAAAAATTGTTTACATGAATTAATATTTACTGGTAAATCTTTTTTTCCTATAGGGTAGTCTTATATTTAGGCTTTTTGTTTTTTTCCTAAATTAATATTTAGATTTTGGGGGGTCGTCTTATAATCAGGGTTGTCTTATAATCGAGCAAATACGGTATGTTTATTGATAATGTGGCAGAAGCAGCAGGATAAATTCTGAAGTGTATAGGGATATATTGCCTGCTCAGATTTAGCCTAATTTAGTGAAGTTGATTGAATGGCACTTCACTTTACAGATGGACAATGATCCAAAACATACTGCAAGAGCAATCCAAGAGTTTTTTTTAAGCAAAGAGGTGGAATATTCTGCAATGGCCGAGTCATTCACCTGATCTCAACCTGATCAAGCATGTATTTCACTTGCTGAAGACAAAACTGAAGGGAGAAAGACACACAAACAACAACTGAAGACATATGCAGTGAAGGCCTGGTAAAGCACCACAAAGAGGAAACCCAGTGTTTGGTGATATCCGTGTGTTCAAGACTTCAAGCAGTCATTGCCTGCAAAGGATTCTCAAACATTTTATTTATGATTGTGTTAATTTGTCCAATTACATTTGAGCCCCTGAAATAAGGGGGCCGTGGATGAAAATGGTTGCAATTCCTAAATGTTTTATACAATATTGTTGCCCTTGAATTAAAGCTGAAAGTCTGCACTTCAATTGCATCGCAGTTCTTAAATTTCTAATCCATTGTGGTGGCGTACAGAGCGGAAATTATGAAAATCGGGTCAGTGTCCAAATATTTCCAGACCTAACTGTATAAGTGTGTGGACGTTTTTGTGAAGGTTATTTTATGAGCAGCGTATTTTCTTTGGTACTTAAAAATAGTTTCGGTATTAATAAACAAAAGGAAGAAAACTGTATACTTCCAAAACTACCGTATTTGCTCGATTATAAGACGACCCCGATTATAAGACGACCCCCCAAAATCTGAATATTAATTTAGGAAAAAAAGAAAAAGCCTGATTATAAGACGACCCCATAGGAAAAAAGTTTTACTAGTAAATAAATAATAATTCATGTAAACTATTTGTTTGTTTTTAATTTCCTTTTATTTACCAACCTGCCCTCCAGTTATGCACATCTGCCCCCAGGCATGCCTTATACCCTCCTATATGCCACTCTGTCCCATGATATGCCTTTTAACCCCCTATATGCCACTCTGGCATATAGGGGGTTAAAAGGCATATCATGGGACAGAGTGGCATATAGGGGGACACTTACATACTCAGACACTACCCACCCAGACACTTACCTACCCACCCAGACACTTACCTACCAACTGAGACACTTACACTTCCCTACCCACCCAGACACTTACCTACCCACTGAGACACTTACACTTCCCTACCCACCCAGACACTTACCTACCCACCCAGACACTTACACTTACCTACCCACCCAGACACTTACCTACCCACCCAGACACTTACACTTACCTACCCACCCAGACACTTACCTACCCACCCAGACACTTACACTTACCTACCCACCCAGACACTTACCTACTCACTCAGGCACTTCACTCACTGCGATGCCTCAGCGCTTGCTGCAGCTCCCGCGGGATTACAGCATGACGCTGTGTGACCCCGCTAGGCCCCGCCTCCTCCAGAAAATTGAAGAGGTCTGTGCAGGGACAGCGCAGTACCGCCGGGTTCCGGTCTTCTGGATGAATCTCCCCAACCGGCTCTGCTTCCCCACAGTGGACGGGCTATCCCGGGAAGGTATGCGCTTATGCAACCTCGGCTGCTGCCGGCACTTTCGCCGGCGCTCGGTGATAGACGCCGGCAGCAGCTGAGGTTACCGCACAGGAGGATCCAGGTCCCCTGCAGCGATGCGGGGGATCTGGATCTTAGTCTAATAGTCAGACCTCATTTGAGGTCTGATTAGAAGACGACCCCGATTACAAGACGAGGGTTATTTTTCAGAGCATTTGCTCTGAAAAAAACCTCGTCTTATAATCGAGCAAATACGGTAGCTTCATACGTTGATTTATGTTACTTAAGTCCATCTTGAATTGTATTTTTTTTTTACAGTATAAAAAAAAACAGATTAAAGCTAAGGTTTCATATACTATTCATTCTTAACAATAGATAACACTGTTGGCATTTGGCAACAACCTACTCATTTGAAATCATATGATATGCAGGATTAAAAACAAAGATTGATTAGAAAATGTAATTATACTGTAGAAAATAAAGCAATTATTATGCAGCATGTCTGATAAATTCAAAATTGAACTTTATGAGGTTAGAAAATTAAGCATCATGCATTTTTGTTAGTTACCTAGTCAGATTGTTTGGAATGTTTGGCTGATTTTATACAAATCTGCATTTATGATCTTACATTTAAAATTAACCTCGTTTTAGATTATTTATTTGCCATGTTATTTGCATAGTATTTGTTCTGGAAAACTTTTTTACATTTACCCATTGAATTAAGATGATTTAATCAGTCCAACTTGTAGTGGACTGGTTAAATCAACTTAATTAAATTAATTCAAGTAATTAATGATCTTAATTAAATCAAAACTTTAGACACAGTGAGAAATGGCAGGCTGAGGCCTACCAAGTCTCACACTGAAGAATCTCACTCTGTAAAATGCTCAGATGCAGCACAGCAGTGTCAAAAAAAGCAGTCACAGTAAAATGACCGGATCCCCTGCCTGCTCTGCTCTTATATAGGCTCTTTTCATCATTACTAGTCTGCTTTTTTTTCTTTGAAAGATGCAGCGCAGCCATTGGACCTAGCCATCAGCATGATGTGACAGGAGTGAGCTAATTGGATAAACAAAGATCAGCTCATTCAACGTCTCTCCTCTTAGTGAAGGCAAAATAGTGAGATTCTCCTTCTCTTAGTGTAGATAAAATGGCAGCTGCTGCGACTGAACAAATAAAATATGAAGATTTTCATATTGCGCACGTACATTTTTCGTTTATTAAAACCTGATTTGTAAAAGAAAATATCTACTTATAGCTTCCCTATTTTACTTGTTTTTAGCTATATATTTGTGAAGATTATTGATTGCTTCATACAAGATGGAAGAAGACCTATATGTTCCTTAAACACATTTTAGAAAGTTTTAAAGTAACTAAATGATGAACAACAATTGCAGACCTAGATAATAATGAGCCTTCCCACCAATTTTGTTTTTAATCTATTGATGACAGTCTTTTCCTAGTCAAAACTCAAATGCCACAGTAGCTTTACTTATTTTAGACATTTAATTTATGACATTAATGGACTCACAAATGTTAATTAGGTCTCATATAGGTGCTATTATTTTAATCCATCTACACAAAGAGTATTGTGGTGTCAAATATGTTAATCTCTTATATTTTCCTTGGTATCCTAACAAATCCCTCTAATGGGTTGCTAGGGTGACAACTGTAGAAACAGCTTGCTCTATAGATAAAACTACAGTAAAATATACAGTGAAGGAAAAAAATATTTGATCCCCTGCTGATTTTGTACATTTTCCCACTGACAAAGACATGATCAGTCTATAATGTTAGGGGTAGTTTTATTTGAACAACGAGAGACAGAATAACAACAAAAAATCCAGAATAAAGCATTTCAAATAAGTTATACATTTATTTGCATTTTACTCAGTGCAATAAGTATTTGATCCCTTATCAATCAGAAGATGTCTGGCTCCCAGGTGTCTTTTATACAGGTAACAAGCTGAGACTGTACCGTCAAATCTTGGGTTTGAACCTCCTTCTCTCAGCCAGGTCACTGAAAACGGCCGTGGATGGGTATTCCAGCACAACAATGACTCAAAACACACGGCTCAAGACGAAGCACATTAAGGTCTTAATTTAATAGGAAATCTGTGGAGGGAGCTTAAGGGTTGAGTTGCCAAACGAAAGCCTTGAAACCTTAATGACTTGGAGAGGATCTGCAAAGAGGAGTGGGCCAAAATCCATCCTGAGATGTGTGCAAACCTGGTGGTCAACTACAAGAAATGTCTGACCTCTGTGATTGCAAACAAGGGTTTTGTCACTAAGTACTAAGTCATGTTTTGCAAAGGGGGTCAAATACTTACTTCACTGAGTAAAATGCAAATCAATGTATACCTTATTTGAAATGTGTTATTCCGGATTGTTTTGTTGTTATTCTTTCTCTTACTGTTCAAATAAACCTACCATTGAAATTATAGACTGATAACGTCTTTGTCAGTGGGTAAACATACAAAATCAGCAGGGGATCAAATATTTTTTTTCCTTTACTGTAGCCCCTGTTATATTCCCCACAACTCTTATAAATAGAATGACTCACTTGTGTTTCTTGACCTTATAATGCAGTGATATCTTTCTAGGCAGACTTATCACATTGATTACTGTCACCCATGCACTGTATCCTAAATCTACCAGAATCATGTTGTACAATTTACAGATTAATGTATTGTTGTCACTATTTCTATGATTTTTTAATCTACATATACAATTATAGATATAAGTATAGTCTGTAATTTTTGCCTCATTCCTATTTTCTAGGGAATGCTGAATTCAAAGTTGTAGTCATGTGCATTTCTGGGAAGTAGTCTATCTGGAACTCTCCCTTTCTGGAGGTGGGGTGGGAGTATGGCTGCACCTAGGGACAGAGCTAATTGCAGACTTCCTTTAGTGGGTAACGAGTTAGAGTTACGTGCTGTAAGTGAGCTGGGGTAGGCAGCGCCAAACAGCGCTTTCTTGCCAGTAGAAAGAAGAAATTGACCCAAGGAAGAAGAAGTTCGCCTGGAGACCCCATGTCAAACCCAGAGTTCCTGGAAATGTTTATGTGACAAATGTTGCCACCTTAGCATATTCACACAGGGGCACAGACAAGACTGAGAGAGAAGGCAGAGAGAGAGAGACTTATTTTTAGGCAACACATTTAATTTATGAATCTTGCTCGTACCAAAAGCGCAGGAAATAAAATTTCTTGTCCGAAGTTGAGTCAAAAATGAAAAAAAATGTCCTACATGGTTTTAGGCCTCGTGCACAAGTCTAATATTTGTATTCACATTGCTCATGTGTATCTACCAACTTCACTTTAAAGCTTAAGTAAATGTGTCCTCACTGGTTGCTTAATAGGATACTTTAGTGAAACAACTGTGAACTGAGTTTAGTTTCCAAAACATGAATATTCATATCTTAAGTGTTAAGAATTTTCCTTGCTGGATGTTCTAAAATGCTTCAACAACATGCTTCAACAGTGAACATTATTATGAGCTGATTGCTTAATGAAATTTGTAATTAAGTATTTCAAATGTTAATTTCGGAATCTATTTGAAAACTAACTAAATACACAGCTGGGGGACGGATGTGTTCAAAATTTATATTATCCTTAACTAGATAAATAGCTATAATATTATTCTTGAATTTTATTTTTTACACTATGTAGCAGGGCATTTTGCCAAAGTAGTAGTTTGAGAATCATTTAATGTTTTTCTCTGGTGTCTGTAATAGATTGATTTGTGCTTTTGTGTGATATATTTGTTTTCCTTTCTGAATAACACCAATTCAATTTCATAATTGTCTTATGTAACAGAATGTACTCATAAGGCTTCCTATGTCATCTTTTAATATGTGGGCCATGTGCTAGAGTGCAGGGAGGCAAATAGTGACGCTTCCACTACCATACGAAGTACTTTAAATACATGCAACAAATCATTAGAAACAATAACACCTATTCTACCTTGGACCTTGACTTATTTTTTAACAGTAGCTAAGCCATTTAGCATCTTAGCATTCATTGACTGCTCGGCTCTGCCTTGTCCTCAATCATCTGTCCTTTTCTCAGGACAGGGATTCACTACACTAGAAACCACCCCATGCCCTATGAGCTCTGAAGCAAGGTCAAGGGGGCCAAGGGACAACCCCGTTATAAGGTCCCCTTCCACATAGTTGGGCCTCATTTCAAAACCTGTCTCAGATCATGAACAAATTCATCACAGTTCAGCAGATTATAAACATATTCATTGCAGTTCAGCACTCATACTCAGCTGGTCTACACTAGTAACAGATAAAGCAGTCTACCATGTAAAAAAAAAAAAAAACAACCCATAGCATTATTAAGAAGAGTTACATATGAAAGAATAAAAAATAGTAAAAATTATTTAAAATTGTCTTTCATTACTGTTAAATGTTATCTCCGAGATACCTACTGGTCTACATAAGCCACCATCTGAAACAATCTGAAGAGAGGTCCTTGCAAGAATAAAAAAGGTATTTAACATCATTTTAACTCTTTTGCCAGATCTGCAAGCAAGTTTACTGATTAATATGTTTGCATTGCTATGCCTGTTTTTCATGTATATACAGTATATCAAATATGTATTAAGGGGACATTATTTTATTTTGGCCTAATGCTGTTTATCTTGCGATATTCCTTTGTCTCGATCCCCGCTGTCCTCCTACTGCCATAATCCTGCCATTTTTCTAACCTTTTTTCATTACTTTCTTTCCCCTCTTATAGCTTTCCTGATACATCCCAAGCCGTCTGCAGACCAGCATCTAAAACCAAGCACTAACGCGCCCTCTTTCGGTACACCCACCTATTTATCTATCCTGTTTTGCACCCACAAACCACTTAGCCCTAAGCAATGCTACAAGAGAGCTACTACTCCCTCTTTTCACCCCTCCTTTTGCTTGAATTACCGATATTACTCCCTTAATTTGTAAGGACATGACCAGGGCCATCACAAGCCCACCACAATTGGTATTCACACCTCAATATATTTAATTTGTAACCAATTGCTCTAGGAACCAAAACGGACATGTTGGGATGTTATTAGCCTTGACAATTATTTATCTATTCAGGAATTGCATTACAAATTTAAGAAATCACTGACATTTATTAAAGAAGATAAGCAATTTCAAGTTGTATAGAATAAAAGTTTGGATTTCTGCTCACTTAAACTAATGAAATTAATTGTGGATTATAAAAAGAAGTTCTAATTACATCATAAAATGAAATAACTGAATTGAAGCACAAAGTGTTTCAAACAGGAGATTCATTTACAATAGAACTTAACGCTAAATTACAAGTATGCAAAATTAAAGTTGAAGAGGAGATTGCCAAAAGAAAGGAGAAATTTATTAGAGATCATTATTATCTTAATGATCAGGTCTATATGTGGAAACGCTCAACGAGACGCTTTAAACCAAAACCAAAAACTTTTGACTTATCTTCAAGAACCTCAATTGTCCTCTGCACCCTCTTCTCCATTCATGCCGAATGAAATCTTTCAAAGCAGAAGAGGTATTAAGTGAGCCTGAAAATACAAAAAAAATACAGGAATTGGACCGGAAATCCGCAGAAAAAGAGGAGAAGATTGGGCAGAGGCACAATAGAAAAAGAGGAGGGATATCCAAAGATATTTCCGCACAAGAAGAATTAAGCTATGAGAGTCTATTGACCCTTTGCCAATTACTTGGCTTAAACATAAATCTGATTTTCTTCTATTCCTACTTTACAATTCCAGTTGGAATTGGAAAAAAATATTTGATTGGGGATTATACCTGGGAGTTATTAATCAGACAGAGGGAGAGGTTATATACCACAAGTGCATTCACTAAGTCGCCAAATAATAGCTACGACAGTAGAGGTAGTTTAGGAGAGGATCTTTTTGTAGTGGGTAGATTTAAATTTGCAACCCATGTGACCAATCTGAAGAGTTATCGCAAAGATACAGGATGCGTATTATATCAAAAAAGGTTATTCATTGGAAAGAGGCCTTTTTATGGATCACAAAGGATGTAAATTTATTATATTCCAGCATACCACATGACTCATGGCACATGGAATCAAAGGCATTCAATTCATGTTGGAGAGATATAGTAACTACCCTGTGCCAAAGAAAATTTTAATCTTAAAATTGATTGAGTATCAAAAAATACCACTCTGAGAGAGCGTGATGACGTAGCACGCAGCACGTAGCACGGTTGCGCGTCATGTCGGCGGCTGGTGCTGAGCCCGAACCCGAATCTTAATGGCGGCGTCTGCACCGTGATCTGGCGGCAGACTAAGCCAGACTGCCGCCTTGCAGACGCTCCCGAAGTCCGGATACATATCGGCGGAAAACGCTGATTTTCGCCGATCCTACAGTGGATAAAGAGGGGTCTGTCATGAGTATCGGTCCCCGTCTTGGAAGCAAAGATGAGGCAATCCCTAAAACGCCACGGAGCATATAAACTAAACTAAAAGGAGTTATTCCTTCCCTCTCCCCTCTCCCCTCTCCCCCCTCCCCGAGAAGGAGAGGAAAGAAAGGAAAAGAAGAACAAAGTAAAAGTCGAGAAAGGAAGAAAGAAGAAGAAAAGGAGGAGAAAGAGAAAAAAAAAAAAAAAGCAGCTTTAAGAACTCTGTATTCAAACATATACAAACATAAGAGATTTTCAAGAGGAAGGAGGAAGCTATTCAAAACCACCCACAGCACAAAGTATACAACTTACGGACATCTATGGACATCGTGGACTTTCATTTAAATCCATTCCTTCTCAAGCTAAGTGTCCATTATATTTGAATATTCACTTCTTTTTCTCAACCTAAGTGTCCATTATATTTGAATAGCAGATAAATGCCATTATGCTACAACTTTATCTAAGCTAAATCCACATTCGATATTTATTTGTTCAAGGGATTTTTTATTTTTATTTTTTTTTTTTTTTTTTTTTTTCTTTTTCTTTTTGAAAATGGCTAAATGACTAAATGGCTAAATCTCTAAATCTCTAAATGGCACTTGCGGATGCTTGCTGACATATATGATGACATATATTTACCTGATGATCAGATGACTAAGGTTATATTTGATTTCTGTTGCGTTTTTACAAAGCTGGAGAGAAGATAACTTTAATTCATATATATACCATACAACTAAGCTTATACACACATTATTGGGCCTATTCATTTGGAGACTTTAGTCTTGGCTAGAAAAAGCCTGTTACTAAGAGAAGTGACCACATATAAAGGGGATACAGTAAGGGGAGAGACGAGGAGAGTTGAGGAGCTGAGGAGTACCTCCATAGACGGTACCGGAATGGCGCCTAAGAAAGACAGAGAGAGGGACAAAGAGAAAGAAAAAGAGAAAAGGTTAAGCGTGGATAAATCCAAAACGCTACCCACTTATTATTCCCCAAAACCAGCAATTAACATATTAAAACTACCTCAGGCACCCTCTTCGGATCCACTAAACGACTCTTCCCCGGAACCTCAAACGGAGACCACACAGATGGAATTTACTCACTTATCAAGAATAACAAACATAAATGACTTATATCTCAAACTAAACGCAGACATGAAAGCTAACACAGAAGCTTTGAAGCAAGAAATGTCTTATATTTCTAACAAACTTTCTTCTCAATCTAACACTCTGCAGAGTTTACAGCTTGAAATTGAAACTCTTAAAAAGGAGAATAAAGATCTAAAGACGAATATGCAAAATATTGAGCAAAAAGTAACTCAACTGGAAGATAGATCGAGAAGTAAAAATATAAGAATAAGGGGCATCTCAGAAGAAATCTCTAGCGCACAATTAGGAGCATACTTAAATGACCTCCTATTATCTTATATCAATGAAGACCGCTTAGGGATTTCCCCACTCGAAAGATGGCACAGGTTGTTTAAACCTAAAAACCTAACAAATTTAGATACCCCAAGAGATGTAATTGTCCGGTTTCATAATTTTCATACAAAAAACCTGTTTATAACTGAATTCTATAAAAAACACTCCAGAAAGGAAAAGCATAAGGACATAAAACTCTTACCTGATCTTTCACCTGCATCAAGGACTTTTAGAAGACTACTGGGAGATTGCACTAAAAAGCTTAGAGACGCAAATATTAAATACAAATGGGGTTTTCCCAATAAGCTTATTATTTTCCATCAATCTAAGACTCTAACACTTTGCGATCCCCCACAAGTGGAGGATTTCCTACTCTCATTAATTCCATCTGTTGCAAGCAAAGAACCATAAAAGAGCACTATGCTTCCCTTTCCCTTTTTTTTTTTTTTTTTTTTTTTTTTTTTTCTTTTAATGAAGGGAAAGGGGGCAGAAGAGAGAAAGGGGAAATGATAAACAAAAGAAACGGATTATGTCTTATTTATGTATCTGACTTACATTATCAAATTTTATATTGTTCCAACTTTTTTTTTTTTTTTTTTTTTTTTTTTTTTTCTTACACATTCACTTAGATACACTTTCTACACGCATATTATTTAATTAACACAGAGCTTCAGTTGATCTTTCATATAAGGTCAAAGAGAACACTGGAAGTAGTATAACACTTTTTAAATTTGTATTAATCACATTTCTTTTTCTTTTTCTTTTTTTTTTTTTTTTTTTGCTACACATGCACCTAGACACACTTTACATACACTTAACATTTAATTTTGGTTGTAGCACAACACATTTAAATCACAGAGTCTCTACTAATTTTACACTCAAGTCAAAGACTTGCACACTGAAAGCATTGGCAGTACAATACCCACCTCACTTACACATTCACATACACATAAGTCTTACAGCACATCAACACAGTGCTATAGTTGACCTTTTATGTAAGGTCAAAGATGAGAACACTGGTGGTTTCATACCCTCCACATCTTCTTTATTTAGAGTAATATACACACAATACTTTTATGTAATTTTACACACAATTTACTTACCTATTTTTTTTTTTTTTTTTTTATTTTATCTTTTTTTTTTTTTTTTTTTTTTATGTTTGGAACATAATGCTATGTTACTCGGGTTTTTAAATCTGGCACCTACGCATGAATCAGCTTTATATATTGATAGAGCTAATGGCACTTGATTTAATTTCAAGTACAAGTTGTATGAATGGAAGTTGTATGTATGTGAATGTTTGTTCAGACGGCAATTCAGACTTCAGGGGTAAAAAAGAAAACATCTCTATAACCACCTACAATGGCACTTAGATTAATGTCCATTAACTGCCAAGGCTTAAATTCTCCGTACAAAAGAGCTTATTTATATGATACAATGATACGAGAACAAATTGATATATGTTTTGCTCAGGAAACACATTGGAGAAAAGAATCCCGGAACTGTTGGTTCTATAAAAAATACTCTACTGTCTTTGAATCTAGATTATTCCATAAAAGGAAAAGAGGAATAGCAATTTTTATTAGTGACAAAATTAAGTTTGAAAAAATATATTACGAAAGTGACGGCGAAGGCAGATACGGGATTCTTTTGTGCAAGGTGAACGATATTAATTATACTCTCGTTAACATATATGCTCCAAACATGTCCACAATTAAATATTTAGATAAAGTTTTTGATCGAATCCAGGAAATAGCAAAAGGGTATTTGGTGATAGGTGGCGACATGAACTGCATTCAAGATGTTAATTTAGATAAAAGTTTGAAACACGGTCTGACCCCCGATAGAAAATCGAAATCTTTAGCAAAATCCTTTTCGTTATGCTTGGCCCGCAATAATCTATATGATATTTGGAGAATTAATAATCCTTCGGAGAAAGACTTTACTTTTTATTCCTCAGTACACCATTCTTACTCTAGAATAGACACGTTTTTCGCAGATAGTAAATCGATAGAAATCTGTCATGTCGCTTCTATTGGACAGCGAACATGGTCGGACCATGCCCCAGTCTTTATAGAAATTAAAATTAAAAATGATTACAAAGTAAGAACAGACTGGAGACTTAATGAGTCACTGTTATCATCTCCAATAATTAAAGAAAAACTTATTAATTCTGCTAAAGAATTTATAGAAACCAATGACACCGGAGATGTTTCTGATACAACTTTATGGTGTTCCTTTAAGTGCGTCATGCGAGGTTTTCTTATTAAACAAGGAGCAGAGGTTAAAAAAGCAAAAGGACTAACCCTTTCTGAGCTATATATCAAATTGGCGCAATTAGAATCAAGAAATAAACTAAATCCATCTTTGTGGACATCTAAAGAGATCAGTTTAATCCAACAAAATATTAAAAAAAACCTAATTGAGAAGACCAACAGATGCTTAGTGAGACTAAAGCAAGACTGGTACTATAGTAGTAACAGGGCCAGCAAAATTTTGACAAATAAAATTAAAAATCAAACCAATAAAAGTAGAATTAACAAAATTGTTTTGAATGGCGTACATTATTTAACCCCGAAACATATCGGGGAAGCTTTTAGAAAGTACTATAACTCACTTTATAATTTACCAAACATAACTAAAAGCAAATCACAAATAAGCTCTTTCTTGGAAATTCTTAATTTACCCAAACTTTCCCAAATAAAGAGGGCCAAATTAAATGCTCCCATTCAACTGTCAGAAATAAGGAATACTATACACAAACTACCGAAATCTAAAGCCCCTGGCCCGGATGGGTTCTCCTCCCCTTTTTTTCAGCTTCTGGACCAGGTTATTTCTCCACTTATGCTAAGACTATTCAGAGAGATACCTTCTAAGAAAGAACTTCCTATTGAATTGTTACAAGCTAAGATAACGCCTATCCCTAAACCTGGGAAAGATTTAAGCAAGGTAACAAATTATCGCCCCATCTCTCTAATAAACTTAGACATAAAATTTTTTTCTAAAATCCTGGCAGAAAGATTAAGAGAAGTAATGCAAGATCTAATACATCCAGATCAAACAGGATTTTTATTAGGCAGGAACGGGGAGGATAACACACGCAGAATTTTAAATCTCATCTATGAATTACAAGACTCGAAACAACCTGCAGCTCTAATAGCGTTAGACGCAGAAAAGGCGTTTGACCGGGTCAATTGGCTATTTTTAGAGGAAACTCTAAAAGCTTTCGGTCTTAGCGGAGATTTCTTTTATAACACTATGGCCTTATACAAAAATCCACAGGCAAAAATTTCAGGATTTAATTTAAATTCTAACTTTTTCAACATTAATAACGGCACAAGGCAAGGATGTCCCTTAGCCCCACTACTGTATATACTCTCGATTGAACCCTTAGCGGTTATAATTCGTCAATCGTCTAAAATTAAAGGGGTAGTGACGGGCTCACTTGAACACAAAATTGCACTTTATGCAGACGACATCCTGCTCATTATAACCTCACCCGAAACCTCAATTCCTGAAGCTATAGATAATATTGAAGAATACGGTCTATATTCCAACTACAAACTCAACATAGATAAATCTCAGATCATAGATTTTAATTTGGACGCTTCTCGCTTACAAACTTTGAAAAGTAAGGTGGTTTTTTTTGGGGAGCAGACTTTTATTAATTATTTAGGTATTAAAATCTATAACAATCTTTCAGATATAATAACAAATAATTACACGACTCTCTATGAAAAGCTGAAAACCCAGCTAGCAGAGTGGCAACGAATAGAAATCTCGTGGCTTGGGAGATTAAACACTCTAAAATCATATGTAATCCCTAAATTAATATATTTATTCAGAACAATTCCACTTTTTGTGCCTTTAAAGATACTTAATCAATTTCAAAATTTGGTTTTTTCATATGTATGGCTAGATAAAAAGCCGAGAATATCTCGCTTTATATTAATGAGGGACCAATCTAAAGACGGACTTAAGTTTCCCAATGTAAGGAATCTATATAAAAACTGTATGTTTTGCCATTTCTTATCTTGGGACGCCAAACGAGATTCAAATCTACCGTGGTATATATATGAAAAATGGAAATGCTGTAATTTAGACCCTTTTCAGTTTTACTGGCTTAATTTGGAAGTTATTAAGGAATTAGACATCTCAAATCCCCTTATCTTAAACATTACGAGGAATATGCTTAAATTCAAAGAAATTTACGGTTCTAGACAATTATGGTCACTCCACACCCCTGTGGAAGTCTTACAAATTTATATTAAAGACATTGACCTTAAAGCCTGGCACTCACACGGGATCCTCAGAATGGAAGATATCTGTTCCCAATCTGGGATAAACCCTTTCTCAATATTGCAATCTAAATTTTCTTTACCTAGTAATGAATTCTACTCGTACCTTAGAATTGCAAGTTTTATAAAATCTAAAACTTGGAGATCACCAGACACTCTAGACAGATTTATTGGAAGTCACTTTAAGAAACACCTAATTGCAAAAATTGGGAAAATGTTAGAACAGCTATCTACACAAGAGAAATCTAACACCATTCTGAAATGGGAATCCGAATTAGCCATCTGTTACCCGGCGGAAGTTTGGCACTCAGCTTGGGCCAATGCCAGAAGCGCCATGCACTGTATAAACCTCCACGAACAGTATTTTAAACTATTGCATAGATGGTACTTTGTCCCTTCCACTTTATTTAAAATATCAGGTATTAACTCTAACAAATGTTGGAGGTGTAAAATTGACATAGGAACAGCGGCTCATATGTGGTGGAAATGCGATAGATTAAATAATTTAAAATCTGAATTTTCGAATCTTTTTAAAAACCTATTTGGATTACAATGGAATTTTGCTCCTGAATCTTTCTTATTTCACATTGATATTCCCCATAAAAACAAATCAAACCTTTACTTGGCAATTAACATACTCGCAGCGATTAAAATATGCATTGCGCGTAACTGGAAGTCAGAAGTAACTCCGACTTGGTCACAAATTTTGAACCAAATAGATTACCAATATAACATGGAGAAACATTTTTTTAAAATGCATAGAAGTTTAAAAAAATACGATCAAATTTGGCTCCCATGGCGCAACATATATCATGATACGGAGTGACACAGTTCAATCTTATTTCCTTGGTAGTCTGGACGATTACGCCACACCCCTGAAACTTACCAACTCTAAGGCGATCAATATGACCGCAAACTAGTCTGCCGTCTGAAGAATGAATGTGTTTTTGGTTTCTTTTTTCTTTCTTTTAGGAATTTACATCTACGTTCGGATATTGAGGAATGATAAAAGATTTCTGTTCAATTCTGTATAACACTATATATCTATGATATAATCTAGACGACGCGATGTATTCCTAAACCTTCCTAAAGGTAGTTTAGGAGAGGATCTTTTTGTAGTGGGTAGATTTAAATTTGCAACCCATGTGACCAATCTGAAGAGTTATCGCAAAGATACAGGATGCGTATTATATCAAAAAAGGTTATTCATTGGAAAGAGGCCTTTTTATGGATCACAAAGGATGTAAATTTATTATATTCCAGCATACCACATGACTCATGGCACATGGAATCAAAGGCATTCAATTCATGTTGGAGAGATATAGTAACTACCCTGTGCCAAAGAAAATTTTAATCTTAAAATTGATTGAGTATCTGTTCATACATAATTATTTTCTTTTTACTAATGAATTACTAAATTTGTGCCACACCGATACCTGGGAAGAAAAAGTGATTTTTGGTGAATGTTTTCAGAGAATGTATCGCCTGGTATGGGCGATACGTAGATGATCTGTTATTTATTTGGATTTCAAATTACTTTGTGATGATTTGAAATAATATTTAATCATTTTAATTTAAAAAATTCTATGCAATATAGTTCAGAAAACAAAAAAATTCTGGAATTACTATATAGATAAACATATGCAATTATTATCAGCCAATGATCTCTACAGCACACACAATTAGTGATAATAAAAATTGTAAGGATCTTATAATTCCTAAAAAGAAACACTAGAGGTCATTTCACTTGCAAGTCTACAGATTAAATAATTTGTGGGCCTGTTAAATGTATTATGAAATGCAGTTTAGAGTACATAAATACCATTAAAATTATTTCAAAAATACCATTATTAAGCTTAGATCCTGGTTATAATAAAGTGATGGAAACAGGGATCAGCTTTACAGCTACAAAGGCTAGATCCTTACAAGAGAAGTTATCTCCAAGTTACTTTACATTCAAAAATATCAGAAAACATCCTAGCTGAGAGCCAAAGGTACTGTGAGGTCATAATGCATGTACGGTATGTAGCTTTATAGACACTTCTCCGAATATTATTTCAGCCCTTGATAATAAATCATACAGTTTGCTAATTGTAATACATGAAAGAATATAATCTTAATTCACTTTGTGATATTTATTATCTTTAGAGTGTATTGTTTAATCTTAATTTTTGCACACACAAGAAATTAATTAAGCGTTTCTTACTTTAAAGTAACCTTAAGGATAAATGATAAGGCTTTTTAGCTCTTATTTTTTTATAATGTCTACACAATGATAATACACCTATTCAAATTACAGCATATATTTTTTAAATTCTAAAGTCAGTTCGTATTTATTAGCGCCAGATAATCATTCACAAGTGTTATTGCCTATGATACCAAAAGGCTGGATAACATGGCGGCAGAATTCATTCACTACCGTCATATGCGAATGTTCCCCTGAGTGTAGCCAGAATGCGGCATCTTCCAACCGCTAAAACACATCATAGAAACCAAAGGTGTAAAAATTCAATGCTTATTCCGGTCACAAAATATAAACAAAAGGCAACAAACATGGCAAGTGCGTATCTCATGGACGTCACCATTACGCCAAATAATTTTTATAGCTCAAGATAGTGTGTTCAAAAACTTGACCCCTTATGTCTTCCCTTGGTAGCTAATCTGTCTTCTTTAACAAGCTAATTGATCTTCCAGAATAAGGCCTACTAAATCTTATGTGGCGATTGAACACAGGTATATTTCATCCTGCTAATTATATAACTTTAAAAGCCTATAGGTAGTGAGGGTGCGCCAGAATTAGTGAACCCCTATGTAATCGGCATTTGAATTTAAATCTTATAATTGGTACATTTACTAGGTCAGTGACAAAAAAAATATTGCAAAAAAATAAAGCGCAGACAATTTTAAGGGGAGAAAAAGTCATGTGAATAAATATTGCACATATACGTAAAAGCATAAAATATATCTGACAATAATTATGTAAGCGTGCTGAAAAATCACAAGAACTTTTGTTACAAAGTTAGCTTTATTTATATTTTCAATGGAGTCAGTAGGCATTGACATAAAAATTAGAACATTCCTTTACTTTGCTTATTTTTGTGAAAAGTTATTGATGTGAAAACAATGGAATAGATGAAATATTCCGAGTTAACCTTGTGCGGAAAAACTTCTTTTTTTTAATCTTTGTCGTACTTTTTATTTAGTAGATTTTAAATGATGTAAGTAAAAAAAAATATATATTTTTGCGATTGTGTTTCCTGCCTCTCTAAATCCATTACTTTCAATAATCACAGTAGTGTTGCGTAATAAAGACTTATTTTAAATAGCGTCCCTCAAAGTTACTGAATCCAATTATTGTGTTAATAAAAACATGTAGAATTTGCCCACACCTGGAAAAATATAGAAAAATAGATTTTCTGCTATATTTACAAACTGTTTTTTTTGGCTATTTTTTGGGCTGTGTAACTTGTATAACTCATATTAATATTTCATTATTTCATAAAATACATACATAATACTATGTTTTATAGTCATTAATATACAGAATGCCTCTTATCTTCTGTCGACCGACATCTAGTGCTCAGAGCAGCTAGTACTTGTGGCGCCCCACATGTTACAGCTCCGGAAATATTTAGTAACACATAGGATTTATATATTAGGCAGTGCTCTGTCACCCATGACTCTCTAAGGTTTAGTACAAGTAAAGTTAATTACACTGTGCTCTAAAATGAAAACTTTTATTTTTGTAAGTGAATAAATACTCCCATTCCTGGGAGAACCAACCTATTTTAGTGTTTTGAAGCCTGCCAATCATTTCATGGCTAATAGGAACACTCAGTCCCCAAACTGCTTTTAAAAGCATCCAAAAAAGTTCATGGCATGTGGGATTTAGCTTTGATTGTAGATTCTAAATGGAAATTCCCCTACAGAAAACAGTGTTTTGTTAAAAAACAGAAACATAAAATACATTTTCTGCTATACTCAAGCATTCATTTTAATTGTAAAATACAACATTCTATAATAGCCACTTGCTGAATTTATATTATTCTTTAGATATTAAAAACACATAGACAAGACATCAATGGGGCGTTCTGGCATGAGAACGGATCGGTGGTGTATTCTCCCCTGAGATCGCATAAAAACACAGATGAAAAGTTTTAGATTCACTTTATTTTAGAAGGAATTATTTACGTACTTTTGAAAAGAAGCAACTTAATTCAAAGAGCTATTTACAACTCCAGCTCGTTCATGACAAAGCCGATTGCCTCCTAAATGTATACTCATCAGTAAGAAGTTCAAGTTCCATGGCACAAATCCCTCAAACAATAAAATGACCACATACACACTGGAACAAATTCAGAAAGTAGGAGCCCTGGTGCAGAGATAAGGCTAGCCAAGGCCAGGGAGCTTTTAGGTTCTGGTACCAGCCAAGTTGGTAGTCTTAAACCAGGTAAGGAAAAGGACAGATGTCAGGAACAAGAGCACAATGTCATGGTGTCCGAATAAGTAGGAAGGATTATAATTTTTGACTGGTGGGCAATAATGATTTTTAGGATATATTTCTTCTTTGTTTTCATTTAGATTTTTTCAC
Organism: Spea bombifrons; assembly: GCF_027358695.1. Classification (NCBI taxonomy): domain Eukaryota; kingdom Metazoa; phylum Chordata; class Amphibia; order Anura; family Pelobatidae; genus Spea; species Spea bombifrons. Next base: position 11,586,303 of record NC_071088.1, read on the forward strand.
TTTTAATTTTTCACAGTTCTCTCATAAGTTGAAATGCCTTCGCCATCATGACATCAATAGTCTCTTTAAATTCTTAATATTAATTAATATTAATATTTATCTATTTGTTTGTTTTTTCATTTGTTTTTTTTTTAGGAGGGAGAAATTATATTTCACCTTCTCACTCTGGTTCTGCCTGTGTGCTGATCACAAAGTTACCAGGAAACAGGGCTGTGTCATGATCAGTGGCAGAAGACTCATCCAAGATGACCTAAGGATATTATTTAAGTAATGAGAACCCTTTTGTAGATAGGTGCGACTTTAGTTAACACTCTTCTCCATTTATATAAAGATAAACAGAGTTCAACATGGTAACATGACAAAAACTGACTTAGTAGTAGTTATTATTCAACGCAACGATTAGCATTGTTGAAGAGCACACACAGTTTATCTGCAAGGCTGAAACCAAGCATTTTTTATTAAACTTCTGGTGATATCAATTTTTTAAAAAATATATCCATTGATATATTTATGAGGGTTGCTGCCCTAGGCTTGATCCGAGTATTCCCAGCGGCCCCCAAGACCTACCATGCCCTGTCCTCCAGATCCCAACTTCTTTGTCCAGTGTGCTCTGTATGCCATAGGACATTTTAGGACATGCTAAAGATACTGCGGGGGCATCCACAGACCCCTGATTTCTTCAACAAGCCCATTCAGAACGGCAGTGCCCCAAGAATGCCAGTTGCCCTTTAGAACCTGCTGTTCTACAACGAGGTTTGTAAATCATTCCCATTTTTCAAGTCAATAAACATAAAAAGATAAGAAAAATTGACCTGGTTGTAGGGATCCACTTACTACAGAAATTACATATCAAACGTGTAGAATTGTAAATGAAATAAATGTTAAAGGATGTATATTTTTCAATATTTTATTTGAAGAGGAAACCATAATTCTAAAAAATATTAAGGACATTATTTCATTGTTTCTTAACAAATAAAATATGCAAAACACATTATGAATACATTCTTAATAACCCCCACAAGAACATCACAACACTTTTAACATTTAGGAGAACGGCTTGCTTTCAAAGCCAAGTCATTAAAATTTAAAAAAAAAAAAAATAGCTTACACACCAAAAGAAGAGAGAAGAGATGAGATACAAATAATAAAATGTAGAAGCTGTGAGACGATGTGCTAGACATGGATACAGAGGACACCATTTGTCTTTATTAGATACTGACTCTGTATTGATATTGGCAGTGTTTTACTTTTCTAAGCATGTTATACAAAATTGTAAAGGTTTATGCAGGGAATAATTAAAGGCAAATACACAATAATGGCATATTCTGATTGTAGATCTCTTTCAATTGATTGCTACGCTCAAGAACAGTTTGTATACAAAATTGTTATTGGTGAAGACATGCGCTCACTTGCTTGAAACACAATTCAAGAATAATTCAGTCTTGAGAAGAAAAACGCTGTGGTTTTAGCAAATGCTTTTTTTTAACCCCTTAATGACAAAGCCCGTGCATGTACGGGCTCAAAATGCATTTTTTTCAATGGGTTTAGGCACCGCTCATTGTCCTTAAGGGGTTAAAGTATTCAGAAAACGCGTTCTTCTTTACTGGGGCTGAGGCTTAATAAAGAGATAAACGTAACTTGAATTATCAATCAAAAATAAAATGAGATGAAGAGCCCCCTGAAGAGATCAGGGGTGATCAGAAAAAGCCAAGAATCAGTGTTGAAAGTCAAAACAATGCATGCGAAACATTTTACCTGGAGGGCAAAAGCACAGTTAAACATGCAATGGTAAGTATGATACATTAGTCTATGACAAGTACATATACATAAAGATATTGTTACAAAAAAAAAATGGAAACATACCACGTCTAATTGAAATACCAAAGAGCCTTAAGCTATCCTGTGAAATGGCTGATCCAAAAACGAATTCAGTAATTCATTTCAAAATAAAACTGAAGTATCAAGCGTAATGAGTTCTTGAATACTATAGATCTGGAACTCAGTGTCAAAATTAATGAAACGGTGTAGCAGATATGTTACCGTGGCACTGTTAATGTCAAATTTGTTCAAGCCATTTAACAAAACAAAAGAAAAGGTAAGTGACATGTCAAGCAGTGGGAGGCGAAAGCTTTGATATTCCATCAATCTCCAGACATCTCTCCTTTGCTTTATTGTATCTTGTATGTGGATTGCTTTTTTGATGTGCTAAAAAGTCTTTAGACATACTAAGAGACCCCCTCAGTTAAGATACAGCAGATAAAAACATATATTCATTTATCTTTCTTGCTTGATATCTGCTGAATTACAGTTGTGCATTTGGGGATGAAATGATATCCTATAAATATATATAAATCCCATTGAAAAACTGACACTGAGAAATCTGACACAAATTAACACTGTAAGAAAGTGTAAAATGACCATCAAGCTCTCAGAGCTTTCTATGACCAGATAATACTTAGTTAGCTATAGGCGAGGAGACATACTACTTGTTGACACGCATGAGTTACACTGTTATCATACAATCACACAAACTGCCCGTAAACTAAGTGAATGAAATATTTGTACCGCCACTGCTTAAACGGCAGTCATACCTGTTCACTGATCCCTGTTTCAGAATTAAAGAAGTGTTTCAGTAACATTAGGCATTCACTGTGTCCCAGTGCATTATCTCCCTCATTCACTTGCCCCTGAAAATTTTTCCCCTGCATTCAGTTGCCCCCTGATACATTATCCCCACATTCACTTGAACCTTCATTCACTTGCCCCTGATACATTATCCCCCCCATTCTCTTGCCCCCCTGATACATTATCCTCCTTATTCATTTTCCTCTGATACATTATCCCCCGCATTCACCTGTCCCCACTATGCATTATCCCCCGCATTCACCTGCCCCCACTATGCATTATCCCCTGCATTCACTTGCCCCCAATGCATTATCCCTTACATTCACTTACCCCTGATGCATTATCCCCTGCATTCACTTGCCCCCAATGCATTATCCCTTACATTCACTTACCCCTGATGCATTATCCCCTGCATTCACTTGCCCCAATGCATTATCCCTTACATTCACTTACCCCTGATGCATTATCCCCCGCATTCACCTGCCCCCACTATGCATTATCCCCTGCATTCACTTGCCCCCAATGCATTATCCATCACATTCACTTGCCCCTGATACATTATCCCCTGCATTCACTTGCCCCCGATGCATTATCCCTCACATTCACTCACCCCCAATACATTATCTCCTGCATGCACTTACTCCCTTGAATTAAAGCTCAAAGTGTGCACTTCAATAAAATCTTGATTGCTCCATTTTAAATCTATTATGGTAGCTTACAGAGCCAAAATTATAACAATGGTGTCACTATCCAAATGTTTATGGATCTGACTGAAGATAATTTACATCATAAAAGGTACAAATAGTATTTTTAAGTTACAGAACTGCAAACTACCCAACAAAGGCTATACTGTGGTATATACCATTCAATATGTTGTTATTAATATCGTCAAAAAAACACTATAAAATCTTCTCAGTCTTCTCATTTATAAGAGTTTTATTTTGTGTTTGCTGTGTTTCTAACAAATTATACACAGTTTTGTACACCCTAGAGATTTCCTCTTTTCTTGGTTAAATGGTATTACAACCTATGACAAATCTGATCTCTCGGCTGTCAGTTGAGATTTATTTCACTTATGAAATTTAAGTGTCAGGTTTTTTTAATTCTGTTGTATATATCATATTGTGTCTGCAATTTACAATATGTTAGCATTTTCAATCATACGAATGCTTGTACACAAAATCATATCACAAAGTCAAAATGACACAAAAAATGTCATAAACCGTATGATATATATGCGAATGAATGAGAATAGGAAAACTAAACATATCTACTTATACTGAATGTAGAAAATTTTATTTTTTGTGAGCTTTAATTATACCAACTCATTACAAAGGTCAGAAAATAATATCAATAATAACATAAATATATTGCAATATATATATGTGTGTATGTATATATATATATATATATATATATATATATATATATATATATATATATATATATATATATATATATATTTACTCACAAAGTCCATTGCACACCATTCCAAATTTCCCAAGCCTGGTGCTAGTAACCAGCAGTTTCCATACAAAGCACTTTCAAAGGATGGTCAGCACTCCAGGTCTTTAAATTAACAATTTCTCTTTATTCAAAGTCAAGTCGACGTTTCAGTCATTGCTGACTTTCATCAGTATGTTCTGATGAAAGTCAGCAATGACTGAAACGTCGACTTGACTTTGTTTGAATAAAGAAAAGTTGTTAACTTGAAGACCTGGAGTGCTGACCATCCTTTGAGAGTGATATATATATATATATATATATATATATATATACGTGTGTATGAAGGGGAAAAACGAAAACAAAACATATTTTTTCATTCAGCAAGTGGAAAAATACTATTAAGGTCTCTAGGGGTGAGTATAATGACAAACGATAGACATTCCTGGTGGAAATGTAAAATAATGCACTGTGGACCCCCAGGCAAAATATAGCATTGGCCCACGGTGCGTGAGTGACAACAAAAGAGAGAGCATTGGCAGTATATGTTTCTGATGACTCAAAGTTGAGCAAGCAACGCAATAAAGCAGAAAAAGAGGAAAAAGCAAGCAGCGAGCTTCGTAGTATAGCAAGAGGCATTGGTAACAGGAAGATGGAAGTGTTTCTGACACTTTAAAGGTCTCTGATCAGACCTTAGCCAGAGTATTGTGTACAGTTATGTATAGAGACCCCATCTACAGAAGGATATTAAGATTTTTGAGAGAGTTCGGAGGAGGGATACAAAAATGGTGAATGGTTTGCATAAAAATGTTTTTTTTTAAAGCCTAATGGACGTCAATATGTATGGCTAGGAGAAAAGAAGAGACATACAATGTGTTAGTGACGAATTTAAATGCTTAAAGGGATTTAACAAAGTAGAGCAGTGATGTTTATTTCATGGCCAAACATTTTTTTGGAATTTTATTTTTATTTTTTTTTTACATTTAGCAAGTTTACACTGTTACTGCTGGATTTGGGGTCTAGATCAACTCCACTATCTGCTGTTCTCTGAGTCTGTCACTGATGATGTCACCAGGTTGTATGACCTAAATTCACCATGGGTGTAAAACTCTCTATTTAAGTGCTCACTTCAATTGTTCATATGTCTTTTTCCATCTAAAAGATGAATATAGGCTTTTGTAAGTGGTGCACATTGATCATGGAGTACAATAGACACATTAGGCCATCAACGTCAAAAACATTTCATAATGGTAGCTGGTGCTTGCTATGCCAAAATTATGTTTTATGTTTTATGTTTTATGTCTATTGTATTTTTGTTTCTTGCAATATATAAGAACAAAAAAAATGTGTAGAAACTCTACAGAGACAGCTGTAATTCAAAAAGCTCAATCCTGTTTATATATACAATAAAATAATCAGAGCCATTCTAACAAGCCATTACATACCTATTACAAATGTATGATCAGCAGTCGAATGCAACTTAAATTCAAATTGTCAAAACATGCGGAAAGAAAATGCCAGTTCTACAACAAAATATATATATATATATCAACACAATCCTTTTGTAAAATAACTGTAGCACAAAATGTCTTGGTAATTTCACATTTTACATGTTCTTTTTTGGTTTGTCAAGATGTCCAATTATTTAAAAAAAAAGTGATTTGTTCCATATAACGCTGATGTTTTATACTTTAGTGAAAGTAGAACCCTATCATGATATTTATATATAGTCTGTAATAATTGACCATATAAGGAAAAGTGCAATTTTCAGCATGAAGCGCTAGATCAAGGTTACTTCAAGTGGATTTAAAGGGAAAAAAAAATTACGCTCCACTGCTTGTATTACCATTCTATTTTCCAAATCTACTTTAGAATTTCCTGTTTTCTCCTGTCCAAAAGACTTATTTTTTGTGCAGCTACAACTGATAAAAGGTTTTCTGCTGCTTTGCTCAGCTGTAGCTATCCAAAATATCACTTGCTTTTTATTCATTTCCTATAGAGATGATTGAAAAATAAATTATTCCCCCAGTATCTAGATGGGTTCATTTTATTAATACCATGTAGATCATTTTAAACACACACACAACACCAATCTATTTATGTGCCTTCTCGTATAATGCATCTTTTGATGAGCCTGGTCAGGTTATCACTTAAAGTCGCAAGATATAATCTGTGTTTCACATTAGACTATTTTAACGTGGGAATACTAAAGTACCTGTTATCCATCTATTTAAGATACAAGTGTCCTGATACACAGTGTAAGTAAAGTTCTGGCAAAATACATACTTATAATAAACTATTCAGGTATATCGTAATATACGAGACAACATTTGATGTCTTTTTCTCTTGTGCTAAATATTAGGGCCGGACTTGCGATGGGCTAGTGGCTGGCTGATGACGTAAGTGAGGCTGATGGGTGAATAGGGTTGGCCACATGTGTTTTTGCTCATGTAGCGTGTGCCAGGACATATCCAGCCACTGGCTGCAGAGTGTGGCTCAGTCGGCTAGAGGCCCACCTGGCATATGCCTGGTGTGCCAGTCGGCCAGCCCAGGCCTGCTAAGTATTATGTCTTTCATCAGTATGTATTTTGTTTTCATTCTGTCATCAATTGATATGGAAACGTGTTTAAATGTGGATATACTAATTACTTAAAAGGTCTGATCAAGTCATTCTAAGGTTTCAGGTGGCAAAATATGGAGAAATACTGATATTTCCCCAAGCCTTATACCAGTATTGAGGCATTTTCAGAAAATTTGCCCTTGCTGTAACAAAAATGGATAGGATGGAGGAAGAACATGTGCCAAAAACCCAGCCTTTGGTGATGATTGGTTAAATAAGGATGGCATTGATGAGCACATTCAATGTGCCCAATATGGCAGAGGAAAGGCAAAGGTAATACACGCTCAGGGTGACATAACTTTAACATCATGCAATGTTGACTGATCAGTTAAGGCTGATGGGAAAAAAAGAAACTGGTTTAATTATCATAAGCTGTTAAAATATTTCATTATACTAGATTTTTTATTACCAACATAAATGGTTATTGATCAAAACATGTGCATTTTACTATATAAAGTTATAAAAAAATAGAGATAAATGTCATTATATACTCAACAATAAAATTGTGCATATTATGATTAATTAATTAATTAATTGACTTGAATGCTTGCAGGAAATTCTTTATAAAAATAATAAGCAAATATTTAAGTTTATCTTAGACTATAGCTATGGCTACTCGCATACTGATTGGCTCTTAATATAGCACGAACAATTAAAGAATTATCTGCCTTATCAGGAACTGAGTGATACTTTTGTTAGCTTTTCGGTAATTTTGACAAGGAGATTTGTTACCTGAACATCTGGCTATCACCTTAATCTAAATTAAGGATTGAGAACATATCACTGAGGGAAATGCCTGGATTTCTTTGAAGGTTACCGTATAAATTAAAACACATTTAGTTGGGAGAAAGTAATTGTGCTAGCATAGAGATGTAGAACATGTTTAAGATGGACAGTTTTTGGGTTGTGTACCCCAAGTGTCAGTCTTAGTCTTCCATTTTTTAAATATATTTATAGTATATCACAAAAGTGAGTACACCCCTCACATTTTTGTAAATATTTGCTGTTCCATCAAAATAACTCAACACACAGCCATTAATGTCTAAACCTACGCAACAAAAGTGAGTAGACCCCTAAACTGAAATGTCCAAATTGGGCCCAATTAGCCATATCCCCTCCCCGGTTTCATGTGACTCGTTAGTGTTACATGGGATGTTGAATGCCAACATGTACTGTGACATACCGAAGTAGAGCATGATCCCCTCCCTTCGGAGACTGGGCCGCAGGGCAGTATTCCAACATGATAACGACCCCAAACACACCTCTAAGATGACCACTGCCTTGCTAAACAAGCTGAGGGTAAAGATGATGGACTGGCCAAGCATGTCTCCAGACCTAAACCCTATTGAGCATCTGCAGGGCATCCTTAAATGGAAGGTGGGGGAGCGCAAGGTCTCTAATATCCACCAGGTTCGTGATGTCGTTATGGAGGAGTGGAAGAGGACTCCAGAGGCAACCTGTGAAGCTCTGGTGAACCTCATGCCCAAGTTAAGGCTGTTATGGAAAATGATGGCTACACAAAATATTGACACTTTGGGCCCAATTTGGACATTTCCACTTAGAGGTGTACTCACTTTTGTTGCCAAGGTTTAGACATTAATGGAGTTGTTTTGAGGGGACAGTAAAGTTACACTGTTATACAGGCTGTACACTCACTACTTTACATTGTAGCAGAGTCATTTCTTCAGTGTTGTCACATGAAAAGATATAATAAAATATTTACAAAAATGTGAGAGGTGTACTCACTTTTGTGAGATAATGTATATGTATGTATGTATGTATGTATGTATATATATATATATATATATATATATATATATATATATATATATATATATATATATATATATATATATATATATATTATGTTGAACAGTAAAAAGAAGGAAATTAAATGTCATCTCCTTGCACAAGAATAAAGATGAATTAGGAAACTGGGCAGTTCAACCTATGAAAATTTCAAATTGTGGTAAAGAAGGACACCTCTCAGGAAGGTGGGTATTAATTGTAGTCACATAATGTTGTTGGAGCAAAATAAAATCCATGTCATGTATGTAAGAAAAAAGGAATGTTAAGCATTCATCTCAATACATGGAGGACAGGGGAAACGTTAAAGGGAAAAAACTCAAAATCCTTGGTTCTGGTTAGATTTGTCACTGCAGTGGTCCACATAGAAGGGTAACTTAGATGTATTTGAGATCCTCAGCCTATGTGCTTTCATTGCATATGTGGTTTGTATGGCTTTAGGCATAGTTCCCCCCAAAAAATATCATGAGGTGCCCATTCCTGGTTCAACTGTAAGTACTTTACACCTAGTTATGTGGATTCTATGTGCTCAGGAGAAGTATGGCATTTTTGTGGGTTGTTTTGTTGTGCAGAATTAGTCCCAAAATATGCATAAAATAAAAAAAACAAGATCTTGTGTTCTTATTAGAGTTGTGGTTTTAGTGGGCTACCTAAACCCTGAAAGGGTTAAACTCAGAGAGGTTCTCTGCTATAACGTATAGTGTATTTAGCACCTGATGCTTACTGTCCATCTTAATAACTGCTTAAAGGGCATTCAATTTAATTAAGAATGAAAGAACAGAGCACGTTATTCTTCAGTTATTGCTGGCTTCGGCATAGACGATGTTGAACTTCAGTGCAATAGTAGCATTGGCTCCTTGACAATTTCCCCCTAAAGCTTCCAGTTAGACTATAGTGACTAAACTTTTAGCACATCTTTCGCTATGACCTAATCATTTTTTCCCTAAGAATTTTAAAAGTGGGAAAATGGGAGAATACAAGTTACTTAGGGGCCCAAATGACATTTCTTATGATACCATACGGTAACATTGATTCTTATGAGCAACATAGGAATAAAAAAGGAGTCTGTAACCTAGATAGTTATCCCAGGATGCATTTAAACCACTTGAGGGAGAGCTATGTTGAGAAATAGATAATATTTCTTATAGATACATCAAATTCATTGCTTAGAAATCAGGAACCTCGACTTAATCAATGTAAGAGCCTCTTCAATAAGGTGTAGATTGCTAAATTGCAAGTATGTTACTCCATGCATACGCAGGATTTTTTTTTTTAGGAAAAAAATTATTCTAAAGTAATATTTCCATGGTAACGTGTGCATTTAATAAAAGACATCGGCAACAAATGTTGGAACACTGGATGTGTAATATTACTATTTCACATCAAACTGATTTCATTTTGTAGCAGAGACTCCTCTTGGGAATGAACTACTGTTTTAATTTCAATTTGTATGTCATCTGCATTTTGTTCTATTTCCATCATCAGGGTTGTGTTTGAAGATTATTAGGTATGAACAATTTGCATTAAGAAAACTGGCTAATTAACATTTTTAAATAATAGCATTCATTTTATATGTAATTTGATACAAGAGAGACCTTTTCGTTTTGAAAAAAAATTGCAATTATGAAAATTTTCACCATGTTACTCAGGTTTCAAACCCTTCTAACGAGGATGTGTATTTTACAGTTTTCCATAGTTTGATAGCTGTCGTTTGTTCAATTACAATGACATTTTTTGCCATGTTTTTTTCATCTATTTGCATCCATTATATAGCTTAATACCGTATTGGCTCGGATATAGGCCGACCCCGTATATAGGCCGCACCCTAAAAGTTTGGTGCTTTTTTAAAGAAAAAGTTGTTTTCTTTAAAAAAGCACCAAAAAAAACATGCTGCCACTCTGCCCCCCCCGAGATATGCTACCTACTGTCCTCCCTCCCCGAGATACGCTGCCGCTGTCCTCCCCCCCCCCCGAGATATGCTACCACTGTCCTCCCTCCCCGAGATATGCTACCACTGTCCTCCCTCCCCGAGATATGCTACCACTGTCCTCCCTCCCCGAGATATGCTACCTACTGTCCTCCCTCCCCGAGATATGCTACCACTGTCCTCCTCTGCCCCCCCGATTTACCGGAGCAGACTCCCGGGTGTCTTGCGGGGCCGGCGGGGGACATCTACGCAATACGCGTATACAACTTCCGGTGCCGGCACATCCAGTGCCGGCACCAGAAGTTGTATTGCGTAGATGTTCCCCGCCGGCCCCGTAAGACACCCGGGAGTCTGCTCCGGTAAGTCCGGGAGGGGGCAGAGGTAAAACGCATCGTGCGGACGGTCCGCACGATGCGCTTAGACAACCTCCCGTGCCGACACCCCCCCCCGTGGGAAGTGCTGGCAGGGGAGGCTGTCTGAGCGTATCGGGGAGTAGGATGCAGGTCCCCTGAACCGCTGCGGGGGATCTGTATCCTAACCCCGCTGCCTGCCCGGCGCCCTGGACTGCATGTCCCGGGCGTCGGGCGCTAGACCCCGAATATAGGCCGCACCCACACTTTAAAGACTTAAAGTGGGGGAAAAAAGTGCGGCCTATATTCGAGCAAATACGGTATCTGTATTGACATCCGAACTTACCACTTTGAGAAAGATATTGGTTCACTATAGTTACTAAGCCTTGGTTACTTTGCATGCTTGCTAAAATAACCACTATATATGAATTATACATGAGTTTCCCTGCATGGTGGATTAGCTACTGTTTTTAACCACATGGCATTAAAATCAGCTTTCTAACATAATTGCACCAACTGAAAACTAAACTCCAAAAGAATGAATGACTTTGTGAGTGAATTACATACACGTACATACATATACTAAAGCCCCAAATAAAATCATTGCTGCCAAAAACAGATATAAAAAGCTATCATGCTTATTAGTGGGTGCACACACCTATTATGTTTTCAAGTAAACAAGTCTATATTTTCTACGCCTTTGGCATTAAGACGTAATATAAGATTTTACCATTTTGTAGTATTAACACGTTTTATCATTTTAAAATGCAGTATATTCGTCTCATTGTATACTTATTGTACATTCATACTTTATGCATAATAATTATTTACTCATGTTAAACTATTACGTAAAACCAAACTTACTTTGGTTTAGATAGCGTGTGAACACACCTATTATGTACATTGTAGAGCTTTGTGTTAGCATGGCCATTCTAGGGTTAATCATTTCTTTTGAAATTGATAGCTGTTTGACTGTGTAGGGTAATTTATGTGTAGGGACTATAAGAGAGGACTGCTTGGATGGGGATGAGTTGATCTGGTTCCGATGATGTGTTGAAGCTGTTGATTGTTCAAATGGCTTGATTATGATGATGGTTGGGAGTAATGGGAAGGAATTCTGTACGCTTCCCTGAACAGGTGAGTTTTCAGAGAGGTTTTGAAAGTTGAGTATGAGACAGAAAGTCTGATGGCACGGGGAAGGGAATTTTCACTGATCACCATCCTGGCAACCAAATAGTAACTTTGATTGTACTCGCCATGGGGTTCTTGGAGGTAGACTTCAGTTTTAGGGTCTGCTTTACTTTTTTATTTATGGGAAAATGTATCTCACCCTTTAGTATTTACTTTCTGTATTTAGTTTGTACTTACTTACCATAACAAACTGTATCTGCCTTCAACTCTGACGATCAGAATGACCATCAAGGTGCAAAATGGGAACTGTGAGAGTAAGAGAGTTAGACACTTATAGCTTCCTTTATAATACATCAAAGCTATTTAAACAAAATAAATGGATACAAAGGGATTAGGAGCCATGCAGTATAAAAGTGTGCCTAACACTATCCTCCTAAATACCGCCTTTCTATCTATATGACAGCAAGTGGCCTTATGTATGAGTTTTTTTTTTTACTTTGTATATGAACAGCTAAAAGCCTAAATTAAATGGTTACCATTGTCACACTTCATTTCAAACACAATGTGACTCTTTGTCAACCTGCAATTCCTAAATATGCCGATTAATGGCCTGCCAACTGCCATCTGATTTCTCTGCAAAAATAGATTACTCTGAAAACCTTCTGGCAGGAAATGTTTGTGTAATAGATCATTGGTGGCTCGGAATTTTACAATTTTGAAATCTCTGTGATAATCAATGAAACTGCAATTTTAAGACATTATTATATACTCTATGATATCTATTAAAGCAAATTAAAGTTAAATTACCAAAGCCCTGGTTGATTTAAAACCATTGATTTCAGTTGCATACATTTTTCTATCTAAAATTCCAATGACAAACAGCATAGTAATAAAAACTAGACGTGCAAATGGGCCAAAAACGATTCCAGTTAGTTTTTGGCCCATTCGTTTTTGGGCAACAAATTATGTCCCCTGTCCATTTGGTTCGAATAATAATGGAGTAGCATTTTTAATTTGGGAACAAAATCTATCACGCTGTCACTCACTCACTCTCTCACACTATCATTCTAGTTTACTTTCTCTCACTCTCCCTAAATGTTTCCCTACCTTCTGCTTCTGCTGACCACTTTCACTTCCACATCTTCTTGTTCTTCATCTTCTATCTTTTTCTCTTTCATCTTCTAGCTTTTCTCTTTTATCTTGGTCTGCGTCTCTGTGGACATAACCTTATGACCACCGTTATGCGGATGAAGACACAAGATAGAAGATAAAAGAGTTAGAGTGAGTCCATACAAGCAAACATGAATGATTTGGAAAAAATACCTAACTTATTCATTCATTGGTGTATTGGGGAGGGGGCTGTCTTCCCCAGATGCCACGCATCCCAAGATGCCACACAGAGATCTCAAGTCTCCTGGAAATTCCCTCTCCCTCTGTCTTCTTTCTCTGTCCACTTCTCCCCATTATCAGCTCTGTTGACCAGGCTGCCCGGAGTACTTCTTCAAAAGGGCAGAGCCATATTGTGCACCATATGGACAGCCTCTCCCTCGTTCCTCAAGTCGGGAAAGAGAGTATGCACAAAGGATCCATCCTTTTGAGGAAATACTTTGTGAGGCCTGGTCAGCAGAGCTGATACCGACAAGAAGCAAATGAAAAAAGAACACAGAAGAAGAAGAGGAAAGATGTTGGTTAATACAGTGGTTTATATGAAACCATGAAAATGAAGCAGACCCTCCACAAAGCAAATGAAAACTAAACAAAAGCTCAGAATTTTGCGTGACCATTTACTTTCACTCTCTCACACTCTCATTCTTGTTCACTTTCTCATGCTCTCTAAATGTTCCTTACCTTCTCTGTTGACCACTCCAGCTGCTAACTGCTTCCACATCTTCTTGTTCTTCATCTTCTCTCTTCTCTATTTATATATTTATGTAAAACCTAATATTTAAAAAAAGGTACTAAAGGCTTGTGAGTTTTTAATATTATGAGCCTAGTTGTATTTTCAGAAATTTCCTTTTACCTCAAGTTGGCATCACACTAAGATACAGCATAACATTCCTTTCTCTTAGGTTACATAGTTCCACTAAAAGCTGTGGATTTTATAACTATAAAATGTCAAAGCTGGTATATTTTTCCTTGGATCAAAACAAAGCAGAAATATCTTCACAATTGTATAGATATTTTTCAGATGTTTATTTGAAAAGGTATCTCTAAAAATGGAAATCCACTTTTTCACACTGTATTCACACAGATAGTAGCATAATTGTTAGTATACTATTAAAAGAAAGTAAATGTGAAAGGTTATTAACAAAAAAATAGAAAGATGAGAAGAATAATTACAATGAGAATAAAATATGATTAAAATGAAATATATATATATATATATATATATATATATATATATATATATATAATCAAAACAAAATCTCCAGTTCCAAAGAAAAAATATAAAGGCCATGTCCATCATAAATAAAGCATGATAAATAAGCAGTATGTCTGATTGTCTAAATAAACCATCACGGCATGTTAGAAAACTAAAGTACATTTTAAAATGTAATTTTATCCTTTTCTCTGAATAGCAAACCATGTTATCAGGCGTTAGACTTTTTTAGATGGACTGCATGCTGGCCATCTAACCTCACTATAGATCAGCTGGCAGTATGCTACCACTTTTTCACTTTTTATATTTAGATATTTAGATATAGTTTATATTTATTTATATTTAGAATGGTCACCATGGTAACAAGCAGTCATGTTATGTTTCATCAATCGATTTTTAATTTTGTTCTCGGTTTCTTCTTTTTCTGGGCAGAGGAGCACAATGTGGAAGGTGTGGACGGTGAGGACGGTGCGGCTTCTGACCTACTACCTTGATGTCACATAAAGAGTGATGCCTAGGTTACCGTGCACCTTTGCAGCACCAGCATTAATGTGCCCCTAAATTTAGCCAATTAATCATAATATATGTTATTGTGTCCCTATTTTAAACTGTAATTCATTTTACATAATTTATCTTATTTGTATACATTGTATATCATGTAAGAATAGAGATGGCGAGAACTATTTTGGTTATGAAATACACATGAAAATTATTGATTATATTCAACTTAAATTTTAAAATGTTTATTAGTTCCTGGGAAACAGCAGCCCATATCTCTACTTGTTGGCATAACTCTTTACATTGGCTTTTCAGTAATAAAAGCTTGCGTGAACTGGTTAAAAAGTCTAAATTCTTCTCTTTCTAGTCCTTACCAGTACTTGACAGGACAATGTTGCACGTTGATGCTGCTATATATTCTATATCAATTATCGACATGTACTCAAAACTATGATCTCTTTCCAATGCTAAAAAGTGTATTTTTCACAAATGATTATATCTCCTTGCCTCAATAGTGAACAGTTCTGCTTTATTTAGGTTAATCATAATAATCACCTCCAGCAACGCTAAAAGTAACAATGCTTCAAGACAATTTTAATATTTATTATGCAGTGGTTTGTTTATTTAATTGAACTACAGTTGCAACTATTTATTTTACTTAAGAGGTGAAAAACGTACATTTTGTCAGCTGAGGTTTGACAAATTGATATTCTGTCAAGTACGAGCCACAGCTCAGTCTGTTGAGACTTGATGAGAGGACAACATCCAAACCAAGCCTTGTTAATAAACTGTAAGACAGTGATGGCTGAGTTGCAAAATGAAAGGTTTTAGGGAATAAGTGTTGACTTTGCGTCAGAAGACCGTAGAGCTGTACAGATTTTAAATTCTGGTTGATTCTAAACTTATTTTCACATCCAGGAGTGCCATGCAGATTTTAATATTACCAGACCTTATTATCTGCTCATAGCTGGTCATTTATTCAACACAATCATTTCTATTTTCACATTAGTTGTATTTACTAGGATTTTCAAATAAAGGGTCTGGATTTACCCACAGACTGGCAAAGCACTTTAGGCAAAAGTATGTGGCTTAGTGCTAGGCCAATGCATAAGACTTCCGATTTGTACAGATTTCAAATTTTTGAAGAAATTTCAAGAACATGTGAGACACAGAAGTGGAAGTGTGAGAGAGTAAATGTGGGTGTCGGAAAACAAATTTGATTTCTGAGTTTAAAATGCCCCCCCAATTTTCATCTGAAACAAATGGGTGAGGAATGGAATTCCTTGACCATTTGCACGTTTCTGTAACACATTCCGATTTATGGTCTGCCATATTTGGCGCTTGGGGACACCCTTTACCTCAGCACAAGGCTGAGTCCTGGCCGCTTCCTCGGTGCCCCACTGCCATCAGCATGGCAGCAGCGGATGAAGTTCAGTGCCAGGTTATTCTACAGCCCAGCTTCCAGAGACCCAGCGTTTGCTTCTGCTTTCCTGTTCCCTGGTCCTGTGCCCCATTTGGGACCCCTGACTTATTGACCCTTGGCTTGTTGTTTGGACCTCTGCTGCACTGCTGCCCCGAACTCGGACAGTCTGACAGTCTGACGATGACTTTTCTCACTGGATTTGATGCTGCTGGACCTTTTTTGTTTTGTTTGTCGCTCTTTGCTATTGGGTTCCAGACCAACCTATTGAAGTGTAGCCCTTTACAATTTCCATAGTTCACTGAATGTCTGTGACTTGTTTTGTGGTT
The DNA here is from genome assembly GCF_027358695.1 of Spea bombifrons. Taxonomy (NCBI): domain Eukaryota; kingdom Metazoa; phylum Chordata; class Amphibia; order Anura; family Pelobatidae; genus Spea; species Spea bombifrons. The sequence continues at coordinate 11,602,832 of NC_071088.1, forward strand.
CACACTTCTGTGTCTGTTTCCATGCCAGCTTGTCACTACTGAATACCCCTCTGCATACTGGACTTCAGGGCCCCTTGTCCCCGAACATACACACCCATGCTAACACACAATTACTTACACATACAAACCCATGCTAACACACAAACATTTGCCCATGCCCATCCATGCTCTCACACACAGATGCTTGGAAGCCCACTGGCAGGGCACACGGCATGAAAGCCCTCAGGCAAGGCATACGGCATGAAAGCCCTCAGGCAAGGCACACGGCATGAAAGCCCTCAGGCAGGGCACACGGCTTGGAAGCCCTCAGGCAGGGCACACGGCTTGGAAGCCCTCAGTGTTGTGGGCCCCTGGATCCCCCAAAATGCTATGTAAATCGGTGAAGCTAAAACATTAGATATGAGTGAAATGCAAGGAGACCTGCTTTTGTATTGACCCATGGATGCAAAGACTATGAACTGCACTTCTGCTCTTGGTTGTTTGTCTTAAAAAATGTATTAACCCTTTGAAAGCTGTTAATAAATTGGAGACGGCTATAGAGCTTCAAGTTTCCCTATAGAAGGCTAACTAAACTGACATAGTCACATCTATTCTGGTGGGATAAAAATATTGTTTTACGTTATCCAGAGCCATTAAATTTGAATTATTTATGCAACCACACATACAGGTATCATAACCAACATTTTCTTTAAAAATGGCCGTGCAATGAGCAAGTTAAGTTAATATACTTTTTTTCCTCTGAAGCTTCAGAGCATTTTATTCTTGGCTGAAATATGATAAAATGATATTCTGTCAGCTAAAATCAATGAGCAGGTGCTCTGTCTGACTAAGAACGATGACAGCTTCCCACCTGACCTTACTAATAGAGTGTTAAAGGCTGAGCTCTCAGTAGGATGCCATATCACAACAAGTTGGTACCTGTTTGGTTAATTCTTGCCAGACAATTATTAAGGTTTAGTGGTTATTGATGTGTTTTGTTCTCAGCTTATGTTCTGAAACTTGTCTTCTCTCCCAGGAGAAACTCTTTGTTTTTAAAGGCAGTAAGTCTGTTAAAACTTCTCTCTTGATACACAAACTGTGATGCCTTTGGCTTAGAACTGTATTTTCTGTTGGAAGGCAAAAAATAATAAAAAAGACATTTCAATGCATGGCCATAGCACTACTAATTTATTTATCAATTATAACAGTGTCTGGTATGCCTATTGTGTTCTAATTTTACCACAAAACATAGCTTTTGAAGCAATATAGAGTAGATGTGTGCATTCGGATTTGTATGAATTACAAATTTACAGAATTTGGGCAAATTTTGCTATTCGCACAAAGCCACGAAAATGAGCCCAGACCCCACCACAAAGCAGAAGAGGGAGAACGTCACCGAAAGCACATCGATTTTGGCAGATGTTTCAGTCAGGTTATGGCCGATGCTCCCATCAGTTGAGAGGATATCACCGAAAGTGCAGAAATATTGTCCTAAGGTAAAATTGGCGAAAAATGAGCTAAAAAATATTATTTTTTTTGCCACGTCTAATATAGGACACGTGCCTATATCTGTTCACTTAAATATTTAAAATGTAATATTATTTCTCAGGTTTCCATTGTAAATTATAAAACACTGCATTGCCTCATTAATGATTATATGGCAGCAGTACGCCTATGCCAGTATTGGTTTTGGTGATCATATGTTCAAAAATGGTTGGTTATTAATGTTTTAATGCTTTATGTATTATGGTAATAGTAACCCCTAAATGACCAAGCTGATTTTTCTTTTTGTACCCGTAACTATTTTAACATTTTTGCGGTTTAGCTATCATTTTCTTCTCTCTGATTTAGTGTGCCCATACAAGTTACATATTGTTTTTACAGGACAAGAAGGACTTTCTTTAGAGACGGTTATTTTAATAATATCATCTAATTTACTATAAAAAAAAATAATAAAATATACTGACAGATTTAAAAAAGCACTTTTTTCTGTATTTTATTTAGAATAATATTTTACTCATCTACAAAAGTTAATGAAAAAAAAACTGCTAAATATATTCTATTTTTTGTTCTGAGTTTAAAAATACCCAGTGTTTTTATGTTTATTTTTAATAAGGGCAACAAGTACAAGTAACATTTTGTTATTTCAAAGCCATTTTTTCAAACCTTGTCATTCTGCCCTCATGTCCTATTTGGGACATCTGTGAAGCCAGACGATCAATTTAACCCATCAAACTATATATTTTTGAAAACTAGATACACCAGGGTATTTCTAATGGTAATTTTGTAACTCTTTCCATGCACTAATTCTACTACCAGCCTTTTGTGTTTGTGTTTTTTAACAAATCAGGTATAAATTTACATCTCCTGGTCACTTCCAAACAACACCCCAATATGTGCTCAGCAACACTGTGAAACCATGCATATGTTTGTTGGGTTTTTTGAGGGTTAACTGGCCATATTTGGGAGGTGTGCCTTTTTCAATTTGGAATTATGCCATCTGGTCATCCCTTTTCCTATTAGGGACATTTTTTGAAGTCACCCAATTCTGTGTACACCCATCAATAAACATATATTTGAACACTATTGCACTATTGCATTGCACTTAAGGCATGCATTTACAGCTTCAAGTATGTGTCTCTGCCTAAAAACACCCCAATAACTGTTAATCAACATCTCCTGAGCACAGTGATACCACCCAATGGGTTTGCCCTGTTGGCCACATTTGAGAGGTGCACATTTTTTTAATTTTGATATCTGGTCAGTCTGCCCCTATGTCCTATTTGGGACATTTTAAACCCGGCAATTCCATGTACCCCATCAAATACCGTGTGGGTATTTCAGATGCTAGTAGTTTAACTCTTTCCATGCCAGGATTTTTGGGACTTATTTTTTTTAAATATATATATATATAATATATATAAATATATATATATAAATATTTGGACTTTTTTTTACATTTTGTTGGTACTGGATGGTTCCCCTGATAAGGGCATCACTGAAGAATTATCTTTACATGTTACCTTGTTTTTATTTTTAAACTATTATTATTTAATCTATTTTTTTTCTTAATGTTTTATTTAATTTACTAATCACATTGTGATTAATAATCTGGGCTCCATTGATTTGCATGGTTTAATGCAGTACTTGTATTCAACCTGCGGGGGGTTGAACAGCGTTCTCAGGAACTTGCTTAATCTATAATGGCAAACATCTTGCTATGGTGCTTGTGGTTTCTCTCCAGAGAAGTCACAATGTGTCCTCGTGTGGGTTTTTGGTGTCAGTTAATGCCATTTGGGCGCTTCCTAAGCTCATTTAATGCCATGAGTTGCCTGGGACGTCATTGGTTAACTGACAGCTCATTGGTCATTAAGGGGTTAAGTCAACAGTCTGCATTAATTGTCATTACAAATGATTTAGTCTGTCACGGCGAGTTTTGATTAACCCACATTGAGCTAAATAGTTTTATAGAAAAATTTAACTTCTCTGTGTTTCTATTCCTGCGTTCACAGACAATTGTCTATACAAACACATACTTGACACTTCTTATGGAATTAAAGTTACAATTTTATATATTTTTTAATAGCTCTTAAGCCCACTGCTTCGCATTAATGAGTGACACTTTTTTAAAAGGCGACTCAAACATGACTTTCAAACTATATCACTTGCTCCAGCAAATAATAAATACAGATTTCATAAAATAACCGGGAAATAATTTGTATAATTCCTCTCTAGCTGATATGGCTATATTCATTTTTTTCATATTATGGATTTAAAGCTGTTCTTTTTTTTACTATTTTGTAGAATAATTTTATTAGAAGAAAAAATATTAATTTGATTGTACAGTCACGTGCCATAAGTACAGGTAAGAATCTTTCTCATTTAGCATTATATAAGCTTTATATTACCACATATTGGGTTTTCATTTTTTGGACAAAATAGCTCTAATGTTCTGTTCTAAGAAAAATCAATACTGCCTTGTAAAATTGATTGTTTGGTATCAACAAGTTTAATGGAAATGTCAGTAGAAGATTGATCTTTTATGATCATTGTTTGTAAATTGAAAAATATGGAATAATAAGGAACAAAGGTGCCTTTCCTACAATTGGGATGGTTTAAGTTAAAAGGCAACAGTGGCGTCTCCAGCTTTCATATTTAGGGGGGGCCCATGGGGGACAGGGACCAAAGTAGGGGGGCAATTATAAAACGCTACATATACACTCTATGTTAGACATGCATTTTAACTACATAATATGTACTTATCTCTTTGAAGTAAAGGACCTTGATTGAAATATGATTTAAAAATAACAGCTGAACTGGCAGTTGTTTTTCATTCTTTAATATTAGCTCCTGCTGCCAATATATATATATATAAATATTAGACCCTGCTGCCGATATAGATAAATATTAGACCCTGCTGCCAATATATATAAATATTAGCCCCTGCTGCCGATATGTATTAATATTAGCCCCTGCTGCCGATATATACCGTATTTGCTCGATTATAAGACGACCCCGATTATAAGACGACCCCCCAAAATCAAAATATTAATTTAGGAAAAAAACAAAAAGCCTGAATATAAGACGACCCTATAGGAAAAAAAGTTTCACCAGTAAATATTAATTCATGTAAATATATTTTTTAAATTTCCTTTTATTTGCCAACCTGCCCCCCCCAGTTATGCCACTCTGCCCCCAGAAATGCTTTATACCCCCCCTATTTGCCACTCTGCCCCATGATATGCCTTATACCCCTATATGCCACTCTGGCATATAGGGGGTTAAAAGGCATATCATGGGGCTGAGTGGCATATAGGGGGTTAAAATGCATTTCTGGAGGTCCAGAAATGCATTTTAACCCCCTATATGCTACTCAGCCCCATGATATGCCTTTTAACCCAGCATGTACTGGCTGCCTTGGCTTGATAGGAGTGTGATTGCTGCTAACAGCAATCACACTCCTATCAAGCCAAGGCAGCCAGTACATGCTGGAACCTGGGGATGATAGTAGTGGGATTACAGCCTCCCTATGCCATGCTACAACCCCCACCCCCCTTACACATCCATGCTATCACACACAAACACACATTCACAAACATTTAAATACTCATTCATTCCATTAATCACACATACATCACACATTAATCACACATACTTACCCAAAAACCCTCCCCCACCCCCTTACCTGAACTGCAGATCTCTCACTCGAAGACTTCTGCAGGGGACCGGCTGTACCAGCAACTTCTCTGGCCCCGCCCCCAGAGGAGGGAGGGGGAGATAGAGTTCTGTGAGGAAGCTACAAGCTTCCTGTCCTCCTGCTTCTAACGGAAGAGACGCTGCTCGCGACCGGTAAGCAGCATGGCCCCAGCCATTTTTTTGGGGTCTGATTAGAAGACGACCCCGATTATAAGACGAGGGGTATTTTTCAGAGCATTTGCTCTGGAAAAAACCTCGTCTTATAATCGAGCAAATACGGTATTAATATTAGTCCCTGCTGCCAATCAAGTACGACTATTTTGCTCAATTAGAAGTTGTAATCAAAATAATATTTAATATAATACAATATACAAACGTGTGCATGCTATGGACATTTATGAATATTTTGTAAAAAAAAAAAAATGTTCTTTTGGATGCAAAAATTATGCTAACCTTGCTTTTTTTTCTTCACGAAATACTGTAGATATTCTATTTTGAATTTTTTTTTAGAAAAACACATGGCAGGATATCCTAAAGTGTTAAATTACAAACAATCAATATGATTTGAATATTTGGGAGCATTCTATAAGTAAACTCCGGTAAAACCATACCTGTAACTGTGTGACAAATTAAGTAAAATTTTGTAAATTATGCAAATTACAGACTCATGTGCCTGATGTGGAATCTCATTAAAATGACTATGATGTGAATTATTGTTCTGTCTGTTGTTAATTAACACAAAATGTTAGTGAGTTTTACTAATTAGTCATAATTAATGCTACACATGACAGCATTTTCAAGACTTAAGAGTATTTGTTCATGTAGTCACTAAAATCAATATTTTACTTTTTAATTGAAAGCCTTGTTTCCAACTCTTAATAAATAATTGTAGAGACAACTGTTGAATTTCCACTATTTTAAAGACCAAAGAACTCCTTAATTAGTTACCAAATATTTAACTGTTCAAAATGTTACTTGTCAGGTGTAATTTTTCTTGTGATTATTCAGCTGGTATTTTGACTGAAACCTAAGTCTGACAAGTATTGTGTATGCAGGCATTGAAGTTTTTGAATGAAATATAAGACATTAGATTGTTATTCTTGTCATATTGTAAAAGATCCCATCCGCTTGTGACATATTTGCTTTCATTATCTGTGGTAATAAAAAATCCCAAAAACTTGTAAGTAATGCATTAAGAAACTTAAAGGCCTATTGGGAATGGTAAATCAGTGATGGCTTGTTTTTAGAGATTGGCATTTAGTGCCCTAAAGCGAAATGTAATGTGAAAGGGTTAACGGTATGATAAAGATATGTTTATGGCGAGAGGGTTGCTTTTTACAGAAGGGGTTAATAAAAAAAATGCTGTTTTTTTTAGTTATTCTTGTATACAAGTATAATATGAACTTGTTATCAAAACATTAAAATCCTGGTACAGCTGAACATGTCATTGAACTAGAGGTGTTGGGAGTGACTCTCGAATACCCTTACTGACAGGATAGTGAGTACGTTATGGGAAATTTTTTTTAACTACTACCACATTTCCAAACAATAGTTAATCAAGATGATTACACAGACAGTTTAATTGCATAGACTTTCACATATTACTAACCAGTATAACAGTTCAGTAATGGGAGAGAATCTGCAACAGATTAGTCCTGTTGTTTTAAGATAATTTTCACCATTTTGATTTTAGACCTGCCTTTATACCCAATAAAAAAAGATGACTCCAATACTAGGAATATGGAAAATAGGAAAATAATATGACTTCTTGCACCCTTATGGAAATTTCCACAGCAGTGAAAAAGTATTTAGGGAGTAAGATTTCTTATTGTAAAAAATTTCCACTTTGCCTCCTAACGTTTTCAATTTAATTTTATTATTGACCTAATTGTTATTAAAATTGATACATGTATATCTGCATATTATGACACATGTCATGTATTATAAGACCCAATCTTAAACATTAGATACTAAGAATGACACACATTTGTCAATTGTTGGGTAGGTTACCCAAAATTCAAGTCTTTCTTCAATAATTCCATGCATAATTCCATGCATATTTTACCTTGAAAATGTTTTCAACCTCTATGTTTAATGCAGAACATTGACATTCAAAGGCATCTAAATGAAAACATTTTCCTCTCCGTGGGGAACATCAACTTTAATAACATTACCTAATTTTCATTGTTGAATATTTGCAGACATGGCATGAGAATTCTGGAATAGCCTTTTGATATTTGAGGTATGCATACAGCAATCCTGAAAAATAAAGAAAAAAAGAATGAGTTCAACAGAAGAATGAGGTTTCAACCATTGGTAATTTTCTGCCATTCCATTTATTTTTTCATGTAAGGCTGATGTTCTAAAGGAACAGCTTTGTTCTAAAGGAACAGCTTCTTTGGTAGTGGTAATCAACCATCTCCTCTGTCAGTTTAACATTTTTTGCATTCTATTGAAAAAAAATAATGCAGTGGCACTATTACTCAAGCAATGGAATACGATATTATTCACATTTCACTTTGGATGTCTTTTGTATAAAAAAACCAAAACCTTGTAACATTGCATTTTGATTATTCAGGAATGTTATTGCTAAATTTGACCAGGTTCTCTGCTTTCCATTCTCTGTCATACTCAGACGCCTTTATCTTTATCATATGTATTTTAAGAGTATTCTAGAAAAAAATGGGAGCAGATATTGAATAAGAAATTTAATGCCATGTATTCAGATGGTAATAGTAATGCTATAGACTTTCCTTTTTTGTGCTTAAAAATAACAATCCCATTTAAACATTTCTCAGAAGAATTTGTCAAAAGCTCAGATACACATGGTATAACAGCATTTGTGAAAACATATTTTAATATTATGTTTTATGCAATCATTGCCCCCCTTTCGATTTAGGGAAAAGGCGTTTTATATGTTAGTCTTTACATTTTGTCAGCCTGTCTTGAAAAATGGCTTCAGACTTCAAGTGAGTAGAAACATAATTGTGCCTGAATCAGCTATTTATACTAGACTTGTGCATTCATATTCGGGCAAACATGAAAATGAACACGAAGGGTGTAAAAACCAAAAAAACATGGAGTCATTGCACATACTTTGTGTGCTTTTAACAGTTTTCTTCAAAACATGCCAAATGATTCATTGTGGATGATGGTTCAGGTTTTTTTCAGTTATTTTTTTACTTATTGGTATATTTGATTTTTGGGTATAACCCTTTAGAGTTAAATGTGTTAAGAGTAACTTTGATGTGACAATTTGTAGTCTTCACTTTGTTTTGCATTGGTTTTTTTTTTATCAGATATTGGAAATGTTTCATTTTCTTTTTAAGTTGGCTTTTTATATGTATCATAGAAGACAATCGGGGGGGGGGGGTTATGCCTATGTGCATTCTACATACTCTTACCCTTTCACATACCAAAGCCTGTGTTTAGTACCGTATATACCGGCATATAAGACGACTTTTTAACCCCAGAAAATCTTCTTAAAAGTGGGGGGTCGTCTTATACGCCGGGTACTAACTTAGAAATCCCTAAGAAATGCATCCACCGGGTACTTACCAAGCCGGAGGTTCCCACGAAGCCACCAATCTCTAGGGGAGGGGGCGAGTGAAGAAGCCGCCTCCCCTGGGCCGGTCTTCAGGGCCGCGCCGAGGTAGGTGCAAGATCGTGATCTCCCCAACTAGCCCTGATCAGCAGGGCTGGTTGGGGAGATCACGACCTCCCTCTAACTAGCCCAACATCAGGGAGCTCGAGGTCTGGCACTTCAGACCTCGGCTTCCCTGCTCTCTAATCACTACGTGCGGGCTATTGATGCCGAGCGCAGGGATGACGTCATGTCCCGGCGCTCGGCATCAATTGCCGGCGCGTAGTGATGAGGGAGCAGGGAAGCTGAGGTCTGAAGTGCCAGACCTCGCGCTCCCACAACTGGATGGAAGAAAGAAGACAGAAGATAAGGTAAGAGATGGGGAGAAAGGGGTGTGAGTGCAGTGTATGTATGTTGGTGTGATATGGTCAGTGTATTTGTAAGCTGGTGTGTGTGTGTATATATATATATATATATATATATATATATACATATACATGTGTGTGTAAAGGCAGGGGTGTGTGGTGAGGGCAGTGTATAAATGTGTATGTATGGACAGGCATATGTGTAGATATATACATATATATATACACACATATATATATACACACATATATATATACACACACATATATATATTATATATATGTGTGTGTGTGTGTGTGTGTGTGTGTAAGGGCAGTGCATGTATATATATGTCAGCAAATCAACCAGCAAATCACCGGTAAGGTACATTGCTTGCTGTGATTGGCTGGTTGTTGTATGGTGGGTAGAGGGGTAGTCTTATACGGCGAGTATAGTCCAAACTCTATATTTGAACTGTAAAAGTTGGGGGTCGTCTTATACGCCGGAATATACGGTATCTATGATCTCATAATATATTCACTATGTGTTGTACTGTTTTTCTATACTCCTTCTCCTGGTTTATATTACCATATCAGTCTCCAGTTACAGCACCTTGGATGATAAATAAGAGTTTATACCAGTTTAAGTAGGGAACTTAAATAGCTAGTGATATACACTACCTTAGACCTTAGAGTGTTATGGATTTGTGTAATCATTTGAATAAAATGTTTTAAGTATGAATCTACCATTATTTATGTTTAAAAGAGTACCATCTTATTTATATATTTATATTTAATGGTAGTTTAATAACACTTAAAAGCTTTCAACACAGCAGTATATTTTGGTTTCATAAATTGTCTGTACCATCATTAAAGGGAATATTCATTAGAATATATTATCGGGACTACACATGCTACATAAATAAAAGTAACCTGCTGTGTCTAATCAGGTTGTGTATGTTTCTAGTTCAATAAATCGAAACCGGAAATAGCCTTCAAGTTCCATTTAGATTATGTATTGGAAGGAATCAATATATTAAACATTAATGCATGGCAGTGTTCTTAACAGTTCCCTGTCATCAATTCAGATATTTAATCCGATACATCAACATTTCTAAGAAATATTTAAGTAGAGGATACAATTTTAGCCGATATCTGAGAATCCCCTTAAAAACAAACCTTATAGACACACAAACTCTAACTCATAACTCATATAGCTCACTGCTCATGTCATAGTCTAGAGACAGAAAACAGTCTCCAACTCCGGCTAGGAAAGGAGCGCCCTCCCATGGCAAACCAGGCAACCCCTCTGACAGCTGGGGTAATGCAGAGACACAACAAGGTGTGGTCTCTAATAGGCATCCTATTTAAACAGGTAACAGCTGTGCTATTATTGCTCAGTTGCTCTGTGCTGTTTACCAGTGAACACTCAGCTACATTTCTCAGCTTATCTGGATATTCTGACCCTTGGCTTGCCTCACCGCTCCTGAGGTTTTGCTGAGTAGAGACTGACCCTTTGCATTGCCATAACTCTGCTTCTTGCCTAACCCCAGTCTGAATTTGTTGCCTTGGACTTTGTTCTCACTTACGCCGATCAGCCATAGCATTATGACCACTTACAGGTGACGTGAATAACATGGATAATCTTGTTATCATGGCACTTGTCATTGGGTGGGATATATTAGGCAGCAAGTGGACATTTCGTCCTCAAAGTTGATCTGTTAGAAGCAGGAAAAATGGGCAGTCAAAGGATTTGAGTAACTATGACAAGGGCCAAATTGTGATGGCGAGATGAGTGGGTCAAAGCATCTTCAAAACCGCAGCTTTTGTAAGGTGTTCCCAGTCTGCAGTGGTAAGGACCTATCAAAAGTGGTCCAAGGAAAGAAAAGCAGTGAACCAGCGACAAGGTCATGGCCTGCCAAGTCTTGTTGGTGCACGTGTAGTCAAATCCAACAGACTAGCTGCTGTAGCTCAAATTGCTGAAAAAGTTAATGCTGGTTCTGATTGAAAGGTGTCAGAACACACAGAGCATCTCAGTTTGTTGCTTCTGGGGCAGCGTCGCTGCAGACCAGTCAGGGTGCCCATGCTGACCCCTGTCCACTGCCAAAAGCATCTACAATGGGCACGTGAGCATGATAACTGGACCACGGAGCAATGGAAATGGGTGACCTGGTTTGATGAATCCCGTTTTCTTTTATATCACATGGATGGCGCTTACTTGGAGAACACATGACACCAGGATGCATCCATGGAGGCCGCACCTCGCAACTTACAGGACTTAAAGGATCTGCTGCAAACATCTTGGTACCAGATACCACAGCAGACCTTCAGTGGTCTAGTAGAGTCCATGCTTTGACGCGTCATGGTTGTGTTGGTGGCAAAATACAAAATTAGGCAGGTCGTCATAATGTTTTTGCATTTTGGGTTTCATATACAAGTCTGACACTTATTCTTTACAGGTGATTTTGGTGGTCATAGAAGACAGTAAAGATTAATGTACTGTTATGTTATATAGACTAAAGACTTAATAAAATTAAGGTTAAAACCTTAATATCGGTTGCAAAACCTATGGTGAATTTGCCCGCTTTGGTCATTTGTTTATATTTTATTTTATCAAGTACTACTTATTGATTGAAAAGAGAATTTTCTCAGGATCTAGAAATACTAAAACTATTTTGAAGAAAAAAGGACAATAAAACACAGGAAAGGAACTACATAACTATGGATTTTCTTATCAGCAGCCTTTAAACCACACTATGTTATTTCACGGGCTTTACCAAAAAAGCTGTTTTGATATATCACAGTGATTATTGAGAAAGCAGAACAAATCTACACCACTGCATTTCAAGCAGGTATAAAAGAACATTAACCTAATGGTATTACAAATATAAAAGAGCTATTTGCAGTTGTATAAGCATAAAATGTTAGCATTTCCACCTCCTTTTTTCTGTAAATGTTACTTAACTCTTTGAGGATCAAAAACTTTCAATACAATTTCCCATTTATTCATCTGGCACTCAAAATACATGCTAATCTTATATTGAAAGTTTGAAAGGTAGGTTGTCCATACTACTTTAGAATCAGGTTAGGTGTGTGTTATTTTTATTTAATTTTACAGAAAATATGAATGGCATGCTGTATACAACTGCTGATGAGTTTACATTAAAAAAAACATCCCTTTCAAGTAGGGATCAAAGTATTTTTAGATGCAAGAATAATTTAAAGAGTATGTGGCATGTCAAAACAAGACCAATCTAGGGTGAAATGGCCTTACTGCCAAAGAAAGCAGCATGCAACTTCCAAAGCACAGGCTGCTTTCTGAAAATGCTACCTACAGGCAGGAAAAATAATTTCAAAAGTAATTTGATGAAATGTATTATTATTTTTTTTAATGACACTTTAATAATACAGTTGCAATAAGATGTACAATTTCATTTGCATATTTAGATTATTTAGCATATTTTAGGTTTGTGGTGCTTTTTTAAATATGGAGATCCAGCTATATTAAACCAGCAGCCATTTTTTCAGTTTGCTGCCATCCAGTGCAGATTTTTTTGGTTGCGCATTGTTAATTTTTAGTGGTCAGGTTAAAAACAATATTATTTGCATCCATACACTTTGTTTATCTTATATTAGTGACAGAAAAGCTTTTCATTTTGATTTGAAATTAGGCAATACTTGGTTAACATTAACATATAGGGCCACATTTCGGAACGATCAAAATCCTATATTTAGCAGTTTGTATAATTTCTCTATTCTGAAGTTAGGAAATCACCATAAAGGATTCTCAGTCAAACAGAAAAAAGGGAGATGCTTTAGAACCCTAACTACTTAATAACTGAAAAAGTAACAGATTTCTCCGATAAAAGACTAAAAATAGCTCTATAGTGAAATCGGCTACCTTAAGGACTGTCAGTCATCACAATATGTACTAATGATTTTTCTCGTACTGTAAAAAGCAATTAATGAACCTTGCATTATAATATGCCATTTAAAAAAAAAGAACTATAATATTTATGGACTACAGGGTATGATCAATAAAGCAGTAAAAAGGATTATCAACTACTGTGATGCAATAAGCAAAAGGAGTGAGAAAAAAAATCCATATAAAATCAATAGGGTATTGATCTTTCCTCTTTTGAAACGGTTTTAAAGAATGTAGGTTCCTGATTTCTCACACACACACACACATTATTTAAATTTCCTTGGTGTTGTTGATTGCCTGGTGCTCGGTAATCCCAATCCACAATGTACTATAGGATATACAATTAGACCAAGGTTATTCAAAATGCACAATTTAACGCATTACGGTTTTCCTCGCATATGATCCTCAAATCCCAAAGTCATATATTAATTTAAAATGGAATGTTTTTTTTTTCTTGTACTATATGATACACATCTGCAAATTGCACAAGGATATACTTGGCTAACACAATATAAAAAAAATAATTTTCTATAAATTTTCTATATTAATAATAACCATATATCAATATTTACCGTGAAATGTTATTTCCGTACCAGGAGGATATATTTGTATTGGATCAGCAGGATTTTGATGATATAGCTAGATAGCAAATGTATTATGGCTTTAATGTACTACATTTCATATAACACGTATAGGCAACAATAGTTAGAACATGCAGGAAAAAAAGACAAACCGGTAGAAATATATTAATGCTGTGCCACTGACAGTCCCTTTTTTGGGACAGTCCCCCTATGACACTATGTGTTTTTTGATTTGTGACCTTAACCTTTTCTTGGATTTGCGATTTTATAATCATTACAGCACTATTGTAGTGTTGGTTGAACTGATCATATTAATTTTCAAACATATTTTATATGACCGTACCTGGGAACGCCCTGAATTTGACCAAGAGTCTCCACAGTTTGCCTGCCATAGATAGATGTATAAATTGAAAAAATAAGGGGCAGCGCCAGGGTCGTAACTAGAAGCCTAAGGGCCCGGTGCAAGAATCTGTTAAGGCCCCCCCACCCCCAACCCAATCTACCCCCCTTCTCACACTATCTACCCCCTCTCCCCCTTCTCAGGCTATCTACCCCCTCTCCCTCCATTCTCACTATCTACCCTCTCCCTACCCCCCATTCTCACTATCTACCCTCTCCCTACCCCCCATTCTCAATATCTACCCTCTCCCTACCCCCCTTCTCACTATCTACCCTCTCCCAACCCCGCCTTCTCACTATCTACCTACTCTCTACCACCCTGCTCACTATCTACCCTCTCCCTACCCCCCTTTGTAGGTCACTTACCGGGCAGTCCTGTGGTGGGGAGCGCAAAGCTTCTGTCTCGCTGCTCTGCCGCGGTGCGCATGGCTTCACTGCTGAGTGCCAGCATATGACGTCATATGCCGGTGCTCAGCGTGAAGTGCCAGCACCCGAGACAGACGCTCCCACCACTGCAGTCGGGGCAGCGCTGAGGCAGGCGGCGGCAGGGAGCAGAGGAGACAGAACGCGCCGAGCGGTTGCTGAAAACGACCCCTCGGCACCCCTTGGGCCCCCCTGGCTGGCAGAACTCCAGGGCCCGGTCGCAGTCGCGACCCCGGTAGTTCTGCCACTGGGCAGCGTTCATTTTCAAGCTAGAACATATTATACAGTCTGTGATATGCTCCACGCTCAGTTCAAACATGTTATATTTCAAAACGATATAATTACGTATTTTAAGAGAGAAAAATTCTCATTTGATTTTTACCTTTTCCTGCTTTTCATGAGATTAAGTGGGCTTTATTAAGAAAAGGTGAAATATTGAAACATCTGTTTTATAGTTTTCCTCTTGGTTAAAATGTATTAATATATACAGTGGCACATTTTTGCTACCTTTTGTGAAATAGTGTTAACTAGTTAAATGACAAACTAATATTTTAACTAAGAAGTAGGACTGAAAGAAAACAAACCATTTGTCTATTATGTATGGTTGTATGTATGTTTCCAGTTATTACGGGCTCTAGGAGCTTTGATAACCTTCAATCAAAATGTAAAAGCAAAAATAAAAAATTATAAAAAGAGGTATAATATACTTACCTCAACACGAACATATCTAAGAACAATCCTTCTCTGAACTCAATGAAAACAAAGTTTCCAATGCCTTTTAAGATTTCTTAACTGAAACAACCAGATAAAGTCACAAGGTATGCGATTCCTTACTTACCACTATATACCTTTGCATCTTTATATAGACCAGCATGGGCATAAAATTGTATATGCCAGAGAGTACCACCTACAACTGTTTTAGTCTTAATCCTTATTATTCCAAAACAGAACACACATTTCCTACACAAGGCGTAGTGTGATAAAGGGCATAAAACAAACATCAATAGCATACATGTATACAGTTAATAGAAATAAACAGCACTCCTAAACTTCACAAACACTGATATATGTGTAAGAACTTTACTGTGTGGCACCACCATCAATCAGGCATTCATCTATGGAAAACACAATACACTGAAGCAACAGTACACGGGGTAAAACTAGTAAAGCATTAAGAGGTTCCAGTGTTGCCTAAATGTGGAAAGAAATCATATTATCATTATTATTATTAATAATAATAATATTGTTTATTGTTTTATATAGCGCCATCACTTATCTCACCAGCGCAAGATATGGACAGCTATGACCAGACATTCAGGATATAGACTTTAGTAAGAAAAATAAAATGCAATGGGTGTTTAGGTAAACATGTAGGACCAATATGACTCTGGATTCGAAGAAGTGCAAAGTTTAAGAAGGAGACTGCAAACAAGGACACAAGGTGAGTCACCTTGAAAGTGAGGTTGTTTATTTTTTTTATACAATGATACAAATTCTTAGTGCCCTGATTGCATTTGTATCATGTTAACACTCTCTAAGACTAGAGAGTCCACTCGCTACGAGTCCAACGAAACCTTCACAAAGGGATCATAAGTGATAGAGGAAAAATGGAGGAGATGCTGTGCCTACCTCTCTGATGGACGCACATTTTTCAGAACAAGAAAATATAAATCTCAATAACTTCAAATCAGGACACTAGTTTCCAGCGCTGAATTCAATTACAGTTTTATCTGAGATCTGACAGCGTCTTTAAAACTGGGCAAAACGGAATAAAAATGCAATGGAATAAAGATATACCATTATTCAACAACTTAAATCAAATTTATTTCAGTTTCTGCTATATTCCAGCTGTTATAGCTGACAAACCTTGCAATGGTCAAGACTTACTGGGAAGTTGAGTGAATAATTTTTGTAGCCGGAAATTACTTTGTGCAACCTTATTGATTTCCATTTTGAAACTTAAATTTTCTTCCCATTCTAAACTGTCATAAAACAGATATTGATTCGCTTATAACTGTAGCAATTTTCTTTTAAAGTACCTTGTAAGGTTACAGGATTCTCACAGCATGTAAGAATGTAAATGCAATAAGAAGAAACATGAAGGCAAAAAAAGAAAAGGCAGAGGGAAGAAATAAAGAAGGACATTTCCATCATTAGTGTCCATAACCTCAACGAAAGGGAAATATGTGTGTGATGTCATGTTTTAAATTCTGATAACACATTTAAGTCTTCATTCTTTCACATGGAAATCTTGACAGTCTTCCAAAAACATATTTTTTCAGAATATATAAAAGTCAGAATAATTTTTTTTTGTAAAATATTGAATGTGGGTAACTGTTGAGATTTTGTACTGTGGATGATGTGTTGATTTTTTTCTCATAGCAGTAACAAAAAAGTGAAGGTGCACCTGCTATATAAACAAAAAGCTCATTGGAATCTGAAACTGTATTGACTTGATGCCAATGCTTGGCCTGGCCCAGTTTGGCTTGGCTTGGCCTGGCCCAGTTGAACAAGCCAGGGTTGTCGGAGAAGGTACTTGTAGCTAATGTATCATCGGGTCTGTAAACAATCTAAGGTATACACAGAAGCAGCCCCATCTTGGACACGGGCAAAAGTTGGATATCCCCAGCTCTGTTCTTGTTTTATGTATTTTTAAACTCTATTAAAGATTGGGCGTGAGAAGATCTGAGCCAGATTACTATTTTGAAAGAGTTTTCACTGTTTATGAGTGCATTATTGATATATTACATACTTACATTTATTCATTGACTATGATGGTGTTTTTGTTTTATTTAAGTGGTTTTAGTGATCCTTATTGTGTATCTGTTTGGAATTTTGGAGTATAGTGGAACATACTATAGGTGGCAGCAAGTATATTTATTGGTGTGTACATATCCTACACTTTTTATTTATCTTTGTAACAGAAAGGTTACGATTGGAAGCAGGCAAAAACTGGTCAGCGGTGATTTTTTAATATTAACTGTAGGTCAGCTCTAACTAGGAATCAGATACATTTTTACAAAACTCTTATATTAACCTGACTTGGTTTTAAGCTTTTCCGTGATGGAACTGAAGTGCTCTTTTTCTTTTTTTTTGTTCTGAATAATGCACTGTTTAATTCCTCTCTAACACATATTCATTTGATTCACACTTTACCTACTTAGCACCATTTGAACGCATTGTTTCATGATTCCATATATTAATCCCCCTGTTAACATTCTAACACCACTTATTTTGATTGAAAATCCAACAAAAAGGGTGAAGTGATGGAGATTGAATAATTACGGTTCTTCAGTCTGCTTTAAGTCATTGTTTCTCAACATTGTTTTTGCTTAGTTTAATCTTATTTAATTTACAAAACGATCTATCCATGCCACACAAAAGTCTCTTTCTCAAGTATTATGTTACTGTAATTTTTTGTATTTTAGCTTTGTTTAATCTAATTTAATTTTAAAAAATGATCTATCTATCGCTACCCATGAATCACCCTCACTAATGAATATGAAGAATAGCAGAACACTCAGAACCATTCAGTCCATGTAGTCTTCCCATTTTTTTCTGATTTATAAACTCAGACCTTAATCAGTCCTCGGTCTTGTCTTAGATTCAGGATAGCTTTATGCCTGACCCATGCATGTTTAGTTTTCCTCACTGTATTAAAAATGTACAGCTTACACATAGGGCACCCAGATATAAACCGAGACCTTTCGATCTGAACGCTCTACCACTGAGCAATACCATGATTTTATGTCAAAATAATATAAATATCATTATAAATAACTTATAAAAACCAAAGGTGGCCACTAGATCTCCATCTTAAATTCCCCTTTATGGGGGGTCTAAGTTTCATTAAAGTTGTAAATGAACCTTACACATATCGGGCTCAATGCTTATGTATAGATGCCGTTTGTTAAGGATATGATTACGGTATATATAGTCATTGTAATCTTAATTTAGTTCATCATACATATAATGTATGTTTTCTTTTGTATATATATAATAGGTAATATTTATACGACATATAACTGACACAAAAATACACATACAAAATCTGAAACGTGTAATATGTCTAAAATACTTCTATTTATTTAAAAAGTGGCAATACAAAGATCTTAATAAAGGCCTTCTCGTTTATGCATATACATCAACTTCATTTGATGAAATATTAAATTTCATTTAATAGACAAATCAATTTTTTTCTGTCATAATTTCTTGAGTAGGTACACATTGTCTTTTGTCAAATATTGTTTTGTCTGTATTGATTTAGTACCTTCTGTTAATATTTTCTCTGAGCAGTATGCAGTCCAAAATGAGCATAGCTTAGTAAGAATAATGCCACTCATGGTGGCCTCTTTTAAAGCTTATCAGCAGTCTCCCAGGCCCACTGCTGATTCGTTATAACTTTTAGAAGAACAAATGGCTACAAACATGTCTATTTCACTAAAGGGGCATAAGCGGTAATTTATTTATAATGAATTTGTGCGATTTCTAAGATTACAGTTACTTGTAACCGAGCGTTTGAACTGAATTCTAAATTATCCATATATAACATTGGATTCACCCATTTCCACATCTTTACTGGCTAACAGCTTATGGGAGGTTTATGCTATTGAACTGTAACTGGACTGGAGTGACTTCCCCTGCTGCTCCAGGGTCTTTCTTTAACCTAGAATTTTAGACTTCAATCTTCTTTCTTCTTCTGCATCTCCATGGACATAACCTGGCAACTTCCAACAAAATGGCAGTGCTGCGGTGATGTCCTCCCTGATCCTCCAATCAAGCAAGAGGACATCACCGAAAGCGCCAACTGAGGGCAATCGAGGAAGAGGACATCACTGCAAACGCTGTCTATTAAACTCAGGTGAACTGTGGGCAAAATGGCAGTGCTGTGGTGACGCAGAAACGCTGTAGTGCTGCTATGAACTACGAATACCTTGGACTCTGAGCACACGGAAGATAAGAATCTTGTCCTTTTATTATTAAAGTTGTTGTTTTTATTTGATCCTCCTTCTCTGCCTATCTTTTTTACTACCATTATGGAAGTTTGTATATGAAGGCCACTGAGGGGTCTGTTTGAAGAGACCTCAGTACCATCCTGATAGTGGGAGATGCATTTACATATGGGCATATCAATGTAAGAGTCTGTCTTATTGCGATAGTGATCTATAATATACATCAGAGGCATTACACCATATATTGTTGGATACTTATTGCCTATACTGTCTTCAGATGGGTATTTATGTTATTTTCCACTTGATTGATTTATTGGTTCACACACATTTTATTATTATCTTTATTTTTTTGTGTGCGCAGACACTTTTTGTGGCATTTTATTGTGATTGCTTCTGGGACATTTGAGGAGTTTGGCCTTATGTTTTTGCAGCACTATTTCAGTATAATGTGTTCGTTAATATTGGTTACAATATACTTTGCTTCACTTATTGTGATTTTGTATTCATAAAATCAAAGTTAGAAAAAAAATTGTGGAGATCAATCTGTTGACTTGAGAGAAAGTTGGCAACCCTACACTGTCCAAAGGAATTGTGTTACAGCGTGTTTATTCCTCCACCTTTAGCAGACTGATGCCAAACACCTGCTTTCCCACTGACTGCCACAGAGCACTGGGACAGCAGGTAGTGTCGTGTCTGCCCAGACGAGAGGCACTTACCGCAGAAGTTCTTCTGCCCAGAATATGACCACCAAGGGAGAAGCCCTCGGTAGGAGTAATCCAGCATCCCAACAACAAGGAGGTAACTATTGGTACTTAGTAGATATAGCAAGGTTTGGGTGCCAGCAAAGGACAGACTCAGGTAGTAACTAATCCAGCCAAGGGTTATAACAAACTGGATTGTCAGGATAGCCGGGTTGGTACACGTAGCGGACAGTCATCCAGTCCAAGGGTCCGTACACGAGTCAGGTAGTCATACAAACTGGTAGAAGTTGAGATCAGGCTGAAGCAAAAAATCAGTAGGCAAAAGGATGGTCAAGCAGGCCAAGGGTCAAAAACATAATTTGTTGATTTTTAAATCTGGTGCCAGCTCTAGACCCGCCCACTAACCTTCATCACAGCCACACCTCCAGCCGTCCGTCACAGCCGCGCCTATAGTCATGCCCCCATGTTCCTGCTGTCGGAGCCTTCAGCATGCCGAGAATGGGTAAGTAGATGCTTCCAGGGGTCCCTGTTTCGGCTGTCAGCTTCCTGCCCGGTAGAGGGATCCCCAGACAGACCCTCATGTGTCCCTGCCGCTGCAAGAAGGGCTGGACGTACCGGTACATAAATAGGGGACTGAAGGGGTTAAAAACTTAAGAATAGGTGATACAGCTTCCAATAAAACATAGGTTTAAATATCAGGATATTTGTAATTGTTTTTAATGTTTACATTATGAAGTTACATAAAATACCAATTAAGATTAACACAATTCTCTTACGCGTTATTCAAAAATGTATCCTGCTAAAGACAACAAAGCAAAGAAGATATTTTTATTTCCATTTTGACGTAACACTCCTTTAATTATTAAGGTTTAAGTTTATTTCATCCAGGAAAATGTGTAGCTATGATAAATATTTTAATAATGCGGAAAAAAAAAATCATACTTAAAAATTCTTTTTTAATGCCAGTATTCCTTCTGTATTAACAGCATGTTCCTTCTTCATTACTTTTTAGGATTACTAGAGAAAGCTGTTTGAGTATTGCTTTTTTGAGATGATGCGAATATCAGCTCCTTCAAGAAATTTTATAGACTTACATGTAACATTTGTACTTACAGTTTTTTGTTCTTGTATTTGCTTCAATGTGGTATTTTCTTTGATGAGGGTAGATAATGAAAGCCATTTTTTTAGGTAACAATAGTTTATGAAGAGAAACAAATGACTCATTAACAGCTTTGCTGTAGCTAAGTTACATTTTTGGGGTGTTGGGGCCAGTGGCATTACTTACTAGCTAAAAATAAACTAAATGATTTGGGTCAGAATTGATCACAGACCATCTGTTAATCTGGTGCTCAACTTTGCAATATAGTATACATTTTAGAATACAAATGTTTTTGGCTTCAAAATAAATTTGAGCCATCTGGCACCAGCCCATGGGGCATTTACCACATTTTATGGACACGTTTAAATATGGAACATTTTAAGTCTATTTTTTTTAGTTTCTATGACCAAAAACTCACAAGTTACAAAAATACATTAAAACTGTTTCGCATATCTTCCCCAGCAAAATGGCGATTTTCCAAGCTAGCAGTGGGCAAGAACAGGTTTTTACAGTAATTGGCACGGAAAATGAGGTCTCCCAGGGTATAGGCAGTGGATTAGGATAACCCAAAGTTAGAGTAAAGTTAGAACTGTTCTGAAGATCCTAACTTTAGCCAAGTGGATGCCACCTTGTGTACCCATGAAGTTACTAGTTCTCCATGTCTGCATCCTGTCTTGTTACCTTGTTTTGGTAAGAGTGCCCAGGAACTGATCACTATGTTACATCGTTTTATACAATATTTATTAGGAAACCACCCAGATAAGCAATGTACTATGTAGTGTTTCTACTATAATTGTTGTAATATTGTGTTCATTACTACACCGCATTGATAGGTGTCTAGCTAATAGTTATTGGTGTTTTTGTTAGTTTAACCCCTTTGGTTTTCATAACCAAAGGTCCAAAGTATTTGTCATTTTTACCATATGTTTGTTAAACCATGAGTGTCCTTTTCCATATTTTAAGAGAAGTAGGGCCTTCTTTTAAAATAATAGAAATACATATATCATTATTATTAGTGATAATAGAAAAGACCCTGCTGGGGCTCACCTATCCTCAGGTGAACTTCCGGTGGGAATCAGCAGTACCGGAAGAGAATGCCTGATCGCCTGATTGGGTATTCATTGAATGACGGTGTACCAGTGCTCGCTGTGAGCGCTGTTACACACAATCAGTCTGCAGGAAGCCAGTGATAATGGCTTCTGCTGACAGGGGAGAGTTCAGGCTGTCAATAGACTGCCTCACCTCCCATGTAGCGGCAGGAAGATGTCCCTGCCACTGCAACAAAGTCAGGAGGTACCCAGCGGGCTTCATGCCACAAGTTTTAAGGATGTTCATGTGCGTCCTAAGGGGACTCAAAGGGTTAATGTATTGTTATTTATGAAACATTATTATCTTTGCTAATGTTTGGGTGTAGATTGCTAATTTGTGTATTGGTTGTTACGATATATCTCTTTCAAAATGCCTTGTGCATCTGTAACTAGCTGCTCAAACGCCATCTTGGTGCAGAGCTCATAAACGGTCATAATTAAACAAACTTGTTTGCTTTTGAGTAATTACAAGTACATTTGGTTTCAGTAGCTTTGCCTGTGTCTTTTGCTTTTAGCGAGTATTTGTTAGTGTAAGCAATACTGCAGCCATTTTTATCTGGTGAGTGATTTGAGTGTAATTGGGTTTTGTATATAACATTGCTTCCAATCACACAGTGACTCCATTTTGGAAAAAGCACACGCTCAGCAGCCATTTTGAATGGTCAGTGAACACAGCTTGATAGGTTTACAGTTCTATCTCTTCCTCTCTTTTCACTCTCACACGTTAAGTGATGCTTTTTTTTTTTACATAGTTTGGCTTTGCGCTTTGTGCTTGTCATTTTTAAAATACAGTAGTTATTGTGAAACCTGTTGCTTCAATTGTTACAATTTAAGAATTGAACAATGTATAATTCATCTAAAACCACAAGAACACCAGGTAACAAATAACTGCAGGTTTTCATGTTCAGAAACGGCTGGTTTTCTTTTGCAGAAGGTGAATGAACATTTTCAAACCAAAGGGAATTTATTTCAGTTAATGAGTCAAAAGTATTAACTGTGGTATGATAATTCTCATTTTTGTTAGCAGGACTCCATATGAATATGTTATGATGTCAGGGAACACTGTGATTGAGGGATGACAAGAAATTGTCAGCTTGGAACAAATGGTTTCATGTAGGTTTTATTGTCTGTTATCAGACATTTAAATGGTTTCTGACAGAGGAGTTTTGAATAATCCCATGATCCTCTATAAGCATTGAATTCTATTGTAGGAAGTGAAGAAATCTCTAGTTACCAAAAGTAACTCTGGTAACATCTTATCTGTAGGCATGTTAAATCCCAAGTTTATTTTCTTGTATCTTAAAGAGGATTTCACAGGTCATATTATCTTCTAATTCTAGTTCATAGGAACTTGTTGAGTTGAGAACAAAATGGCACTAGAGTCTTAAAAAAAATCAACATTTCCTAGTGAAGTGTGTCATATTTTTGATAATTATTCATTCAAGAGAAATGTATCCATTGGAAACTCAAAAGGATCACAAAAGTGTAAGTTAATGCTGCATAGGATACTTTTTTGCTATATAAAATCATTTATTATTTGACTATATTTTCTCAACACTAAATAAGACCCAGTATTATTTAGAACAATTACAAAATGCACATTTATATATTCTAATATTAAATACTTATGAAAACCTTTAATCACCCCTGTCTGCTGCTTTTCACCTAGTCTCATTAACTAGTACAGCAGGTGAGTAAAATCAGTGTTTGGTAGTAATCCTGGACTGGATTACTACACCTGCAGCTGCCAACTATGTATGGAGTGGAGCACAAAACGACCTAGCCTTCTCCCCTTATGATCCAACCCAGGGACCCAAAAACTAAACAAGTAAAAAAGTGTATTTTCTTACAGTTTTAACTTCTCCCTGGGGTTGTCTAAGATAAGAAGTGTACAATATTATTGGTGCTACATATTTACCATTCAGTTATATCCCTGGGATTCTATCACTTATATTAGACTTGTGCATTCAGATTCATACGAAATTGAATTTTAGCTAAATGTTGATCTGAATCTCTGAAAACGAGGAAGGACTCTGAATCAGAGAGGAAGAGCTCTGAATCCACTCACCCATGTTCAGTGCACGTGAGGGCAAAATGGCAGTACTTGCGGTGATGTCCTCTCCCCTGATCGGATGATTTCTAATAGACAAATTCTTCATGGGGACAGGAACCCGGGGCCGGACTCAGCATAACATGTCAGCCCTGGCACTTTACGGCTAGGATGTACCAATTCAGCACAGCCTCCATAGAGTGCTAGTATATGATGTCATATACTGGTGCACACTTTTTGATACCATGAAAATGCTGCCTGTGGAGGGAGCAGCTAGGGGAGCTGCCCTAGGTTGGGCCCAGAGCAACAAAGGTAAATACATTGCTAGGCACATTACATTTTTATGCTGACATAGCATGCAGCCAGACATATCCAGCTGGTAGCCACACAATGCAGTACATGATCTCCTGCTGGAGCCCATGTCCGAAGGGTTTTTAATTCTGTAATGTTTCTGTAACAGGCAAATGAAAATAGACTTTACTGAACCGCTTTCTAAATGATTACCATTAAATGTGTTATTCAGGCATGAAAAACTAATGGTGGCACTGGAAACATAAATAGCAATTATAAAATACCTCCCAACAACTGCAACACTCGGAAAAGTCTCATTAATGGCATTAGGCATCTAATGGTAAAGAGCAATCATTTTTATTCACCATCTGTGTTGTCCTGTCAATTTATAGAAACATTTGCTCATTGTTATCTGGCATCTTTATAAAATACCAAAAAAAATGTATAGCTTGCTTATTAAACCTTTTAAACATGTAAAATAAATGAAGTTAGAGGACAACCTCTATTGTTGAATTAGAGTGCATTTTAATATTTGTATATATATATATATATATATATATATATATATATATATACTTACTGTATATTTGACGTTGTTTTTGACAATCTGTACAATGCTAGATTTTTTTTAATTTTAATTATATTTTTTTCTATTTTAACTTTTTTCTATTTTATGAATCATTCATTCATTAAATTGTTAACGAGTACTTAGTCATTAATAATATTAAGATCATGGACTAAATCCCAAGAAACAAAATGCTATGGATCAAATGGAGTCAGGTGATTATCAAAAAATACTTGTTTATTCCTTGGAAACACCCAGGTGGTTTTTTGGCTTCATTCGCTACCTATGCTACTGTTTTTCGAAGGAACTTTACAACTGGCCGTTCGAACAAAGTTTAAAAAGTATTTTCGGAACATATGCCTATAAAATTATTGGAGAAACCTGCATTCTAATGTGCTTACAAAACAAAATTATAGACAGTAAGCCAATCTGGCTGTTTAAGAAGCTATAAAGCCAACTGTAGTTAATAAGAATATTTTCAAGGCTAACAAAAGAACCTATTCATATCCTGATGAAGAGAGTAATTAATTAAACTGTAAATTAACCCAATATCGACACAAGGCTGATCAGTTCATTCAAACAAATAACATTGTTAATATCAGATTGGGAGAAAAAGCTGATCCATGCTATGTTGAAAAGCCCTTTGATCATTGAGGTGTTGGATGATACAACTCTTTGCAGCCACTACGTTCAACTTATTTCAACTTGGTACCTGAAGTTAGAAATAGACTTCAAAAACCCAATTATCACAAAAATCTCTATCCTGGCTTGAGATGTTATCCTATACCATGCTCTTTTGACAATAGCCTCTATGTGGTTACAGGGAATTTAAACATTCTTGTCTCACAACAGCGTCTTGGTGCATGGACCTTCAGTCATTGTGTTGTATATTGGATTGTGTTGGAACATAAACTTTGGTCACATTTCAAAGAAATAATCTCCCTGCTCTAAATATTATTTCTACCATTGTTTCTACATATCTCTAGTATTCTAAAATGGCTGACACAACTAGACTCTTCAACAATTCTCCTCCATAATTGAGACCTCAAACAGCCTCCCCGGCAAGAAGCCCTTTTGTTTGCCCCCGTACAGACACGCTATGTCCCTTTTATAAATTTACAATACCAGTGTATTCCACTCATCGTGGAAGCTTTTCGGGTAGCAGGCTGGCTTCTACATATCAGGGGCATTTTCTATAGTGATTGTCGGTGCCTACTGGTCCAGGCACTCACTTGGCAATAGATCAAATAAAAAGGTTCACTGGTCCATCTTGGTATTGTGATATTGGTAACAAGTGTTACTTGTTTGGATTCAACTTATGGGGATAGATATATCACAAATATTGTATATAAATCATATAATAAACTGCAACGGAAACAGGAGTTAAACATTTGACCTTAGTTAGTGGATTTGGTCCAGCTCTATCTATTTTATCATATACATTTCCATCTCGGATTTAGCTTTGAAATGAACTTGTGATACATTTATTACAGGTTACTGAATCCAGTCCATTGCCATTCAGCATTTTTATTTCTGATAAGGTCAAAATCAAGGCAATGATCATCTTTTCCAGTAATGTACAAGCCAATAAATAAATAAAATAAACACTATGAAATGATGAGCTAATATGAAATCTGCATGAATAATATATTGATTTTTTAAACAACTGGTATTAATTGCAACAGCACTCCAAAGGCATGGGATAAACATCAAACTATAATCAAACTATACTTCATGGAAATATTGTTAATTGCTAATTCATGATGAGAGATAATACTAGACATATTCAATATATCTACTGAATAAAGATTGCCAACATAATATTATCTGTAATGACATTTCTGTTAATTGTAATTTTATTTTAAATCATTAATAACTTATATTCTAACATGCTGTGACACAAATACATAGTAAAAACCAAAACATACCAAATTAACTCAGACATAGCAATCTGAGCAACATATAAATGTAATCCATTAGTTCAATTAATAATAAAACTAAAAGGGAGTCTTTATACCCCTAAAATAATTTGCCGAAACCCCCCCCAAGCCATACATCTACACCAGCAAGCAGATGGTCAGTAATAAACATAAACTCCCCAGTTCCAGTTCCCCAGCCCATTAGGGAAAGCACATAATTCATCCAAATTGTCACCTTCTCATTGCAGACCATCAATTCGCTAATCTGTTCCTCTTACCGACGCTTCCGGCCATCTTGAAAAGCCTAAACACAATTCTTAAAATCATTAATCGCAAAATTCAGGGAAGGGGGGTAAATTATCAGCCTACCTTCTTTAAAACAAAATAATAAAAGATTTGGTGCTAGACAGGGGGTTATTTAAATCAGCATCAACACTCCCCAGCAACAAAGCCCTGCAATCTACAAAAGACCAGCCCAGCTGCTGTTCCACTGAACCACAGGTAACGCGTCTTTTCTGTCACCTTCTACAGTCACCGGCATGTCGTCCAGGGCTCTTTGCTATAAATTGTAACTTGTTATTTATAATAATCATTATTTTGTTACATATTATTCACGTATTATTTTGTATGTATCTCTCGTTCAGCAGATACATTATACGTTGCTATAGTTATTGCCTATATGTTTGGGTGACATTTGTTGGGTCACGCCAAAGGGTTCTAATTAGTTATTTTTCGGAATTTTTTTATACATCAGTATTGCTTTGCATGGTTGTTTCTGTTTGTTATGAAGGCTCACTGTCCTTTAACATCATCCACAATATTTTTGAATCAACAGTAACTTGTAGACGAGTTAAGGTGAGATAAAAACATGTATTTCACAGTAAAAACCCAGTTTATGCCCACGACTATTATATCTCAACCTGCAAATGTTATGATAGTGAATACTTTCAAAATACTATACAGAATGCATATGGATTTTTTAATACAGAAATCATACAAGAGATTGGTTAAAAAAAACTCCTAAAACCAAGAACTCAGTATACAAACAAAGAACCTGATGCCTTAAAATGTCCAAATAACAGTCTTTATGATACACCGTAAGTTCAATATTACAGGAAACAATGTATCACCTACGAAAAGGACTAATAGCATCAGTCTACTTCTGAAATTATAGCTTTATGTGTGCATCATGTCATATCACTACTTCTTGTTCAAAGGCTTTTTTTGCCAGGAAACGTTTAAGTAGTTACCCATTTACAGAGAAGATGGATGATGGGTTATTTCTTTTTCAGTGTTTCGTTGACATTTAGTTTATTGTAGCATTGGATTTAGCTTATAAACAACAGTCTTGGGACATTTTGTGATAACTGACTTTGTCATAAGTGGCTTGTGCCATAAGTCTATAATATATGTCTAAAATAGCATTTATTGTATATTTGGAATTATCTAAAGCAAGCTTTTAGAATTATCCTGCCAGCAGTGTAGTTTTACCACTATTATTAGTAATATAAATTGTATAATTCCTGTGCTACTAAGTACATAGGCCAATCATTTTAGTAATTAACCTCTTAAACGGGCACTTTAATATGCTGTTTTAATGTTTCAGGGCATATTATTTGGATGCCAACTTGTATGTAGTAAACGTGTATAAGTTGAGTTAAAGAATGTGAGTAGAGCCGAAGAAAGGTGACATTTTCTCATGGAGTTACTGTAACAAAACATAATTTAGCCAAATCAGATTGCAGCCTTTTATAATTTACAATTTACTATTGATCAGAATGTGAATGAATATACCTTAAAGGAACACTCCAGTCATCACATGCAGTTTAATACATAATCTACAGTATTCCCCCATATGCATTGATCCCTTACCCTAATTCTTAGCTGAATGCTATAGAGTCATTTAAAATGCATTCTTCTTTAGAATGTATGTCAGGGACATTGTACTGTCCCTTTAAATACCATAGGCAATCATCATTTTGGGTAGGAAACATTACATATAAGTTCTACGGTGTTATTGGTATTCAACCAATGTGATAATGGCGAGCTTTTCGGCCTTAAGAAAAAGTTTAAGCACACCTTACTTGCGAGTGTCTGAGTGCCGGCAATGTCCATACACTGTCGGATCCTTACTTCCATTGTAAGGCTCTGACAGCGCACTATGGAAGTTTCCGGCAGCAGTAAATGATCTGGAGTAAGGAAAGTAATACTGTTGTTTTATGCAAACCTTTAAAATTACAACTGCGCAAACCTTACTTTTCATACAAGTAAAGTTTTCTTATTTTTTTTTTCTTAAGGATGAAAAAAAAAAGTTTAATGCCACTTTAAGCTATTCACAAACACTGAGGATTCTATTTGAAATTCACCAAACAGTACAAGTTATGATTATTCTGATTGCAGATTTATCCAAAAGAACAAATATATTTAAGAAACAGTATGGACTTGATTAATGTAAAATTGTTGAAGAGGTAGTAATTTCAAATGCCAACATCATGTGTTAGTAATTACTTCAATGCAATAATCAAGATAAGAAGTCAATCCCGTCAGTAAGAAATTAATGTTTTGTAAGAGGCGGCTGATAATTTTGAATGTCGAAATGTTAACTAACAGCATAACATTTGGATTTTTTCCTGCTAATGACGAACATTTTGCTGATGTTTTTTTTCCATGGTCTACTTGTTCATGACTATTGGGTAACATATTTTAAAGGATTTTTTTTTCAAACAGTTGAGAGGATATTAATTTGGTTCCTTTTCGTCGCACAATCAATTCCTTCTACATTTGAAAGAAAACTATTATATTAAATTATGCCTTAGGCTTAAAAGTAACAATTTTATTTTGGATGCATTTAGTCTTTTCTGAAAAAAACGGACTTTTCATGTATTAAAAAAGCATTGGGGTAGTTCAACCAATTTGATGACGGTGTAAAGAGATGCTTTTT
This sequence comes from Spea bombifrons, assembly GCF_027358695.1. Lineage (NCBI taxonomy): Eukaryota > Metazoa > Chordata > Amphibia > Anura > Pelobatidae > Spea > Spea bombifrons. The sequence goes on from NC_071088.1 coordinate 11,632,868, forward strand.
TTTTTTTTAAGTTAAACCAGGTCAACAGCCCTGGTTTCTTCGGAAGAAATCATGCAAGACATATTGTCATAAATCATTTTACTCCTTGGCACATGATTGATGGATTGTCTGGGGACCCCCACCACCATAAATAAAGACACATAGCCCAACATTATAATATTTAACATATTTTATTTTCCGCTGGAAATTAAATTATCACGGAGGGCTATTTGCAACCCACCGTGACACATCAAACATGTAATTCATTAAAAACTCAATAAATACTGAATTAATATCAATAAATATTAAATACATACTAACACAGTATTATACCATAAATATAATAAATAATGCATTACTCATAAATAAAAGCACAAAATGAACATAAACATAATAAAAACAAGCAACCCTGGCATAGGCGTACTACTGCCACACTTTTCGCTGAAGCCACTGACGTCCTCACTAGCACAGTGGCTACGAACTGCTATCACCGGGACACTAAGCCCACCAAATCAGGGCCATACAAGAACTGGCCTGTTACTGCACTATGCCGGGCAAAATCCGTAACTGAAAATGTGCCACACATAGAGGGAGGGGAGGTTGGGGCAACTTTCCTTTGTAAAATTTTCTGACAAATAATTCCTTTCAGGGCTCCCCTATAAATAGCCTGACTTCCCGCCATTCAGTGAGCCCAGCCCACCTTGCCTCTTAAACTTTTCACCCCTTAGCCAGTTGGTTTATGTCTCATCCAACCACAGTCATGTTGCCCTTCCTTGGGGCGTTTTAACCCCTTCAGGGCTTCTCTTGTCAGGCATTAATCAATAGTACTGTATCACTGAATCTTTAAAAGAGACATCTGAGGTTCTTAATCCATGACGAGCTACTGTAGCTCAAATTGCTAAAAAAAGTTAATATTGGTTCTGATAGAAAGGTGTCAGAACACACAGTGCTTTGCAGTTTGTTGTGTATGGGTGCCAGCCATGGGACCAGTCAGAGAGTCCATGCTGATAGATACTATCTTTGACTAACATTAACAGTGAAAAACATCTTAAGTTAAAATCCCCAACCACCACATTTCCCAACCTTAAGTTATATACAAAGAATATGTCATGAAAATAGCATCTGAATTGCAAATAGATAAAAGTTAGATTTCTACCTCCCAATGTTTTTTTTTATTGTATCATTGAAAATGTGAATTAAAATCAGTTGTAGCATGTTTAACACCTCCTACAAATAGGGGAGTTGACATACACTGCCGTTCAAAAGTTTGGGGTTGCTTAGGTGTTTACATGGAAAATAAGGACAATTTTAGATGTGCTAACATAATTGGAAAAGGGTTTTATAGCGATCAATTAGCCTTTTATTGTGCATTTGGATTAGTATACATTGCAGACTCCCCACTCACACTCTCTCATTCACACTCTCATTCTCGTTTACTCTCTCAGGCTCTTTAAATGTTTCCCTACCTTCTTTGCTGACCACTTCCACTTCTGCATTTCCAAAATCTCTTTTATCTTCTATCTTCATCAACATCTCTGCATAATCTGGTGCGAACGTCCGCCAAAATGGCAATGCTTTTAGTGACTCTAAGCACGGGAGAGGATGTCACTGAAAGAGCCGCAATTTTGGCTGCAGTTCACCTTAGGGCAAAATGGAGGCGCATCCAGTGACGTCCTCTCCCATAGCAGTCATTTTGCCATAGGGTGAACTTCAGCCAAAATGGCAGCACTTGAGGTGATGTAATCTCCCCCGATTGGAAGATTGAGAAAGAGGATATCACCGAAAGAGCCACCACTTTGGTGGTGCCAGGTTATGTCCATGGAAAGACGGAAGAAGATAGAAGATAAAAGAGAAGATGAAAGAGAGACAATAGAAAAGAAGGGATGAAGAACAAGAAGATGCAGAAGTGGTCGGCAGGGAAGGTAGGAAAACATTGATAAAGTGAACGAAAATGAGAGTGTGAGAGAGTGTCATATATGCAGTGTATATAAATAAATAAATAAATAAATATATATATATATATATATATATATATATATATAGTATCCTTTTAAAAATATTTGTGTGTGCATTGAAAAGTGAATAAATAAAAAATAACTTTCTTCAACATCAGACCAAAACTTGGGAACTATATCTTTATCCACCATATTGCCTGGAGGTACTTTTGATTAGTGACAGATTTTCACATTTTCCTATACAACTTTGAAGATAATTCAGTATTTGCCATGCTTGGCTAAGTACACCTCAATATTTTTTAAAGATAATAAGGCCTTTCAGTAAAACAAATTGCAGGTATTTAATCCCATTTGAGTACAAAAGTGACAAGTGTTTCCAAGCATTTTTATCTCTCCTCGATATAGGCTTATCAGATATACACCCACATCTGTTGACAGTAATTGTATATTTAGTACATTTACTTGTTAGTATAGAAGAGCACTATAGAAACTGTACAGGGATTTTTACTTTGAAGATCAATGTCAGGTTGTCCTTATCAGAGGCTGCAGATGTCACAGGGAATAATGCTAAGAGGAATAAGAAATGATAAGTATGCTGTGCTTTGTTTGATTTCTTTATCAGGAATATTGATTAGCTCGGTGCTAATAACCATTTCTATGTATTAACATAGAGAAAATGGTCCACGGTATGAAAAGACGGGATTTTAAACACTTGAGCGAACTGTATGCAAATAATGAACACATGCAAAGTATCAAACAAAGAACTATTGCATTCACAATGACTCCTTAAAAAAGGCAATTACAGGGACAAAAGAAATAATCATTTACATAACACACTTAAACCTTAAACCCTAAAAAGGGATGTTTGTCATAGAAAACTAAGTACACAGGGGCAGCGAATGTTAGGTAAGACAGAGGCTGCAACTTTAGGTCACAAAGCCTTAATGACCAAATAATGTAAATATTGACCATTAATATTCAACTTAAATAGAAACTACAGTGATTATATGCATGTTAATATGTATGATAGCTACGTGTAGGGGTAGGGTCTACTGAGTCGTGCATGCACAAAGAGACCTATGTTGATTTCAATGTGATGTTTTTCCTCCAGGTGATTGGGAGTTTCAAGCAGCCAAACTTGGTTCCAAAGCAGGAAATCCAACAAAACCTGCTCTGGTAAGTAATTTTGGTAAATCAACCACCAAACCCCCCTGGCCTTAATATTGTAGTACTGAGGTCACCTGAGCTACATCTCACCTTGTCAACTTGTGCCAACTGTGCTCAGAACTAGAGGACTGCATTGGGAGGCGGGTCCCGAGGGTCCCGCCAAAAGACTTGCGGGTGCGGGTGGTCTTGCTGGGGTTGCGGGCGGGAGCGGGCGGTCAGGCACAGTACCTGCGGGTCCCGGTAATCCCACACAGTCCCGCAAGGCTGCCTTCTCGCTGCTCCCTTACAGTGTCTCCTGTCTTGCTCCGCCTAGGAACAAAACGGAGTCACGTGATGTGACGTCACTTCCCGTGAATCCACCTTGTTCCTAGACGGAGCAAGAGAAGAGACGCCGTGAGGGAGCAACTCGAGGGCAGCCTTGCGGGACTGCGCGGGAAATCTGCAGTTCAGGTAAGGAGGTGGGCTTGATTGGCCACAGCGGGCGGGAGTGGAACACCCACATTGCGGGAGCGGGCGGGATTGGGCAAAATCCCGCTGGAGCGGGATTGAAAAAGCAGTCCTGTGCAGGGCTCTACTCAGAACCATTTAAAAATACACTTAAGTCACCAGCAACTCGATTTAAGTGATTATGCAATTTGTCGGTTGAGTTGTGGCCGGTACATGTGAGGTTTAATTACAATAATTACAGCAACGCTTTACATTGACTAACACGAGTGGCATAAAATAAGACTATCCCCAATAATAACTGATACATTTGTAATTTGCAAAGATATTGGCTTAGTTCGTTTCAATGAATATAAGTTTAAATTATTCTTTGTAACTATTAATTGAAGATATTGAAACATTACTAAATAAAGTAACGGGGAGAATTCATTTTATCATATATTTAATAAAATAATATAATGTACTCTATATTGGTATGTGCTGACAATGACAGTAATCAACATCCAATTACAAGGTCAGGTATTTTTGTTTATCTTATAGATAAGTAACCTGAAGAATATACCCTTGACTATTCCAAAAAAAGTATTTGAAGGAAAATGCAAAACATTAAAAAAAAAAAAAAATGCAAAGATGTAATTAATTTTAATCACACAGATGCATCTGTGAAACAATTTACCAAAGGACAATTATTACTAATTTTCCACAACGGTACACCTTTTAGAATATGAAATATTCCAGTCTGGCAGGAATTTCAGAAATGTACAAAAATAATGCTACTTTCCAGTTAATTTAAAGTCTGCTACATTTCAGTCTCTTGAGGATTCTGCCACCTGCATCCATTAAACAGCTCCTGGTCATTCACAAGCCCATGACATTGCAACTGACTATCTGTAATTTATTAAATAATGATATCCTCCATGATAGGTTACTCATATATGCCTCATTTTGCAAATTACTTTGCAAACTTAAGTAAAACCCGTATATATATATATATATATATATATATATATATATATATATATATATATATATATCATGCTTCATCGCAATATATTGTAGTCTGGAGGCATTTTACATAGACATTTCAGTAGTAGCACATAATTATTTTAACACACAGTTAAAAAGTCTCAGGACACTTATAAATTATGATAAAATATGCATGCACAGTACGTGCATCATTATTCATCGTATGTATTGGTTCTCTGTATGGTAATAGCCATGCAAAAAAAATATAGAATTATATGTGTAACAAAAAGACAGGAGATTTTAGATATGCCACTTTTTAATATTCTGTCTCCGGTGTTTTCTAGGTTAAGCTAATTTGATACATACTGATGGATAGATGTTTAATAGTTGAACCGCCATATTAACTGCCCCATTGACCATGTTAGCACAGTTTCACACGTAAAGGTGGGATTATTTTGTGCCTCAGGAACCCTGCTGGCAATTAAACTCTAGAATTCTAGAAACATGGTAGTATCGTCTTTGTTTTAGGACATGCTAGTCCCATTTGTCCCATGTATGAGATTGACATTTACCTGACTCAGAAGTGTGTTTTATAGTATGTTTGCCTGTCCATGACAGGTACCGTTGACATAGTGGAGGGTCCCATGCTACAACACCAGGAGGCTATTTACCAGTGGAAGGGTGGTCCCTCATCATGAAACCACAAGTAAAATCACAGTACACCATTATGATATTGTTGCATCTTCCATCCATGGTTGTCAATTCACCAAACCTCCTATTGAGCAATCCGGCAGGGCCGGATTGACTTAGGGGCTGATGGAGCTGCAGCTCCAGGCCCCTACCTTAAAATAGGCCCAGTCAGGACCGGACTGACTGGGCCTATGCGGCCTCTACGCACCTGCCCCTTAAGCCCTCCGCAACTGCGACCGGGTCCGCCACTCTAAGGTTAATGTTTAAATTAAAAGATCTGTTTTTTGTTTTTTTTTTACTTTATTTAACATCCTCCATGTTAAATAAAGTTTTTGTTAACTTTATTTAACATGGAGGATGCTAAATAAAGTTAAAAAACAAAACCTGATGTTTTAATTTAAGCCCTGTGCCCTGGTGGGGGCTTCCCGGCCCCTTAGAGTGGCGGACCCGGTCGCAGTTGCAGCGGGCTTAAGGGGCCCTGCGTCAATGCGGCTGTAGAGGCCGCATAGGCCCAGTCAGTCTGGTCCTGACTGGGCCTATTTTAAGGTAGGGGCCTGGAGCTGCAGCTCCATCAGCCCCTAAATCAATCCGGCCCTGCCGCGGGCCCGGTCACAGTTGCTGCTTGCTCCGGCAACAAGGTAAGTAGGATGAGGGAGAGGGGTGCAGTGAGAAGGGGCAGAGGGGGGTTAGATAGTGAGAAATGGGGAGAGGGGATAGATAGTTAGAGGAGGTACATATTGAGAAGTGGGGAAGCGAGGTACATAGTGAAAAGGGGGAACATAGTGAGAAGGGGCAGATAAGATGGTGAGAGGGGGTAGTGTGAATGCGTATGACAATTAATGAATTCATGTGTGGATGAATTGCTTGAATGATTTGTGAGACTGCATTAATGAATGTGTTAATGATTTGTGTGAATGAGTGAGTAAATGCAAATATGGTACATGAAGGGTGGGCTTTAACAATAAATAAATAAAAATGGGCTGCTCAGGCTTAAATGCCCGGGCCTATTTTTTGTCCTAGTCCGGGCCTGCTATTGAAGACAGATTTTTAGAAAGCGAGCCCTGGAGACAGAATAGCAAAAAGGGCATTGTAGTATTCATGATGTAAGATTTTTCAGACTGGGCTTTAGACCTTTTTCTTCCAGTCCAGTGGAAGTGTCAACAAGAGGAACAGATTAGTGAACTGGAGATTCACAATTAGAAGGCTAGAAATAACTAGTGCTACCTGCCTACCGACCCCTTACCTTCCTGGTAGAGAAAGACCCACATGGATATACAATGTGGTGATAATCTGTAGGAAGGATAATCTTAAAAAGGATATAAAACAACCTGGCACAAAAGGATTGCATAATGAAAGCAGATTGACAAGTGTTTAGAAGATGCATTTCATCCTCTGTTGAATTCAACTCAACCGAGGTTGCAATTCAGTGGTGAGTATGATGGTGGCCAATGTATTACATGTATTTATTTATTTATTGGACGTATTTTTTAACATTGTGTCAGGCTTTTTTGAAATTCTTTTATTTTTTGGATAGCCTCTTTCTTTGGGCCTAAAATTAGGATTGATGGCTTTACTGATCATTTTTAGGATGGGCCTTTAAAATTTATTTTACCCCAAAAGTTTGCACCCACTGAATTCCAAGGGTTACTGTCAAACCTGGTGGACCCGTAGGGCGCTTAAATGAACCTCATCAGGAGAAAGAGCAAGGGAAGAGGTCTGTGCCCCCTAAAGGTGCTTTCAAAAATGTTTAACCAAGTACTCCACCTAATATGTTATTTTAACTCTACCTTCATTCCACCAGGAATGGGATCGGGTGTGAGGAGAAGGCACGGCTTGGGGTCTATGATTCCTATAGTTTGATTTTAACTTTTTAAACCCCTATCCATTCACAGTGCGGGGAAAGGGGCAGGGCCGGACTGGCCCACCGGGATACCGGGAAATTTCCCGGTGGGCCGGCAGGTCCGTGGGCTGGGACCAGGGGCGGGCTGGGACCTGAGCAGCCGCTGGGTACTGATGCGGCCGGCCGGCGCTACTATAATACTTTTTTCTTAATTTAATATGGCAAGCTGGTCCGGCTTGCCATATTAAATTTTAAAAATGTATTACAGTATCGCCGGCCGGCCGCATCGGCACCCAGCAGCCGTGTGCGATGGCCGCTTGGTGATGGGAGCAGCGTGAGGGGTGAAAGCTCCGCCCCCTCGCACTGACCTTTCACCCCTCACGCTGCTCCCATCACTATGCAGCCATCAGATTGCTGGGAATGTAATCTGAACGGCCGATGCGTGCTGATGCCGCCGGCCGCCTCTGCTTTAATACTTTTTTTTTTACTTTATATGGCGAGGCGAGCCGATCCTGCTTACCATATAAATAAAAAAAAGTGTTAAAGTAGCTCCGGCCGGCGGCATCAGCACGCACCGGCCGTTTAGATTACATTCCCAGCAGTCTGATGGCTGCATAATGATGGGAGCAGCGTGAGGGGTGGAAGCTCCGCCCCTCGCACTTAGACTGCTGCAGCACCGGATGTCAGGTCAGTGACATCCTGTCAGGAGAGAGAGAGAAGAGAACAGTGTGACGGAAGTCAAGAGAAGTAGAAGGTGAGTAAAGTAATGTATTTTTTTGTACAAAATGTATAATATTTTTTTGAATGAAATCGGCATGTGTGTGTATGTAAGTGTGTCCCCCTATATGCCACTCTGCCTCCAGAAATGCCTTTTACCCCCCTATATGCCACTCTGTCCCATGACATGCCTTTTAACCCCCTATATGCCAGAGTGGCATATATGGGTATAAGGCATTTCTGGATGCAGAGTGACATATAGGGGATTAAAAGGCATATAATGGGACAGAGTGGCATATAGGGGAACATAAGGCTTTTTTGGAGGCAGAGTGCCCCATGATATGCCTTTTAACCCCCTTTATGCCACTCTGCCTCCAGAAATGCCTTATACCCATATATGCCACTCTGTCCCATGATATGCCTTCTAACCCCCTATATGCCACTCTGCCATATAGGGGGTTAAAAGGCATATCATGGGACAGAGTGGCATATAGGGGTATAAGGCATTTCTGGATGCAGAGTGACATATAGGAGGTCAAAAGGCATATCTGGAGGTATAGTGGCAAAAAGGGGGTTAAAGGCATATCACGGGGCAGAGGGGCATATAGGAGGGTTGAGGCATATCAGGGAGGCAGAGTGGCATATGGGGGTTAAAAGGCATATCATGGGACAGAGTGGCATATAGGGGGGCATAAGGCTTTTCTGGAGGCAGAGTGCCCCATGATATGCCTTTTAACCCCCTTTATGCCACTCTGCCTCCAGAAATGCCTTTTACCCCCCTATATGCCACTCTGTCCCATGATATGCCTTTTAACCCCCTATATGGCAGAGTGGCATATAGGAGGTTAGAAGGCATATCATGAGACAGAGTGGCATATAGGGGTATAAGGCATTTCTGGATGCAGAGTGACATAGAGGAGGTCAAAAGGCATATCTGGAGGTATAGTGGCAAAAGGGGGTTAAAAGGCATATCACGGGGCAGAGTGGCATATAGGAGGGTATAAAGCATATCGGGGAGGCAGAGTGGCATATAGGAGGGCATAAGGCTTTTCTGGAGGCAGAGTGCCCCATGATATGCCTTTTAACCCCCTTTATGCCACTCTGCCTCCAGGAATGCCTTATACCCCCTATATGCCGCTCTGTCCCATGATATGCCTTTTGACCCCTATATGGCAGAGTGGCATACAGGGGGTTAAAAGGCATATCATGGGACAGAGTGGCATATAGGGGGTATAAGGTATTTCTGGAGGCAGAGTGGCATATAGGGGGTTAGAAGGCATATCAGGGGGGCAGAGTGGCAAGCCTGGGGGCAGAGGTGCATAACTCGGGGGTAGGTTGGCAAATAAAAGGAAAAAAAAAAACATGTCTCAATCATAGCTTATATTAAATATGAAAAAAATAGTCTACATGAATTAATAAAGAAACAAAAGTTTCTTACCAGAATATCGTGAAGAATAATGTGATCAGTGTTTTGTTCCACTGAACTTTTTCATCTAAAATGTTCGCAGTAGTAAATGTTTTGATCCCATTATGTGTAATGTATTTAATTTATTAGGGCCTTTTAACACTTTTGCTTTCTGGCATTTTAATACAAATAATGAGATAAAAAGAATGGCGAATAGTGTGACTCGAGGGTGTATAAGGGGTGCGTGTGGTTAAAGAGCGCGACCGTGAGATAAACTATATGGGGCTGGTCTCCAAATTTTTCCAGGGCTGCTTTTCAGTCCCAGTCTGGCCCTGGAAAGGGGTGAGCAATCAAATTTCATTTTTAAAGTATTTCGTAATATTCTTTTTTTGCAAATATCAGGCTGAGACATCCTTTCTGTTAGTTACAGGCACAGACTGGCCATCTGTCACACCAGGCAGATACCTAATGAGCAGGGTACCCCTGACCTGCTGACTTGCCACTCTGATCTCATTAGGAGGTGATTAAGTTAAGGGTAAACGCAACTTTATCCGACTCGACTTCAGTTGAACGCCCTTGCATGCTAACACTTGCACAACAACCTGTGTGTTCTGAAATATGCAAGTTACTCTATTGCGGTAATATGGTCAAGTTCTTTCCCAGTCTCCTATATGGGACAGAAAGGTGAGAGCTTAATGGTTCCAGCTGTAGGAACTTTGCCAGTTACGACTGTAGAGCCTTGCTGTTCTAATATTGTTATTGTGCTTTTTTTAAGAAAACAAATTATTTAGATTATATGTGAAATCTAGTGCGATTTAGGAGTTGTCAGGTATTAAAATAATAACACATTACATCCTTTTCAAAAGTGCACTGTCAATAGATTTTAAAAGCTGCGTACTTTTCTTGCCAAATCCTATTTCTTATGAAAATCATTTCTAAAAATACTAGATGCACACAACTTATATTTCAACAGGACTTTTTCAAAATATATATAGAATTTTCACAAAATATAATTAAACTCAGTAGATTCTTGTTATATTGATACATTTAATCAAATGTAATTACATTTATTTTAGTTTTCTTTCTTTTATTTGCGCAACAATGCCCCCAAATTATAAAAAAAATATATATATAAAGATATACTACATAAAAACTGCAAAGCATATTAGGAAATTGTAAATGTATGAAAAGATAGTAGGTATAATTAAAAATAAAATATAAATTTTTGCTACTTACAATAATTCATATTTAAATTATCCTATGAAAGACTTACAATGACCTCGGCAAGCAAATGTGACAACATTAACCCCTAGATGGCATCATATCAGACTGACAGACACTCTAGGGAAATTAACAGGAGATATTGATTCACTTCATATCATGGGCCTTATCATGCCTTCCTGCAATACCCCATATCATATAGAAGGTGGTTAGTGTCTGATGGTGTGAAGGGTCTCAGAGATGGTCAGCGATATAAAATTCGCCTTCATCTATTGCACAACAGGTAGAAATCCAAGCATGACTTTTAGCGACACAACCCACAAACGTATCATGACTGTCTACATAGGGGATGTCTCATAAAATGTGTTGAGAGTTTTTGGAGCTATACTAAATGAAAATCTGCAGATTTATTCTGTTTATTCTGGCTCAATTATCTTAAAAGAGAATAAGCACTTGCTTAGGGTCTCCGTTTCTCTAAGTTATCCTTCTGATGATGAAGGCAGAAGACCTATGCAAGCATCATACACCGCAGTGCATTTTCTTTAAAATAAATTTATAATAGAAAGATATTGCATTCCTAAACGTATTCATGGTTATCACTTATATTAGATAGATAGCCCCCCAATAATTATTTTAAGACCCATAGAAAGCTAGCATCAGAACGATTTATGTACGCTGGTTTATTCAAACCTAATTGCAAGAATAACAGACACACAAAGTGGTTATAGTGCTGACATATTTTAGTTTAATTTAAAATGTCAAATATGTGCAGTTTCTGTCTTTGCAAATTTAAGATTATCCTATCAAAGTCTGACAATTCGTAATGCTGCTTAAATTGCAGGTATAAGTATTGTTTTACTAAATAGTCAGGTAAAACATAGTATTGTGTTTCATTATTCGGATCCACCATGGCGGCAGAAAGCCAACAGAAGCTCCTTTTTTGAAATTTAAATGCATAAGCTCTTGGCTATTTAAATATATGATTATTAGGATACAAGCCTGTAACTATTGTTACACAAGATTTTACAGGTTATAACTAAGTTTATAGCTAAATTAACCTATGGGCTTACAGTGTCCAAATAGCAGGGGATGGAAAAGTCCAAAATGATAATAAAACTATTATAAAACTTATCAAAAAATCCTGTGTCTCTTCCCCTTCTTCATCCATGCAGTATGGAACAGTTTGGGGAAGACCCTTTTCTATTCCAGCATGACTGTGCCCCAGCGCACAAAGCAAGGTCAATAATGGTTGGATGAGTTTGGGAGAAGATAACTGGCCCTCACAGAGCCCTGACCTGAACCCCATTGAACACATTTGGGATAAACTGAAATGGAGATTAAGAGCCAAGCCATTTCGCCCAACATCAGCGCCTGATCTCACAAATGCTCTACTGGATGAATGGGCAAAATTCCCACAGAAACTCCCCAAAATCTTGTGGAAAGCCTTCCCAGAAGAGTGGAAGCTGTTATAACTGCAAAGGGGAGACCAACTACATATTAATGCCTATGTATTCAGAATGCAATGTCATAGAAGCCCCTGTTGGTGTAATGGTCAGGTGTCCCAATACTTTTGTCCATATAGTGTACAAATGTGAATAGACCCAATAATTTTTACCCCAATTCTCTATAAGTTTCTTTAAATTAAGAAAAAAAATCCTTGCATTTGTCCAGGAAAAAAATAGTTTCTTCTCACTTTTGCCCAACGCTTATCAAATGGATTCACTGTCACTTTTTTAATGTACCTGAACATGGGAAAAGATGTGATTTGAATGACAGTGCCACGGCACTAAATATAAAAGAGGTTCATTGAATCAATACCTTTTGAACTTTAAACCTTTTTTAAAACAGTCTCAGCACACGATATGTCAGGAAAACGTTATTCTTAAATGTATGAGTTATATTCAAAAGCCTAAAGTTAAAAAAAACAGACTGTGGATTCTACATATCTAGAATCCTAAAATCCCTAAGGGAATAAAATATTAAAACGCAGAGTCTGCATTTAAGCTAAACTAAAATTGATCGCATGCAACAATGCAGAATCTAGAAATGATGTAGGCAACGCAACATGGTTATATATATTTTGATGTAGTTAAAATAGGTTTGTGATGTATTCATTAAAGGGAGAGTCGACAGGAGAGCTTGCAGTTGTAGTTTCAGCTCTATGACATCACTTAACATTATGAAGCTCCAGAGAGCTGCACCTGCAAAAAAGGGGCTTCACTGGCTGTATGTTACGCACAAGTAAGATTTCTTCAAGGTCTTCTCAAACATTGAATTATACATTATACAGGGTCAGCTTAGCTCTTCATCTGAAAATTAGCAATGTTGGCTCTTCATAATAAATGGGAAGTTGAAACTAACACTCTCCTACAAAATCTCTTGACAAGTCTGTCTTTAGTGAATAAACCTCTTTACATGTCACATACATTTCTTTAAAGACCCTTTTTCGGCTGCAATCTGAGCTCTTAAAAGGGTATGTTAAAATATATTACACAATTCTTTGGGCAATTTCCTTTAAAACCATTGTGGCACTATGACGGAACCCTCCATCACTGGGGCCACTGGAGAGGCCTGAGAGCCAACCTCCTCCCTACCGACTATGGAGCCTGGCTTTGTAAAGACTTCTGTGTTTACCCCCAGAAATATATAATCTCATCACTTTCTGAGGGGATTATTAGCCAGGATATGCAACCAGGGAGTGACCACCATTGTTTCAATTTAATGTCAGACTCCCCTCCCCAAGTTGCACTAATATGTTGTATAAGTCAGTGCCCCCCCCCACCCAGTTCCACCATTACAGACATTTACCCCGGCCAATCCATCCCTGGAACTGATTTGCGCCAGTAATAGATAGTGGAGGTGGAGACCCCATTGTACTGTTAATCCCTTTACTGGCCCTATTGTCTCTGGGAGGCAGATTAAGGGGGTGGTTGGGTACCCATTGTATCCCAATATCTTGATCTATGTTAATGTGCGCTTTGCTGGCTATATCCAGCTATGTGTTTGAAAAATAAAGCAGTCTTCATCTTGTTTATACCCTACACTGAGTCTCGGGTAGTGACTGGGAAGCCGGGGAAAGCATGTGTTGTCCCAGGCTAAGTCAGCGGAGGTAGTCAGTCGGACTATCCAGCTCCATGACAGGCACCATCTATGTTTGTATCAAAAATTTGATAAAACAACTTTTTTCATTACAACTGAACTTTCTGGGTATTTATCTTATATTTAATCTTCATCCAACTGGACAAGAGATTGGGGCAGAGGGGAGACACAGGATAAACACTATGGCTACCACAAAGGTAAGTTAATGTCTTTTAATCCCTGTTGATAATAGAGCAGGCAAAGAGGTATACTTTTCAGCTGAAATAATACCTCCATCTCTATTGCACATTGTTAAAATAAGGTCAATAAGTGCTACAGAGGGAAGCTGGAGGAAACGGTTAAATCTGAGTGGGAAAAAATGGGGACTGGGAGAATCAATAGGGAGCTGGAGTGTCTGGGAGGAGGTGATGGGCAAAGGAGGGACAAGGAGGACAACAGAGGACACTTGTCTTTATGGGATTGAAATACTGAGCGAGGCAGTGACCAGTCAGAGTGCAGCATGTGCGCTGTGATGGACTTTAATCCCAGCAGAACTGACAATTCGCATGTCCTTATCAATAGCGTGCAAAATTTAAAGTTGCAGGCACTCACATGCACTTGCAAACAACTCATAAATTAGGGAGTGTGCATGTTTTTTGCAAATGTTAGCATGAGATGGTATGTTTTGAGCGTAGTTTTGTCTGGTCAGCAAAGTTATTCCTTAACTCACTAACCACTCAACTTTTACAATTTTCCTGCATGTAGTAAACTGCACTCTAATGGAATAAACTGCACTGATTAACAAAGTTAACACTAGGAAAATCTATTTTTACACTGTATAGTTATTTCTACTGTACGATTCTTAATTATAATGGAAAAATACACTTTGTTGGAGTCTTGCGTTGCAGAGTCTAATCGTCTATGTTGTAACAGAGCATCAAATAGCATTTAGAGAGTGACAATGAAATAGAATCTTAGCCAATGTGATTGGCAGAGCTGTCATTAAAAACAGATTGCTAATGGCTTTCTAATACAGGTGGAATGTTCCAGTCACACTGAAACAAACATGTGATTGATGGGAACAATTGCACCTTTCACAGATATTCCGTAGTTTTAAAGAGTGTAGAGAAAAAAAGGTTTTTCTATTCACTCAAAGATTTATGTTATTTTCAGTACATTTTACTTTATTGCATCTTACATGCTGAAAAATGTGTACTTTCTGTCATTTTGTAACTTTATTATCTGGTGTTTTCTGATGAAGGTCCTTAATTTTTTTCCTCAATCCTTGACCCTTTTAAAAAAAAAATGCCTTAATTTATATTACATTTAAAGGGCAATTATAAGTTTAATACTAGCGCTGTTACCATGTGAAATAAGTAACTTTTTGATTAGGGAAAAACATTAAAAAACAGCAAATATGCTTGCAAAATTATTAAGGTGCTTTAAAAAAAAGACTTCATACCATACTCACATAAACCCCTTCCTACACTTTTTTTTTTTAATTCTAATTCTAATATTTGCATCAGAATTTGTTTAGAAATAGTCAATGTTTTAATGTTCTTTTGCAAGTTATAGGGCAATACATACAAGAAAAGTATTTCTAATGTACAAGGGGCGTAAAATGTCCATTTACATTCTTCACTATTTTTTCTCATTTTTGTACAGGAAGGGTTTTCTAAATATATATTTCTATAGGGATGGGCACAAGGTTCTTGGAAACATATTTATTTTTAAAATATCTTTACTCGTTACTTTTTTGAGATTTTGTGTACATTTTCTTGGTTACCCTTAATATGTCATGGTGACATCACTAGAGACTTTATTATTTTAAATTTTTTAATTTTTAGATTTTATATTTACAGGGCTGCAATGCGTGTCATGATTCCACCCTGTTAGTCTGGACTATGCATAACCATTTCGCGGTCATGTCCGTTTTCAACCTCTAGTGGCCGCTCTTACCACTCTTGCCACTCTGAATCACTCAGAGTGATTATCATGTCCAGCTGCAGTGTATCACCTGATCAAGCCAAGCTTTATAAACATGCCCAGCCCTTCAGTCTGGGCCTTGAAGTTGAAGTTGGAGGACTACCTGTTTGGTACCTGCCTTGTTCCATTACCTGCCTTGTTCCATTACCTGCCTTGTTCCATTACCTGCCTTGTTCCATTACCTGCCTTGTTCCAGTACCTGCCTTGTTCCAGTACCTGCCGTGTTCTAGTACCTGCCGTGTTCCTGAGTTGCGGCCTGCGCCCCACTAAGTGGACTCCCAAGAGGAGTGCCCTGCATCGCGACTCCCAGGATGACTGCCCACTAGCGGACTACCCTGGTTGAGTGCCCTGCAAGTGGGCAACCTTCCGTGTGCCCTGCAAGTGGGCTTCCTGCCGTGTGCCCTACAAGTGGGCAACCTGCCGTGTTCCTGAGTTGCGGCCAGCGCCCCACTAGTGGACTCCCAAGAGGAGTGCCCTGCATCGCGACTCCCAGGATGTCTGCCACTAGCGGACTACCCTGGTTGAGTGCCCTGCAAGTGGGCAACCTGCCGTGTGCCCTGCAAGTGGGCAACCTGCCGTGTGCCCTGGAAGAGGGCTTCTAGTCGTATGCCCCGCAAGAGGGCTTCTAGCCGTGCCGTGTGCCCCGCAAGAGGGCTTCTAGTCGTGCCGTGTGCCCTGCAATTGGGCTTCCTGCCGTATGCCCTGCAATTGGGCTTCCTGCCGTGTGCCCTGCAATTGGGCTTCCTGCCGTGTGCCCTGCAATTGGGCTTCCTGCCGTGTGCCCTGCAATTGGGCTTCCTGCCGTGTGCCCTGCAATAGGGCTTCCAGCCAAGAGACATTCCTTGCTTAAGTTCTGCTTCCCTTATGAGGTTTGCCCCATCCGTGTGTTCTGTTTGTCTCAGTCTGTAGTCCAAAGGTATGTCTCTGTGTTATGTGTTATGATTACATGTCTGGTTTGTTCCGTATCTCTGTCATGCAGGGAGTAGCGTTAGGACCCACCGTCATTGGAGTACTTTGGCGTAGTGGTGGGCTAAGCATACTATGGCCATAAGATGTGACGGAATCTCCAATAATTATCAATAGTCCTAGGCTAGTTTCTGTATAGTGTGTCCTGTCTTGTTCATGTATGTTGTATCCCCTGCACCTGGGCTCCTTATCTATCTGTGTCCTCGGTTCGTGACAATGCGATTGATTGAGTTGTCGTTAAGAGGTTAATTAATGAATGAAAGATGCCAGGATAACACTGTCCACTGCTCGTTTAACTCTTTTACTGTTCACACTAATTATATTTGGTGGATAAACCTACACTGGTACCAGGGCCATCTTTTTTATGAAAGCCCTGCCTTATAGGAAACTCACCCTAACACGAACTAAGCAAACACTATGACGAAATGTTAAAATTTGATGCATGGAATTTGATGGCAGATATCTCTGGATCTCTGATTACCCTCTCCTGGCTATCTAGGGGGAGAGGACGTCACTGAAAGTAGTGCCATATTGCCCTGAATTCAAGTTAGGGTAAAATGGTGGTGCTTCCGGTAACTTTCTCTCCACCAATTGGAGGACTGAGAGAGAGGGGTCATCACCAAGAGTTATTTTGCCCTAACTTGTGCTTAGGGCAATATGGCAGCACTTTCGGTGACGTCCTCTCCTCCTATATAGCCAGGTGAGGGTCATCAGAGATCCCCCAGGTTCTAGACACATTTTCTGGAACCTCTTAGTGTTCACATTGAGACCACTTAATGAGAGTTACCAAAGTTTTTTTTTTTTTCTGTATTGAAGTATAACTGAGTCAGTGATGCTGGCTCTTGCTAATAGGGGGGCTAATAACACAAAGCTACCATAAGAAAATGTCCAAACTGGTAGAAAATTATTAAGACATACCAATATGTCCTAAGGTATATTTGGGTCACTTTTCTTAAGACAATAGCACATTATATCCTCCTTCCGTGTTACAATCACAATTCCATTTGTCGATACATGTCGATACCTGTAAAGATACTTGCACAGACAGAATTCTCATGCTCCTGACTTAATTTGCTGATCAAGTCAGCACAGGAGTAGTACTACACATTTAGACAGGGACAGTGAGATAATCTTAAAATGGTGTATAACTGTACCTTTCAACTAAAACAAACAAACCTTTACATTTTACACAAACACGTTGCCCACTGAACGAAACTTCAATATTTAGAAGAAAGGAACATGCCAATGAAAAAGGAAGAACTGTTCCTTTATGAAATAAGTTTCAAGAATGTTAATATGCCTCCATATTTCATGACAAAATACTTTAATTTCCTTTTAACATTTTGCCTGTAGGTTTAATTTAATTATCATCCAAAATACTTTGATCTAATATGTTTATGTGATATTACTTCTATAAGCTTTAAATATGTATGTTCTTGTGAATAATTCCTGCATTTATCTGATCTCACCTGTACATGGCCACAAACTTTTTTTCTTTCTTCAATACAATTTGGAGCGAAAATGTGAAAAGCGTGCTTATCTCAGACAATAAAGATCTGAAGAGAATAAGAACTGACAGATTCATTGAATTGCTGTTCTCTTGATCTAATCAACATTTTGAAAGTGATAATGTTCTTTTCTGCGGACAGAACAAGCTGGCCGTGTTTATTACAATGATTATATAAAATAACAAAGATTTGTGTTGCCAAGGAGCTACATTTTTTAAATGTCAGTGGGTAATTACTTTCTTGTCTAAGGTTATGATCCGTGCCCAGGAAGTAAAGTAACAATCAGGATCCCAGAAGAATTAATAACTATAAGCTTGTTTTATTTTATTTTTTACTTTCCGAGACATTTATCCATTACACTTTGTTGTGAATAATGTGCTAAAGAAATTCTTGCCTGTATTAAAATCACAATTCAACTCTACAGAAAAGACGTCTCTCCCTCTGGATACAAGAAAGCCTACCATATCGATTTGGCTTTACGTTACTTTGTATTCTTATGACATGTTCGGAGCTAAATTGCTTAAAACTTCATTGGGCCATATTTCTTGTAGCTGTGGAAGAAAAAAAAAACTGCTTAGTGCAAAGTACAGTTTTTAAAAAATATTAATGTATAGCACTGGAGGTGCATTGCAGAATAAAACAGTGAAGATTTATGCTATAAACTCAAAGGTAAAATTCAACAAGGTACCCAATAGCCAACTTAAATCATGTCAGATAATGTTTCTAACAAGCCATATTGAACTTAGAGCCAAGCGAAATACCCTCTCCCTTAACAGTGTTACCCTAAACATATTTAAAGCCTGAATTAAGCTTGAAAGAGGCAACTCATCTAAGTAGCATTTTGGTATATTGATGTGTCTTGTTAATGATTTATTGTTTTTTGCTTGGAATAGTTTATCCTATGTTCGTAAGAATGGATTTTATCAAACACGGTTGCTTCACAACAAAGTTGAAGAATAGTTCAAAAGTATATTGCGCTATGAATTATTGTTCAAAGCTGCGTATAGCGATTATTCAAGAAGTATGGTGACCGCAAAAAATGAATTTATGATATATTCCAAATATCTATATTAAAGTCTATTTGCAGTTAGTTGTTACTCATAATAATTTTACTGTGTGCTACTCAGCCATCATAGTTGCAAATATGTCTTTTATCAAATGTTTTTTTTTTTTATTTTAACAAATTCCATATACAATACATTAGGTTGAATGTCATAGGCAAACTGAGATGAAATAAACAAAAAACAGAGCATGCTAAGAAAAATAGACTTTATTTTTGGCCTGTTACACTGCTCCTGGCATCAAAGACATTAACACGAAGCGAATGCATGATAAGCACATTCTTTCACATAATGCTAATATTTTAACATGTCCAATGTAGGGCATATGGCACTTGGAAAGATTGCGCATACTGTGCATACGCACTGCAAACATTTGCTTACCCAGCATTTTACAGTTTATACCACGCAGCTACTCCAGATTCTAGGAAAACAAAAGGAAAAAAAAAACGACTTTGATTAAAAACAGCTTTGATTGAATCTTTATTGATCCTTCACATGCTTTGTTTCCCAAAGAGCTTATATTACAAAAAATATATCTTCAAATACTTATAGTTTTAAAGTGTTTAAAAATACAGTTAAACAAAATACATCAATAAGATTCCATCAAAACCAACTTTTATTTGGTATTAATTATTTTGCGCATAATTTTAGAGGACCTCCTGGTATTTTGCAAACCTCTTTAAATAATAAATTATGTCTTAACCTTTTTTCAATACACAACCACAGCATCATTTTTTGCAAATGTACCTAGTAACCTTAACATAGCTTGAAAATAATCATTTAATTACTTGGTTGGGTATATCTGGAGTGTTTTGGAGCATGTAATAATTGAATTGAAATGTTTGTTAACAAGTCAGGTCAGTTTTATATCTTTTTCCCCAGTTTATTATTCATAACTTTAAGTCTCTTTTAGATAAATAAGCACTGCAGTCGCATCTCAAATGACTTGCTAACACTCGAAAAACGACTTGCAGAGTCACTAATCTGCGAGTGTATGCAGGAGTGTTGCAGGGCATGTGAGTTTCAGCCCTCCAGTGTTAGAAAGCTGTATCGCATCCTTAAAGGTTATAATTAATGTATATATAATTGTACATATAAAATCAAAACATGTTAATATTTTAAAATATATACCGAAATTATACAGAGGGTTTTTAACTACATGTCTAATGAATGTTCTAAATACTATCTATACTTGGATTTCTGCTCTTGCTAATGTCATAAAATGGCATCAGTTATTGTGATTACCGTAATTCTGATGTCTGGTATGGCAGATTATATTGTAACTTGACTGTTTTTTTTTTTCTTTTTTAAATTTGCATAATTACATAATTCGGAATTCCTGAAATGTAGCAAATCGGCCCTGTCTAGCTGTGATTGCCAAATAACGTTTTGCTTGCAATTCTGTTCACTTTATCTAAACGATATTTTTGTTTGCTTGCTATATCTGCACAGATATAGCCTGATTTATTTTTTCGTAGTATCTCCTCCGGCTCTTAATCGACGCTAAAGTTTTAGAGTCTTTTCATGCTGTCTATAATCCTCTTTTGGTTCTACAGAAGCAAACAGAATCACTGTAGTGCTGAGGACATGACTGGAAAATTAAGTAAAGTCATGTAGCAAAAAACAGCAATAGCTCCAAAATATATTTAGTAATTTCAACTACAAAGCACAACTCCAAAAGTACTACTCGCTTTCCATCGCTTTAATAAATACTATGCCCAATGACAAGGTTACACGACTCAAATCTTCGAGGAATGCAAACAGGCCACCAATTCTATTTCATTGCCTGAAAGATAGCCTAGTCTAAAGATGCTTCTGCTCAAGCTAGGATATCCAGAAACTTGTTTGCAGGCCCTCGTGGATCTTCTGATGAGCTGGACCTTCCCTTCTGATGAGCAGGACTGAGCCAGGCTTTATCCCACAGTAGCATACTATGTTTTACAGTTATATTTCTAGATACTTAGAATTTTAAAGGCCAGTTCCGCAGTCCTCGATGGTCCTATGGCATTTTGTCAAACAATAGTTTCTAAAGATTTATACCTTTTATTGGGCCAACATAGGGACCTCAGAGTTATGTTCCTTCCATCTGAAAAGGTCTTCAAAAGGCCTAAAAAAAAGTAACCTTTTTCCTTACTCTCAACATTTCAAGAGTCCTAATTGTCGAAAGCCAATCTCCCCCTAGCAGAGTCTCAGAATTTCACTGTACAAGGTAGCCATGGAGGAGATTAGCAAGGGTCAGTATGACCCCAGTCAAAATAGGGCTACAAAGCTCTGCCAAAAAAGGGTTACATAAATTATGCATGTCCATTGGAAATTTTTGTGGCACTTTGTATATAGATAATATGCTAAAAGTGACCAATAAATACAGTGCTTAATGAGAAAATGATTTAGTTTGTTTTTGTCTCATTTGTTTTTGGACGACAAATCTGGACGACAAATTTGTTTCCAGCCCATTAGTTTCTGCCAAAAAATTGGGGGCATTTTTCTTTGGGAATTAAACGAGTTGCCCGGTGCCCGCATTCACTCTCATTCTCGTTCAGTTTCTCTCTCATGCTCTCTAAATGTTTCCCTAACTTCTCTCCCAGCCACTTCTGCTGACCACTTTCACTTCCGCATTTTCTTCATCATCTTCTCTCTTTCATTGTCTAGCTTCGTCCACATTTCCACAGACATCACCCAGCAGGAATGTAAGCAAAAATGGAGGTGCTCTCACTTGCCGTAACATCCTCTCCTTGATCTTTTAATGTGAGAGAGTGAGAATGTGAGAAAGTGTGAGGGAATGTGGACCCACCAATTTTAGATGAAAATTTTGGACAAAACTTATTGATTTCATTTTTTCCCCCATCATGTGATGATGGGTGGCCTCTAAATTAGCTTCCAAGCCAGTAAACCCCAATCAATTATCATTTAAAAATCCTTTTTTTTTTAGTGCAAACGAACTAAGAAATGCTCAGTCCAGTACATTGCATGATTAGTAAAACATCTGCAGTACAGTGTAAAGTAATGGGATGAAAGATACTTGATAGCTTTTTGAAATGTCCTTTTATCTCAGTCCACTATTTAATGGAAAATAAAAGCCTCAAGTTCTTTGATGTTGTTAGGATATTAGGACCTCTGAACATCTTGATTGTAGAAAAAAATCATCTTGATCAAATAAGAAAAGATATAAGAATGTTCTCTAACAATATGCATCTTTCTACTTTGTTTTGATATATAGATGCCAATAAACAGTGCTAGTCAAATGCACACAGAAATGCCATTAAATCGGTAGCAAGTTAGATAAAGAAGCTTCATTCATTGTTTACTTTTTTTAAAGGATAGCACAAACTCAGTGAAGTTTAGGCCAAGCTTGAGAGTGAGTTGATATTGTGTATCATAATGGATGTTGATTTACTAAACACCAACTGGTGTGACTGGACTTGAGTCAGATGTACTCCCGGGCATCAATCAGCATACCTGTTAATGTACAATTTACTTGCCATTTGATGCTACTGACCATGACAAAGATTGAAACTCTCATCACTCCAAGAAATTAGCCTGAGGCGGCATATTAATCCAAGTGCCCCAGACAAATACACTGTAACTAACACACACAATACAATGACATACAGACGCATTCACTCACCGTAACATAAATGCTTATTAATATACAACCACATATTCAATGAGAGGGTCAGCCAGAAATGCGTCTGGGTGGGTGCATTAAAATGTAAGAAAAATATCCCTTTCTGTATCCCAGAATGTCCCTGATGGCATTTAGAGCTTTAGTCCATTGTGTATATAAATAATATAATGAATTTATAAATATATAATTAATGTATATAAATACATAAAAAAATAATTCATTTTCTGAACAACTTGTATAATCACTAATATGAAAGTTATTTAGGAGTACAATTTTTTTTTATCTAAGTCCTTGTCCAAAACTTTAAAAATTAGTAAACTCCTTCATTAAACATTTTTGATGCAAGTATTAAAAACAAAAAATGGGTCCTCTAGTCTCCCCATAAACTTATAGGGACCAATGATCATCCATCCCAGTTCTCATCCTCCACCTGCCCTCAAATGTTGCATTTGATTTATATACATTTGGCATTAATGCATTGGTAAATTGTGAGGTTTTAGTTTTACTTTAGGACGGCAGATATGATACACGACTCATTTTATCGTTTTTAGACTGTTTTTTTTCTTAAAAAAAAGTATTGTTTTCAATTGTATTTTGGAATACAAATATATTAAAAAAAGAGGACAGAAGGACCATTTCTTAGTCACTTAAGCACTGGGACTATTATGACAAGTTTTATTAGTTTTGGAAACACTTACCATCGCTATTTATGAAAACCTGCTGTTATCTCATTTCTTTTATTTTCCTAAGTAGGAAGATGAGTGAAATGGTTTTATTTATGCTACTATCATCCCTAATGACCAGCTGGTGCATTCTTTAAAATTACAATCTCTAATCATCATGGTCAATAAATTATTATTTGCATTGTATCATAGTGCATAAAATTCTGAAAATTATCCTTGTCTTGTGAGTATCTATTTAAGTCAAGATGAAAAACACATTGTGGTTCTTCAGACAGAAACACTGTTAAAACACGCAGAGAGAGTATAGTATTGTAATACTTAAAAATGAAATGAAAAAGGCCATAATTATTAATAGTAAGAAAAATATTGATATCAAGTTCCTGAATGACTGTGTTTGCTGATATAATGTACTTTGTTTTCTAGCGAATTGTGGCTTATGCCAATAGCAACAGAGTAACAGAAATAAATGGAAGGGCTTAGAATATTACAAATGCTTTGCTGTTTATTAGAACAGTTATACATGGATTGCATCAGAGCCTCCATCAGGGGGTACAACCAATATCCGTGTATAAGGCCCAGGCAAGTAGGGAGAGGGGGCACAGCCTCTTTTATCTGTCTTAGGTCCCCTCATTGCCTATTGTGGTCTGCTATCTGGGACTGGGTGCCCCGTGCATCGGGAAAAAGAATTGAGCCAGCTAGCAAAACCAGCAGGGTGTCAGGGTGTGTGGATGGATCAAGAGAGGCCCAGTGTTCTGAAGAATTCAATCAGGTAAGTTGGCAAACTGGGGATATGGTTGGCAATGGAAAGCTTTTCTTTTGGGACATGGTTGGCAATGGGAAGTTGTTAGGGGACAAGATTGGCAATAAGAAACTGGGGACAAAGATGTGCTTTGTAAGCTGTTTAGTGACAAACATGGCACTGGAAAGCTGTGGATAAACATGGCACTGTTAAACTGCTCACAAATATGACACTGTTAGACTGTTGGCAAACATGGCATTGTTTAGCTGTTTGGGAACCAAGATAGTACTGTTATGCTATTTGGGGACCAAGATGGCACTGGAGGCCAAAATAGCACTGTTCAACTGTTTGGCAACCAAGATGGCACTGTTTGGGGACAATATGGTACTGTTTAGCTGTGTGGTGTAAAGACTGCTCTGTTTGGGTGTAAAGATGTCACTGATTAGCTGTTTGGGGACAAACATGCCACTGGGAAACTATTTGGGGACAAAGATTGCCTGCCTTTGGGATCAAATTGTAATTTTAGTAATCCTGCTAAATTACCTGTCTTTTTTTGTGGGACAGTCCCAGTGCACTCATAAGCCACCAGTTTCCAGCGCGTAATTTAGTGGATTTTAGTAATGACAGCATAATCGTGCCAATAAAATGAAATATTAAATGAAAAGGTATATTGTTTAATGCTAAAATATACATTTAATACTTATTCTCAAACATTTTGGAGAAGCCAACATTTCCTCTATTCCTTCTGTTTTGTTTGGTCCACCGAAGCTCCTGCTCATTGAGAAAACAATAAAAGAAAATAGAGATGTCTAACATGTATAGAAGTAAGACCTTTTTATGTAGCCAGTAACTGCATAAATACTGAAAAAGCAGATACGTTTTAGCCTGTACCAGGCATAACTTTGATGCAATGCACTTGTCAAAGTAAGTCTCCCTGAACAGCAGTTAGGAAATGTGGTCACCCTATTCGGGGCCCAAATGGCTTATTTCAGGGGACTAGGGCCCAGTGATCTCTCTTTGAGACCTAATAGCCCCTTTCAGGACTATGAGGTCTAGTGGATCCTTTGTAAGGTTTAAGGCCGTGTAACCCATTATAAGCATGGGGCTGGGATAGGGTATGAAGGCACTGTTAAGTTTTTACTGGGCCCCAGAATTTCTCATAGCACCCCTGTATATGCCATACCTTCCCTATAGAATTGCATTCATTTCAAGCAGGAACCTTGGTGTACAAATGAGGATCACACCATAAGAATTATGAGCTTAGGCTTCAGAAAATACCACATGTGGTTTGTTAATACTTTTAGTCCATTGTTATGCAAATTAGATTTCACGTGATATCAGGAATACACAATGATGAAAACAATTCCCTGGGTAGGCTACATGGAGTTCACCCTCTTCTGTGGGAGTGGCTTACAATGAGGCGGAAGTGGAAGGGAGATAAGGAAGAACCCAGGGTGCTGGAGAAGCAGGAGGCTCTTGTTGAAACCCAGAGATCTCTTTATTCTGAAATCCAGATATTTCTCCCATGTTTATTCTTAAGTCCCTCAAATGCTTAAATTCCTATTCCTATCCAAAAAAAACCCCACTTATTGTTTCTATAAATGTCTTCCTTAACTTTGACTTAAAAATCACCTTTTCTTTTAGTTCATCCGTAAACAAAAGTTTTTCCCCTTTGTGAATTGTTCGAAAATCTAAACCCCAGAGCTTGACAAAAATTTAAAAAATGCTCATCACTCTATTCCTTATTAGGAAATCATGAACTTTACATGCATTATTTAGTTGCGGGCCAATACACTCATGGAATTAGATGCATAGTTACATAGGTCTCCAAGAGGTCCCTTTAGATCCTCCAGCAACCACATATCCAGCAGTAGATACTATTGGCTGCTGCTGATCTGCCTGGGTCTCAGGGCAGCCGGCAGCAGTGCTCCTGCCGCAATTGCATACTATTACATCCTTAACTGCTGATTTTACGTGAATGTACTGTTATGTCCTACATCCTTAAACCTTTAAAACAGATGGACACTCTGACTAATGAAAGTATATGGAGGAATAGACTTAACTAGCATTTCCATAAAGAATCAGCACAGTGTGGCGTTTCATCAAGGAAAGTCAATTACACACCACTGACAACAATGGCAGCCTCCAGGTCTACAGATAAAGAATAAAGAAAGTTTATTGGAACAAAGTTAGATAAAACCAGGTTTTGTCACTGCTATTATGCATTGCTGTATATAGTACAAATACTTTATTTTATGCTCAGTTAGAATTTGTTTCAGTGGGACTCCTCCTTTCATTATCTGTTTACAAGAGGGCAACAATACGTAAGGTATTATAGGTCTTGTTAGAAGTGATAAAAAAATAACAAAAAGTCCCATATATATTGGATTATAGTAACAAAATTAATGGCACGTATATCGTTAAGGTGAGGAAAACAAATTACCTTTCCGAATGAATATATTCTCATCGTTATGTTATTTGGGTAATAAGGCCATTAAAATGATCAGAATGTTTAAAACAACTTTTCAAATGTACCTGTGCATTTTAAAATCACTGAATCTACCTCAAGTTGGCAAGTAAATCATAGCAAATACAATTGCTTTTAAATTCATTTTGCATTTGTTCAGTTTACTATATATGTGTTCGAACAGCACAAATATAGATCAGGTAGTGTATCTTAGGGTATACTTGAAAAAATGATCAAATAGCGATTAGGTATACAAAAAGAGTGGTCTTATCACTGTTGAAAGCAATGTTTACACTTTAATACACAATAATGCTGACATTACCAGAAACACTGAAAACGCTTTAAAAGGATCAATCCAGAATCTGCTGATTTCTGGTGACCCCTTGTTGGCTAATTATACTAATTTTTGTAAAAAAATTCAAATGTGCTAATTTGCAAACAAAAACCAAAATAAAGTTATCAGAAAAATCAGAAATACTAACATATATAGATAGGTCTATTCACTATTAAACTAAATTGTCAGTCAAGTTAAGGGTTAAGTCAACTGGCCAGTCGACTCACTAATCTGTGAGATGTTTGCAAGGGCATGTGAGTGCCTGTGACTTTAGATTTTGCAAGTTACAGATAAGGGCATGTGAGTGCCTGATTTTGCAAGTTACAGATAAGGGCATGTGAGTTCAATGTGAACTTACTTTTCGTTGTCTGTATCCCACAAAATAACCCCCTGCTAGGGTAAAAAAAATTGAAATGGGTGAACCATGACGCCTATTAACCAATGGGGGGTTATGGTTGCCCCTAGTCTTCTCTATCCCTGTAAGGATTCGAGTGATGGGTAAGTAAATAATTCTTGGGGGTCCGGTCAAAATCTAAAAAAACACTATGGAAGGCACATCTGTGCCTCCCATCACTGCCCATCCTGTTCCCAGTTGGATGAGAGGGTTAAAATGTAGGTAATCATGTAGCTCCTGGAAATAACATCATATCACGGCACCCTGCAATGAAATATACAGAAAAAGCAAACAAATTAAATCTAATAACCATAAAAGGTATACACATTCAGATTCCCAGGTTGCTGCTAGAATAATAATGACAAAACAAAGCAATAATTAAGTGCATACCCAGCACATACCATTACAAAAACACCTATCTATATTATAATAAAATATATATAAGTATTGGGGATTCCGTCACACTATATGGCCATATATTGCTTAGTGTGCCACTTATAATTAAGGGAATTAGGTTCAGGTGTAATTGACTATCTCAGTTAGTATATGGCTTACATAGTAAGCATTAGCTATTCCTCCTATTTTGTCCTACTTTGTTATAGAATGTTAATATTTTTTAAGGAATGCTTATATATTTTTCAGGAGAGTACACGGTAAATCAATTAAAAATCAGATTTATTACAAATTCAAGTCATTACAATTTTCTGTTAAAGAGGAAATTTTACCACAATATATTGTGTTTGACATTTCCTCTATACTAAATGAGTTCTGAGATGTGTGTTTGCTGCCTTGGAGCAATTCTGTAGTTTTCAAATGCTTAGTGCAGAGTAAAAGAGCTATATCAGGTATTTTATTTGTATAAGGACAGAAAGAAGATTGCATTACACCATACAGAAAAGCAAATTTTGGACAACTCTGAAATCGTGTTTTGAACATGTAATGAAAGACCAGCAAAAAAGAAAGGTAAAAAATATACCTATTTAACTAGTGCTTAGTGATTTTTTTTTTAATGAATGTATATTTTATTTTTGTGTAGTGACACTTTAGATATTAAAAGACTGATTGAAATGTAAATAGCCTGGCACATACTATGCAAAGTATACTATATTTATATATGTATATTTTATCACTATTTTTATTAGGCTTCAGTGCCTCATTTTTCCCTGGCAAACATGACATGACATGAAATTGTAAATATTTATTTAATATAATATCTAATAAGTGTTGTAAGGTCACCTCACATGATCGCCACAAACAGTTTTTGCCCTTACCTAGTTAGGACATTTATATAATAGTCAAATAGGCAAATATATTGTAAATTCTGTCACATTACATGGCCATATATTGCTTAGTCTGCCAACACATCAAAATGGCAGACACATTTTGGTGAGTCCTATGTAATTTTAGGTTGCTATATTGCATGCCAAGGAGCTGAATCTGAGCTGAGACTAACCAAACCTGCCACATACAGTATATGCCTCATTAATGGTGTTCAGAGAATGGTTAAACATGCTTGAGAGTCTTAGTGGGTTAAAATTCAGTGCAGTCCCATTGACTCAACTCTTTGATAAACACATAGCCATGTCAAATCATGCCATATTAGCCAGCCAATTAGATGGGCTAAGCAATATATGGCCATATAATGTGATGGAATCAAATAATATAAAGCTAAGATTAAGCTACTCTAATAATTCAAAGTTAAGACACATGTTATATAAGTAATTATAAAGGATAAATATAGAGATGTGTCATTGTATTCTTATCAGGAGTCTGCTGGGCTGCCTAAAAAGAAACTGTATCCAAGTATCAATTATCCCTAGTATAGCTGTCTACCTGTCTTTAATCATATGGTCGTGGGAATATACAGTACCAAGAAGTTTAAAATGTGCACAGTATCAAGCACATGGGAGTCAGCTGTGAGTGACATAATTGTAGCTTGTGCCTCAAGAGTGGGACTGCTACATTTCAGTATAACAACCTAGAAAAAGAGGTATGCCGTGGCTTGTTCTGGTTTTAGATGAAAGAAAGAAAGAAAGAGAAATGTAAAAGATTCAGACGAAAATAGACATACAGTGTGTTAATTCTGGATAATTAATTTTAAATAATGACACAAGATTCTTATTCTTATTCTTTCTGTTTTATACACGCCACCGAGCATAGCGCAGATAAGGCTGATGCTTATCGTGTGTGCTTTATTTCACTTTCTGTAGTGTGTACAGTGGAGGTTGATTTCTTCCCCATTCATCATAAGCTTACTATATGCCAAATATAATTTTATATAATATGTGTATAACTCATATTTTAGAAACAAAGACAGAGCAGTCCAAAACTTGAGATATTGATTTTCTTCAAGGGAAAAATTGTACATTCCCATACCTCCCAACTGTCCCATTTTCCATAGGATGGTCCAGATTTTCGGACACTGTCCGACAGTCACGTCGAGCTGCCCCACTGAGTCACTGTTATGGCCATTTGGGGTCTTGAGCCTGTTAAGGAGATCATCTGATCTCCTCTGACTGGATGAAGGAGCTAAACCAATAGAAATGTACGCCGTTGCAGCACAGACTTCCATCACAGCTCCCAAGTGGCCATCTATAAAGCTGAGTGCTGTAAGGTCGACCTTCAGGTAAGACAGGCAGGCAGTCCCAACCTCAGCCCTTCCTCCAGTGCCACTGCCCCTTTGTCCCCTTCCCTTCTTGTGATTAACCATACCTCCAAAAAATGTGATGATAAAAGAAAAGAGCGAGTTGGGGACAATATATAGCCGAGATTAAAACTAATGAATTGTCCAAAACTAAGTTTCAAAGTGAATAATACAGGAGCATAGCTGTGGTCTGTAAACTCAATAGCAGAACCAACAACAATGTCCAGGAGACTAGCCTAGAGTCAGAACCAGAAGATCAGGTGTAGATCAGGTAGAAGCAGATATAGCTTAGGTAGTAGCAGGGCCAGGGGTCAGGAGTGTATACACGCTACTACTGAGTATGAGATAGCTGACAAGCTCTTGAGCAGCATGGGGCAATTAAATAGTCTGCTAATCAGCTTGCTGATGACACAACTGGTTCCAGGTTTGGGTCTGAACTAGGCTAAATTTAAATATACAGACTAAAGCCTGGAAGGTGACTTTGAGGCATAGCACCTGGCATGGAGCTCCAATAACCTGGATTGCAAATACTGGGTATATTTTATGTCTGGGGCAATGCATTACTACGTACAATTTAGGTGCATTTTTATTCACAACAAAACACTGTCTATATGAGTTTTACAGATACTTTGTATATTAATGTAATACAAGGTTAATCATTGGTTATTTGTTATTTAAATGTATTTAAAAATGTTATTTAAATGTATTTAAAAATCCATGGCGAATTACTCTTAACAAATCCTACCAGTAAAAATAACATTGGTGATGTTAAATGTGATAAAAATTAATTACATCTTTATTTATGTATTTTCTCACATAGCAATTTGTTTCTGATTACACTTCCTTTATTACGGATGCATTTCTTTTTTATTTCATGAAATACAGCGCTGCTATACATCAAATATGTTTATAATGGGATTATTGGTATTCATCATCAAATCAACCCAGATTTCTAGGTTATCTACTAAAGAACAATTGCCGGAATTGGCTATATAGTCATAATACGATGCATAGGATATTTTTCTAAAAATTGAATATGTTAATTTAAAGAAATGATATGACCATCACTCAGTGCACCATAGGGAACATTCATGGTAATAGATATCATTATTAAAACTGTTGATTAAATGCTACCTAGGAGACTGTGTTGAAAAAAGAATGCATTTTCTTTTTTGAGAAGGTGCGCAGACTAATGGATGATGAAATTCTCTGCACAGCGCTAAGTGCTTTTTGGCATATAGTTGGCATTTTGTCCTAACAATTTCGTACAATGAAGCTGAAGATGAAAAAAAATAAAATGTACCATACGTATAAGTGAATACAATTTGTCAATCTTCTAACACAAACATTATTCACACTAGACAAACTGCACAAAGAGCCCTAACCGTTAAATGATTTCACTAATGCACAGGAAAAGGTTTACTGACAACAATATTCTTGTACATATATTTAAGGTCACAAATCTGCAGGTGAGTATGAAATATGTTGTTATCATCATTATTTTGTAAACTCAATGATATTTGGGGCTCAATGTATTCTAAACACAATTTAAATATGTGTGGGTCAATAACCAGTTGATCCATACATTTCTTGTCCTATACTAGTAATATAGAAATGTTTTTTCTATTAGGGATGAATAAACTGCCACTAGAATTGTGCGTTACTTTGAACTTTACAGCAAAGATAACAGTGCTTTTATGTAAAATGTACCATTAACATGATAGTTTAAAACATACTCATTACATGTGAGAAGGAAATGTTGTACGCTTCTCCAAAAGTCTAGTGGAACAGGAAAAGGAAATCCAGAGAAGGGGTACAGCAAGTATGAAATCCTGAATACAGAAGTGAGAATAGAGAATAGGTAAACATGCTGGTCATCAGAGGAACAAAGAGGGCGGTTAGGGTTGTACTTGGGTAAGAGGGTAGAGATATAGGGGGATGCAGAGTTGTTAAGGGCTGTGTAGTTCAGGGCCAGAAGTTTGAATTTGATTCTGGAGGGTATGGGTAGCCAATGGAGTGATTGGCACAGTTGTGTAGCCGATGAGGAAAGGTGAGAAAGGGAGATTAATCTAGTTGCAGTGTTAAGTATGGATTGGAGCGGTGAAAGGCAGGGGAACGAAGACCAGCTAGTAAGGAGATGCAATAATCCGGACAGGATATCTCCAGGGACTGGAATAATATTGTGGTTGTTTCTTGAGTGAGAAATGGCCAAATCTGGGAGATGTTTTTCGGAAAATAAAATATGTTCTCATTTAACTTATGTGTAGTCCCAGCCACGTGGTTTCCAAAGCAAACTATATATCTTCCACCCTAACAAAAGCTTTTCTCTGTTGGAGTTTATTCTACGTGGACACCATCACTCATAGAAACATAGAATTTGACAGCAGGTAAAGACCACTTACTCTGCCCATTCTTTCTGACATAGAGACTCGGACCTTAATCAGACCCTAGTATTATCTTGGATTCAAGCTAGTTTTATGCCTGTCCCATGCACTCATACCTTACTATCAGTGGGCAATTTCTTTGTAACAATAATCAATGTGTCCCTGCTTGACACTCGAGATGACCACCCAGGTAAGTATTTGTCTACCTTCACCTCTTTGTTCTTTATCTAGAGACATTTTCTTTCCACTCAACATACGTTTTATACTACACATCTTCCAGTCTCCTCTCAAGTTTGCTTTTTTACCCCAGTTTGAAATAAAACCTCTTAATGAGCAAAATATTTTATT
This sequence comes from Spea bombifrons, assembly GCF_027358695.1. Lineage (NCBI taxonomy): Eukaryota > Metazoa > Chordata > Amphibia > Anura > Pelobatidae > Spea > Spea bombifrons. Next base: position 11,665,469 of record NC_071088.1, read on the forward strand.
GGACAGTTTATCCTGCTACAGACTTTTTATCATCTGCAATGCTGCTTCTTTGAAATAGAATTCCAGACGCTGGCACGCGTAACTGCCCATTTGATATGACATTACTTGCCAGCACTCATCCCAGATTTTCTGCACTTAAATATTTAATGAAGAAACTACAATATGCATTCACCTGAATATTACATTTTAGGTTTACACATATTCTGTAGATATTTCCTGTTCAATGTTATAATCCTTAACATTTGGAGTATATTGCCTGTACATTTGCTTTCATGTCTCTACGAAACAATATTTAGACAGCTTTGTAGCCGTAGCTTTGTAGCCGTCTTACTGCAAACACAGATAGAGCTTTGACATTTGCCATTGGCCATGTTGGAATGTTACCACTTTGTCTCACAATGTGATAGATGAGGCAAGCAGAATTACTTACTTTTACAGACCATCTGTGATATGTTTTAATAGGTTGCCATATAATGCAATAAAATCATGTCCCGTGGCGTGAGGCCATAGAATCACAACATTTATGACATTTGTACAAAGAATGTTTTCATACAAATAAAAGAAACCCATTGGGTAAGGAAAATAAAGACAATACAAAACTGAGAATCTGGATTCAAATGGTTTGCTGCTTAGTACTTTCTGTTTCATTTTTTTTTAAGAAAGGAAAATAAAATTAAACAACAGGTATATATTTTTTGAGGTTGGCTTATATATAAATATTGCGTAATTATACTTTTAATCATCTGGCAGAGACATTCCACCATACATCTTGTTGCATTGCTGATCTACACCTGATGGCAATGTGTTGCGGTTGAAAAATATTCCTCTCACCAAAAAATTATACATTAGGCCCTGTCCCTCACTGCCTCTTGTCACACCCCTCAACACAGGTGTCCTTTTTGGACACCTGAACTGTTAAGGGACATGATAATGCATAGTCAACAAAGGGAGCTGAAATGCTAAACTTTTTCTGTTACTTCCTTACTGTAGGGGTGATAATTTTTTTTTATGGGAAATTCATTCCTGTACCATGTGTCGGTCTGCCATTGCCTGCCTAGGCACAGTGCCTTACTGCTGTTGCTCTTCTATTTCTTTTGATAATCTGAGGTGATCAATCATGTTTTAGTAAATATTGGGGGAAATTCAGTCATTCACCTTGTGGCTGGTTGTGTCTGTCTGTCAGAGCTTGCCCAGGCCCAGTGCCCTACTGCTGTTGTTCATTTATCTCCTCCCTTAGTCTGGGGAATCAATTATTTTAATTTGTTCTGATATTGGGGAAAATTCAGTCCTGTACCAAGTGTCTGTATATGTCTGTCAGTGCCTGCCCACGCTCAGTGCCCAATTGCTGACACTGCTGCATCTGGTCCTCTATCTTTTTCCTTACTCTGCGGGAATGTGTCTGTCTGGCCGTGCCCTGCCTCTGCTGTTTCTGCAGATCAATCTCCTTCCTTACTCTGAGGAATCAATTCTTTATTTTTTTCCAATTTTGAAGGAAATTCAGTCCTGTAACCGTGTCTGTCTGGATGTGTCTGTCTGCCAATGCCTGACCAGTGCCCTATTTCTGCTGCTGTTGCTGCTTTGTCATCTCCCTTACTCTGAGGACCCCATCAAAATGGTCCAATATTTAGTGAAATCCAGCCCCGTAGTATGTTGTTGGATGTGTATATCTCGTGGTGTAGTGCTGCTGTTGCTGGTTTTCCTGCAATTAAAACTCGAGTCTAGATCTTTTCCTTAACCTTGAGATGCTGCTACTCTAAGTGAAAGGTGAGTCCAGAAATTGTCAGAGACCCTCCCAGGCAGTCTCACACACACAAGGACTCAGGCAGTCTCTCACACAGATAGACTCAGGCAATCTCACACACACAAAGAGACTGAGGCAGTCTCACACACACACAGAGACTCAGGCAGTCTCACACACACACAGGCTCAGGCAGTCTCACACACAGAGAGACTCAGGCAGTCTCACACACACACAGGCTCAGGCAGTCTCACACACAGAGAGACTCAGGCAGTCTCACACACACACAGAGACTCAGGCAGTCTCACACACACACAGAGACTCAGGCAGTCTCACACACACAGAGTGACTGAGGCAGTCTCTCACACACACAGAGACTCAGGCAGTCTCACACACACAGGCTCAGGCAGTCTCACACACAGACAGACTCAGGCAGTCTCACACACACACACACACAGAGACTCAGGCAGTCTCACACACACACAGAGACTCAGGCAGTCTCACACACACACAGACTTAGGCAGTCTATCACAGACAGAGAAACTCAGGTAGTCTAACACACAGAGACTCAGGCAGTCACACACTCACACAGATACTCAGTCACACAGATGCAGGCAGTCACACACACACACAGAGACTCAGGCAGTCTCACACACACAGAGACTCAAGCAGTCACACACACACAGAAATTATGTTATAAATAAGCAAAATTTATTGTAAAAAAGGCACTTTGTCTAGTGTATATATATATATATATATATATATATATATATATATATATATGTGAAAAGCAGTTAATCAAAGTGTTCAATATAAGTCTGGATAAAGTATGTACTGGTGCTTTTCAGATTATTGATTGAGATTTTTTTTTATTTGACAAATGCTATTAATAAAAAATAATAAAGAGCCAGCCACTAAACATTTTTTTTTAAAATCTACTTTGTGGAAACAAGGTGAAAACCGCATGTACATCAAAAAACAATTTGACTCAAATTGGTATATGCCGTTAACACCTTTTTCCACAAAGGTTTGAAATTACGCTAAACCCCGATTATAGGCCGCACCCCCACTTTAAAGACTTAAAGTGTGGGGGAAGTGTGGCCTATAATAGGGTAATTAAGAAACGGTTCAGCAAACTTTACATTTTTAAAGAAAGGTTCACGCAAACCGGCAAGAACCAGCTGAATCCCACCACTGCATTGCCCCTTAAGGAAGCATGCAAAACATTCTCACACCTTTTTACAATAGCTTTAAAAAATATATTCCAATCCACTTTTCATTGCCTTCTGCTGTCTTGAATTGTTCCAGATAAGATAAAAAGCCAGCTACGTCCATTCTTAAATATCTTTTCATTGATAACTCCCCTGTCAATAAAATTGTAAATTCAAGGAAGCAGCAGCCATTATATGTTTAAAAAAAAAACATACTTTACACATCATAGCTACTATCAAACAATATTTTGGTGAGTTTCTCTTGAATCGATGAATATTGGTACATTTATACAATTCTGTTTATCTGCACAGTCTCATTTTATAATGGAATTTGACATCTAGGTAAACCATGATATGATATGTAATAGAAATAAAAAAAAATACAAAAAATACAAAAAGCCATACTGGTCACAGAAAGAGTAAGCACTCCAACTACTGAATTATCCTCGTTACTGAGATATTCTATCTGTTTGTGTTTGTTTTAACAATAGGGGGTAAGTAAAACAACTCTAAGATGTTTAAAACACTTATTAAGAAAAAAAGCAGAGTGACTAATTAAAATAATTAACATGTTAAGTCTAAATGAAGATTTAAATTACACTCTTGTTTTTAGACTCATCAGTGATTATTATAGTTCTGCTAATGAGATTTTGCACATGAAGAAATTAGCCCAGAAAGCTAATACTAAGGCGTAATTAATTACTAGTTTTACATTTTTATAATAGGGGAGAGGGGTGTTGTTTGTTTTATTATTAAAGTTCCAGCTAGAGTTACCATTAGTGGATGTTTTAAACACCCTAAAATTAGTCAGTAGTGTGCTAAAAAGGATAAGTTAAGTATACTCTTGTTATGTCATTGGTTGTCTACATATATGAAATGGAACAACATGACTTTTTAAGTATAATATAAAGCACATTATTTAAAGCGCTACCGTTTTCTGATACCCTTTTCCAAACCATTTGGTGAGATAAAAAAAAAGTCAAACCTGAAGAATTCCCACTTATGCTAATCTTGCATGAATAACATAGAATGTGTAACTTGCATTTAGGAATTTGTGGATGTCACAAGTGTAGAAATATTTCTAATTTATTTCATTCAAGATAGAACACCTTAACATGCTGCTGGAATATTTGAGTTATATATGCAATATGGTACAAACATCTGAGTTCACCATCACCAACTCTTTCTTTTGAAGAGTTGAAATAACTTTTGTGATCATGTCATGTTAGTGAAGCAAGTTGTCTTCCTGAGAGCTGAAAAAGTGCTGTAAAACAATACAGAGATTTCACAGTGAAATACCAGAAAAATGTCCAGTTTACTGATGAATCAAAATTGAAATTCAGTTCATGTGAGGACATAAGAGGCAAGCCACACCACAGTGTGCAAAACTGTGTAGGATTGTGTAGGAATATGTAATATTGTGTCGGAAATTTTCTGATACTTTGCCAGTTCTAGAGTTTGTGACTTCCACAAGATCATCCTAACTTTGACCAACAAGAATAATCATTCTATTCTGTAGATGCATGTAGACGCACCGGTGCGGGGAACTCTAATCTCTGACAGCCGGGGAAGGTCTGCGCGATGGACGCAGACAACCCCCGCTGCTAGCCACACCTCCTTCCGGCTGCAGCGTAAGTTGTCTACGCGAATCGCGTAGACATCTACATGCTGCCCCGGCTACACACCGGGGACTCAGAAGCACCGGTAAGTGGGGCGGGGGGGGGGGAGAGACAGGAGGATCCAGGTCCCCTGCAGCTGAGGGGGATCTGGATCTTTGTCGTCTCGTAGTCAGACCTATTTGAGGTCTGAGTATAAGACGACCTCGATTATAAGACGAGGGGTATTTTTCAGAGCATTTGCTCTTAAAAAACCCTCGTCTTATAATCGAGCAAATACGATACATATACACACACCCCTGCTCTCTTTCTCTCCCTCTCATAGCTCTTCCTTTCTAATAGTTCTTCATATCTCCCTCGCATAGCTCTTCCTTTCCTCCCTTACAGCTCTCTTTCCCTCTTTCACAGTTCTCTATCTCTCTCTCTCTCCCACAGCTCTCACGTTTCTGTCTTCACAGCTCACTCTCTCCCCTACCCTGCATTGAGCCTCTCGGTGCAAGCTGCCACACTTCTAAAAAATATTAAGGGTACATTCTCGTGTGCACATAACCAAAATACCTAATTTTCATATTACTGCTTGAAGCAGCCAATATGTGGCAGTCAACCATTTCACTTTCGGCACATGTGCAGTGGCAAAAGCTGTGAAATATGTTTATTGTGTATTTACATTTTTTGTATATTTTTTTTTTTGTATAAGCTGACTTACAATTTAAACTGACAATATAAGCTGATATTTTACAATTTCACATATCCCATATTCATTGGCTTATCTCAGGAGAACAAAATGCTGATGAATCAATTGGGCAATATGCATATTTTTTCATAGTATAGTAATTTATGTCTATACTGAGTAATTTCACACGGGAGAGATAGAAAGTTATATGGAGAATAATATTAAGCTTCATATTAATTTTGTATTTCATTATCGGAAGCTATGGTAGAGAATTCCCTCTTCCTCTATGAATAATATGTAAGCATCCTTATGGAAGGGAAAAGCATGAATTCATTTTGAAATAATTTATATATTCATTTTCTCTGAAAATATTCTTTGCAATCACCATATCATTCCCTTTGTAGAAAGATGTTTTTTTATATTCTTTCGTATTTTATTAAAATGGGTGAAGTGGGTGTCAAAAGCCATGCCACTTAGAACTGGCAGATTAATGAATACAAACATAAGACCTAACACATGTGATTAGTAATGTTTTATTTAGAACAAATACATTGGCAAAAATATAATACAAATAAGTAATCTCGTGTTCCAAAAGGAATAAGGTTAGAAAAAAATTAAACAGGCTCATTCTTTAACGATAAAATCCTACCATTAGTTTGGTATCAGAGATCGTACTATCACATGGGCAGAGTAGGTGTCTTCTGAAGACAATGACCATGAGGTTCTCTCCTATGTTAGCCATCAACTGCATACAAGAAGTAAGTGCAGAAGACATGGCTCAGCTGGGACAATAAAACCTTATGGCCAACCTTACTTTTGTATTGGCATAAAAACCCACGACAGAAACACCCAAACATGCTCTACATACTTACTAGATGCTCTGTAGTGTGGTCTTTATTTGGAAGGGTAACAATAATAACAGTAAGAGAAAGGCTGACATTACGTGGTCATGTGGTAGTATTGTCACAGCTCACACAGATAGTGTGAGCCACATTGAAGACAGGGCTCCATGCGAGGTAAAAGGGAGATAGAAGGAAAGCTGTGAGACAGGGTGGGAAATGTGCAAGCTGCACCGAAGATGGAAGATGGAAGATGGAAAGGTGTATGTATATGTTAGTGTATGGTGTTAACGTTAGTGAATGTGTTACCGTATAGTATTAGCATCATTGTGTTACTGCATGATGTTAGCATGAGTGTGTGCTTGTGATACTGTATGTTGTTAGAGTGTGTGTTATATATGATGGTAGTGTGTGTGTTAATATATAGTGTTAGTGTGTGCTAGAATATGATTGTGTGTTTGTTAATGTATGGTTATAGCATGAATAAATGTGTTCTCTACAACATGGAAAATAGACAAACTAGACTGGCCAAATTCTATGTTTCTATAGTGCTAGTGTATGGGTGAGGGAGTGTTAGCGCGAGTGTGTGTGTCAGTGTGTGTTTACTGTCCCAGATGTGAGCCTATTGTTAGTAAAAGAGAGTGGGAGAGAAAGATAAAGAGAGAGTGTGTGTGTATGTATGTTAGTGTGTGGATGTTGGTATATGGTGTAAGAGTGAGTTTGTGCGTTAGAACGTGTTTAGGGGTAAGAAATGCTGTTCCTAGGCACCACTGACCTTAGGCCCCTGGTTAGGAAAGCGTGATACTGTTTTGTATAGGAAATAATACTTTTGTATTGGGAGCAACAATCTGATCTTAACATTCGCAAATAAAATGTAATGAACTTTGTGGGTAAATGAGTTAAATATTGTTCCTTAGAATAATTTAATATTCCTCACTGCCTAAAAGATTGATCTAAAGTCAACTTAATAAGAGCATGAAACAATTTTCAGTTTTAATTAGCGAATATGTCAATTTTTTGCATACTTCTAACTGATGTGTCACAACAAAATATGTAATGACAGGTGCATCATTAGTGCCACTTTTAATTACCATTAATACTCCAATATTATAAATAATTGGATGCGGATAACAAATTCACTAGTTAAGAATCTAAGATCCTACAAATCTGTTTACATGTACAGTATCTTGATTGTGTGAATTAAATCATTGCAAGGGTGGACACACTTGCAAGAGTATATTATAGATAAATAGGTGAATATGTTGAAAAAAATATGAGTTTTCACACATATTGCACATATTTATGTTATTTAAAATAACTGCACTATTTTGGCTAAAATAATAAAATCAATATTTTATATCACATATTGTGCTTGTTATATAAATAATCTACAAAGTAAAACTTTATTTTATTTGTCATAAAACAGTATGTATTTAAATATTAACCCCTTAAGGACAATGGGCGGTCCCTGAACCCATTGAAAACAATGCATTTTGAGCCCGTACATGTATGGGCTTTGTCATTAAGGGGTTAAAATGCCCACACAGATGGAATATGTTTCAACAGAAAAAAAAGGCTATAAGTTTTTCTGTTTTTCTCCCATGTCAAGCAGTCGCGAATACCGTAGTTACATAATGCAATTGAGTTAATGGTCAGTCTGAAGACTAATTGATAGAGCAACTTGCCTTGTTGAAAGTCAATCGAGCGGAACCGTACTTTCACCCTACTTAAAATGTTGTATTCTCATCAAAATCTGGCTTTTTAAAAAAATCCCACTTCCCATTAAAACAATAACCTCTGCACATATTGTTACAGAATATATATCAGCATAAAAGCAATCAGTCGGTGAGAGCATTCACCTCTTTAACCCCACATGTTTATTTACAGTGAAAGGGACCTGTTGTACACAATACAAAAAAGGTTTGAGATGAACCCACCAAGGGTGGAAAGCCCCTTAATAGCCTGTCTTATGGTACACCCTCACTCAGGAGCATCTTCATTTTATTCTGTGTGTTGTAGGTTCTGCTCAGTGCATTCATCTGTCAGAGGTGAATGATGACCTTACTGTTATTAGATTTCATGTACTGGGGAATGAGTATTGAATGAGTAATGAACATGAAATGGCACTCGTATAAGACAGTTTACAGTTGTGCTCCAAAGTTTGCATACCCGGGCAGAAATGATGAAATGTTGGCATTGATTTTTTTTTTAAATATGACAAAGAAAACTGTTATGCAAAGAAACTGTCTTTTATTTGAGGCTAGTGATCAAATGAAGCCATTTATTATCACATAGTTGTTTGGCTCCTTTTTAAATCATAATGATAACAGATATCACCTGATCAAAAGTTTACATGCCCTTGAATGTTTAGCCTTGTTACAGAGACATGAGGTGACACACAGGTTAAAGGTTAATTTCCCACACCTGTGGCTTTTTAAATTGCAATTAGTGTCTGGCTATAAATAGTCGATGAGTTTGTCAGCTCTCATGTGGATGCACTGAGCAGGCCAGATACTGAGCCATGGCGAGCAGAAAAGAACTGTCAAAAGACCTGCGTAACAAGGTAATTAAACTTTATAAAGATGGAAAAGGATATAAAAAGATATCCAAAGCCTTGAAAATGCCAGTCAGTACTGTTCAATCACTTAAGAAATGGGAAAATTCGGGTATCTCTTGATACCAAGCCAAGGGTCAGGTAGACCAAGAAAGATTTCAGCCACAACTGCCAGAAGAATTGTTCTGGACACAAAGAAAAACCCACAGGTAACCTCCATGTTTTATGATTGTGTTTCATGGTTGTGTCATTCAGTTATAAGCGAAAATGAATCCCATGAGAAATAAAAGCTGAGGAACGCAGGACGTTTACAGGGTTAGAGCCTCAGTCCGCCGTGAAGTGTTTTGCTCAATTTAACAATATTAAAATAACTTTACTGACTTACCATGTTGTGTATGCCATCATTTTGGTCATTTAAGTGCATTTTTCATTTTTTTATGATTTATATTGATACAGCAGATACTTTAAGTATCAAAAACGTACTGAGCTCATATATATATATATATATATATATATATATATATATATATATATATACCGTATTGGCTCGAATATAGGCCGCACTTTTTCCCCCCACTTTAAGTCTTTAAAGTGGGGGTGCGGCCTATATTCGGGGTCTAGTGCCCGACCCCCGGGACATGCAGTCCCGGGCGCCGGGCAGGCAGCGGGGTTAGGATACAGATCCCCCGCAGCGGTGCAGGTGACCTGTATCCTACTGTCTGATACGCTCAGACAGCCTCCCCTGCCAGCACTTCCCACAGGGGGGGTCCCGGCACGGGAGGTTGTCTAAGCCCCCACCCACCCCACGGACTTACCGGAGCAGACTCCCCGGGTGTCTTGCGGGGCCGGCGGGAGACATCTACGCAATACGCGTATACAACTTCCGGTGCCGGCACATCCAGTGTGTAGATGTCCCCTGCCGGCCCCGCAAGACACCCGGGAGTCTGCTCCGGTAAGTCGGGGGGGGGGCAGAGGAGGACAGTGGTAGCATATCTCGGGGAGGGAGGACAGTAGTAGCATATCTCGAGGAGGGAGGACAGTGGTAGCATATCTCGGGGAGGGAGGACCGTGGCAGCATATCTCGGGGGGGGGGACAGAGTGGCAGCATGTTTTTTTGGTGCTTTTTTAAAGAAAAAAAACTTTTTCTTTAAAAAAGCACCAAACTTTTAGGGTGCGGCCTATATACGGGGGCGGCCTATATCCGAGCCAATACGGTATATATATATGGCTTATGCGAGTATCATTTCATATTCATTACTTTGTTACTCCAAAATTGTTCCATGATCCACATTTTGACAATGAAATGAGTAATAACATATTGGGGATGTCCTGTCCTACAATCCCAAACATAACTAGCCTCAGATAAACCTGCAGTTTTAGTTAGATATTCTATTTTTTTTAATGCTATCTTGTTTCTTATCTTGATTTGCAAAACAAAATAATCTTTCCGTACACAGAAAATGTACAATGGACGGGCATTATTTATTCAGCGAGAACAGGTAACAATCCCACATCCTTGAAACAAAGCAAGTAAACGTATTTAGTTGTACATACCTGACGGATCTCCCATCGAAGCGCTGACCCCAATACAGAAATAAAAAATACAATGTTTTCTCTAAATGTGAACAAACTAATGAGCTACACTTCAGGTGCTCAGATTCTTCTATTTAATATAAAGCTTGGTCAAGATAACAAAACTATTCAAACTTTATATTATAAGTTTACGTTTTAGCAATTTAATCTTAATTATACTGAGGATTTTTTTCCACAGGGATAAAAAAATTACCGAAGAATCAGCTGACGTGTTGGATCACCTACTGATATAATAGAATGTAATGTATTCCATGTCAATATAAGATTACCAGATGACATTTTGTTAAAAAAAAATACACTGTAATTGGAAATAATTTACTTTCCCTTGTGGAGTTATGTGTCGTTATCCATTTTATTAAAGTATAATGTCTCATTGACTCGAAATAATGATAAATTACCTAATGTCCTACCTCCCTGTGATCATTGAATCTACCTGACTTGTTAGATTCAATCTTTATAGAAACTACATGTAATTTTATAAAATTTCTCTTTTATTGATTTTTCGAGAGCAATGCATGCTTTTATTGATTGTTCAACTGAAAAATGTGGCACGCTTTGATAAAACTTGTTATAGCTTTTATTCTATTATACAGCACATTGAAAATACATATGTTGAATGGTTGAAGGTGTTTAATAGGTCGCATGCTTTAAATGTTTGTTGAAACCGCAGTTTTAGGTTTTTTTATTGTTTTTTTTATTTTTATAGAAAAATGACAGTATAGTTGCACTAATGGCTTTTGAAAATATACATTAAAACAGTGAAAGACATTATTATGTTTTCTGGAAACAGAGAAGAAAAAATGATAGAAACAACATTCTGATAGTAAGTGGCGGTAGTGTTAGATGGTCATGTACCATGCACCCTATGCTAACCAGTAATTGTATAGCCTGCTGTCATCTGAGACATATTGTATATGGGTTGTAGAAGATTTTTTTCAGTAATTTTATATTTTTAATATTAAAGGTTTCATTCCATTCATTTGTGGTCATACATTTTTTTACAGACTGTACTCTTTAGGTGTGAAGCATGGTAGGTAGGATTAATTTTGATCTTATTCTTTTTTTCATTGTGCTAATTCCTACTCCAATTTCTAATCAATTGCCAATTTGACCACACTCAATCATCTTTTTCAAGAAACAGTGTTGGATTAGTTAAATTATATATATATATATATATATATATATATATATATATATATATATATATATATATATATATATATATATATATATGTATAGTTTTGGTTAACCATTGTAGTGCTTGCGATATCTATACTTATACTATCAATACTAGATCAGATCACTCTAAAACTACACTTTTAATAAGATCTTTAAAAATCTCAACCAAAACACCAACGTATAATAAAGAGGTGCAAAGATAAGGAAAATAAAAATGTCAAGGTTTCTGAGGACCTCAAGTTTCTTCTGCTGGGAGTCTGTTTCACAAATCCACCAGAGAGTGAGAGACGTTTTGTGAGTTGCAGTTAAGGGCATGTGAGTTTCAACTTGCATGAAATTTAATACAACTTCCAAAGACTTACTAGCAACGTTATAAATATCCAAGTTGCTTTGCGAGTTGGAACATCTGAATACATGCAAAGAAACTCTGATCATGTCAGTTGATTGGACCATTAACTTGACTTTTTGTGAATTAACATAATGAAAGTCATATTCTAAAAAAATGCCAGTGTTGATGAAGGTAATGTGTTGAAAAATTTCAGGAAAATAGGTTACTTGTTCTTTTTAAAGTATATTAAAAACTGTTGTACAGAAAAATGTTAACACAACATATGGACCATATGGTTTATATGCTCTACTGATTTTTTGTTTCCAGTAGAGCCAATTTAATAACACTTTGCGATCGCAGTCCTACCCAGTTCCTTAGTCAGTGAACCTAAAACATTACCCTAATGCTATTAAATGCTAATCACAGCAGTTTCATATATACTGACTTTGTGTTAGGAAAATTGCCATTAATTCTGATTATGTTTAAATATTTTTATACTTTTTAATAAAATAATCAAATCGTTTTTAAGTCATTGAATTTAATATATTCAAATAATGAAATTATTTTATATAACTAGCCTCCAGAAAATGCAAGTTTAATGGATAGTTGTAATTAATAAAATAAAAGTTACTTTATGTCTGTGTATTAAAACTTATGGGAATTATTTCTACTTTCTTGCAGATTTTACACTCATCTCTGCAAAGCTTTTGGTAATCCAGCTATCAATATAATGATAGATTGAAAATTTACCGTAGTTATAATTTCTGAAAGTCTTATTTAGATGATAATGAAATCATTATGTTTTTGGTGCAAACCTCCCAACTCTCTAGTTTTTGGCACTTTGGCAGACAGTGAGGACTGTGGCCGGTAATATGAGAGGATCTTAAAGCGGAACACTGACATAAGATGTAATGTCTAGAAATGATCGCAAGTCAGCTGCAAAAAAATGTAAGTGGCCCCAACTCCAGCTATACCTATGCCGTCTACCCAAAGTGTGCCACATTGGGCACATAAAACATTGGAGGGATTCATAGTTGTCTGGACTACATAGCAAATAAAGGTGTCACAGTCTACCATTTGCCACTTACAAATCGCCATACCTCCTTGTGCAGCTGGCTACATCTATGGCAACCCAACTGCAACAATTACAACATTGATCAGAAGACAGAGGAATCCAAGAGAAGTATGAAATTCCGAATGCATTCCCATGAACACATTTACAGAAGCCATCACCTATAAGGTCTTCTTCACAATCAAAACTGCAATTTGGCGCATATGCATTCACTGTATATCCCGCCATAAAAAAATAAACAAGTTGCCCTTATTTCAAATGTGAAGGCCATAGCACGTTATGATGCATCATAACAATGCACCGTGACAACCCGTTTGAAATTTCCCTTAATTTCTCAAAACCTTTATATAGCAAAATAAACATTTATATAGTAAAATAAACATTCCAGTCCATTTGCAATCTCTGTAAACAATAGAAACGTTATACATCTTGCCTTACTAATAGTAACCCTTTAATATTGACATAGGCAAAATATTTTTGAGAGAGGAGTCTTTTACCAACAGCGGTATTCCTTACCTTAAATGATTTAAAAAAGGATTTTGAAGGTACAAAATCTACGCTCTGCATAGGCCCCTTCTTTAATGCCCTGTTCTCATAAAGGGATTTGTGTCCATTCCTATTATGCCCTCCTTTAGGTTCTTTTGCTGTTCCTGCCCCAACCATTAGCAGAATATACCTCCACTAATCATCTCGGCCCATTCATGCAGCCCCCTTTTCTTATTAAGGTTATCACCAAAAGGTTCATAAAATGCATATAACATATTTGTTTTATTTTCTTGCCCTCTATAAACTCATATTTTTTTTAAGAAGTTTTGACTTAGACCATCTAATTTCTGTAAACTTTTCTTTTACAAGTATCAAAATGATTGTTCATGCATTATAATAATAAATAGTACTAAGCTCTCTAAATATACCTGTCAGTGTACTGACATTGATGAGTATTTTAAGAGTTTATCTACCCGTTATAAACAGTTCTTGAGTGACTGTAATAACTACAGCTTCAAGATCTGTTCAAATATACATTAGGAGAAATAATAAAACAGATTTAGCACTTTTGATGTGTGTTATTGATGAAAGAAAACTTGAGATAAACATTTCACCCGTTCTACTCATAAATATTCAAGTATCTAAAAATCTTTTTTAAAAAAGTTATAATTGTATAATAAAATATGCAGAAGTTACTATTGAAAGTTCTTCAGAAATTATTAATATCTAGTCCCAATGGGCTTCTCAAATATAAACTTTTGGGGCCCTATCTGATAATGCCACAATATACACTGAACATTTCAGGAGTCCAGATTAGGACTCCTGTGTTGGGTAGTGTGACAAAAGGTGTGGAGGGGTAGGACTAGTTCTGGAAATAGGTGAGTAGGGCCATGGCCATCTTACCCAGTTGGCTACCTAGTGACACTAGCATCACAAGGTGCAACAGCTTGGATCTCTATTGCTTTTTCATCTCAGGTCAGTTAGGGTAAACCAGAGGATTTCCCCAACAAGCCCATGCTGCATACCGCCCAAAAAGGTAAGAAAATGGGGCAGCTATCTGGGACAGCAGGCAGTGACTAAAACTCTTGTGGAAACTGGAACTGTTGGGATGTATGTCGCAGGCCGAAAAACATCCCCCATATTTCTCCACCTCTCATTATGGGATTCAGTAGAGGAAAGGTGAAGGGCTAACTTCTCTGGATGCTCGAGGGATACCTATACTGATCAATTCAAGTGAGTCAGAAACAGTAAGTGGCTTCATCCAGGTGGGATGTGCCATAGTTAAATGCCGGTTCCCCTGTCTGAAGGTGAAAACACTAAAGGCCCAGAAAAGTGTTGCCATATTAAGAACATTCTCCGGCAAAAGTGGAGAATTCCCACATATTTAGAAATATACAGATATACTGTCTTTCCTTCAGGATTCTCTTGGTACATTGTATCTCTCCTTTAGCATTAGCTATAATATACAAGACTTTTTTTTTCCTTTTAACATAAAACTTTTTTGAATGTGTGTCTTTGTAGGTTTGGTTGAATTTTCAGTGACAGTGAGACAGACGGCCTAGGTTCTCTTTGTTCTAGACTATGCCAACACAAAAAAGATGTTTCTGTATCAGTTCCAGAATAATGGTCCAAAAGAAGTTTGTGACGTGGATTCCGGTGGACAGTCCCGCTGATGTTGGTGGGCGGTCCCGCTGATGTCAGGAGCATTCCCACTGACATCACTGGACATACCCACATTTAAAGGGGAAATGAGTGGGAACGTGGTATGTCAAGACCCCGCTCCCACAACCTGGAGAGTTCCCAGGTATGCTCATAAGTCTCAGATGCAATCATTACATATAAGACTAGTGAGGTCCTAAATGCTCATGTGACTCTATAGTTCTAGGAATGTCGGTCCATCAAAAGGTATCATCAAAAATCCTAGCTAAATATCTAAGAAATATATATATATATATATATCTATATATATATATATATATATATATATATATATATATATATATATATATAGATATATATATATATCAGATATCTAAGTATCTCTATATGTATTTATTCAAAATGATGTCAATAAGTGTTACAAAATGAAAAAAGCCCTTATATTTTCTTTGGCAACATTCTAGCCTATGTAGCATTATGTGTATTTGATCCTATTTTGTACATGGTTTCTTGAGAACAAAATGATTTTATACAATGTAGGGAAAAAAATCTCTTTTATAAGCACATAATTTAATAAATTGATGCTAATACAATATCCCTTCATGTGTGTCAGATATTATGTGAAAACTATATCAAATTATGAGGTTTGTACTTTTTAACATTGGTTGATAAACGATATTATTACTGTAGACAAAAGTGTTCTCAATTCATCATAAACTTAATTACAAAAATGTACACTGCATTTACATACCCTTTATTCATAGTGAAGGTCATTTAGCTGCCAGTTATTTCTATAAAAGCACTCTCTGTTGTTTAACTGTCAATTAACGTGAAAATGTCAATTACTCGATCCAGAACATGCACCAGACTAATTTGGCGTAGACGGAGAAGTTACGTGCGATGTTGTAAGGACACTTTAGAAAACATTAATTTTTCATCAACATCTGCCCTCTACCTCTTTATTTGTTAATTTCTCAATTGGTTTCCAATTGAAATTGGTTTAGAAATGTAGTAACCGGTGTCTTGTTAGATTGACACTGAAAAACAACTTGTGTTGGGGGAAGTGTCTGTACCAGGGATCAAGGATATCAACTGATCAAGCTGTAGACTCATGACATAGGCACTAAGAATACGGCTACTGATAACATACCAATAAGCACACAAAGACATTATTCTTTTGGAATGTGAAAAGGCCACAGCACTTTATTAACCCCTTAAGGACAATGGGCGTTCCCAAAACCCATTGAAAACAATGCATTTTGAGCCCGTACCTGTACGGGCTTTATCATTAAGGGGTTAATGTAGACAGACTGTGACACACAAATAACAAAGATAAAACTGGGACTGGCACACACTATACTCTGGCAGGGTGCCATTTGAATGTTTATATACGAAAAGAACAGTACCCCTTAAACATAAACAACTTAATACACATGCCGACAATTACCCCCAAGCCGTAAAGTCTCCAATAGCGAGGGGATCGGCTAACTCCAATTCCCCAGGGGCCCAGCCCATTAGGGAATGTTTAAACAAAATCACACATCCAAAACTGCCGCCTTTTGTCCTGCGTCCCCCCTCCAGTTTTCTGTTACTTTCTTTGTTCTTCGTGCTGACTGCTTCCGCTTGGCTGGAAACCCTTACAGGAAGAACTGAACACCACCTGATAAAATACAAAACACAGAAAAACACCGAAAACACAGAACAGACACCAACATGGGGAGGGAGGGAGGGAGACTTTCCTTCTAAAATTCAATACATTGTGATGCTGTGACGCTGTGTGTACTGTTTATATAATATCCCCTAAACACCTCAGATGCCAACACACCAATCAGTGAGGATGGGCTGCCCAGCAACAATACTAGTGTCCTCTAGCTGACCCCTCTGCCCTCTCATTCGCCTTTCTCAGGCCATGTCATGCCCTTTTCTGCCTAGCTGTCTCCAGGGCTCCCTTGATTGCCTTTTATCTTTCAGTGTAAAACTCTGCTTGATCACTTACCTGTAGCGGGCATCACTATCTAAATAAATTGTGAACATGGTGGCGCCAACTACGCCACTGAGGTTTCTAATATGTCAAGGTCCAACAACATTCAACGAAAAAAAGTTAAGCGGCATAGTTAAAGTGTCTAAAACATTATATTAAAAAACACATGTGAGATATTTGTAGTGGCCAAATATTTCCATGAGAAAACGTAGGTGAGATATGAGTTATAGTTATGGTAAGCAAAAGCTTTCATGAAAAAAAGGTACGTGGTGTTTGTAGTATCCATGGAAAAACAATGTAGTTATTTACCTATACCTTTCTAAATTTAAAGGTTATTGCAATAAACCAATGCGGATCATTAAATAGGAAAATTATAATTTTTTTTGGAGGGGGGTGCTGGGAATAGTTTCAGGTAAGGGCTGATTTCTCTTTCATATTAAACATGAATCATTCCGTTTTCAAATACAGTATTCTGCTAGATTTCTTGTCATGTCTTATAAGCTAAAATTCCAAGTGCAGGTATCATTAGTACTCTCTTGGTGATCATGATGATGTTTCAAAATGTTAGGCAGTACCCAGGGGAACAGATTCAGTCAACGTTTCACACATACATTATGTACGGAAAGTGTACATTTGGTAAAAGTGACATTTAATGTTTTCCAGAGATAAAGTCGATTTGCTTTTTTATTTTCCCCTGCAACAGAAATGAGATAATTCTTTAGAGTAAACTCCTATTTTTGCTTAGCCTAGTGTCATTACCATGTAAATTGTAAATAGCATCTGTCTAAATTGCAGACTTTTATAAAATGTAAAATATTTTGGCACAGATGCTAACAAAAGAAAAAAAAAAAAAAAAAAAAGAAGAAGAAAAGGGGATAAATTAGTTTTTGGATAAATGTTCTTTTAAATGGAGGTTATATTACTTATTTAGTATGTGTGTGTTCATGTGTTAATACAATCCTGGTGTCAGGGCCACATAAGTCGTGCCACCCTTCAACAAGTATGGCTGGCGGCTTGGCACGTTGCCAGCAATCCGGCAGAGGAAGGGTGCACAGTCGCCATTCTTGCTTTTCTGTTCTGAGCAAGGTAATTAGGGCTTTATTGGGTCCTGCCCTTTCCTCCTTGCTCAGTGCCAGTGAGTGTCCCTCCGTGTCCTTTGCCTAAACTTATTGATTTTGACCTTTTTTGCCTGATCCACTGTTGTGAACCTAGCCGCCTGGAATTACCATTTTTGGAATTACCTTTTCTAGTGCCTTCCAGGCCCTCTCACCCATTGGGCTCCTTCACCTGACCACATAACTCCAGGACCTCCCAAGCCAAGTTGCTCAGAGCGGTTGTCTGTGATTTTGTTAAATTTGCGAATCATAGGAATGTGAATACACCAGTCTAGTTATCCTTGAGGAAACCCTCTGTGTAATTGCTTCATTCTATTTTTTTTGTAATAATTTAATATTCATCTCTACGATTTTTGATTATGCTATTGATATACAGTATCTGTGTATGATAGTTATTTTACCATACGGTAAATATAAATTATAAATCTGCAGTGCTTTTTGATTTCCTGAGAGCCATATTTAATGAACGTGACAATATAATTTACAAGTGTAGAAACCAACTAAAAGGATACATAGAAAATTCATACATTGCCAACATCGACTTGGAATAAGAGTTTAACAAAAAACTCATTTTACAACTTAAATCAATAAATGGACCTTAATACACCAAAAACTGTCCCAGTATCACGTCCTCTCTCCTCTCCTTCTCAGTTGGTGTACTCCAAAGCTCAGTTCTAGGACACGTTCTGTTCTCCCTTTGCACTCCCTCACCTGGCAAACTAATCTCCTCCTTTGTCTTTCACCTGTTTGCTGATGGCACTTACATTGGATCGGGGGAGATCCAGCAGGACAGAAATTTCTCTGACAGTGTCGTGGTTAAAGTCAATTAGCTTTTTCTAAATGACCCATTTTACTGCCAATGATTGTCTGTAGGAGAGGTGTCCTCATATTTTTGTACATATAGTGTATGCATATCCTGTGTAGCAACACTCATCAGTACAAATCAAAAAAAAAATTTATGTAGTACAGAGAGAATGCTTATTGGTTTCTCCAGCCTCCCAAATGCAATTCAGGATCTCTCTGGGGAAGAGAAAATGCTGCCAAAAATTGACAGCTTCTTTGCCAAAAGAAAAAGTAAAATAAAAAATAATTTGCTGGAAATATGAATACATAATAATAATATATTAATAATACTACACATTTCTGCATTTAGATAGGGATCCCTGCATAGAGCAGTAATACAGTTGCTTATTACTATGAAAAAAAAATAACCAGCATACTGTAATAAATGTTCTATTAAATACAGGAATCAGTAATTGTAAGATCTCAGGTGTGCTCCATGCATGTATTTTCCACCCTATTAACCAAACTGGCCAATGATCTTGAAGTAACTTTGCAGGAGGATATAGCCTTGAATTAAGTCCATAGAACTGAATATGGCCCATTGAGGATGCAATGCATATGTCACCCTTTTACTTACAGAACAATTTTTGCAAGTGCTTAGGTAAGATGACTTTAGTGAATTTGTGAGTTTGCTGCGGCAATCTTGCAAGTTTTGCCAACTCGTAAACACTCTCAATTTGTGAATAGACCTGTGAAGCAGAGGGAAGTGTAGGAAGTGTAGTGTGCCAGCCTTCCATGGGGAAAATGTGCCGCAACCTCCAGTTTAACGTCGCACAACCCTTTAGCTCACAGGCTAGATGAATCACATACAAGTGTTTGTGGACCTACACAGTCACATCTGAACATTTACTAATACATATGCAAATATTAACTATTGTATACATTTACTGAGACTCCATTAGGATCCAATTCCACAATCATAGCAACTTCTCAAATATTTTTATGATGCTTGTATTGTTTTCACTTCCACTAACAAGAAGAATATACCGTACTTGCATACATTTACTGCCTATTTTCCTTTAGATTTACTCTTTTCAAGCTACCTTTTCTTCTGAAAAATTTCTACTGAAATTGAACATTGCCGTAAAGAGAAAAAAAGAAAGACAAATCTTAAAAGCATGCAACAGCTTCTAAAATGTTTGGTTGACCGATTATTGAATCAGCACTTCCAAGCTGGAATTTCAATGTAATGTTAAAAACAAATGAACTGTAACACAACAGTCTGAGCAAGGGAAATGGAGTCAAAGTGCTAAAGTGAAATATCAATTTAAAGGTCAGTTGGGTCAATTCAATAAAATGGTTTCTGGACAGTTGAGTTAACGGTTAACTGATTGACCAAACTAGACTAATCTTGAAGGTCCTTGCACAGGGTAACTCTGTATGACCCAGCAGTAATATTGTGACAGCTTAAACAATGCGCACACAAGTATGAAGATAGGCTCCATGCAAGGTTAGTGTGTGTGTGTGTGTGAGATAGAGTAAGTATGTGGGTTACAGTACGTTTGTGTGAGTTAGCTACAGGGAAAGGAGAGGAGCCAGGGTCAGGATGCTTTTCTTGCCAGACAGAACAAAAGGTGCTGCTGCTGTTAACGTACCGCCTGGGTCCCATAGACCCACCATGACCCATGTATGGGCCAGCTCTGTTAAGACCTCTCTGGTATGACTGGACCTGCCTCTTTTGCCCCATGTTTAAACACAGCCCTGTTTATGTTGTATTTCATCACACATACCCCAAAGAACAAACCTTGTAAGAGGATCATAATTTCTTAAACTAAGGAACCTATCCATTGTTTCCAAGATTCCACCGAAAACTGGGAGAATTTATGGTTTTTACTAAGGACATAACTGTGTTCTAACTTAACTACTGTGTAAATATGTACTTTAGCCTTGCTTTTCGTTCCAAAGTAATAATAAAAAAAAATGGTCTATTTTTTGTTTCTTTGTACAAACGCCAACAGGGTCATTCCCTAGTTTGATTGTGACAGATGCCTACAGCAATTCTGCTATTTCAGTCTGGGAACTGCAATCAGATCCGTCCCATTTCAGCAAGGATAATCTTAGCCGTAATTTATTATTTGTGATTAAAAGGAGTACACGAGCCTGAGACTCAGCTAAAAGATACAAAGTTAGACAACTCGCAAGCATTTAAATATATTTAATGGTCTAATAGTTGCAGTATGAGTTTGAGTGATCAGAATTTAGTACATGTACGAGTCATATTTTGTGATTAATTTTAAGTTGAATGTATATCTACACCTCCTGGTTGGATTGTAAAAAACAATATGCAATAGAAAAGAACAAAAACAGATTTTTTTCTATTTAACATATAGTTAAATAAACCTCTTTTTTTAAGAAGATGGAATGTAATTTGTGACATTTAGAAATATGTGTTTCTATTTTTGCATCATAACCATGGGATTTATTCACTAAATGGAGAGCTGGTTGGACAGTTCGCTGGAGAGCTCCCTGACTTCACTATACATTATAAATATCCCATTCCCAATAAGCTTCTCATGCAGGAAGAGCTTGAATGGCCCTCTAGATTTTTTACTTTACTAAAGGAGTGGTAGATAAATGGAAAGGCCCAGCAGAAGTGGTAGAGGGTAATACAATGAGGGAATTAAAACATGCATGGAATGGGCGTATGACTATCCAGAATCTAAGACAAGGGCGGATAAACTCGCAGACTAGATGGGCTGTTTAAACATATAATATATATTATAATCAGTGAGACTCCATCAAACATCTTGTCACAAGACATAAACGCCATGATGCATGTATCCTGCAAAATTCTGGTTTTAAACATATTTTTTATTACGTTTCCGCAGATATGTGCAATTTTCCACCATTTCTAGAATATGGGTGAAGGTTGTCAATCACTTCTTTTACATACCTTAACCCGACACCTTCTGTGCCATGACGTTTTGTACTATTTTTATAGTAAGCAGATAATACAATAGATCACCCATTTGCAACTGGTTGAGTGCTATGTAAAAATAATTCAATGAATAATTCAATCGGATTCATTCAACGAATTGCATTGTACTTGACACTTTCATTAGAAACAAAAGAAATAGCTCCATATCTGCAAAAATTAGATATCAATTACCATCTGAATATATTAAACGACAAAATATACAAAGCTGTTAAAACAGGCATTAAGGCTACTTAATTGTTGCCTACATTTTATTGGATTGACATAAAATAACATCCAATAACCCATGGGTCTTTGAAGCAGCCCATATATAATACAATTTATAGTAGAATCAAAGGTTAATTCATCAGTAGAGCTAAGCTTTCAATCTTTAATGGCTATCACCGCATATTACTATTTAACATTTCTCCATTGATTTATTCTTGAACGTTCAAAGTTCGTTCTACAAGCAGATGTGTGATTGATGCGATAAAGCCAGCATTTTTCTCTTCTTACCTAATTTTCATTTTAATTTTATATTACAGTTGGTCTCATTATACTATTACAGCTTGCCCTTGCGACTTGTGATGCGGCTCGGGCTGGGAGCCCATTGAGGACCTTTCATTTAAAATAACAAATTATCTTAGTGGGTGTTCTTAACCGGACATTATGTGGCGGGGCTCCCTGCATTGTTACGATCCCCATCAGGTGAAGGAGGGTGTTTCCACTTTCATTGAAAGTCAATAGGCAGAGCACCAAAGCTGAAGGTCAACTCATTTCCATGATGGTGGCAATCTGAAAAGGAAATGATGTAGCCAGTACTACCCTCGGCTGGTAACAGGAAAGAAGCATTTCATTTGGTTTTGGTCAAGCAGGTCGTCTGTATATAAAACTAGAAGTAATGACAATGTTTACAGTAGTACTAGAGCACAGCAAATAGACCAGAAGATCTGATAGTTGGATTCATTTTTAATCAAGGTTGCTGTTCTCCATGTGGTGGCAGGAATCATCTCTGGACAGTATATAGAGCCTGAGCCTGGCTCCTCATCTGGTTGCAGCTTGCTGTCCAGGGGTTAAATGGGAGGAGGTTTAATTGCACCTCCCCCAACACATTAATAAGGTTTTGGTGGCAGTATAAACTGCTTTGTGTGTCCACTATGTAGGAGGTGAGAGTAGGTTCTCACCCTATTGAGAGTGCGCCTTGACGTGGCGGGTGAGCTTAATTACGCTTTGGCCAATTCATATAACCAAAACCTCTCATTTATATTATGTTTATATATTTGTTGCCAACTTTATTAGGGTAAGAAGCGCAGACAGTATTTTGTTTTTTGCATACATTGTACAGCCAACACACTGTATTTGCAGCATGCTTAGGCTAGGTTTCCACTTGGGTTTTTGTCCGGCCTATTTCTCGTAGGACACACAGATACTGGGTCCATCCTCTGCATTGTAACTGTGGAAAAAACGCCATAAAAAACGCCAAGGCAATAAACCCACATGGCTTTTTCATGGCGTTTTTTCTCTCCCATAGACTTCTATTGGAGAAAAAAAGCCAAGATTTCTTGCAAAAAACGCCAGAGTGTCAACATGCTGCAGTTTTGAAAAACTGCCACAGAGCCCAAAAAAGCAGAAAAACGCCAAAGAGGACTAAAAAAACGCCAAACAGAAAAACGCCAGGTGGAAATGGCATTTTGCGATTTCCTATTGAATTACAGCTAACATCTGGCTGCATGCGTTTTTCACAAAAAAACGCCAGGTGGCGCTATTGGCGTTTTTATAGGCGTTTTTAGCTAAAAAAACCCAAGTGGAAACCTAGCCTTACACCTGTTTGGTAGGCCTCATATTATACATTTGTATTATTTGAGCCTGAGACTAGCTTAGCGCACCGACATTTTTTCTTTTCCCTAGTATATAGAAGTGTCAGCCAGCATACAGGATAATACGTCTACCCCTCTTCAACCAATTCTGTTACTGTAAAAGATTCATTTCAATTTGAAAACTGTGAAAATGCTAATGTTTGTTTTCTTTTCACTCATCAGTTGGCAACATTTACTTACGTGTAACATCTCTGATAAAAGAATATTGTTTGTTAACAAAAGGAAGCAAAACACGTAACAAAAAAACCTTCTCTTGATGCTTAAATCCCTTGATACTCAGAGAGGGCAAACATGTGGGAAAATAGATCATCACTTGACTTTTTCCTGGATCCATCCAGCAGTGATCTGTGAACCCATCTGCCCTCATATTTGACCCAAGGAAAGGGGCCATCCAGAAATTACAAGCATTTTTAAAAACGACTGATAAAAAAAAAAAACTATAGCAATGGCAGCGGATTGCTAAAAATGGTTTTTAGTTGTGCTGAAGGTTGTATTCCCATGTGTATCAGTTGCTCCCAGTTGGGCCCTATGTTCCTGTTTTGTCTTTTGGGTATCTCATTTGGCTCTCTGATTACTTTATTATTATTATTATTATTATTATCTTTTATTTATATAGCGCCAACAGTTTACTCAGCGCTTAATACAATACATATATTCAAGGGGTCTGACAAGACAAGAATTGACAGACTAAGACAAACCGATACATTTGGTGGAGAGAGCCCTGCTCGCAAGCTTACAATCTAGAGGGAAAATGGGGTGATAAACATAAGGCATAGAGAAAGGATTACTTCATATTTTATTATGATCTGGCCATAGCCCAGCCTTAGGGCATTATAAGAATTATATGGTGCATTGGCACTGCCGACATCGTTGATCATCACGGTTGATTCTGTAGTAGCACAAAGGTCTCAGCATACCAAACTTCCTGATTACAGCCACATTCCTCTGCCTCCTTGCTTCTATCTATGAACTTGTTTATAGCTTTGATGGCAGATGGTGCTAAAGTGAAAGGTTAAGGCAGCATTTTCATGATGTTTGATTTCTGCATGTTCTTTGCTTGTTTCTTGCTTCATTTAAGAAATACGTACTTCCATAAATAATTACAAATAAATAGCAAACATTATTCATGATTTTAAATATTTCTTAAAATAATTTGACATGTTAAGAAAAAAATGTTTCCTAATAGGTGTTGGAATTATGTCAGCCACCTGGTTTATGCAATTACCTAGTATTACTGTTTCTCTTATTTAATGACAAAGTGTCAAAATATAGAGAATGCTGGCAATGGTTTAGATTTGTCTCAGCAAAGTTTTTAAACAGAAATGCTGATGACTTGCCGTAAAATGTAGCAATTAAATAGTAAGTAAAAATACAGAATTGCAAACAAAGCTACTGTTTACAAAATGGAATACAGCTTCCCACATCCTACTTAAAATATCACATCAGATGTCGAATATATTTAGACCTAAAGTTACAAAACTGAACTTTTCAAATGGCAAAAAGAAGCTGAGAACTTAGGGGTGCACATAAATATATATATATATATATATATATATATATATATATATATATATATATATATATATATATATATATATATGCTATATATTATATTTATACATTTATGCTATTCTTCATCTAATTCTGCAATTTCTAGATCCCCATCTCAAGTTAACTTGGGGGCACCATGAACCGCGTGTTATATGACCTCGGGGTAGTTAAGACAGGTCTCTATGTGAGGGAGAGAGTGATATAGTGTGTATATACAGTATTTAAGTGTATGGTGTTACCATGCATGTGTGGGTAGATGTCGGTGTATGATGTTAGCATGATTGTGTCAGAGTCTGGGATTAGATTATGTGTGTATGTTACTAAATGGTGTTAGCATGAGTTTGTGTTTGGTGTCAGTGTGTGTTAGTGTTACTGTGAGTATCTGTGTCAGCATATGATGTTGGAGTGACAGGGGTCAGCATACCATTAGTGGTACTAAGGAGAGGAGGGAGATTGTGTATGTATTAGTAAGAGTATGGTGTTAAAGTAAGTGAGTATTAGAGTGAGTTTGCATATAGTATGTGAGTGTGTTTTAGTAACTGGGAAATACTGCACCCAGGTACCACTTAATGCCTCCGACAACCAAATAGCAAGTCAATTTGGATTACCCCTTTTTCTGTCTGTAATTAATTGCACATGCAGGTGGTAATCAGTGGTATTTTGTCTGGAAGTCTGTAGGCCTGATCTAGGGCAGTGGCTGAACCACCCACATAACCTAGCTCCACAGCTGGTGTCGTTTATGCCAAGTGTCATCATATGATGTTATATCCAGGCTCTCAGCTTTCTAATTACTTGTGGTGTCAGGTAAGGTTACTACGAAGGCTGAGGAGGCTAGACACACAACTCTATAGTGTAACTGGGCCAGTTACAATTCCTGATCCCATTGATCGGCCAGTGGGGCAATCTGTCCTCCCTTTTGGGGCAGAGAAGCTGTTACACTCGTGGACCTGCCACCATAGGCCTAGTCGGCCTAGGCAGTAATATGCCACTGGTGGTAATATATCCTTAAAAACTGTACAAAAAGTGTGAAAGGCAACCAAAAGTAATATCCGTCCTTCACCAATATCAAACAGCTATAAAAGCTTATTGAAAAGGCAGTTTTGGAAGAAACTGAGGTGGTGTTGATGTCATCACACAAGAACAAAAAGTGCAGAACAATTTAATATAATTGTATGAAATTGTAGTAATTGTAGTACCAAATGCATCTTGAGGGAAGAGCCTTGTAGCCAAAGTGATCCGGAACACATATCCAGGTACATTTTTGTATTGCTTGATCATTGAACAAATCCCTGTGTGTTTTATCATGTATTCTTATAATAACAAAAAACCATTTTGGAAGCCAAAATTAAGGTTCATTTTGACTGGGATGAAATCTAGTCCTTGGTTCTATAACAAAATATACATTTAAAAATCATTGAAATTAACTTTCAATTTTGCTGTGTATGCTAAAGAAAACTTTGAAAACTGGCTTGTTATCTTCCTGGCTTTTTTTGAAAAAAAAAAAAAATGAAATTTTCTAAGTAAAGGTGACCCCCATAGTTGCACATTTGGAAAAAAACAATGTATCTATTATGTTGATAATATGTTTCTGCCCTGCGATTGTCATTAGAGCATCGCATATGAAAAGAAATGTCAACCAGAGGAATAATTTAATTCTGTACTAAATGTTAGTAGTAACTACGATGACATTCATAAAGTTCATAATATGGAAAGTACATTGTCTAGATATGATTAATACAGTGAAAGATCAATAGGGTACTAACAAATGCTACCATCTGAGAGCTCAGTTATTTGCATAATTATATTAATAATCAGCCCCTGTGGCTGAGCCTGCATGTGATCTACAATTATAATACCTTATACTTGAGAGTTCATTTAATTTTTCTTAAGGAAGTCTTGTTTCGGGAGAGTAATGTATTGCAAGAAATGTTGAGAAAAATGTGTATTGCTTCAGGCCACATATATAATAGAAAGAATAGAACAAGTTGCACGGATAGATAAAATACATATCCCGGTTCAGCATTGTCATATTGGCAAACTAGGCGACTGCCTAGTAAGTCGAGTTGTTAGAGGGTCCTACCATAAGCCTACAAGTGGCAAGTGGCTTACTCAAAGTGCTACCGTAAGTCTATAAGTCCCAAAACTGGCTGTCTATATATCACATAAAAGAGACAGCTTTTACAATTTATGTGTTTTCACTTAAATCAAACAATAGGGACAATTTCACAAGCAATTTAGCAATTTCACCGAAAAAATTCTTCTAGCTGAAAAAAATTATTTTGCTGAGCACTGCTACAACTTTGGAGGCTAAAGCAAGAAAATTAGGTACTTTTGTAGGTTAGGACAATTGTAAAAAAAAAAAAAAAAAAAAAAAAAAAAAGTGGTGTTTTTTTTTAAAGAATGGGGCTAAAATGAAGTAATGTTATTATATTATATTTTTTTACTTAAAAATAAGTAGGGTGTGAAATATGTGGTGGGGGGAAGGAGACAAACTTACTTTGCTTGCGGTTTTGCACCACTTCTAAAACATTTATAATAAATATAACATATTACACTGCAGTTGAATGTTTTTGTTTTTTTTGAACACGTAAATCTGTAAAATCATTTAGTTTGTTTTTTTGTGATAGAAATTCATCAAACGTCTGAATTAATTTGTAATAAATGCCCAAAGCTTAATCAGCCGTGCATGCATCTATAAAGAAAAAAGGTTTAACTAGTCAAACTGCAAATAAAAAAAAAAGAAAGGTTGCATTCATTATAAAAATTATTCTAAATTGAGGCACTAAAGATAACAATAAAGATAAAAACTGAAACATATCATTTTTGAACATTACCTGGTCGCAATACAAAATGGGGCAGAAGAGTATACTTTTCCAAAAAATTTAGCTGGAGGTACTCTGCCAACTACGAACCATGTTATTTTTGAAGAGAAAGGTACAATAATTCTATTTAATTGTTAATATATATGAATATATACCTTTCATTTTTTTTGAATAGCCAATTCACTGGTTTTATTTCTTTAATAAATTACTAAAATCCTTATTACCATTCTCATTTTGTTTTATATCAATTTGTAAAACAAATGTCCTAATGTGTAAATAGAATTGCTGTCAATACTAACAGTGTACACATCAACAACGGATGAAGCTATTACAGTCACAATGATAAATACATTTCTCAATTGCATTTGAGTTTTAATTACACTGGATCGCAATAAAGGAAAATATGACACGTTGAAGGGTACGTAAACATATCCTAATATTCATTTTGGTGACAGACTAAAAAATAAATAGTAAAGTCGACACAAAAATAATTTCTGCACTTACTGCATAATATATGTGGTGTGTATTATTTTCTGCATAAATAAAATTTGGCTTGTACTTTGTTTCTCTTTGTACAGCTAATTTCTACCATCTGTTCTGGAACAGCTGTCAACACTTCCGTCCAATTTTTAATCAACTGATTTCTACAGCAGTTTGCGTACTGTAAGTGCAGTTTAAAATTTGTTTGAATAACACTTTTTTCCTACTTTCACTAAAAAATTTTATCACAGTATACGAATATATATGCTAACGAATCCACATCCTTTTAAAAAAAAAAAAAGCGGAAAATACATTCCATTATCCCAATTATTAGATATTTCTGCAAAAATAAAATCAGGATGGGACATGCATCATGTAAGGAGAACAGTTGGACAAATTTAAACATACAGTATTAAAATTAGCCTTCTTTGAATCCTTTGTTGGCAAAATGTCTGTATATAATGCATTTCCTTGTAAATCTTTGATTAGGCCCTAAGTCACATCTATAGTCATAAACTATAGGACAAATACTGTGTATAACTGAAGGCCAGACCAATGATACAATATTTTCACAATTAAGGAGCTTTTGGCCCTCATGCAATTGTACAGTAAGGGCCCCTTCTCTGGATTTCCTCCCTTTAGCAAGCACTTTTCTCCCGTTTTCTATGTTTTCTGCCTAATGCTGTCTTTTTTCCTTCTGTTCGATTCTTACCTCCCACTTTGACAATTTCTTCTATTCATCGATTGGATAGTTGAGGGAGAGGACGTCACCAGAAGCTCCACCATTTTGGTGGAAGTTCGTCGGGAGGTTATGTCCACCAATTGTGGATGAAGAAAGAAGAGAGAAGAAAGAAGAGAGTAAAGAGAAGATAGTAGAAAGAACACGCAGATGCAGAACATTAAGATGCAGAACAAGAAGCTGCAAATCATAGAAGCAGAGCTCTGAGGCAAGGAAGAGGAGCTGCAAGACACAAAAGCCGAAGTGGTCAGCCGAGAAGATAGGGAGACATTTAGAGAGCATAAATGAAAGTGTGAGAAAATGAGTGAGAATGGTTGCCTGAATGTTTTTGGCCCGTGTGTGTGTGTGTGTGTGTATGTATATATATATATATATATATATATATATATATATTTTTTTACTATCCATTAGTCTCAGGTGACCTTGTTGTAAGAAAGTTTAGATATGAAGCACAATAACATCACAGAGAAACTGCAGTGGCAGCAATGCTTTTGACTCTAATAACCAAAGAGTTACAAATCCAGATGGCATCTACTTATCCTGTAACATTTTTTCAAATCCAATAAATCATTTGGGAAGGGAGGACTCTGGTAGTAAGCATTCATTCATTCATTGCCATCTGAGAGCAATAGATTATTGCAGGGACTTTGGAGGTGTGAATGATTGCAAGTTTGAATGATTTGTATGCTTAATTGTCATCAGAATCCTCTTAGGTCCTCTCAGTACACCACCTGCTGAAAAATGTGTATATTGTGTAATTATAACAGAATATATTCCCTTTTTACCAACTCTTCACTATGCTACACATCCGAATAGGGAACACAATAAACTGTTTAGCAATGCAGTATATGCTTAAGTAGCACTGTAAGAACATCCACAAAGGTTATCGCTACACTGACCCAACACTGTAAGGTATATTCATTAGAGGGACACCAGCCATCATGCGCAAATTACTAAGGGCTGCTTTTAAACTTAATTGGACCCTGGGCAAGTATTTGCATAAACTCCCACCCTCCTCACTCCCTATTATGCAATCACACCCTCCACTCCAACACCAAAAAATCCCCCCCAAAAAGTACTTGTCATATTGACTCAGCAGAATTGCAGGAGACTGTAAGAGAGGAGAAGCACTATACTATGCAGGGAAGGGAAGAAGCACAATAATATGCTGGCCGGATAGCAAATGAATGGTGCGGGTTCAGCGAGTAACCTGAAACGGATGTGTGAGTCATAATAAGGGCTGGATTTAGGTGTTCAGTTGCACTCTGCGGGCAACCTCCATGATGCCTTCTCCCCCTTTGTCCTCATGTAGTTCATGCATAGAAAGGCAGTCTTCCTGTGTATTTCATTGGGGAATTTATGTACTAGTTGTTATTGATAATCAATACATTCAAGGGTTTCATTCTCTAATAATCTAGGAATGATCATAAATATTTTGATCAGTGACGCTAACTATATGGGAGAGAGCCCTTGATTGTGGAAATTACTCTGACATTAATGAATCTAGTCTATACATGAATATGATTTAGGGAAATGTATCTCCGAATCTTGAAACACACGTTGTATGCTCTTGAATCCCATAAAGAAATAAATGTATTTGAAATGCAATTACTCATCTTTAAAAGTTAGAGTAGAAATTAATCATTCCATTCATTACTGTCTCCCGCTACACTTTATTCAGTTGATCAACATGGAAACGTGAATAAAGCATCTGGAAGCATGCTGTACAGGGTGTGATGGGAGGAATTAGGATTGCCTCAGACGATCCCTTAAGGTTTATCCAATATCATTGATCTAGGGACTTTTACATTTTGTGGCCAGAGTCGGAAATACTTTTAAAGCCAGTTAAATATGTCGGGTTTTTGTTGTAATCATTCAGAACTAGTGTTGCGCTTATAACTCGACTCTTACATCGGGTTAAAAACAGCTCTCAGTTATAATATGGGATAGGGCACTGTCAGACGCAGCCCACTCCATTACACTAACCTTCATGAGGAAGTAAAAAAGAGCAAAGCAAAATGTATCAATGTCCAATCAATTTCAGTTGTAATAAAAAGTTTGCATACCCTTGGAGAATTCGTAATATATGTACCATTTTTTTATTTCATAAGGAATTCATATTCAACTGTATGTTATAACAGAATGGTACAATAATAAAACATGGCAACAAAGAAAAGAATGAAATGACCCCTGTTCAAAAGTCTGCATAGCCTTAGTTCTTAATACTATATATTGCCCCCTTTAGCATCATTGACACTGTGCAGTAATTTGTAATACCGTATTTGCTCGAATATAGGCCGCACTCCCCCCCACTTTCCAAATGTTCAAATGGCCAAATATTCATAAGTATGTAAACTTTTGATCAGGGCCATTTGGGTGATATCTGTTATCGTTATGATTTAAAAAGGAGCCAAACAATAATCCATTAGCTGTGAATAAAATACTGTTTTTTTGCATGATCAGTCATTTTTTTCAAAATCAAGGTCAACATTTCACAATTTCTGCCAAACTTTTGAGCATAGCTGTAAATATGAATTGCAACAAATTCATAAATAAGTCTTTCAAATATACCATGTGTAAGGTAAAAAAAATAAATTGTAAGGTTTGATACTCATCGTCAACAAGGGTACCAGGAGTTAAACTACATTTTCAGGCTCACTATTCCCACTCTACCACAGTCTGTATGTAGATCCCAGCCAGCTGGGGGAAACAGCTACATCCTAGATCACTCATTCCAGTTTTGTGGGCTCATTTATTCCCCCTCTAGTTCACATTCTCTCACACGCTCATTCACTCTCTCACACTCTCTGAATGTCTCCCTTTTCCTTACCTAACCTTCCACTGACCACCTCCCCTTTGTGTCTTTCAGCTCTGCTTCTTCTCTCACATGTGCTTCATCTTCTTGCTTTTGTCTTTTTTTCTTTCTTCATCTGTATCTCCGTGGACATGATCTCCCTATGAGCTTCCACAAAAGTAACGAAGCTTCGGATGACATCCCCTACCCCGATGATCCACCATTTTGCCCGAAGATAACATTCCATGAACTTCTGCAAAAATGCCAGAGCTTCCGGTGACATCCTCTCCCTGATTCAAGTTCGCCGTGTCATGTCAGCAGAGATGCGGATAAAGAAAGAAGACTGAAGAATAGAAGAAACAGAAGAACAAAAGAACAAGAAGATGAAGAGGATGCTAGAGAAGAAGCAGAGCTGAGAGACACGGAAGTGGAAGGTAGGAAGGCATTCAGAGTTGAAAGAGAATAAAAGTTTGAGAGCGTGTGTGAATGTAGGTGCCGGGATTTTTTACCCAGAACAAATTCACAGCAAACGGAATTCATTAATGTGTTTGAATCATTTTTGGTCCATTTGAACATGTCTAGTTTCTATAAATGTAACTTTGTACAGACACTTACTTATCTGTTATTGCAGATGAAGCTTGGGCCACCATGGGAAACTAATTGGCTACAAGCTACATGAAAATATATGCCCATGTACTTGCTTACTAATACAGAAGAGAACCTCGGAATGGTGCTCTTCCATGAGATCACTGCCCTAATAAGATGGCATAGGAATTCTAAAATATAGTACATGGCCTTTTTGTGTCCATAGCTTGCAATAAACAATTCAATTTTGAAGGATAAGGAGATTAAGATGTAGAATGGAAAAAATACATAGGTGAAATTTCTAAGCATGAACTAAGAATGTAAACACAACTTATATTAAAATACATCAAAAGATAAAATAGAAACCATTTGATTGTGGGAGGTTTAAAAAATCTAAGGCTTATTTGTGGTGAATTTGATAATGATGTCTAAGGTTAAGTGTTTTGCACAATATGAATCATTACTATATGGCTCAATGAGAATAAAGATACAGGGGGCAAATTAGAGATTAGAAATTAAACAACATGAGTATGACTATGAATTAGACCCAATTTGTCAATAAATTATATCTCCCATATGCATGTATTAACATAACAAGCAAAATTATATAATCCCATAAGTATACTTCTGTGAAAAAGTATGACAAATGTGGTCTCTCTTCCATATAAACCGATTAACATAATAAGCAGAATGAAAAAGATATATCTATAATGATTATACATTTTGGATATACCGTATTTGCTCGATTATAAGACGACCCCCAAATCTGAATATTAATTTAGGAAAAAAAAGAAAAAGCCTGAATATAAGACGACCCTATAGGAAAAAAGTTTTACCAGTAAATGTTAATTCATCTAAACAATTTTTTTTAATAAAAGCTATGATTGAGAAAAATATTTTGGTTTTATTTCCTTCTATTTTCCTTCTATTTTCCAACCTGCCCCCCAGTTATGCACATCTGCCCCAGAAATGCCTTATAGCCCCTATATGCCACTGTGCCCCATGATATGCCTTTTTTAGAGGGTTAAAAAGGCATTTCTGGAGGCAGAGTGGCATTAAGGTGGTTAAAAGGCATTTCACACAGCACTCTGCCTCCAGAAATGCCTTATGCCCCCATTTAAGACTCCCCCGCCCCCCAAACTTACCGGTGCTTCTGACTTCCCTGTCATGTAGACGGGGCAGCGTGTAGATCCCACGCACTTACGCTGCAGCCGGAAGGAGGCGTGGCTAGCAGCGGGGGTTGTCTGCGTCCATGTGCGGGGAACTCTGATCTCTGACAGCCGGGGAACGTCTGCGCGATGGACGCAGACAACCCCCGCTGCTAGCCACACCTCCTTCCTGCTGCAGCGGAAGTTGTCTACGCGAATCGCGTAGACATCTACACGCTGCCCCAGCTACACACCGGGGACTCAGAAGTACCGGTAAGTGGGGCGGGCGGGGGGAGACAGGAGGATCCAGGTCCCCTGCAGCTGCGGGGGATCTGGATCTTAGTCCTCTCATAGTCAGACCTATTTGAGGTCTGATTATAAGACGACCCAGATTATAAAACGAGGGGTATTTTTCAGAGCATTTGCTCTGAAAAAAACCTCGTCTTATAATCGAGCAAATACGGTAATTAACCCTTTAGATACAATTTAAATACCTGCATGAAAATTGTTAATGTCTAACATAGAGGGGCATTGCTCCAAAAGATCTGGGGCTAGAGCCCACAGCAGATTTGATAGCAATTTTTGAGTGGGCGCTGCACATATATACACATATACACACACAAATATTTGCAAAACGTTTCTAAATTAACAAAATTCTGATTTCTTTATTGCCAGCAACCTCTGTGAAATATGCAACATAGTCTATCTGCTTTAGACATCCCTTTTCAATTCTATAATTGCCCAGATTGCATCCACTGGATTTACCCCACACCCAGATTGCACCCACATTGGTGTCCTCTCAGAGTCTCAGGTCTCATCTTGATCCTCCCCTTTCTCATTATTAGACTTGTGCGAACATGAAAACGAATACGAAGAGTGCGTTTTCGTGTTCGTTCCAAAGACACGCCGAAGAGAAGACAGCGGTGGTAAAACATAGGCGAAGACGAAGACACACACCACGAAGATCTTCGTGATCGTCTTCGTCTTCGCCTACTAATCTCCCTGGTCCCTTCCCCATCTAACTTACCTTATCTTCGCGACATCGCAGCAGCTCACGGAAGCGGAAATCCGCAGGTTCGCCGTCACAGGTTACAGGGCAGTGCGAATGAGCCTATTGGTCGCCTACACGGACCTCCTCTGGCATCAACCAATTGGTTGATGCCAGAGGAAGACCCTGCAGGTGACCAATAGGCTCACTCGCATGGCCTTTGTAACCCCTGAGAGTGAACCTATGGATCCATAGGTTAAAGGGCCGTGCAAGCGACCAATAGGCTCACTCGCACGGCCCCTTAACCCCTTAAGGTGCAACAAGTGCACCAGGAGCCTAAAAGTCTCTACGAGCGACCAACAGAGTCGCTCGTACAGACTTTAGAAAGTTAACCCCTAATGAAGCAACTTGTCCGGCAGATCCCACTGGTCTCCCTGTTCTATCAGTTAAATGTCCGTAAAAGCGACTTTATTGGTCGTTCGTATGGACATTTAACTGATAGAACAGGGAGACCAATGGCATCTGCCGGACAAGTTACAGCACCAGGAGCCTAAAAGTCTGTACGAGCGACCAACAGAGTCGCTCGTACAGACTTTTAAAACCCTAATGCAGCAACTTACCCGGCAGATCCCACTGGTCTCCCTGTTCTATCAGTTAAATGTCCGTACAAGCGACTTTATTGGTCGTTCGTACGGACATTTAACTGATAGAACAGGGAGACCAGTGGGATCTGCAGGACAAGTTACAGCACCAGGAGCCTAAAAGTCTGTACGAGCGACTTTAGCTCCCTTTTTCCCTTCATCTCTCCATTTTCCCTATTTCTCCCATTTCTCTTTATCTCTCCCTTTTTTTCTTTAGTCACCCTTCTCATTATATTTCCTTTTCTTTCTTTGTCTCTCCCTTCTATCTCTTCCCTTTATGGTTATTTTTTATTTTTTTATCTTTCTTTTTTATGTTTACCATCCCACCTTTGTCTTTTTCTCTCATCCTCTTTCTCTCTCTACCCTTTCTCTTTATCTCTCTTTTCTCCTCTTCCTCTTTATCACTCCTCCACTTTCTCCACTGCACCTTTTTTCCCCTATCTCTATCCTGTAAAGAGCCTGTCGGGAAGTCTTGTGATTTTAGCAATGGTGCTTTAGAGCAGTGTTTCCTGAACATAAATTATACGAGTTTTAGCTTTCTTGGCCTAGATATCATTATATAACTGCATCAGGAGATATTCTGAAGAAAATAAAAAAAATCTCCACATCAAGCCAAAATCCTAAATGAAGGAAACATTAGAATCTAAATGTAACATAGCTTTTCAACTACTCTCTTCTATGAATTCTTATGGCCCTGTGTAATATGGACTCTTATATTACATTGTATCAGAGCTAGCTCTCCTTCTAGTTGACTTCAGGCTCAGCTGCAATCTATTATGCCCTTCGGGTAGAAACTGATTTCATGTGGGGATCCAGTCAGGTCAACAAAGAGGATGTTAAAACAAAATATCTACAAATGTGGTGAAAATTAGATAAAAAAGGCAATTTATTCACCTATAAAAACTATATACAACCAGTGGAAATGGGAAAACCCCTCAAAAATGTATTTAGGTATTTGTCCTAATTTTGGAACAGCTCCTGTGGCCAGCACTGTGTGTGCACTACATGTCCTTCCCCTTTCACCTGTTTTTCTCTATGCAGCGGGGCACCTTTCCCCCCCTCCTCCTTGGTCCTTGTCAGCATGATCTAAGCATCTGCAGAGAGATCAGAGGAGATGAGAAAATGGCTGGAGAAGGTAAACGAGCAAGTGTTGGGGTTGGTTGTTTTTGGGCAACAAATTTTATTTCTGAATTAAAAAAAAATGCTTTCCAAATTTCGACCAAACCGTAAGGGCAGGAGGAATTCATTCTCTGAAAACAAATGAGCCAAAAAGGAAACAAAACGTTTGTCCGAAATGATTTTGTGCCTTATGGACAAGCCTAGAAATTATGTAACTTTGTCGACAAGCACATGATCTCTGCATCAACATTCTCTGGTGAGTCTGAGTCTATTGGCTGAAACACTGCTGTGCCATTTTTAAGAAAATGACCTAGGTTGAGCTGAGCTCCCAGACATGCTACCAGTCCTAGTGTCATCCAACCCCCCCCCACCCAGATTGTATTTATTTTAACTTTTAACTTTCCTCACCACAATGGACAGGGGTGATGGGGAGTGGGGCAAAAATTCCCCCAAGGGGCAATTTTTATATATTAACCCCCTATCCCACTGAAAACAGGATTGGGAAGGCATGTTTAGGGTCTATGCCTCTTTTAATGTTTTTAAATTATAACCCCTGCATTCCAATTAGCAGTAAATGGGTGAGAGTGGAGTATAAATGGCATATACCCCCCACCATGTTTTTTTAATTATCCCCCACAACACACAGAAGAGGGGAGGCAATTGTCACCCCCCCTTTACAGAGCACATTTTGGTAGTTAGTCTCCTCAGCTCTAATCCTTTGACTCATATACCTCTATATTCCCACAAAATTGATTTTCTCTATAAAGTTTACAGCAGTGTAGAAAATCAAGAACTGTTAACAACTTTCATACACCTTTAATATGTTTCATCTACACATTATGTAAGTACTAACGTATGTTGAATGGTGACTCTTTATATACCTTATTTTTTCTAATGAATAGCTTAACCAGGTACAATTTATGACAATGTGTACAGTTCAAAACAAACTGTGATCCCCTCTGCAGTTCACAACTAATGGTGCTTCAGTCCAACCAAATAAACATGAATACAGCTGACAAACTATATGTTTTTGGCATAATGGATGAATAAAACAGATTACTGTTGGGACTGTTATTTTTACATGATAAAGTCATTTTAATGGAAAAAATGATATACTGCAAATTAACACAGAGACATCTGTGCTGACACAAGCAGCTGCTGTGAGTTTCTTTAATCAAAAAACACTTGACAATGAAGCAGACTGTCAGCTAAATACCAATTCCAATAAGTAAACACTAGTCTTAAATTCCTTTAACTTAGATTGTGTTTAATAACATCTGCAACTGAATCTGCCACTAAATAAAATGAGTTATAATGGCAAATTGAAAAGGCGAATAATAGTGTAAATCCATGCTGTGTCTATAAACCACATCCTTGTTCAGGGCCAGACTGGGGACAGAAACCAGGCCTGAAAGTAACTAAACACCAGCCTCATATTTCATAGTGCCATTATTGTGCATACATCACATGTGTGAGGACTCTGTCCAAATTTTGTTCAGAATAGGGACTTTTTTTTTAAGTATATATATATGAAGAGAAACACAGTTCTTAATATCACTGAGGCCCATGAAATCATGTAATGGCGCCTGCCTATATACACACATACACCAATCAGCCATAACATTATGACCACTGACAGGTGAAGTGAATAACACTGCTAATCTTGTTATCATGGCACCTGTCAGTGGGTGGGATATATTAGGCAGCAAGTGAACATTTTCATCCTCAAAGTTGATGTTGTAAGGATCTGAGCGACTATGACAAGGGTCAAATTGTGATGGCGAGACGACTGGGTCAGAGCATCTCTAAAACTGCAGCTCTTGTGGGGCGTTCCCGGTCTGCAGTGGTCAGTACCTATCAAAAGTGGTCCAAGGAAGGAATAGCATTGAACCGGCGACAGGGTCAAGGGCGGCCATCCACAAAGGGTGTATCCAAAAAGTGCAATCTGCATAATTGCTAGTGCTAAATCCCAAAGAAGTGCAAACGTGCTAATATATCACCTTCCTGTTAGTACAATCTTGTTTTTTTTTATCATATTTGGGTGAGATACTAAGCAATCTTGTCCCTTTTCTCTATCACTACATCTAGATCCAAAGATATTGAGAAGAGTTTGAATATCACAGATCAATTGTGAGTGCAATACTTACCACTGACTAATAAATCACACTCGTTATTACTGGCGACACTATTGTTATTTTCTTTTTCTTCCCCGAATTAATTGAAGTGTTTTGTTGATATCAGCATCTGGAGAATGCTGTTCTAGGGTTGCAGCTGTGAAATAGGGGAAGTATTTTATTTTTATATATATTTGTTGGTAGAGGACAATTCAGTGCAAAATATATTGACTGTCTAATATTTCCACTATAACTGAAAACAAGAAAATGAATTCCTGCTCATCCACATAGTCGACAGTTGTAACCAACATAATTGAAGCTTTTATCACTGAAACACACTTAACATGGGGAGTGAAAGGACATTACCATTGTTCTAATTTTCTGATCCAGATGAACAATTTAGATGTCATTCAATAAGAAAAAGCCAACAGAGGTTAAACAATGTAGCAAATTCACAAGACCATTATGACTTACAGAACTTTATATGTATTATGATTACAGATTTACATCGATAATTTTGCTTTTATTCAAAATTTATTTTGAGTAAGATCAATGCCCACAATATGCAACCTGTTGTTATGTGAAGTGCTCTCTATGGTCTTTATGATCTCTGACAGCAAGGCGCCTCAATATGCATTATATTAATAAAACTTTGACATTCAAAGAAGTTGGATATACTTTTACTTATAAATATGTGTTAGCCAGAAAAGAAAATATCTGCTGAAAAAATGAGAGATACTGTTTCGATGAGAAAAAAATTCTCTGGACATAACATATAACCCCCCCCCCCCTAAAATTCTAAAAATGGTTCTTCTATCATCTAGCAACTACATTAATGATACTTATGGTTCTGGTAGGAGCTTAGAATTTCAAGTACGCTAATGATACAGCCATTACAATTATCTTTGAGGAAAATGCATTTGAACACTCACATTTTAAGGTGTTCCTTTATTGATACTTTTAATGAGCAAACCATGAAGTCTAGAAAGAGTCTTTGGTTGGTTTGGTGTATTGTAAAGTTGCCCACTGTAATTGTGCACAGATTGTCCCCTATCACCGTTAAAACAAATCTCCACTTCTCACTACTCATACTATTGGACCTTTCTGCAGTCTTTGACACACCATCCTCTCCTTCTGCAAACCATTCTAGCTCATGGCATCCATGACACAGCTCTTCTGTTGCTCAAATTCTACTTTCTGACTGTACATTTAGTGTCTCCTTTGCTAGAACTTGTTCCTCTCCCCTACCTCTATCTGTTGGTGTTCCCAAGGCCTCAGTTCTTGGGCCTCTACACTTCTCCATTTACACCTGGACAACTCCTATATTTCTATGGCTTCCAATATCTATTCATGAACGACATCCTAATCTACATCTCCCCTCCCTGCCTTTCATCCTCTCTTCTTACTCTCCTCACAGACTGTCTTTCTGGAATTGCATCATTGATGACATCGCACTACCTTAAGTTTAACATCTCAAAGACTGAGCTTATGGTTATCCCACCAACCCCTCTGTTCAGCATTTCAGATATCTCTATTGCTATTGACAACTCCATCATCCAAACAACTGACTAAGTTCACTGCCTTGGTGTCACACTTAATCTTGCTCTTTCCTTCATCCCTTACATCCAAATCCTGCCGCCATCGCCTGAAAAACATCTCCTGAATTTGTCCATTCCTTACACAAGAAACAACCAAAATATTAATTCACTCTCTTATGATATTTCTTCTGGAATATTGTTACTCCCTACTAACTGGTCTACCCCTTTTCCCCAGTTTTTACCATTCCAATCCATCCTCAACACTGCAGCTAGACTAATCTCTGTCAATGTTTCTCATTGGCTCCACATACCCTCAAATTCAAACTTCTTATCCTGATGTACTGAGCCATTAACAACTCTGCACCCCCCCCACATCTATACCCGCTTTTCAAAATACACTCCTAACAACACTCTTCATTCCTCTTAAGAACTGCGTCTCACTTCTACCATCATTACCTGTTCTCATTCTTGTATTCAGGAATTCACATGTGCTGTATTCTCTGGAATTCCCTACTCCATTCCATCAGATTTTCTCCCTTGTACGCAGATTTCAAAAGCTCTCTGAAAACCCACATTTTTTCGAAAAAAACCTTTCTTCCTAACACAGCATCGTAATCAAGCCATCTAAACGAGAATATTCCAAGTGCCTAGTATATGGTGTTGACATTCCTTGTGACCAACATCAGCAACTATATCATAAAGCAATCTTGAGAGGTTTAAAATCGTACAACTTATTTTTTATTTTATTAGGATACATATTTTTATTGCAGTCATAGATTGTTTGGAATTCATAAATCCTTTAATGTATAGCCTGTAACATTTTCAAAAGCCTGGGGTCCTTTTTCACTTTCATTACATTTCTCTTATCCAATATTGTTCCGGATTCTCAGGAGACAGCTGTATTACTGTATATTTGAGTCCTCTCTATGTTTCAGAGACTATGCAGAGGCATTCTTTAGAATTCCTTTGTTATTAGTAATCTTAAATATATGTTATGTCCAAATAATAGTAGATACATTTCCTGTGATATATAACAATTTTCATTTTATTTACTGTACTACTTTTTTTTTTGGAGATTTCTAAAAAAATGAAATGTGGCTATTATTACAAGCTGTGAAATTAAAACCTTTTTTCTTTTTTTCCAAATTGCTCAGAATAGTGCAGTGATAGGATTCTGGTAATTTTTTATAGGTCTATATTTTTTAGAATATAAATAGAACACCCCTTAATGACATATTTATAAAACAAAGTATTTAGACATGCATTTTTAAAAACTTTGTTATTGTATAATCCAATTACTGTACAATTCAAACTACAGTCATTTTTTCCCTGTTTTAATCTCAATGATATGGTATACACTACATGCAAATCCTTTAAAGTAAATGTATGTAGTATGGTGCAAAAAATTGTGTGACAAATTTCTGTAAAGTAAGAGAACTTTCAAAAATAGACTTGAAAATATATTAAATTTATCTTTTAACAAAATGCACAGTGAGTGAACAAAAGACACAAGGCATTTATACTGCATTTGCAGACAGGGGTTTGTCCAAGTTCTTTTGAAGAAGCACAAAGAAACAGGCAATGTTGAGAAGCGTAGATACACTAGTCGGCCATGTAAACAGTACAGAGAATGAAAGACACATCATGCTTACCTCCCTTCGCAATGGGAAGATGTCCACCAATGCCACTCTGGTACACCCATTTACTGGTTAGAAGTGGTCATCATGTGAGTAAAATGAGATGATTTTAACTACCATTAGTCATGAATGATGTTTTGCTGCTTTTTGGGGGC
Organism: Spea bombifrons; assembly: GCF_027358695.1. Taxonomy (NCBI): domain Eukaryota; kingdom Metazoa; phylum Chordata; class Amphibia; order Anura; family Pelobatidae; genus Spea; species Spea bombifrons. The sequence continues at coordinate 11,707,458 of NC_071088.1, forward strand.
ACAGTTGGCTTTAATTAAAAAGGTTAGTTGTCTTCATTTGTATAATTTAATCTGTCACTTTTTTTTAACATAGGTTGCTGTGGTACCAAACAGCTGGGGCCAGTCTTAATTTTCCAAACAGGGACAGCCTCTGGCCCATTTTGGGAAGGCCCACTCATGGTGGCAGAACTTAGTGGGGTATTAGAGTGGCAGCTCATAAAGTGTGGAGTCTGCTTTTATGGTAGGATCAAGGTTTCTGCCAGATGAGTTAGTCTGTGTGTTAGAGTGAGTTTTAGTGTCTGAGTTTTAGAATGAGGGTGTGTTAGTGTTAGCTACATTGGAGGGGCCAAGGGGCCACTTGGCTTTAGATGGCTCACAAACTAGAAGGTATCAGCTTTTCGTGGAGTGCAGCCGTGTTACCCTAGGAAAGCTGGTGTTGGCTGGACTTTGCGGCTCTGTGCTCAGAAGCGTAATATCCTGAATTAACACAGACTGGGAACATGAGCACACAAATATACATTGTAGCATCAGAATTTCATGTAAAGTATGCCAACATCATTATCATATGTCTCATCAAGACAGGATGACAGCTAACCTACTACAACTCAACCTAGGTAAAACTGAACTGATGGTACTAGAATCATACCTCACCCATCAAATATTACTTCCCAACAAGCAGAACTCCAACCCACCATAGGTAACCCCTCATGTCCCCATCTCAATAGGTCAAAAACCTAGGAGCTATGTTGGACAACAAGTTTTCACTAAAACCTCAAATCAAGCTAACTACAAAAACTGCTCCGAAATCACAACATATGGTACTCAGAATAGAAGATCTATTATAGTGGCTTGAAAACTTGTCATGTTTTTAATTACACCAGGCACTACGTAAAAGTGTACCATTATATTTACAGATGTTCACCCTGTGCCCTTGACCCAGAGACCTCTACACTTCCTCAACTGCTCCTGCAACAATCAAGATATACTGGAAGGAAAAACGAGAAGGCGATTCCCCTTTTGTACTAGGTGCAAAAGGAACACCCTCAGTTTACAAAACTGTAGTTGTAGACTATGAGCCCTTGTCCTAAAATTCCTGCTATTTTAAAATATACTTTACTTTTGTACTTTGTATCTATCTCTCAAATGCACTATATAAAGAGCTAGGCCACTTATTTTAAGGGTTCCAAAGAGCTGATTTATTTATTGTCATTTGTAAAGATAACTAAACAGTTAACAACGACGTCGGGAGCTTGAATGTTCACTTTCAGAGTTGTACAAAGCAGTATTCCCTCTGTAGCAGGGGTTTATGCTTTACCATCCTTCTTCCGTGTCTAGATCAGTACACTGTGTACAAGAAATGGGAAATAACCTACAGATACTAGATAAAACCATTAACTGTTATGACTCATCTAATCCACATCTATGTTTTGGCAAGAATTGTATCTGTCAAGAATAGACACTTCTCATAGATAAATGTTTTACATTCCTTTAGTACAAAATGCCGCTAAAGAAGACCATACTATTCCCTTGTGATACTCAAGACAAGTAAAAGTCTCATCATTCAAAAATCAAACTCTACAGTGTTCCTCTTCCTTTTCTCTGTCTACCTTTATATGTGTTAAAATGATACATATCTTCCTACAAAGTCATTTTACCTGCAGTCATAGTGAAAATATGACAATGGCTAAGATATTTTAACACTTCCATAATGACTCGGTTTTTCAAGAAAATGCATTTCTGTCTGGAAATGTACTATTATTTTCATCATGTAAATTAAACATTTTCAGTAATTATTATAAATTATATCATTGTACTCTGGATATGATCCTGATGATATTCAACAGGAACTCGATACAGTCCCTAGCCCCAGCTATGAAAAGTGTTTTACAAAACAAATGAATTCAGATTATTTTTATCTGTTTTTCTCCTCGTCTTTTCAGACCTTCAATCTGCCATTTACATTATATCTCACTTTGACAAGCTGTGACAAGAATGTGTTGAATGAACTGACAAGAATTGAGTATAAAATAGAAATACATTTCTCATTCTAATACATGTTCTGTAGAGGAAAAGATTTTTCACTTTAGCTAGCGAAGTTCATAAACCAACAACAAAACATTGTATCACTTCTTTTGTAATTCTCATAAAATAACACACAAAAAAAATAGATACGAATTTTAATCCCAAAAGGTAAGATAGTCTCAATTCTAAAAAGATAGAAAGCTTTACATATAATGATAGAACAATGGCTCGAAATGGCTTTGAAGGACAATATTGTTTCAATATTATTACAGAATTAATCTAGCACCCACAGGGAGTATTTTATCTCTGAGTATAAAAATGAGGCATTGCAGAGACATTACTATTAGCATAAAATCAATTGCAGGACCATGATTTAGTGTTCCAGTACAAATCCTAAAGTTGGAAATTGAAAATATTGTTTAATATGTTGGATGCTTTGATAGATAAAGACAATAAAGCCGTTTAAACTAACAATATATAAAACTAAACCAATAAAAAAGGTAATATTGTATTTAGAGGGCACTGTAAACCAATGGTTTCATATAAATATATATATATATATATATATATATATATAAACAAAATGTCTTGCTTGTTGCCCACATTCACTCTTATTCACTCTGTCATACTCTCACTCTCATTCATGCTTTCTCTCACGCACTCTAAATGTTTCGCATTTGCTTCTCTGCCGACCACTTCCGCTTCTGCCGACCATTTCTGCATCTTCATTTTATTCATCTTCTATCTTTCATCTTCTCTTTTCGTCCGCATATCTAAGGAAAATTTACCATATTTTATACATATATATATATATATACCCCAAGCCTCAACTATTAAGCCAGTATCATAACCTCATGCTGACGAGTCCCATGAAGGACGAAACAGCTGTCCATGGGCGGTGATCTGGCTATTGTACCTCTTCCCGAGTTTTGTCTAAAGGCTGTCCTGTACAACGGGCGATTACTTTCAAGGGATCCATGTATAAAGTGGATATAGAGGCAAAGGTGATAATTGTTAACCTTATTTGCATGCGCCTACCCAGAATCCCTTGTGGTTGTGGAAGCACCATGAGATTTCTGAGGGAAAAACAAGCCTTCTGGCTTGTCTGGTGTCTGTAGATGAGTGCTTAATAATACTTCTACTACCATATATATATATATATATATATATATATATATATATATATATATATATATATATATATATATATATATATATATATTTTAAAATAATAATTATTGATAGTTTTAATGCCCTCCTTATATACTTCCTTGCAGGGTTCTTGGTCAAGTGAACAGTATTACAGTTTTGAAAAATTAATAAATCAATGGCAAGATTTAAAAAAAAATGCTTAATTGGGGTCTCAAAAATGCTACATAAAATGTTATGTTTCCGAAAAGTTACTTTGACACATTTTGTGCATCCATTTCCCCACCAATCTCCTCCTAATTGGGTGGTATACACAGATTGTTTTACAGGGCCCTTTTTCTGGAACCTTGAGCAGCACTAGGTTAAAATTACCCCTATAAAAGCCATTATTTCACCAATCTCTGCTAAAGTTTGTAACTTTATTTTTGTGTGTTTTTTACACATGTATTGCTATATCCCTTTGGATTTGTTGCGCAGCATATGTGTAACTGCACAAACCCCCCTCAATTTCTTTTCAGCAATATTCCACGAGTGCAGCGATACCCCACATCCATATGTTTGGTATGTTTTTTTAAAAACTTTAAAACCCATGGTAATGGTCTGTTTTTGGCCTCAAGTCCTCAGCAAACCTGCATCAAAAACTTAAGTCTTAAATCTTAAGACACTCCCTTGCAAGAATCCAAAAGCTTTCCTGAAACATCCCAATCCCGAGTGCATTCCTTTGTCTTGATCTCCTTGCCCCTTTTCCTAACCTAAAAACTATCTTTTCTTGTTCATCAATCTCTCCCTTCTTGTAGCTTTCCTGAAACATCCCAAGGCCTCTGCAAGCCACCATCTGAAACCGAGAACTGTTGTCCTGAAATGTAATTGTCAAAACCTCTTCATGGTGCAAAGCTGAGAATCACCTTCTTTTTTAGACGTGTGTCTACCAGCTGCTTTGAGACAACTTTAATGGTTTTAATGTATGATCCCATAAGGCAAATTTAAATAAAGGGACACTAGTATAGTAATTATATGACACCCCTTGTTCAGCAAAGGATTTATAACGTCCCTTAGAATTTTTCTGGTCTTTCCTATAAGCTCTGTGCAACCAGGTGGGTCAAGGTTACTGTCCTTGCCCTCATATACCCAGAAGGCTTGGATATACCCTTAGGCATATTTACACAGCTTGTAAACCTAACTCCAAATCCGGGGCATTTAGATGGAATATACTGTTTGAATCTCAAGCTCTCTATATATTTCATTAGGGATTTCTCTATACAAATATTTTGTTGGGGGTATAAACCACTGCAGACTTGGCACTTGGTATTATCATTGAAGGTAATTGGGGTAATACACAGCTCCGTTGTTCAGCATACTCAGAAGATTAATTTTCGCTCAGCTCACCCACATCAATCTCTGAGGCCATGTCGGTGACACCTGAATCACATGCCAAAACTACAAAACCCTTCCACTTCTACCTAAATTAATTACTATGTACATTACTAGCTAACCTTTTCAAATATTTTTTGTAATTTTGATATATTAGATACCCAACAAAATTTCCACTATATAAACCAACCCAATTTAAGAATTGTCCCTAAGAATTTTATTGGTTGTTGCTGGTCTGTCTGAGCCTTCATGCCTTGGGGACATATGAATGCATCCATTGGTGGGACATAATAAATAGAGAGATATAAGAAGTGTTATATTTGGCTGCCACCTCTTCAGCCGCCATGTTCACTGTGGTGCTCCAAGATATGACGTAATGGAGGTTGTGCCAGCTTGGTAGTGTTATTGTGTCTAACGGTGTACTTTTGTCTCAACTGTTATTCATTATCTGTGATCATCTCTCAATTCCTTTCTCCTTGCTCCTCATGATAGATTACAAAGATCTATAAACATCAATGTACATACCAAGAAAGCATCCTATATCCTTAAGGGATATCATAAAACATAAAACAAATTAAATTGCAAATAAAATGTAAAACTGTGCAAATGTAACTGTATTACTTACTCTGAGTTCTTATTCATTCCGTTAAAATACAATGTTCTTTCTTTTCAGGGCAAATGCCTTAGCGTATTTAATATTTTGCTATGCCAAACATGCATGGAAGGTAGTTATGGGATCAGGTTGCCATGGTAATAAAGTGCCAGTAAAAAAGAGTGTCAAACAATGTGTCAACAGAATGACTATTCTTATTTGGAGACGTGTCATTTGAAATCATTACCATTGTAAAGCATTATAAGTTTGCAGAATGACATAGACATTAGTTTGAATAGCTAGCTTATCCAAGCCAAATAAGAATGTACTACACCGCAAAGGTCAAATTATAAAGCTCTGATTCACAAAGTACAGTTATCACAGCTATTCTTCTTAAAACATATTGTTATATTATTAGTTGTGTTTTTATTGGGAAAACCCGCCAACATTTTATTTAAAATCATATAAAAACTTTCCCCTTGCTTTGGAGAGGACCAAACGGAAAAAAGAATCATGTTTGATATTTATCTATTTAAAGATAATGTGTTTTTCTTATTTAAATCATTAAAATGACAGCAGGCTGGGGTGTCGTAGGGAGAACTTAAGACTTTATTTAAAATCATGTATATAAAAACCTAGCATTTATTGATAGACATTAAATGTCTGTTATAATACCCAGTAATGTATAAGATAAGCTACATATTGTATATGCAATCCATCTCCTCATGTGGTTCCAAACACCAGGAAAAGAATCAAACCTTAAATCGGTCCTCCCTCCTCTGTAATCTATTAATTGGCGAACCTTATTCTCTAACCTAGTGTCCTAACATTTATCCACAGAGAATAGAGAGGACCCGAGGCAGCATACCCTGTCTAACCTGCTACTATTGCTGGACTGCCTCTTTATAATAAGAAAAAAATAAATAATGAACCCCGTTTACCACTTCTATATAGTGTTGGCTATCATATCATGATGGGATGATCAAAAAAGTGGGAAATTATTGTATTTATGGGTTGTTGCTGGGTATAAAATAAGAAAAAGTTGGGTTTTTTTCTTATTTGTTGCTGTTTTTCAAGATATTATTCACACTATATGAACAACTATTAAGAATAAAAAGTAATATAGAGAGAAAGCCATAACTGCCCAATATATAATTTGTGTGGGTACACTAAACATGGAAAAAAAGAACCATGGTTGAACAGTAATATGTTAAAAATGACAAAAATATATGCAACAAAAGAGATTATAATTTATATATATATATGTTTATATTATTATATACCCCTACTCGACCGTTGAGAATGGACTGCATAGTTGGTTAGCGAAAAGTAGATAACCAGCTTTTTTGTGGGTACTGTGTTTTATTTAGCTGTCCTTATGGATCTGAAATCCATTTGTGAATTGTTACTGACTGGAACAATGACACTTTGTTCTGTTACGAAGAGTGTTGATTGAATTAAAGCTCTGAGGCCAGTCAGTTGATTATATGGTTGTGTGAAGGTTACGTTGCATGTTAATTTAATTATCCACTGTTCTTTTGTTTATTGCCGCGTGTAAACAAGTTGAATGTAGGAAGTGTCAGTTGGTAGAAATATGAATAAAAGCAAAACAGTCCTGTAAAAAAATTATCCCTTCCAGATTTCTTCTATTTTTGCATATTTGTAGGGTTATTTGGAAAGGGTTACAAAGCCATTTCTAAGGCTCTGGGACTCAAGTGAACCACAGTTATATAAAAATGAAGAAAAATTGGAACAATAGAAAATCTTCCGCTGAGCGCCTACCAAAATTCCTCCAAGAGCCTATAGTCGACTTATCCCAGATGTCCCAAAAGAACTCAGACTAACATGTAGGAACTGCAGGTCCTACTGGCCATAGTTAAGGTTAGTGTTCATGATTGCGCAATAAGAAAGAGGCAAAAATGGCATCCATGGGAGAGTTGAAGAAGGGTCCCAAAAGGGCCTGGATGACCTTCTGGGAACTATTTGACTTTGACCATTGTTTCTGGCATGTCAGCACTGACATTGCTTGCAGCAATGTCCAAATGGAAGTTCGAGCACTGTGAAACTTAATTTATTAGCCTGGAGCAAACAATGGTGGCTCCTATTAATAAGGGAAACCTCAGGCTGTCAAGTGATGGCCTGGTCTCCCATGTACCAGTGCAAAAACCATAGAACCTTTACATCCTTGATAATGTAGACCATGTTTTATAGACCGTAATAATAAGTTCTATGGTTGCAAAGGGGTTAAAATATTTTCACAAACATTAATAACATAAGTAAATAGATAATGACAGTAGAAAAGAACCAAATTGCTCATTTAGCCTGTCTTTTTGAATAAGTTTTTTTATTCATTCTTTAGGATAGTTTTATGCATTTCACAAGCATTATTAAATCTCTTTTATTGTGTACACATAGATAAACATATTCACAAACGATTATTATTATGCACTATGTTTAATTATTGGACATGTGCAAATGGACCAAAATTTGAATGAATATTTCGATTAGTTTTTGGCCCATTTGTTTTCGTATTCCGTTTCTCGCTTGTTCATTTCGGGGGAATTTTAGATTTGGAAGTGAAATTAATTGTCCTGCGCTTAGAGTTACTCTCATGCTCTCACTCATCTCTCACACTCTCATTTTCGTTCACTCTCTCAGGCTCCCTGGATGTCTCCCTACCTTCCCTGCCGACCACTTCCGTATCTCGCAGCTCCCCTTCCATGTCTCACATCTTCTTGTTCTCCTTTCTCCTCTCTTCTATCCTATCTTTTTCTCTCTTCTTTTTTTCTCTGCATCTCCACGGACATAAACTCCCGACAAACTTCCACCAAAATGTTGGAGTTTCCAGTGATGTCCGATCCTCTATTAGGGGGAGAGGACATCACCAGAAGCTCCACCATTTTAGCATAAATTCCGACATTGTTATTTTAGGGCAAAATGGTGTTTTGGGTTTAAGAGAGTGGGATTGAAAGAGCACTGGATCCTGGATTAAACTTCTAAACATTTTCTTTTCGTCCATTTCATGGGGGGTCTGGCCTCATTTCTGTGATTCATACAATTTGATGAAATGAAATTGATTTCATTACATTAGCAATTCACATAAATCAGAATGCAGAAGTCTAATAATTGTATCATGTTTTGGTGATACAGTGGAATTTACAAATTGTCCTTTGCTTTTTGAAAAAGAGATAAAGATATCTGGGCTAACGACACAGTAAAATCATTTTTTTTAAAATCAAATGTATTATTTTATTAAAATTTTGACCTATAGGAAAAATGTTCTATATTTTTCTATATATTTATGTTTGTGTTACAATTTTTGAGGCAGGTAGAAAATAATGTGACATACTATATGGGTTCCCTTTCTACTGTTGAAGAGGTTTGTAGCCACGAACTGAAAAGATACTGGCTTCACACATATGCTCCCCACAAACACAAAAGTCGCCCCCCCCCATAATATCTGATGTATTTCTTCTTAATACCTTATTTTCCATTTGTGTGAAGATGACAAAATATATATATATATATTTCCATAGTTTAAATTCAGAGTAGTTAGGATTCCTTTAAGACATCTATGTTGACATAGCTTTATTTCATCTTTCCGGATAAGAACATGACCAAATATTCAAACGTTTTAGGTGATGCATAATCCAGTGCCAATTAACCTGATGTACTCTACATGTTTTACTAATTGTAGCACACATATTAATATTGTCTCCACTTTCCCACTTTTTCGCTGCCTTTATGCAGTGATTTCAATACATCCACAATAGATGTCAGCTGACATACTGTATTAGTATCTAATTTATAAACTACCCAAAGCTGTCAAAATCCTCAACACTGCCTCCTATTATATATTGGGCCGACCTCCAACAACAAATACATTAATTACCAAATGTCTTCATTTAATATTTTATATGTTTCCATTTCCTCCTCATTCCCCATTACAAGAAATCCTCAAAAAAAAAAGAATCCCATACCTAATATAAAAAAAGGGCCTGGAGACATTCCCCACCCAAAGGAAAGAGAAATACAAGAAAGAACAAACAATCATTACAACATTTTATGTGTTGGCATTTGAACTGAAGCGTCATATAACAAAGGCACTTTTTTAATAACGTGCAATAGCCACTTCTGCTCATGTTTCTAACCTGCTGTCTAATATATTAGTTTCTAACCAATGAGACAGGGGCAGCATTCGATTTTGACTTAGAATGATGGCAAGGATGGGTGGCCTATGTTTGTACAGTATGTATGAATGCATGGTTAAAATCTTTAGTTATTTTATGTTCCAAGGAGGAAACATGGCACTCCTAGGCAAGGGTGTCCCCACTGATTGTTGTACTTGCATTAGAACAACTTGGCTACTTATATGGTTCTCTAAAAAAGAAATGCAACATGCTATAGACTAATTACGTTTCTTTTTTCCCTTTTCACTATCTAGAGTATGAATATCAACAAGCCTTTCTTAGATATGTTTTTATTAATACAAAACAATATTAGCAGCCAACTCCTGTTTACAGCTGCAAAATAAGGATTTAGGCACGCCAAACCTTTCTATCAATAAGCAGCCATGTTGGTACAAAACTGTGTCAGTTCATACTCAACCAAACCAAACTGGTAGAAAATTGTTCTCTTGAGCATGTCACAGTTTAGCTACTTATATGGTTCTCTAAAAAGGAAATGCAACATGCTGTGGACTCAGTAGCGTACCTAGCGGGGGGCGGGGGGGGCGGTCCGCACCGGGTGCCGCTCATCATGGGGGTGCCAACTTGCCGGCACCCGGCACCCCTCCAGAGACGGACAGTAATGTCCGCCGCTGGAGGAGCAGGCTCGCAAGGGAGCGGTATCGGAGGTCTCCCTTGAGTGATTTTAAGCCGGTTCAAGGATCTCCCTTGAACCCGGCTTAACATCACTCAAGGGAGCCAGAGGTCTGTTAAAGACCTCCGATATCGCTCCCTTGTGATCCGCGCGGCAACAGCTGTTGTGCGCCGGGGTTTGTTGTCAGATCCCGGCGCACAACACTGAAGCCGCGCCCACCGCTGTCCGTGCCCTCTGACCCGGAAGAAGACAGAAGAACTGAAGAAGAAGAGGAGCGAAGAGCAGGAAAAGGAGCTGTAAGGAGAAAAGGGGAAAGGTAGGAAAGCATACAGTGAGAATGGATTGGTATTTGTGTGGATTGGTGTATGTGTGTGGATTGGTGTATGTGTGTGGATTGGTATGTGTGTGGATTGGTGTATGTGTGTGGATTGGTATGTGTGTGGATTGGTGTATGTGTGTGGATTGGTGTATGTGTGTGGATTGGTATATGTGTGGATTGGTGTATGTGTGTGGATTGGTATGTGTGTGCATTGGTGTATGTGTGTGGATTGGTATGTGTGTGGATTGGTATGTGTGTGTGGATTGGTGTATGTGTGTGGATTGGTGTATGTGTGTGGATTGGTGTATGTGTGTGGATTGGTGTGTGTGTGGATTGGTGTATGTGTGTGGATTGGTATGTATGTGTGGATTGGTATGTGTGTGTGGATGTGTATGTGTGTGGATTGGTATGTGTGTGGATTGGTGTATGTGTGTGGATTGGTGTATGTGTGTGGATTGGTGTATGTGTGTGGATTGGTATGTGTGTGGATTGGTATGTGTGTGTGGATTGGTGTGTGTGTGTGGATTGGTGTGTGTGTGTGGATTGGTGTATGTGTGTGGATTGGTGTATGTGTGTGGATTGGTATGTGTGTGGATTGGTATGTGTGTGGATTGGTATGTGTGTGGATTGGTATGTATGTGGATTGGTGTATGTGTGTGGATTGGTGTATGTGTGTGGATTGGTGTATGTGTGTGGATTGGTATGTGTGTGGATTAGTATATGTGTGTGGATTAGTATATGTGTGGATTGGTATGTGTGTGTGGATTGGTATGCGTGTGGATTGGTATGTGTGGATTGGTAAGTGTGTGAGAGTGATGGGTGTTATGCTGTACCATTTCCAATGTATTTTTCATTATATAATTATGCTCTAAAGTACATCATAACTCCCATCACTCTATACTGTTCCATACAGTGGCAGAGCTGGGAGACAGAGGCCTTGCACCCCCACCGCAGGACTCCTGAAAGGTAAGTGAACTTCAAAGAGGGAGAGGGTAGATAGTTAGGAGGGGTAGATAGGGAGTGACAAGGGGTAGATAGGGCAGAAGGGAGCGAGAAGGGGTAGATAGGGCAATCATACTCCTATAATGCCAAGTCTGCGAGTGCCTCCTGGAATCTGGGTATGCCTGGGCATGATAGGAATGTGATTGCTGTTAACAATTATATATATATATATATATATATATATTGTTATTTAATTGTTTTGTCCTATTTTGGTGTGTTACTTACTTTAAATAAAAGTGTTTTTATGGTGTGTGTGGGGGGGTCATATTCAGTTTCGGCCAGGTAGTTTTAAAGTGTGTGTGTGGGGGGGGTGCCACATACAGGATCCGCCCCGGGTGCCAAATACTCTAGGTACGCCCCTGTGTGGACTAATCAAGTTTCTTTGACTATCTGGAGCAAGAGAAGGCTACCTTTAATCCTTCATGCTTGTGTGGATTAATGGCATTTTCTGCACCATTTATTAAATGGAATCACATGATTAGGAGATGTCATCCAGCAGAGTTCTATAATTTCATTTCCAGATACTGGGAAACTTGGGACACCAGTAATGTCACTCACTGAAAATGATTCATGTGAATATGTTGCTAAGATGGCGGACAATTGCACAACTAACCATATAAAGATTTGAAAATTGTGGCACTTGTGTGTCAAACCAATGATCCAAATGAGAAGCAGGGCAAAAGCATCTACTGTGAGGCCAGCAGTGTTTGTCCCTGCCTTATTTTGTCCTTGCTCCTTTTTTATTATTTTATTTATCTCATGTGCCTCATGTGTTACCCTGTTTGTACGGTGACTGGTGGAGCTAATAGGAGTAACTTGGAGAAAAGAGAATATGTCTACAGTCACAAAAATGAGGTAATCTGTTATTAAAGTATGACAATCAATACTATTTACGGCATTGAGATGTAATATTGCCTACCCAAGAAAAGACATATCCTTAAATTGATATGCTTAATCCAATATAACATTGTATGTATCCTTTAGTATATAAATCATACTTTGTATTGTTTGAGTCTTAAAGATCTGTCCTTACAGATTATTCGTTGGTAAAAACAATCCACATAGAAACACAGTAGGCTGTTGCCTCACTGAAGAGTAAGCTGTTCATCACATTGTTATGACCCTTTAATGCTGGATACTATATTTATAGTGTGAAAAACTGTTATATTGTTCAAAATTTACATGGACAATATCATTCAGGTTTTATTTAACTGCATAATTATAGACTTGGATATTTCAGGTACTTTACATACTGAAACTCCCATAATTCCCTTGTGTTGAGATTGTGATTTAACCTCATCATTCATTTTATTGGAATGCGTAATCCCTACACTTGATAACATTTCTGGCAAAATAAAGACTTAGCTGCAAAAGTATAAAAGACAAGTGTTCCATTTTTATGGAACGGTGATGAAAACCAAAAGCACTTTTGGTAGGATATTTACACCCTATGGGTATAACACACCCCAACTCTCTCTGTATTGTAAGCCCATTTGAGTAGAGCCCTACCCAACTGTTGTCTAAGTGTATCATCTTATTATGTTGGATACTACTCGTTATGACTTGTCTACCCATTGATAAAGACCTCATCGTGAGGTCAAAACGTTGTTGTCCTTCTCCTTCAATAAATCTGCCTGATGGAACCCTTGAGTGCCTGGAGCCTTTTTCTATTTTGATTTACTGGGGAGCTGGCCCTTCTTGGCACAGCTAAGCACCTGAGTTCCTGTGGGGAGTGTGTGCAGATTCCTGATTCTGGTGACTTGTCTACCCATTGGACATTGCTTCGGAATATATTATGGAGCAATACAGAACAATGATTAATCATAGGAATAATAATAATAATAATAATAACAAACATGTTTCTTAGTCATTGTGTGCGATACAGAAATTCTTTACAGGAACGGAATGAGATTAGAGTAAATTTGACAAACCCTGTCATTTAATGGAACCAGGCCTACTTATACTATTAACTTGCCCATATTTTCCTGAGGTTTTTAAAAATCCTTTCAATAAAAAAATGAAAAATCAGGGTCCAAGGTGCTACAACACAATCTCAGTTCCTTGTTGATTGTGAAAAAAATCTACAGTAATGGAATATATTTTATTATTTATAGATTCTACTCTAGAAAATTAATCAATACCACAGTTTGGGACATTCTTTCACTATATTCCTAATACGTAAAACAGGAAAAAGGCGATAGTATATTTACAATGTATCAGGCATTCAACTATGGCAAAAGGTGTGGAATGCTTACCGTATGAGAACATGTGTTGATTGCAGTGTTTCTCATTATGTACAGTTTCATATTTGTATAATTACACACTTCTCAAGAAAAATGTGTCATAATCACCTCGGGTAAATACTTGTGATAGTGGAATACGTGTTAAAGTACCACAGGTTATCTTAGCGGTTTCCCGGTATTCTTAAAACGTTAAACAAAGCAGAGGATCAGTGAGCATTAACGTTTGCAACAATTCACAAAATAAATAGTACTTCACAACGAGATGACAACAGGGTTATATTTTGTTCCATATATATATATATAATTTACAAAATAAAGCATGATAATGAAATTATCTACATAACAACAGATGTTTGAAAGAAAAATTTTCCTGTGAGGAAACATTATATATATTTGCTTTTTTTTTTTTTTTTTTTGCATCTAGAAGTGAACAAATTAAGATTGTCATTGCTTTGCGATGTCAGGTTTAAGAAGCTACGAATAGGCATTTTGTGACAATATTTTGAATTCGAAAACTCGCACGTGTAATGAATAAAGTAATCCACTTCAACACACTTTAAAATAACATTTGGAATCACATTTTGACAAGATAAGTGATAGTAATACATTTCTGTGTAAATATCATATAAAAATGTAAGAATATTTTTTCTTCGGTTTTGACATATCTTACAAGTTTATTATAAACCGTTTCCTTTCTGGAAACATCAAAAATATACATGAACCATTTTTAACATTTTTTTTTTTTTCCCTTTCCATAAAATACTTTCTCGGCATGCCACTAATGCATATCGCACAATGTTAAACTGTATAGGCCAGATTTAAAATATACTAATTACCGTTGCTACATATTCATCTTATCACAAAAAATGGCAACATATTCATTTGTGAAACAGCACTTGAACTTTTTTTTTTGGCTGATCTAGTCTATATTTCAATGTACAAAGCGTGTTTTAACATATAATGCATACTTCCATGTACTATGAATCCACAAAACTGGCTGGTTACATTGCATCCCATATAAGTGTCCTTGACTTTATCATTACTGTAATTTTGGAATAAAAGAAAGATTTAATTTACTGGAGAGAAGGGAGTACTCAAAAATCGAAGGCAACGACCATTGCAAATACAGTAAAGGAATGAAAGACCATTCATATCATATCAATATCATATACATCATTGTGTTCCATTTTACCTATTTTTATTGTTAAATATGGTTGGGTAATGATACATAACAAAAAAAGACATTGTTCTGGAAAACACACCATAGAAAAGCATATACCTGGAAAACAAAAGTGATAATTATTGTAATTATACGTTTTTTTGCAATACTTTTCTTTGCATGTAATACATACCTGTATATCACTATATGCATGTCCATAAGCCTTTACAGGTAGAGATGATCATGCTTTGAGTGAAAGGGTCTTATTACATGCACAAAGTCTCCAAAACGGATTATAACGTGGGTTACAATCAGCGGTTATGTTCTCTTTCCAAGCATTTGGAATATTTTATCATGGGCGAGTTTAAATACTATAATCTAGTATCTAGCCTCATACAAATAGTAAGTGTTTTGTTTTTACTCACCAAATGTAAAGGAACGTACCGTATTTGCTCGATTATAAGACGACCCTGATTATAAGACGACCCCCCAAAATCTGAATATTAATTTATGAAAAAAAGAAAAAGCCTGAATATAAGACGACCCTATAGGAAAAAAGTTTTACCAGTAAATGTTAATTCATGTAAACTATGGAATTTTTTTTAATAAAAGCTATGATTGAGAAAAATATTTTGTTTTTATTTCCTTTTTTTCCAACCCGCCCCCCCCCCAGTTATGCACATCTGCCCCAGGCTTACCACTCTGCCCCAGAAATATCTTATACCTTCTATATGCCACTGTGCCCCATGATATGCCTTTTAACCCTCTAAATGCCACTGTGCCCCATGATATGCCTTTTCACCTTCTATATGCCACTGTGCCCCATGATATGCCTTTTGACCCCCTATGTGCCGCTCTCTCAGAGTTCCCCGCACCGGGACGGCAGCCGCAGACCTTCCCCCGGCTGTCAGAGATCAGAGTTCCCCGCAGCTGGGGAAGGTCTGCGCAACAACCCCCGCTGCTAACCGCACCTCCTTCCAGCTGCAGTGGAAGTTGTCTACGCGAATTGCGTAGACGTCCACCCTCTGCCCGGACAACACACCGGGGAGTCAGAAGCACCGGTGGTGGTGGGGCATAAGACAGGAGGATCCAGGTCCCCCGCAGCGCTGCGGAGGATCTGGATCTTAGTCTCATAGTCAGACCTATTTGAGGTCTGATTATAAGACAACCCCGATTAGAAGACGAGGGGTATTTTTCAGAGCATTTGCTCTGGAAAAAACCTCGTCTTATAATCGGGCAAATACGGTATATACAAGCTACCATTTAGCATTCAAGCAAGGAATGCACTCTAAAACAGCTCCTTTTGAAAAGTGGTTGAATGTTGAAAATGGACTCTTTTCCATAATTTACAAAATATTAAATAGAATTCCCTTTTCCTAAATTTCCATGTAATGTAAAGGCATCAAAATGTTTTTATAGCCATTATTAATAGTAACAATGGATTTGTAAAAAGGGCAAGTATGCATAAACATACTGGATCCAAGTCAATCATTTGTCTAGTTGGTAGACTACTACAAGAAAAAAGAACAAGCACTTGATTGTTACAAGGTAGTCAATGAGTCAACTCCAAGAGCACATATCAAATAATGTTTTGAACACATAACTTTGTAACTCCTCAAAACATTGGGTCCGTGAATTAAAAATTCACAGCTTGTCAAATCAAATCAAATGCTGCATATTAATTTCATTCCAAAATGGCAACACATTGAGTTGTGAAACAGCACTAGAGGGATTTTATCATTTTGCAGATCTAAGGTTATAATTTAAATATGTTGAAAGATGAAAGTAATTGAACAAGTGAAATTATTAAATATATATACGTTATAGCTATCCACATATGTATGCAAAACACTAATATACAAAGATATGTAATTATTAATAACAATAGTAAGGATAATAACTATTTACGCATTACTAGCTACAGAAAAAGACCTCTGAATAAGTAACACGGAGGGAATTAAGGCAACATAAAATAGATTGCTTAATTAAATATCCACATTTGAAGATGGTGCCAACATCAGAAGAATTATTATTAAAACTATGTATTACTTTGTTTTTTACTTTCCCTATAATTGATTACTGGGAAACTTGTCAGCAGCTTGCTACAATGTATCCATGCAAAATGAGGGCTTTCACCAATTATTTCACTTGTCAGGGCTCCATTCCTAAATTCCATCAACCTTCATTTATGAAACCATACTGCGTAAAAAATATAATAGAAAAGTATCAGGAACAAAAAAAGAATGCAATTCAATTAAGCAATTTAATGTATACTGCTTATATTTCCCATTTTGTTAATTATTCAAAGGACCTTTCTTTATGTTATCGATGTATTAATAGTTAATATATTTAGCTTTAATAGTCATTGTTGTCATAGTTATTATTATTGTTATTATTAGTAAAACAAACTACTCTATTCTGTGTTGCATAGCAATCCTTTCTCATATTAAATTTCATCTGGCATTGAAAAGGCTCATGCCGCTGTGTTAAATGTCCTCTCCACATATGTTGAGTGTTAGATTTGCCTTTTTACAGAGTGATAATTGCATTTAGATCTGTCTACATATTAGTAGACATGGAATGTGATCAAATATAATGTCTATTTACCATGAGCTCATTTTCTACGGACCCCATAGCTTAAGTGCATGTGTTTCCATTAGCTATCATTATAGCATTTTTAGAGGTCACTCTCTAGCATCCGCCCTTGATGATTTGATTTTAGGCAGATCATTGAATTATTGAGTCATTAAGTTAAACCATGCATTTTCACCAATTTATAAAAAAAAAAAAACTTAGACGAGACATAAAACTAAGCCCATTATATGACCATAACAACACATTTACGGTTGTTTAAATGGTTAATTTATTTAATTTAGAAATCCCTATGATATTTGATCTTTGGATAAGTGTTTCATTTTTTGGTATTGCAAGGACATAATTTAAAAAAAACAAAAACAATTTCGTCAGTTGTTGTTAAGAACTTTAAATATCTGTATACCCTGTGTTGGTCAATAATTCATTTGGAGCATTACCAGTGGAAATCCTGATTAATAATTTTTATTACGACTTCATAAGATGTCTTCCAAGTTATAGTTTGGTGGTTATTTTTGCACAGATGTTTAAGCAACACCACTGACAAATAAAACAAATATTTTATAAAATCATAACTACTATAATAAATCTATAATGAATTTACATCTTGGGTATACCTATTAACATTATTTTTGAAAAGGAACAAAAAAATAACATTGATAGAAGACAAAATTGATAAATACTTGTTGGAAAGTAACTTTTCTATTTTTTGCTAAACATGGGGGACATAGACGCCTTTAAAAGTAATAAAAAATGAATAATCCCAATTAATGTATTTTTGACTGTACATGTGTTTAAGCAAGGATATCCTTAAATAAACAACCTAAAGATGATACAAAAGATACCACTAAAAAATACACAAAATTCCACTATTGGAAGAAAAAAACGAGAAAAACGTTCTCAATGTTCTAGCACTGAGCTTAGAACGTCTTAGAATTGTTTCTTAACAATTTGCTGAGTTCAGATGACCCACTCTGTGCCTTTAGTTAAAGTCACCTATGCTACTGAAGAGCTACCTGTACTTATACATTAAAAGTTAATTGTTGGGAGTACTAATAATAATTAATAATAATTTTGTATAAACGTCACAACAATTATTATTTTCCTGTTAATCCTTTATCTGTTCACAATTATTATTTTTCTTTATACAAATGCTAAGAAGTTGCATAACGAATAATCTACATAAATTGGTTTATTTCCTAAACAAATTACAATTAATTAACATGGAATGCATTTGCCTAAACATTTTTAGAAATATATACCATAGAAAAAAAATAGTGTATTAGTAGACAGAGATCTTGGCTTGTCTTGGAAGTCTATATAATGTTAAAATCAATCGTGAACAAATATCCATAATTTTAGCTGGAAAGTCCGGTAAATTCACATATTTATAGTGGAGATCCTGTACTGTATGGTAAATTCATCTAAAATCAAATTCCGAGGAAAGGATATGAAAATAATTTTGATAAGTAAAATAATTTCAGTTTTCTATGATGTCTAATAAAACAAATCCATACATTGTATAGCCCATCATGGTCAGTTTCAATTTTTATAGGTATAGATTATATTTCTGTTTTTTTTTTTTTTTTTTTTTTATTTACAACACATGAAATATTTTTTCATGAAATTATCGGTAAAAAGAAAAACCACGAATAATAATTAAGAGTGACCGAACAAGCAATACATGTGAAATAGTATGCATTATATATTACAGCATCATTGCCAAACACTGGACGCATTTTTTTTGTAACGAGGAAAAAGAAGATCTTTTATAAATAGAACACTTTATTTTATAATAAATTAAAGAATTTTTGCAGTCATTTCCCAACTTTATACATTTATATTGTTATCAGTCAGACAAACTAAATTTATCAACAAAACCAAAGAGTACAGTAGATGTGAGTAGTTCAGATATGGACACTTGTACCGACAATTGAAGCTAATATTAGCTAATAATTGTCTGCAGCAGAGCATTTATATAGGGGGTCACGTCGTAGGTTTCCCTTAAAGGTTGAGACTTTTTCCATGCTATGCTTTGCTGTCGCTTTCTTTCGTCTGAATGATGTCATTTGATATTTTGATTTCAATTGTTTCCGCGCTCAGAGCTTCTTTGCCGTTTTCTTCTTTCAAAAGCAGCTTCCTAAAAATGAACAGAAAAGAGAAAATCCATCATCATTTTATCAATGTACAATGAATAGCACACATGAATTGTTGAACTAGATTGCTACTATCTAGTAAGAGAAGAATTAGCTTGTCCCGGTTCATACCCTCCCATTCTTGATGAGCTAAGCAAAGCCCAACATTGGGTTCACCAGTCCGTTTCAGTTCACCCAGCTAAAGCACACTAATCCATTACAGAGATTTCATATGTTTTCAGAAATTGTGAATGAAACTTGTATGCTACAAGAGAAATTAATTTAATTTCAACATAACATTCAATGGGTAAGCAGTCCAGACAAATGAATGCTATCTCGTGTAGATATAGAAACCTGGCATTGGATTTGCATGCTGTCCTCATTCTCTTCAAACGATATGTATGCCTCGTCATGCAAGACGATGAATTATTTGTCTATCTCAGTCTATACAAGCATTACAGAGACACTGGTTTATATACAAGCGCACAGAAACATGTTGTAGGATCTGTTTCAAGTTGTAAAACCATAATTACTACTTCAACTGGTCCATTACGGTAGCAGACACTTCAGTTCTAGTACACTCTACTACAAAATGATTTGGATTCTACTGTCATTAGCAGATGCATAAATTCTATTGCATTGTAACGTCAGCAAATCCTACGGAAATACAGAAATAAGTTTATTCCGGCATCTCCATGGCTACTTGCTGCTATCTTATAAAATGTGTTTCAGTTACTTATAACTACATTGTCAGTAATTCAGATATACTTATTGTGGCACAAACAACAGTCATTCAAGATTCATCATAAAGGGAACCAAATGAAATAATAATAAAGGAGAAAATATGTGAATGTTATCAGATATAGTGTGATGTTTATATTACATTATCTGTGATGATGCCATCACAATGCCCTATGGGGTACAACAGAATTAATTGCCGTTACCATTACAATTTCCTTTGTGCTCTTTAATTGAAATTGAATCTAATTCTGCATTTGAAATCTTTTTATTACATTTTGGGGGGGTTTCTTTCTCCAAGATGAATTTTGCCATTAGGAACCTGTCTCGTTTTCCTACTACAAATAAGCATAGTTATTGTGCAAAATGCAAATTGTAGTATAAAATGGTTTTAATCTTGTTGACCGCAAAACATTCCTTAAACATTTTAATATTCTTCTTCGCATATGACGTTTGATTGCTATACCATTCCTGCTGTAAAAGAATTAATCTGGAAGGTCAAGTTTTTCCTAAAATTGTATCTTTTATTTCTCAAATTTAATCAGATTCAATAGATCAAGTTAGATACACTAAAATCTATTCTTTGCCAGACTAATTCTCTTAGTTTGCTCTTCATCTGCTGCCCTACTGTGTCCCTCCACTGGCTCCCCATAACCTCAAAAACCAAATTCTAACTGTTCACCCTTACTTAGATTTATTAACTACATTAAGTCCCCCCGTATCTCTGCTCCTATCTCACAATACTCTACCATCCACCTTCTAATATAGGATATATTAATGATGAGGCAAATAGGAAAGGGACATTTACAGAATTATTTTATTTATGTCATCAGAATATCAACAAAGGGGTCATCTACTGAAAGAATCACATCCGATGCTCCACAACCCACATCTAGGCAGTGAATTATTCAACACATAGTTCATAAGGTTAAAAAGACCTAAGTCCATCAAGTTCAACCCTTCTACCTAACCTTTCTATTCTTGATCCATATTCATCATTATCTACCTATAAGTGACTCTAAAGATATAGACACTTTCATCAAAAGGATATCGCAGAAAAATAAAAATAGAAAAATAATACTGTCAATACTATTTACTATAAGATGGTGGAATATTGTAAGGGGTGCAGTTTAAAATATAATTGTTTGGAATTTAAATGAAAGTAATAAAACTGCTTGCAGGAAAATATCCTCTATTTACAATATGCATTCAAGTATTTAATACCCTAAAGTTGTAAAACAGCTGACACAGCTTTGTAAATTAAAGATATTATGCAATTTAAATTACAAAATATTTTATAGTGCACATCATTTCATATGATATGAGGTCTTTTTATTCATTTGATTAAGGGAATCATTAAAAGCTAAAAATGAACATTAGGGGAATAAATCTGAATGAATATTTTTTTGCCTTTATAAATTGTAAATATAAATATATGCTACTTGTAAGTGTGTTTTATTTCAGGATACTTTCAATTCTGGAGCTTTTAAAAATAGAAATTATTTAACAGAAATTGTTTTTCTCTGTATATTATTAATGTGTTTAAAAATCAGACAAAGAATTTTTTTTATACTTATTTAAACAGAATTTTTTTTTATATATAATGGTTTACATTTATAATAATTTATTTTTAATAAATCACTTAAAATAATATAAATAGTCTGTCTAGGCACTATATTTTTCTCTATCCATGTTACTGCTATGTCATGTATGTTATTTGTAAACATTTATAACGGCAGACAGATGGACCTAAAACACATACATTTTCCCTGGTGGCGAAATTAAACAAAGTTTTTCTGCAGGTTGCATAAAGCATCTTTAGTATAAAAAAAACAGGCTGCATGTAAATAATATTAGTATGAAAAATTAGTAAAGATGATACCTTCAGTGTTTTATTTTATTTTGAAGACCGACCACCAGTATATATCAGCCATAACATTATGATCACCTGCCTAATATTGTGTAGGTCCCCCTTTTGCCACCAAAACAGCCCTGACCCGTCGACACATTGACTCCAGTAGACCTCTGAAGGTGCGCTGTGGTATCTGCACCAAGATGTTAGCAGCAGATCCTTTAAGTCCTGTAAGTTGTGAGGTGCGGCCCCCATGGATGCATCCTGCTGCCATGTGTTCTCCAGGTAAACGACGCACCCGGCCATTCACATGATGTAAAAGAAAACAGGATTCATCAGACCAGCCAACTTCTTTCATTGCTCTGTGGTCCAGTTCTTATGCTCACTTGCCCATTGTAGGATCTTTCGCAGTGGACAGGGGTCAGCATGGGCTCCCTGACTGGTCTGCGGCTACGCAGCCCCATACACAACAAATTGCAATGCACTAAATGTTCTGACACCTTTCTATCAGAATCAGCATTGTCATTTGAACAATTTGAGTTACAGTAGCTCATCTGATGCATTTGACTACACAGTCCAGCATTCACCCGCACATCAATGAGCCTTGACCACCCTGTCGCCGGTTCACAACTTTTCCTTCCTTGGATTTTTTATTTTTGAGCTGTAGATTTGGAGATGCTCTGACCCAGTCATCTAGACATCACAATTTGGCCCTTGTCAAAGTCGCTCAGATCCTTACACTTTCCCATTTTTCCTGCTTCAACTTTGAGGACAAAATGTTCACTTGCTGCCTAATATACCCCACCCAATGTATCTTGTTTCCCATTTTACAGCACAAGGCCAGATTAAGGAGCTTTGGGCCCAGGAGCAATTACACAGAACCCCTTCTCTGGGTTTCCTGGCTTTAGCAGGCTCTTTTATCCCCTTTTTCCACCTCTTGCGTTTTTTCTCTCTGTTCTTTTCTTTCCTCTCTCTTTGGTAATTTCTTATGCCCTATCTATTTTTTGTACTTCACCTGCGGATGTTTTCTTCCTCACCTTTTCTATCTTCTTTCCGCTTTTTGTATGTATATTATATATATACATAAACATACAGTATGTACATATACACATACAGTACATACTTACATACACACACATACACATACATACACAGGTACAGTACTTAACACATCCTCCACTTCCCTCCTGTATGTTTATTGTAGCCTGTAGCTAACTGAGTTGCAATCCGAGTCCTGTGACATCATGGATTGCCGCATTACATGACAGATGAGTACCTCTCACTTTGAGCAGAGTGCCGGGGGCCCTTAAATAATTGACTATATTAATTGAGGCTTGGAAATATTTCATAATGTGGCAAACCATACCCTTTAATATTTCAGGTATCCTAATTGTTAGATAGAGTGGCTAGAGGTGGGAAGGGGATGGGTCATAAATTGGAGGGGGCATCGGATACGCCTCAAGTGATTTTACAGGTCCCTGGGCCGGTCAGCCATGATTCCCCTGCCTGAAAAAACAGGATTATGGGGCAAATACGTGAGACAGTGCCTGAAAATTGAGACCTTACTGGGAAAAAACATACAAAAATGTATGAAAAACTAGCATATCTAACCAATTTCAACTCAGCCAGTTCGTACGACTGACTGAACAGAAACTTTAGAACAGGAGAATGATATCTTCATGGGAAGAATTATTTGTGCAGAATCAGGAAGTTAAGATGGCTGCTTCCATGTCTCATACAAAATGTGGGTTTATAATGGACAGCTCCTGTGTGTTAGTAACGCATTAAAACAAATGGCCAATCATAGATAGTATATGCAGAATATTATTTTTTTTATTACTTGTGTTACAAAAGGGCCCTTAATAAAACTTTTTAAACCCCCTAAAATTGACCCACTTCATCTTCACCATGAAGAATTTCAAAAGCTGGCCTAAAGTTTGACTCTAATAAAACACTATAAGGTTCATCTACAAGTCAACTATCCCCTCTTTTGTGTGACATAGAACTTTTAAAGAAAGCCACAAAACAAAAGTATACATACTCTGGTTCTGTAAGTGGAGTTGTTTCATTGGGCTCATTTACAGGACTTCCATCATGATTAGTAATTCTTTCATCCTCTGTTCTCATTTCTACTATTGGTTCTTTTGATCCATCTTTCCTACAAGATATTAAACATGCCTGAAATTATGTTATTATTTTTATTTTTTTATTTTTTTTTCTCTGTATATACACTTTGGGCATAAAATGCCATATTCTTAATTCTATAGCTACCATAGAGTCCAGAGGAACATTATCCTCAAAGTAATGACATTATAACAATTCAACTAATCCTCATAGATACATATAGTAAGTCTTCCTTTAAGCCCTTTAGCGTTGAAGACATAACCTTCAATTCACATAGGAACTACGCCATCTATAAATTATAAGATGGCTTCTCAACTGCTCGGTGGTCTCTATAAGAGACAAGCACCATAGAATATATACATTCATTATCAATATAGGGAAAAGCACCGACGTAGCATCCTGGTTTTCTATGTTTATGAAATATGCCTTAGAAGCAAGCAGCACTTGATACCCTGATTACATAGAAACATAGAATTTGTGGGCAGATAAGAACAATTTGGACCATCTAGTCTGCCCCCTTTTTCCTGATATAGAGATTCGGACATTAATCAGTCTTTGGTTTTGTCTTAGATTTATGCTCATCCCATGCACTGTATTATCCGCTATCATTTCTACTGGGAGGCTGTTACATTTATTTACCATTCTCTCTGTAAAGTAAAACTTCTTTACATCACATCTAAACCTCTGACCCTAATAACTTGTACTGTGCTTTATTAACGGCTATGTGAACAATGTTGGGCTTTTTCTATTAAATGCATCAATGCATATTTATTCTCAGCCTGTCTTATTATTGAAAAAAATATAGAAAGTGGAGGAGGGGATCCCTGGTCCTGTACATATTAATAAGAGGTCAAGGCTATTGGGAACCTTCTGTCCTATGAATTTTCTATTATCCCACTACTATTATCATTCCATTCCAAACCCTATGAGATGGCAAAGGAGAATGTTTTATGATGGCAAATAATGCATAAACAATTCAAGTAAAGGGATCATAATAATTTCTTATTGGAAAATCCATGTTATTGCCACAATTCATCATTATTCTTTGAGCGGCTATACAATTAATTTGTTTTCTACTGTGGTAAAGCTCCATGAGTCCCATTCTGAAATCATACCTCACTATGCTAGAATACAGTATTGTTTAAAGTTTAATATTACACTAACACGTTAAAAAAATATTGGGAAAATAAGTTAAAAAGGCTCAAGGCTTACCTACATTTCATCAAATTATGCAGTTTATTAAATCATGAGTATAAGAGGTGGAAGACATGGAGAAACAACGTGGGCATGAGATGTTGAGAAGTACCTGAAGATAATGTTCTTAGTAAAGACTTTGCCTATTTCCGCATAAGAGGCACTTTATAAGAATAAGTAGTTGCAGTCTAAAAGAAAATAATGACTCAGGGACCATCACTGTCGTAGAAGCAATGAGTTCCCCCGTATGAACCTTGCATACCAATATCCTAAGGAGGTGTCCCACAACAATATTATAAGTGTGCTTATTCAGGATCTCCAGTTCTCTAAGCTATAATTTTTTTACATTGCTTACATTTGCTTACTTTTTACTGTGGATCATATTAGCTTCAAAACATTCCAAGCTTTATCACAATATGGCCTCATAAATGTAACTTCTTTGAGGGAACAACAGTCGCTTTAAGGCATTCATGATTCATGAGATGCCAAAATAAGCTCAAATATTTTTAATAGCATTTTCTTTCGGATAACTCCAACAACGTGTTAAATGTTTTTCTTTTCTGAATTTCTGTAGAGAATAAATGTGCTGTATCTATGAATATTCAATTGATGTGATACTTAATGTAATGTATTAACTGTACCCTGCTGGTTATTTTTTTTTTGATATGTGCATAACGTTCAAATGAACAAGAATCTGCACAAAAATTTACATTGTACTTTGAAATAAAATATATAAAAAATTAACTTAAATGGTTCTGTGTCACTTTTTTCCAAACCTTACATATTACTATTCCATAAACAAAATAAAAATGTGAAGATGTGTACGGGTTAAAATAAAACCCAGGAGATGATTGCTCTATTGGCCCATCAGGCTCTGCGTTGCCCCACTTACTTAATGGGCAGGATGTGGAGATCCCATGTAACCAGATCGAGGGTAGCCGCCCAGCCTAAATATACCTCTGGATGTCATGATTATCTGTTAAAGCTAAAACATTATTTGTTTTATAATATGACATCATTATACATATGGGACAAAACCAGCCAGCCCATATGACCTATATATTAGTAGGTCTGCACAAAGAACTGGAGGTCATGCTTTCATACTTGAAGAAACAGGAGAAAAGTATAGTTAAAATGATACTTGAAGAAAGGAATTTTCACTTAAAGCAGCAAAAAGGGTTCTTCACAGTAAGGAATAAAGGTGCGGAATTCACATCGTGCTGTCAAACTCAATAGATGCCTTTAAATATGATGTTTTTGGTATATGATGTGAATATACTGGAATATATACAGTGATATAATTGGTTATAAGGAGGGTAATTTACAGCTTTTTGACCTAGATAGAAATCCGATTGCTATTTTAGAGCCAAGAAGGAATTTGGAAGTGGAAATCGCTTCAATGTGTTTGTTGTTGTTTTGTGCCTTCTTCTTTATCAACAGCAAAGTTGAACTTGATGAGCTTTTTTGTTTCAACCAAAAGTTGCTATGTTACTATGTCGCTCAGCAGTGAGCAACTGATTTAATACCATTTCCCACTACATGGATTTGTTAGAAAAAATATACTTCTTGTTTTTTTTAAAAAAAAGCAACAGGCATAGCTTTTTCTATGAAAAGACGTATTCTCTCTAGTCAACATTTGCATTTTTCCGAAACCAGTTATCCTTTTGCGTGTATTCTATGTCATTCAAACATGTTTACTTTCTGCTTGATAAATGTGCCTGTGGCCGCCAGATGGTTTTAGGCATGAATTAAATGATATCAAATTGTTCTTGTAAATAACAATTGTACATTGTTTTATTTTTGCTTAATCTCCCCCCAAAAAATCTTTCTGAGAATTACAAAAATTTGCAATTGTGTACACTGAACATAGCAAAGCAATGTCTACATTTCCAAGAATAGATTGATATCGTGTTCATAAGAATAAAAAAAATGCCCAATGTAATAAGGATCTATAGACACCAAGATTAGGAAGACCAGACATATGTGCTCATACTTATGGGGTCTCACGGAGGAAGGAAGAAGATACTTAAATACTAACTCCACTCCTATTATTTCTCTTATGTGTATAGTCATATGTATGTATGTATGTATGTATGTATGTATGTTTAGTACAGAGCTAAATAACGCCTGTATCTTTTTAGTGCTTTTACTATAAGCGGAGAATACCAACTAAGTGTAAAGATATCATAACAGTCCCTGCGCTGCATTACTAATTACATTTCTCCATACGGTTCATTATAAAAAGTAAATTGATTTTGTCTTATACAAACATCCTCTACCATTTGTAAAACTTCTGTTTTCTGTTTGATTTTCTAAATCTTACGTAAATCTTATGTAAATTTCCGAGTTCCATTAGTTTAACATTACTCACATTGTTTTTATGGTTTCATTTGCAAAATGTTTATACTCATATTTACGCTATCCTCCTCTAATATTTTACTTACTTAAGAAACTTTCTATTTTATATAAGATATGATTGCATTTTGATCGGGTCTGGATCTCAAGTGCTATTCATCAAGAGAAGTTTTCACAAGAAACCACCCAAAATATCACACTATTCTGGGTTATATTCACGAAACTATCACATAACTGTAACCTACAACTTATAATTATTTACTGTAAGATTAGTTGCATACCTTGGAGCTCTGGGTTTGACCTAGAGTCAACAGATAAAGAGCTGTTACCCTGGGTCTCCCAGTCTCCACGTCATCTCTCCTCTTTCTCCAGGCGCAGGAGCAACATTTGGCCATATCCTCTCTCAGCCGACTTTACATTTCCTGCTAATGTACGCTATCTGAAGCTAGTCCCACCCCACACATTGCTAGGAAGAGGTATTGGCATCCTATCCTGAGAGGTTCTACAGATCTCTATTTCAGTATGCTGATATTTGATGCTAAGTGCCAGGATATGATGTCATATGTCGCCACTCAACGCTGAAGCTGTGTGTACCATAAAAGAGCACTGAACCAGGTCTGTAGGAACAGACCTTGCACACTAACACAGATAAAGGTGAGAGATAATGAGAAAGTAAAAAGATAATGAGGAAGGGGGAGAGAAAGAGAAAGTGGAAAGATTGATGGAAAGGGGAGAAACAGTGGGAAATTGGGGATCTAAAGAGAAAAAGGAGAGATAATAAGGATGAGAGATAAAGAAAAAAGAAGAGAGATAAAGGTGAGAGAGATTAAACATAAAGGAAGAGATAAGGAGAAAGAGGAGAGAGAGAGAGAAAGGGGTGAGATAAATAGAAAGATTGGAGCTAATAATAAAAGGAAGTGATGGGGAGAAAGGAGAGATATCATTAGAAAGGGGAGAAAGAAAGTGTGTTTATGTTTTGAAAGTGTGTGTTAGGGAAAATGTGTTCAAGGGCAGGTACATTTGTGGCTGCAAGGGCTAAGGGACTCTAAAGTATATAAAACAATTCACTCTAAAACATTTTAACCCAGGGGTACTATTTACTATAATTTTAAATTAAAAAATGATAGTGTCCTTCGCTGTCCAGCATCTGTGAAAATGTCCACCATGAATTATGTCCATGTCTATCCTTGATTAGAACCTACACATTAAACACAATCTACAATATGTATCAATATTTAACACATTTATTGGACTGATTTCACATTTTAAAGTTAAAGTCTCGTTAGTTTTAACAGTCACATAAATTCCACAGATAATAAAAGCAAAATACATATATGCACGCATACAGTAAAGAATATACATTCATATTCCATGTAATATAGTTTTCTTTATATACAATAAAAAAGTAATAAAACAAATGATATACCATAGTTTTAAATATAACGTGTACCTGACACAACTATTTTAAAAGAAAAAAAAACAAGAAAAGAATACCCATATTTTAGAGATGTATAAAAAGATGTTGTTAGGGGGCATTTTTCTCCCATCAATAGCATTTGATACTCCAGAAAATGCATACAGGTTCGCAGTTGGCTATTTTAGCAGTTTTATGCTATGTTCTTACTGTTAGTGAAGTTCTGTTGAAGGCAGTTCTTTTATTACCCACAAAGAGAATACCATGATTAACAATCAATTTGAGAGGAGTATTAAAATAATTTGTAGCTCCCGATATAAGGATAAAATAATAAATGTTTTTCATCAAAGATCTAGAAACATTACTCTATACAGCTAAGCGAAATACCAAATGTGATACATCATCATACGAGAACAAGTAACACTCAATTATTAAGGTGAGTCCAAATATTATTAAGATCAGACTTGAGTGGAGTATCATAGTGTATGTGTGTGTTCTGGGTGGCTCCTCCAATGAAATAAGCCGGCGTAAAATACATGTGGCTCAAAGTCCAACATGATAACCAAAACATGATAACCAACATTAAAAACAACAGAGATCAATTTACCAGCAAAAGGATGGATATATTTGCATGGAATATAACATAATCAATAAACATGTGGCTCCCATATCCAATCCATTAAAGGTTGGGAATGTGACAATAATTTTGTAAAGCAAGGACAGTCTACGAAATCTATCATACTGCTGTTCTGTGTAAAATAATGATTGGTTCAAAAGTAAAAGAACTAATAGAAGTCACCAGAAGCTGATTAGCATCGTGCAGGTGGAGTTGAGAACACAGAGGTCTGGTGATAAATACAAAGTAGTAACGTAGAAGGGAGGCTCTTCCTGGGGGGCTGTGCATTTACAGAGCTTTGCAAAGCCTAAATTGGTTATCAAGAAATGATAGAGCTTCTGATCATAATTATACAGTGAAATATTGTTGCCCTCCACTGTTTTCCAAGATCGGTAATGTAATGATGTGGTGTTCTAGATCCCTCACCTATACAAAAGTTCCTTTAAAAGTACGGAAAGATAAGAAGCTACTCTTTAATCAGGCCCTCGCCACAGCAGAACTCCACATACATTAGTGATTCTGTAATTATGGTCTTCAGCTGGAAAAGTAAAAAGGGTTGCCTTGTGGGCCAATATTATTGTAGGTTATTCATGTCAAGTGAACTATATGTTTACGGATGATGGACTCAACAAGATATACCAGGACTGGTGGTAATTGTAGTTTATAATCCAGATATTGTGGTTTTTATACAGTCTCGGCATGTATGCGGTCAAAATCCATCAACTGAATATTGAAGGAGAAAGAAGTGTAGCCATCTTGATCTCTTCCAAATCAGATGCACTCTTGAATAGTACCCTTAAGTATAATTGTACAGATGGTGTTCAAACTATATGATATAGAAGACTCCTCTTTCATTAGGTGAGGGATATTGGGACTAACAGCAGAACTAGTAGTGCACACATGATATGCCTTTCTGTATTGTGTTTCCAGCATCCAAAATGAAAAACTGAATAAAAAGCTATTTTTAACAACATTCCAAATGTACTCCTTTACTATGGGAATGATGACGTTGATGCTATCACAGAGCATGTTTCTTCAGTTAGTAGGCTTCATCCGGTTCTCTTCAGGGGTTCTTAGTCAACTTCAGTTTTACCGGTGGCTGCCATGTGACTGTTTCAAATACAAGAGTTGGGTGGAATTGTGGACCCTGAGATATATTGTAATCATTGAGGATTAACTTGTATTAATATTAATCACTTGTTCCAATAGCTCATTGAGGATAGAATATGTAGAAACATTCCATAGTCATTTCTCACTTTTCTGTGACATATTTTTGAATTAAACTGAAGGATACATATTTAAAATATTGTTATAATGAAATAGGGCAATATCCCACTTCTTGCATATGTGAATAGCAATTTATGGCTCATTGTAAAGAGACCAGAGAAATGCAGTCACTTGTGCATCTGGGTACTTGAAAACGAAAATGTTGGCTCAATGGTTTCTTGTAAACTTTCAAAAAAGACCGTACACTTTTTTTCATTTCGGCACAAGAGATTTCATCCGTCCCTACTTGCTCCAGTATACTCTGCAAAAAAATGCATCATCTACATTGTGCTTCTTTTCTTTACACAAATATTCAAGCCTTTAATATTGAGAGCATTATTTGTCGTCTAGCAAAACAGAAATACCTAAACGTCCATTGCTTTGTATGTACGATATAATAAGAATACCTGTCAATCATTCTATTAAAATATAATTTAACACTCTGGTGTTCCTGTAGACAACTAAATTCATATCTGACACAACCTTCTCTTCCGCCGATATATCTATACAGCAAATGTTCTTCTCATATTATTATTTTATGTATATGGTTTGAAACATAGCATACAATAGTGGGGTTACCACCTAAAATCCCCATCTTGGGCAAGATTCAATGCTAAAGGTAAATCATATATTGGTTATTAGTTATTAGTAAATGAATAGCAATCCTTTCATAGGTTGTAATGGGAAAAATAAGATAACAGTGATACATTTTATTACAGATCGTGAATGTGGCCCAATATATGTCTATTTTTTCAGCGCAATTTGAGGATTGCTATTTACTAAGAGGTTAGTAGACATTTATACATGCATGGGATAGGCATATAGCTATTCTAAATCTAAGAAAAGACCACGGACCCATTAAGGTTTGTATCCTCGCAGCAGGAAAAATGGGCCGAATGGTTCTTCTTTCTCAAATTTTATGTTTCTATGTTCCAATTACCTATCCCCGTCATTGACTCTATATTATATGCAACTACACATGTCTAATTGTACATTTTATTTCCTGCAGTAAACATGAAGGTGAAATTATTTGAGTATTTTAATCATGTCAATAAGTTAGAAAGTATATGTTTCTAGAGTAACAGCAGACAGTAGTGTTAACACTAGTCAAGAAAGGAACCCATGTATTTAAATAGCAGTATTTATTAATAATATCTCAGTGTTCTACTTTACTTATCCCTGCATTTGCTAATGAATACTCATATATTGACTACCTTCTTATCTTGAATGTGGTTAAAAAATATGAAATTTCCTAGTAACCCGCAGAATATATATATTCAAAGTATATATTTTCCTATTTGTATGAAAAGGCATCAGGGTAAGGTAGAACTATAAAACCAAAGACATGTACATCAGCTGGCTACACAAACATGTGAATACTTAAAACTGCAAAATAAATATGTTTTTTAAACTAAGTTACCGAGATTTTTTTCGTACACATTAGAGAATACTTCTTAGATATCAATGATGATGACAGCTTTCTGGACAATAACAGTAATGTCTATGTTTGTGACACACTTTCATCGATTAACCAAGCTACTAATCCTGAAGACATTCTTAATGCTGATTAGTACCATGAAATAGTTAAAATAAAAGTACTAACTAATAATGAAATCAGGGCACAGTATGAAATATTCGGTTCTAGACTATGTGACTAATAATCTGATTCGCGGCACCGGGATTATAAAGATATGAACAAATATAGAACACATATTCACTAATGTTCAAAAGTTTGGGGTCTTGTATGCGCTAACATAATTGCAAAAGGGTTTTCTAATGATCAATTAGACTTTTAAACTTAAACTTGGATTAGCAAATACAGCGTGCCGTTGAAGCACAGGAGTGATGGGAGTGATAAAGGGCCTCTGTACATCTTTTATATTCCATTATAAATCAGCTGTTTCCAGCTACAACAGTCATTTAAAACATTAACGTCGCTGCATTTCTGATCCATTTTATGTTATTTTAATGGACAAAATTTGCTGTATTTTCAAAAACATAGAAATTTCTAAGTGACCCCAAGCTTTTGAACGGTAGTATATATATATATATATATATATATATATATATATACTCACACATACATTTCAGAAATCTGTAAATATATATGTTTTTCTTATCAGCTACTGAGCAGCAGTATGATTTACTCACAAGTAAGCAGCTTTCCCTTCTTCTAGTTCTTTGCTTTTTGCGCTGGAACCCGTCTTTTTGCCACAAATCCTCCTGGTGATACACATGAGTAAGCCACATTGTCTCATGAAGAAGCAACTGACATCAGTCACCACAAGTATAAGGAGAATGGCTGCTACTGCTAAGCCAATGACCGCTCCAACTCCAAGCCCGCTGAACAGAGTATCTGCAACGAGAAAAACATTTTAAATCACATTTAAAAACCAAAAACCAAAAACAAAACAAACGTTACCCATATAAGATAGAAGCAACATTCTGGTTTTCTAAGAGGCTTCATAACATGAGGCATTTGAAAAAAAAAATGGAATGGAGGCCATCTTTAAAGAAGAAGTCATGCCTGTTTTTTTCCATGCAAATTGGTTCATTCACTATTAAGAGAGAGTTCTCAGTTTGCCGGTGGCTTGTGTTTTTTTGCTTCTCTACTTCGGTATTATAGGTTGGTTTCTCTGGGAAAAATGTTAAGCTGGTCCATCTCAGTGCCACCGACCTCAGTTTCCACTGATATGTTCAGACAAACGGTACAATGTTTACGATGTTTTATAAAATGAACAGTCCTGCTAAAACGTGTGACAGATCCCCTTTAAGAAAGACAGAAACATCTTATGATTTCTGACTGTAATGAGAAGTAGCAACACAGGGGGGTCTGTGTGGAATTCATATAATGAATTCACTAATTTGATGTACTATAAATATGCATGCTGGCAAGATGCCAAGTGAGTAAATTGTAAGAAAAGTAACTAATGAAAACTGATGGCAATCCTATCAAAAATATGCCAAAATAATATAATTCAAAGCTTTATTATATATACAGCCATAAAGTGTTTTATATATGTTTATGTTTAAAAAAAAAAAAAAAAAACAGGAATATGCATGTGGGAAAAGTACATTGGGATCCATTTTACAGATGAGATGTAAAAATATTGTATGATTGGCTAGCTATTACTTTTAAAATTGGATTAAACTCTGACTAATGTTTTTGTGCAAAGCACAATACTGAAAGAAAGTTAATGCATTTCTGTGATTTAAATGATACATTTACTGATAAGCTCTACTGTCTATATGGCCACTGCATTTATTATATAACTACACTTATTGAACCTCTTTATTGAGTGCACCTGGGCTTAAGTGAAATGGTGAGTTGGCTTCTTGTCCAACGTGTGTGAGTTTGCTGCTGAAAGCTCATTTTTGCCAACTTGTAAACTCTTGCAATTTAATGAACAGACCTGGCTCTCCACATGATTAAGCACATCTTGAGTCGCAGGACAGGCCCTAATTAAGGAAGTCAATCCAATGTCCCATAATGAAGTGAAATGGAAAACAATGTGACCAGTCAGATGGCAGTAGTGGCAGGTGGTCACTCCAACCGGAGGAAAGGGCTGAGGCAATGTAACACAACATGAGAGAGAGGTGGAGGGAGTGTTACAGGTAAGGGCATGTGAATACTAAGGACTGAGAGCTTCATGGATTACCGATGGATGGGTCATTAAAAAGGCAAATTAAGCTTTTTGCTTTACAAGTGGGACTATTTGGTTGACAACCTAATGCACCTAGAGGGTGACTGGATGGAGTCATTCCCCCTCCAGGGAGGTTTAGGAGTAGGGTGAGTAAGTAGGGTTGTTTAATGTATGTATTATTAATTATTTTAACCTCCTTCATTACACCGTTTTTTTTCTTCTATATTTGCAAGTTCTAATGCAATTTGGCCTTAGGGAATTTGCGAGTTGGACTCCCATACAACTTGTGTACGTTTGCTGCTACAGACTTATTAAAAGAACTGTGCAAAGAACACATAGGTCATACATTCAAACTTGAAGAAAGGAATTGTTAGCTAAAGCAGCAAATGGGTTATTTACAGTAAGAACAATAAAGCTGTGGAACTAACTACCTACATATGTGGTGCTATTACATTCAACAGGTGCCCGAAAATATGGGCTAGGTTATTCTTTCTGCTAAAAAAGAACATAAAAAGATATATCTATCTTTAAGCTATAATAAAGGATTATAGCTTGCTGACCCAGAGAGAAATCAGCTGTATGTCAGGAAGGAATTTGTTCCAATTGGACGTTGCTTCAAGGTGTGTTCTTTCCTTTGTCTGGATAAACAGCAGGGTTAACCTTCAAAGACTTGTGTCTTTATTCATCCTTAATAACTGTGTAACTGTTACTATGTATCTAACACATATAATATTTACAACACAAATCAAGCATCATAAATATCACATACAAAACAATTAATGATTAGTTACTGAATGTTAGGTTCCCATCAGAAACCTTTGTTTCAATAAAAAGTAACAGTATGGAATAGAAACTCCAAATATACAATTAATGATGTTTTGTAAAAAAAAAAAATAATTAGATCTAACAAGAAAAGATTTAGCATTTACAATTTTTTTTAATTTAGATAAATATACCTTTCAATATGTTATAGACCTGTGCACGAGGCCCAAAATAATAATTATTATTATTATTTTGGCTTATTTGTTTTCATACAATGGATTTTGTTTCCTGCCCTTTCGGTTTAAAATGCACAAGTCTTATGTGTTCCTTTTTTTTTAAGATTATGTCCTAAAACGATTTAGCTATTTCTTAAGCTAGAATGATGTTCAAGTGTGTCCTCATTATTTCCTATCCTCTAACCTTCAGGTTTATATACAGAAAGTTTGATGTTTCCAGGAAACCCCAGTATGCTTGTGCATGATGTAAACCAGGCTATGAATATCTATACCAAATAGACAAATGACCCACAGATATGTTATCAAGTCACGTCATTTCCAAGTGTCTTAATAAGGCTTGCGGAGAAACAGAAAATGCTACATCGCAGGAAACATTTGCAAATTAACATCTTACAGGGGCAAAAAGAGTGACCTTATTAAGGTGTAAACAGTAATTTAACCCCTTTTTGGGTACATCTTTTTTTCTATGTATAATATGTATTAGTAATGTAATAGCGCACCATAAGTTCAGGTGTGTGTGGGCACTAGGACTTAACTCATTACTATCCTTGTTTCACTTTATGAAAAGTCATGGTGCTTTTGGTCACAATAAATCATAATAAGGTGTTTTTGTTTAAGAAAGTATATGTCTATAAGTCAGTTTTGAATAAAAATATTTATAATACATCAACTAATCTAAAATCTTACTGTAACTTTTGTCCAAGGACAAATCACAAAAATGATGTGGGGATAAATTGCCTAAGCCTACCCAGAACCATGTATTCAATATACTTTCCAACTGTATGTTATGTTATAGCTAGTCTATGGTTTATAATGAATTCTTAACTAATTCCTTAAGGATGATCTGAAAGCACTTCTGATGTACCTAATATGTATATCAGCCAGCTATTTTCTTGTTTCAAGGTAAAATCAAAAGAGGGATGGATGAGCCAAAGATCTAAAACTCTTAATAAAAGACTGATACCCGGAACATTTGTCTCATTGGCAAGATATGTGCTTTACTATCCTGGTCAAAGATTTGTCTTCTATTTGTGAAATTGTTCCAGAGACTATGGACGGCGACATGTGAAGAATTAATAAAGTCTTATCACAGTTAATCCCCATAAATACTGAACTTGAACGTATTGATTTAATACTTACACCTACATCTCCTAAAGGAAAAAAGATCTTGAAAAGCAACAAGATAAATGCCATTCACTTTATACTACCTCAGATATTCTTTTTTTTTTTAATTTAAATTGGACTAAAATAGTAAACATTATAAATTTCAAATGAACACTCTCAATAGAAACAAAGAAAAAACCTACAACCATGTTAGTTTAAAAAAACTATTCTATACCCAATTTAGCCAAAGTGCAAAGGCTTCTGTCGAGGTTTTCCTTTTATAAATATGGATTAATTTCTTTGCAGAGGCCATTAGGATTTATTATTATAGTTTATTGATTTATTATATTCCTCAGTGCTGTCCACTATAAGGCTCTGTACAATTAACTTGAAGAGACTGGATCCTGGTCAGGGAATAGAATATATAGAGCTATTAGTAAAAAGACCAATGACCTGATCTTGGACCATTCTCTCCCAGGTTCATCATTCAGGTCAATGCTATATCCAAGAAGTAAGAGTCATTTGGTCCATCTAGTCTGCTATTTTTTCCTAATGTAAACACGCAAACCTTAATCGATCCTTGGTCTTGTCTTAGATTCAGGATAGCCTCATGTCTATGCCTGGCATGCTTTTTGTGATATTGTATAATGTAGAAGAGCTATACTGGTAGTGTTTAGGGTTTGACACTCCACTATAGGGACTGAGCTAGCAAGAGGTGTTTGCAAGGCCTAAGAATATATTATGGAGCATGGGAGAACAAATAGGACAATACAGCATTTACAGAAATATTTTCTCACTGTTACATCAAATGTATTAAGTACCTTGAATACTGAAATATTGTTCAGTTGATACATCTGTTTAAAAGGTTATTGAGTAAAAAAAATATTATTTATTGTTTTATATAGCGCCATCAAATTCCGTAGCGCTGTACAATGGGTAGACAGGACGTAACAAGTATTATATAACATAACAGTTTGACTTACAGAAACAACAGGTGAGGAGGTCCCTGCTCAAACGAGCTATATTCTAGAGGGGTATTAACAGAAAATGTATATTACTGAACTTTTGGGGTGTGATTTAAAAAAAATGTCACTGGACAATATTGTAGTATAATTTAACATAGGATTTTTTTATTTAAGTCATTGTTTTTTTTTTTCTTTAATAATTCAAAATGTAAAAATAATTAAGTAAAACCATGAAATAGCTCAGACCCTTAATATCACACACTTGCCCCGTACATAATTTGAGCACAATAAAGTGTATTTTGGACAGCGTTTGCATAGCCTTCATGATGAGTTCATTTTTAAATTATTTTATGTAGCTTTATAGTCTATTATTTGTGCTTTAAAGTAATCGAATTAAGAGATGGTTTTATTTTTCATTAGTACTGCAAACTTGATCGATACCACTTCCCTCTGTAGACATTGAAATCCAGTATAACGTTTTAACACATGCAAAACCGAAGAATAAAACGGTTTCTCAGGTCATCGTGACTGTTTTGGCTGAAAACGAGCAACTGGCTATTAACTAAAGTGGTCTATTCGCTGCAAAATGAACGAGAATTAAATTCAAGTTGCATTGACTGCCAACTTCTAGTGAGTTGCTATGAAAAGCATCGACTTGTCAAATTACCCGAATTGCTGTGCAAGGTGACCGAGTTGTTTTGAGTTAAGCCAGCCATTTTACCTTCATAAAACAATTGGAACCCCAAACCTTTGTAGCTCCTCCAAAACTAATAATATTTTTGCTCTCATTTATTTTATTGTTACATACCATTTTTATTAATGTTTAGCTTATTTGTTGAAGTGTATTAATGCTAGTAATGTGTGTCTGGAAGCAAAGGGCAGATTTCTGCCTAGCACTTCTTTCTATAGAAACCATAACCTTCCTTAAGGTTTCTTTTAATGGATTGGGTACAGTTTGAGCCTTTATTCTTCGTAATGTAGCACTGAAGTATTCATTTACATTGTTCTGGGAAGGCTAAAAATATATGAAATACAATGCATGAGCTTACCTGCAATAATATTAGGTTTTGGTGGCATTGTAAATTCATAGGTTGCTGGTTCAGAATGACCAAGCCTATTTGTCGCAGTTATTTGAACTTCATATCCCATATTCCACTGTAGATGTTCTAAAATAATGTAGTCTTTATTTCCTAGAACTTTTTTTTCAAGCCATTGATCTTCTTTATCTTTCTGTGAATGATAAAGAACCAACTTTATTAATCTGTTTTAAATAATAACAGAATGGTCAACAAAACATAGCATTAGTTTGAAAAAATAATTTGTGTTCCAATCAGTTTAACATAGAATGTGCCAATAAAATATATTTCTAGAAGACATGTGTATAGCTCTGCTTTTTGTTCTGGAACCCCATGCCAGCAAAACCTTCTACAAATAATTCTTTTAAAATATATAAATCACAAAATAGTAAAGATGAAGATTGCTCCTTTAGTATGTAAGGGCTGCCATTGTTTGCCAGTATGGAAAAATATCATGATGCTGTAAAATGTGCAAATTAAAAGAATGTAGCAGGTCTATAGCCATGGATTGGTCAATTAAATAAACTATTGGACGCAACACACCAGTCCATTTGGTCACTGCAATGGAAAATCTGCTAGTGGATACTTATTGGTCTTTGTATTGGTATTGGTGAGTAATATTATAGTTAGTGTCCTTATTTTGGAATTTTAGTTCTCTGTGGGTGGGTACTGTCCTAGTTTGGCAACCACCAGGGGGCTGATCATTTTTGTTTGGCAACCACTAGGGGGCTGATCATTTTTGCAGATGTTCTATTTTGGTTCATATTTTTGTGTTAATGAAACCCTGGATGCAAACTGAGAGGTAACTTCTATAATTGTTCTTTAAATGTTGAAACCTTGGCAACCTCAAGAATCAAGAGACTATTGGTTTATATTAAGGAAACCTATTAAAAACCCAAAAATATGACAAATTATTACTCAAAATCCATACCCTTTATCTCTGTCAACACAAAGATCTGAACATTTTTTTTAAAATACTCACACTTCGATATTTTATGACGTAATTCAGAATTGGGGCACCTCCATCATCCTGTTTTGTGATGCTTAGTTTAAAACTTTTCCCACCACCTGGTTGTCCATGAACATATGGTGGGCTTGGTTCACCTACAAAAAATTAAATAATTACTTATAGGACTTAGTGAAAAAGAAGGATTAGGAAAAAGGGAAAGTAGTGAGAAATTTGGTGGGGTGTTAGTAGGGTTACAAAAAAACAAAAGATTGCTTCTTTTTCCTGTCCCAGTAGTGGCCATAATGAGAGCACGTCAAGTCTAAAGAATATATAGCACTTTGGCTTCAGGAAACCTATCTTTTTTATTTTTACATGAACTTGTTAGGTACTGGATTTTGCTGGATTTCAGTAGATTGCAGTTTGTGTTGCTGCTTTCATAATTGCACATAAGCCTTCTAGCTTTTTTGTTTGACTCATCTTTTGTTCTTTGGAATAAACTAGACTTGTCGTTTAGTATTCTATGCTATGAAGCTTGCGTGTGGTCTTTTTCTGTCTCATAGGTGATGCTGGGAATCTACAACACTCAATGTACACTTCATTAGGTACCCATCTAGTACAGTGGTCTTCTGATGCGGTAGTTCATCTACTTCAAGGTTCAATGTACTGTGAATTTAGAGAAGTCGTTCTTCACATTATTGAAGCAAAGGAGTGGTTATTTGATCGTTTGTGGTTGTTCTAGTTATTCTCCTCTGGCCTCTGTCTTTAGAAGAAAATCTCTAGAGGTCAGCTGCATTTGAGATGCTGAAACCACCGATTCCTTAAAATGCCTAGGCTGCTTGGCTATGCACACATGGTTTATATATTGAGCTGTTGCCATGTGAATTGCTTTTTGGCTATTTGTGTTAATGACCAGGTATAACTAATGTGCCAACTTAGTGAACCAATTATATACCAGTTTGCAAACAACTGAAACAAATATTAATACATTATAATAGAAACATAATAGTAAGAAACACGTACTATCATCTGATTATTTCATGCTAAAGAAATGCCCTGAACCTTGCGGCTTCTAGTACATATATACAGTATGGCCTGGCGCAGATAAATAATCCCTGTGTTTTCATGGCATATATACATTTCAGACTATTTCTGTTACTGAATATTGTTATAAACAATGACACAAATTATAGTGCTCAACCTCAGCTATTTTTAAACCCTAATCGATCTTAACAGTATTAAAAAAATGGGTGGTTTGTGATCCCACTATAGTCCTTTGGTCTATCCTGATCTTTTATATAATAAT
The DNA here is from genome assembly GCF_027358695.1 of Spea bombifrons. Taxonomy (NCBI): domain Eukaryota; kingdom Metazoa; phylum Chordata; class Amphibia; order Anura; family Pelobatidae; genus Spea; species Spea bombifrons. The sequence continues at coordinate 11,748,440 of NC_071088.1, forward strand.
AATAATAATAATAATAAATAATACGATAGACAAAATGGAGGTGTTTCCTTAAAACAATTATAAAATAACCACTAGATCCTTTCATTAAGAATTTAATAACCATATTATCTAAAAACTGAGTCTCAATTTCCCAATTAAAAAAAGATGTCTTTCTACAAATAAATAAAAAGGTTACAATAACATTAAAAGGTCAATCCGTAGCAAATTGACTTTGTTTCACAATATAATTATGCCTTTGAGGACAGCGAATGTTATCATAAACAGACACTAGTAAATACTAGATTGTGATCCAATTACCTGAGAGAAGCATGTTGACTTTTAAGAGACCCACAACTTTAAAGAGCTTCTGGCGCTCAGCTGAATGTCAAGCAAACACTTTAAATCAGATAAATATAATAAACTTTTGTTTGTTTTCCATTATCTTATCTTTAAGTCACCAAAAAATGTGGAAAAAGTATATATACAACTTTGTGTCTACAGCAAAACTTTGAAATCAATAAACAGGTAGCATTTTGTGATCCTTTTATTTCCCAAGAGGTTTCTTACCAAAAAAAAACCCATATAGTGTTTAAAATTGATTTGATGTTTCCACCAATAACATAATTCTTGAATATAGAATAGAATACATCTGCATGTTTATAACGTATTCAAATTTGGCTTAATGCTTTTAACAAGGTCTCCATTAGACTTGTTCATTTAGATTTGTACGAAATCTTGCTTTTGAATGAAAACTGCCTGTTTCTTGTGCTTGTAAGCATCTCTGATAACGAGGGCGATCCCTGATGAAACTGCCAAAAACGAATTAAAAACGTGTCAAAACGTTGTTAGGTTTTGTCCATTTGTTGCCACATGTAGCTGGTGCAAATGAACAAGTATTAGATAAATAAGTGTGCAGACGCCATTTTAATTTGTCATTAGGACCAGTTACAGACTGATGAGAGTTGGGGCGCAAGGCAGTTAGTGAAAGTTAGCTTAGCAGAGGCTGAGATTGATACTCATTGCTCAAAAATTTACTGATATGTGTGAATGAATGATTATGTATTTATATATGTATGTATATAAGTGTGTGATAGCAAGGATCTGGATGTGTAAGTGGAGGGAAAATATGGCACAGGCAGGTTGTTTGCAGGCAAATATTGCACAGGCAGACTGTGTAGGGGCAAAGATGGCATAGGCATGGAGGCTGTTGGGGCACTGACTTGTGTAAGAGGAGGGCAAATATGGCACAGGCAGGTTTTTGGGGGACAAAGATGGCACAAACATACTGTTTAGGGACAAAGATTGCACAGACATGATGTTTGGGGAAAAAGAAGGCAAGTCCTATGTGTCCACTCTGGGCGCTAAGCAGGTCCTGTGGATGCAATCTGGATCCTGGGGCAAGTCCTGTGTGGGGCAATCTAGGTGCCGGGGCAAGTTCTATGTGTAAAATCTGGGTACCAGGGCTGAACTTTGGTGTGTGTGACCTTTGTCTGCAATGATGCATTATTTATTGATCTATCCTTCAATGCTGAGTTCACATGTGATTTTCAGTTGATCTATACCTGCAAGGCTGGGTTTGTATGTTACTCATTTGTTCTATACCTGCAATGCAGGTAATTTCATGCAATTCCATGTGTTATTTATTTAATCTGTGTCTTATTCAGTTGAACTATACCTGCAATGCTGTGTTTCCATGTGCTGTTTATTTGATTAATATCGGAACTACATAAGGGAGGAAAAGAGAGGCGTGACACAGTGAAAGGTTGGGGCAAAGAGACTCTGAGGGTGATGGCAAGGGAGGGGATATCATGACGGTGGCCCGCACCAGACCCACACCATTCATTTACTAAGAGAGTGGCATAATATTATGCTCATCCCCACCCTACGCGTGTGGCGTGAGGACATATCACAAGGAGTCACACTAGGGTCAGAAGGAAGGAAGACCGCACTGGCTGCTACAGTCTCCTTCTATTCTTCAGTGTCAGTGTGGCAAGTAATTTGTTAAATGTGATAAATCAAACAAAGACACCGGTGATCCAGGCTGACAACCTAGGTTCTTATAGACACAGCCTGACAATGGTAGCACTTGATGCACTTTAGCACTGAAGAACAATATGTTTCCTTGCATTCTCAGCATGCACCTGATCTTAGTTGAGACTTCATATCTAATGTAGAGATTGCTAACTATACACAATACTGAACGAGAGCTCTAAATAGGGTGAGCTGGTACTTGTTTTTGTTTTGGTCACCACTGGAGAGATGAGAAAAAAAGAAGGATGACATGTATTCAGGTTTTTCAATACAAAAAATGTAGATCATATTTGAAATATTATACTATAAATCTAGAGGCTTTCTTCAGACATTCTTTGAAATATACTAAACTCTCTTTGAAAACGAGAGTCTGACCTCCAGATTTCAAATTGGACAGCTAGAATGTATACTAGAAAAACAAAAAATTTTCAACCACAGGACATTCTTCTAAACAACGACTGTTTGCAACAGCCTAGTTTACACAACTGTGACTGTTGATAATATAAGGAGGATACTTTATGGCACAGCAACAATTATGAAATAAACATGATCTTGCATAAATAGAGTAGCTAAAACTTGGTTTTAAAAATATTGTTATTTAGATTTGACAAGACTCAAGAGAAGCGAATAATAGTAGTAATGATAGAGTTTGTTAAATATTATGGTTATTTACATTAGCAGCAAGCTATTTTTAATGCCATGGTTTATATTTCGTAGTATGTATGCTGGTAACTCCCTCTAGCACAGAATTCCTGGGCTATAATTGAGAGGCTGTCCCCTTGACCCTGCTCTTTTGTGGAAGTTCTCCGATTAGGCCAGAAGAATGCAGACACAATCGTTTTTTGCACCTCTCTCTCTCCGTGAATCTGTCTGCATTATTCTAGCCTATTGGAGTACTTCTGTAAAAAAGCGGTGCCACGAGGAAAGCCTCTCCTCTGTTCCTCCAATCAGGGTAGAGGACGTTCGTGGAGGCTCCGCCCTTTTGTGGAAATGTCCCCGGAAGTTTAGTTCACAAAGACACAGACAAAGAAAGAAGACTGGGGAGAAGCTGTGAAGACTCAGATCCTCTGTGTGCCAGTGTGGCACCCCTTAATGAGTGGCACCCAGGGCGGACCAGTCCCCCACCCTCAAGTAAGCCACTGGTCTGAACACCTATATAACTTTTGAGCAATATTTGGCATTCACTATAATTACAATGTAAGACACATTATGAGGATCAATTAGCTCATAGAAAGGTTTTCAAAAACAACAGTAAAAGATATATCATCTTGTAATTAAAAGAATATTTAGTATTGCCCACCCTATATACTAACATTTTTTTCAATTATGTAACATTTTGACAATATATTCCCCTTGAACCAAATTGTATACACTGACTGCCATCCTATTAAGCACATCTGACTACACCAGATACTCAGCTACAATTTCCATAGAACGTCCGGCTCTGGAAACAAGCTGAAATTCCACACACCATATTCTACAGCTCATTAACAGTTACCGTGGAGATAAGGTTAAGGAAACATAAGTTATTTATTTATTTTTAAGTACTTTAAATAATTCATCCTTATTCTATGTATTTTTTCTCCACTACAGGCAGGCCCGGACTGGGACAAAAAAATAGGCCCGGGCATTTAAGCCAGAGCATTTTTATTTAAAACATCGGGGTTTTTTTTTTAACTTTACTTAACATCCTCCATGTTAAATAAAGTTAAGCCCTGTGCGGCCGCACAACCGTAAGGCCGGCCCTGGTGGGGGCTTCCCGGCCCCTTAGAGTGGCGAACCCGGTCGCAGTTGCGGTGGGCTTAAGGGGCAGGTGCCCCTTATGCCCTGCGTTAATGAGGCCGCATAGGCCCAGTCAGTCCGGTCCTGACTGGGCCTATTTTAAGGTAGGAGCCTGGAGCTGCAGCTCCATCAGCCCCTAAGTCAATCCGGCCCTGCCGCGGCCCAGCCCACCGGGGAAATGCCCGGTGTGCCCGATGGCCAGTCCGGGCCTGACTACAAGTAACATTTATGAGGCAGACTCTCTATCCTCATATATTAATTCTCGTTATAATGTCTGAAGACCTACTGCACTTGCATTACTTCCACCATTCTGAAGCATAAAGAAAGCTATTCTAGATCCTTCCTCTGTATAACTGGAAACATCTACATACAGAGAGAGAAGAAACGTATCGTATTTACTTACGAACAGGAAGTGTCTGAAAAACTTCAGTTTTGCTGTATTCTCCTTGTCCTTTTCCATTTACAGCAGCGACTTTGACTTCATATGTTGTGTTTGCTTCCAAATTTCCAAGAACCACGATTGCTATGTGAAAAAAAAACATTAGCCATAACAGCGGCATTTAAACCCTAAATATAATACAGTGCATAGCTTATAATTATGACATTAAATGTTTTGTTCAATTGTATTGTTCAATTTTTTCCATGCATTGGAACAATTGTGTTTTGTCAGAAAAGAGGATTTCTTTTTATTCATTTCATACAGTTGTGTGGGCTTGAATTAGAAAATTACAATGTGCATATTATTCTATCAATATAGAACATTAATAGCATTATACAATGAATAGACAAAGTATTATGGATATTACTTGATTTTATTTTGTCTTGTACTTAAATCCCCTGAACATAATTTACATCAAAGCTAAGCAATGCTAGTGCTTGAGTGCCACCAACAGGCAAGCTTTGAAGCTTAACTCATCCTTAACAAAAGCAGATCAATTAGGTTGTCACATGAGCTACTAATAGACATGCTTCAGATTTGAAAAGCAAAAGAGACGACTGCTGAGAATCTCTCCAAAAGTACTACCTGCATTATTTTGCTTTGGATATAATTATACATGTGTAAACTCTCATTGGAAACACTCATGGCTATATACATGACATTTAAGAAATGAAATACAGAAAAATTTAAAGGTAGAGAAGAAAAAAGTAGTCTCAAATAGAAATTTTAGGTTAGTTTGTGACAAAAGAAAAATGCTGATCACACTCAGTGTTATTGAGGTTGGTGTCATTATCTATAGTTAATAAATTGCAAGAGGCTGCATTGCCAGCATTTGGATTCTCATTAGACTTGTGCATTTAGATTCTTACGAATTGCAAATTTACCACATTTTGGCAATTTCAGTGATAACAAAGTCACAAAAACAAGACCAGACCCTCCAATTGGGAGATGACATCACCAAAAGCACCCTTTTTTCCTAAATTCAAGTTAGAGCAAAATGACAGCACTTTTGGTGACGTCCTCTGCCTTGATTGGGGGATCGAGGAGAAGACATCACCGCAAGCGCCACAATTTTGGCGGAAGTTCCTGCTAGATTATGTCTGCAGAGATGCGGATTAAGATGAGATTGAAGTCAATAGATTGAACATAGAAGAGGGAAGAGAAAAGATAAAAGAAAGAAGATGAAGAAAAAGATGCGGACGTGGTCGCCAGAAGCGGAAGTGGCCGGTAGAGAAGGTAGGGAAACATTTTGAAGCATGAGAGAGAGTGAACAAGAATGAGGGTGTGAGTGAATGTGGGCACCGGGTCATAAATTTAATTTCAGAATTTAAAATTCCCCGAAATTTTTTGCCAATTCAAATGGGTAGGGAATGAAATTCATTGCCTACAAAAAACGAATGGGCCAAAAACGAACCAAAAAATGTTAGAACCTTTTTTGGCCCATTTTCACTTGTCTAATTCTCATGATAATCCATATGCTGACACAATGAAAGGGTCTGTATTCTACAGCATTTTATATTTATATAGGTAAGTTTGATGAGTCATGGGAGATATTGTTCAGTAACAACTTCTGGAAAGAAGAAGGTGTGCTATGACTTAGAAAGTCACTAAAATACAGATTTTGTAATCTAACATAATATCCTAATCAAAATCCTAAACAATATGAAGTGGTGGTAGCCAAAACTACCATATGGATTTTTTTTTTACAAAAATAGAAATTAAACATTTTATTTATATATAGTTAAATGGTTAATTGCCAATGTATCAAGCAAAAAAATTGCAGCTTTTAAACTTGCTCTATGTCCTTCATTTTGCGTGAATATTTTAAATTAAACAAATTAAAAATTATAAAGTGGTATCACCAGATGTCTTTGATCTATGGTATAACACTGACCCAATGCTTCAGTGTTAATTATTTCACATCATTTTCCTGATTAACCCTTATGACCTTGTATATTAAATGAATATGCACATTTAATAATACATTTCTGCTACAGTTTGTTCACATGCCAAGTTTCACACTTTACAGACCCATTTGCTGAAGAGTGAGATCACACTTCCTCTTTTAAAATAATAATCTACTGTTTGATTGACACTAATTGTGACATTATGTCAGCTAAAAAATGTACTTTTTAAGTTTGAAATAACAATTAAAAAAAGTTGTATTGTGATCTGATGTCTGAAGATTCCCTCAAATAATATAGGGCTCTAGGAAAACGCCACCGATAATTGATGCCTTAATGTCATTATATATCAACCAATACTATGCAGAAGGAAAAAATGGCTCTTCCTTTATTTGCAGATTTGTACGATATGACATTGATTTAATTTGGTGAAAATAATGGTACCTTGCATTCGTTGTTTTTCCAAGTTGGAATAAAACGCTACAAAATCGTTTTGATTTTTTGCCAATACAGTACAACAATGCAACAAACAATGAAGGCTGTCTTTTTGTTAGAAGAGCAAAATGAAGGTAAACATATGTTCTCTTTTATAAGTTAAGCAAAATGCTCTCACGTAGTAGAACCCATTAGCACTATTATTTGTCCACAGAAAGCATCTAACTGGTTAAATTACAACGCTACTATTTCTAGAGTTAAAATATATCAGGTCTTGTATTTAGTATGCCATTATTCCAATTATAATTCAGGGTTTTATTTGCTATTTAATTAGATAAGACCTAGTTTTTATTCTTTTGTCCATTTCATTTCCCTTAGTATTCAGCAAACCGAATTATAATTTTGCTTTTTATGCTTCCTCAACAAAGTAGAAGCTCTTAAAATATTAGGATAGTACCTCTTGCTTAAGAACATTTTATTAAAATTAAGCTCTCTGCACCATTGCATTTACTTGTTGCTGTGAATTATTATTATTTACCCGTGTAATTGAAATACTAAAGTCTCTCTATGTATATTTTGAAATATTTGCTCGAGAATTTGAGGCATTCCCTACAAAAGTTGTTTATCCCCAAACCCTACTTATCAGTGATGGCTATATAGCAGAAACAACGTTCCACATTCAATTCTGGGTTAAATATTTGGACTTACTTTGAGTTCCATGGGAGCGGACAACTTTCCAAACTTCCGAAGACACTTCCTTGTAATCCATTTGGTAATGATGGATAGGTACTCCTCCATGAGAGTCCGGCTTATTGAAAAAAATCTTGGCATATGCTTGTGACAACTCTATAACACGCAAGCCAGAGGGACTGGAAGGCACATCTTCAAAAAATAAAAATAAAAAGCTTAAGAAAACAAAAATTTGTTTCAAACAAAAGACAAGACAAACGTTTTATTAAGCTTTTGTAATTTGTCTTACTGGCCTTATAAACACTTACAGTAGGAGATGCTTTTGTTGTATGCTAGTCAAACTCCATTCACAGCTGTAATTGTTTCGATATGCATCACGTAAGGTATTCAATCTTTTAAGTGTTTCTTGTACAGACAATTCTATTATAACATCACCCTTGTAAAAGCTTTATCTTCGACACTGAATCCAGTTCATGATCCACTAACTTTGCCCTGCCCAGAAACTTATTATATCACATAATAATAATAATGATAATAATAATATGAATACTAATATGAATAATATATCACTTGGCTTTTTATCCTTCACTATAAGCACCATAAGGTCGCATCCAGTGCCACGAAAGAAGAAAACACGGGGGGAACTATGTAAGCATCTTAGAACCGGTGTGATATCAAGAAACTATTGTGATATCAAGAATATGCATTGCCAGCCATTTTATATTTTGGTAATTTCAGAAGTGGTAAAATGGTTTAGCAGAAACACAACCCTCTTAGCAGTGTAACAATATTAAGAAAACAACAATTGTGGTGTTAACAAGCAGTGACTTTTTACTTGTTTTTTGTTTTAAGACCTGGAGTTCTTACAAAGGTGTTAATCTCTAAATGTTGTCACCTTTAGCAACTGGATTCACATAAGCTAATTAGGTTTCACTTGCTTGGTACAATTAAACAGTTTGGCACTCATTTTACAACATATGATGAAAGCTTAACATTTTTTACTTTAATAATGTAATATTAACGAGATGTAATAATGAGGACCATCTTTAATTATTTTTCCTATTATTTTAAAATAGGTCTTTCCATTCTCACATTCAATTAGATCACACTTTCACTGTTGGTTTTTCAGATCATGTTAAACCTCTTTAGTTTAATAGATATATTTTTCATGTAAGAAGGCAAGCATGTATTTCTTGCAGAATGTTAAATTTTCTATTTACTTACTGTTATTAATTAAAGTCTATGGTTGATGGGTGGATACAAAAACTTTCTATTTTGTAGGCATTTAGTGGAATTTTTTCTACATAAAATATAACAGTTTTATTTAGCTGTAGTTTCATACTTAATATTTTAAGCAGGATATTGGTTACAAGCTTGATAAATGCATACAATACATGTCTATAATAGTTAAATTTATATGTGAGTTTCACAAAAAGAAAATCGACAGATAAATACTCTAGTCAGATATGGGCTAAATGAGGTCTACCTTACTTAGAAACATAGAATTTGACAACAAATAAGAATCATTTGACTCCTCTAATTTGTTCATTTTTCCAGATGTAAGACTCAAATCTTAACCAGTCCTTGGCACAAATTTATTAAAAAAAAACAAAAAAACAAGAATAACTTTATAAAGTTATTCCCGCCTCCCTGTGACTCTCACTCATTCACACAATTCATCCACACATTAATTCATTCATTTTCTTCCTCATTCACATATTTCATGAATTTCTAAAAACGTTTTCATGTGTGACCACTCGGCGCCTCTTTCTCTCCTCCTCTCCCTGCCGCCGAGAAAAGCCCAGAGGGGGCCCCAAACCGGCAGTATGACTGCCAGTGGGCCCACGAAGGTTAGTGGGCCCTGGGCAAATGCCCACTGCATTTATCTACCATCCTCTCAGTAAAGTAAAACATCCGTACATTACATCTAAGCCTCTGACCCTTTCCTTTTAGATTATGACCTCTTCTGCACATTTTCTCCTGCTGTACGAACCTCAAAACCAATTTGGTCCCTGGTCCTGTAAATGAAAAAGTCTACTCTATATAACATCTCCAATTATTAAGTACATTTTATAGGCAGGCTTGCCCTATCTAATTGTACTGAAACTGGTGACAAGGTTCTCACAGTACAGGGAGATGCCACTCTATAACATTTTCATTTATGAAGAACATTTTGTCAGGAACCAGATGTTCACATTTTTATATTAAAGTAGATGAAATATAGCAATGTTAAAAAATAAATGACAATTCAACAGACTTAATTATTTAATTCTGTAATATTAAATCTAATGTGGAATATAAAATATTTATAAAAGGCATCAATAATTATCAATGAGGTTTCATTGCTCTATTTTTCAGTATTTTTCAAATTATAACCAAGCACAATTCTACTGCTTCCTGTTCAAAAGGATAATGTCACATAAAGTTGTACTTACCAGCCAATGAAAGTATATATTCCTGAATTCTAGACCCTATTGAATTGATCGCTGTACAGTTATAACGTCCAAAGTCATTATCTGATAATGGTGTTATCTTAAAGGAAAAGAGAGAAAAAAATACATTTTTTTTTCTTCAATAGTAAATCTCTAAATATAATAAAACAGAAAAAATATATTTAAAAAGTCAATTACATTTTTTTCCTTAACCCTTTAAGGACAATGGGCGGTCCCTAAACCCATTTAAAAATGCATTTTGAGCCCATACATGTACGGGCTTTGTCATTAAGGGGTTAAATAAGAAAAAGAAAAATAATAATAATAATGCATAGTCATTACCATTAATATTGTTGATAATAGATTGCCCAATTTAAGTGCTATGTACATTCCTACTTCTTTGACTTATCAAACCAAATCTACAGTGTTTGAAGCCCTCTGTAGATATATGCAATTATCTTCAATTGTTATAACATTCAGTGTTGTGTCCCAAAATATCTTCGGTTTTTGCCTTTGTAATTATAGCCCTTTGAGTACTGAAGCAGTTCTCAAAACTGCAGAAGAATCTTTGTTGTGTGATTTTCTTCATTTTCTTGCCAACGGGTTAATATGGGCATACCCAACAGGAAACATGCGCACATCTACATATAGCATGACCTCAAAACACATAATGATGTCATTATTTTAAAAAATATATATGTTGGACCGCTACAAAAATGTTAATGTTCCTTACGTCATGGATTGGATGCTACAAAAAAAGATATTATATTTTTCAACTAGACATTCAAACCTGAAACATTTTTCATCTAATAACCTTTTCTGTAGAAGGGCTGGAAGACATTTTGAAGATCAAAATGCAAAAAGCTTTATTTTAAATTTTTTAACACCCATTGAAAATTGGATAGGCAGAAACTCTGTGTTCAATGTGCACAAAGGCCCTAAACAGCTTAGACGTTGAGCCCTCTTCAAAGATGCTGCTGGGACATAATTGCTTTTGAATTTTAATATTTTTTTGGGGGGGATATTTCAGTAGTAATGAACATAGTTGTGTGGATACATGAGAACTCTTAAACGTAAAAAGATCCTTGATATCCTGTATAACTGTTTGTAAATTACAATAAAATATCAAAAATGCCCTATGAAGTAACGACCCAGATTTCACATTTTTATATTAAAGTAGACGAAAGATAGCAATGTTGAAAAATAAATGACAATTCATCAAAAACGTAATTATTTAATTCTGCAATATTAAATCTTATGTGGAATATAAAATATTTTTAAAAGGCAACGGTCCCCAACCCAGCTGCCAACACATGCACAGAACATTATCGCAGAATAAATACACTTAGTACATCAGTAATGTTAATATATATATAGTACTGTGCAAAACTATGATGAAAAAAATGATGTCAAGTAAGAATGCTTTCACAAATAGACATGTTATTTTAATCATTTAAAAAAAGGAAAAGTGAGTGAACAGAAGAAACATCTAAAAAATCATAAAATCAGCATTTTTGCTTTAAAACAGCATCAATTCTTTTAGGTGCACTTGCGCATAATATTTTAAGGAATTCCCTATCTCTTCAGACTTTCTCCCTCACACAGACGCATTTCAAAAGCTCTCTCAAAACCTACCATTTTCTAGAAGTGTACAAACTGTTTTCCTAGCACTCAGCCAGCATCCTAATCGAGGCACTTAAACAACCAACAGCCTCTACAGATCATCGTGACTCGATCAACTCATCCCTATCCAGGCAGTCCTCTCCTACTGTTTCACTTCCCCCTCAACCACCGACTAGACTCTAACTTCACAAGAAAGGACCCTTCTTCTCCTTTGTATCAGTTTGTTATTGTGTGTGGATTTTAAACCACACACAATTTTATTAACCCTGTAGTAACAGCACTATGAAATCTGCCGGCACTATATAAATAAATGTAATGAACTCTGCAGGTATGTTGTTCCAAGAATCTTGGAGAACCAAAGTTCTATGGATTTAGGCAGCTTTTGTCTCTTCTTTTCCATGTAATTCCAGACACGCTCGATGATGTTGAGATCAGGGTTCTATGGGGGCATGTCATCACTTCAAGGACTTCTTATTCTTTACCTTGAAGATAGTTCTTAATGCCTGTGGCTGTATCTTTGGGGTCTCTAAGAATTGAGGAGACCATTAATTCTGACCAAATCCCAAACTTCATTTGCAGAAATGCAGCCACAAACTTGCAAGGAAGCTCTACTATGCTTCACTGTTGCCTGCAAACACTCATTGTTGTACTGCTCTCTAGCCCTTCGGCAAACTGCCTTCTGCTACAGCCAAATATTTCAAATTCTCACTGATCTGTCCAGAGCACCTGCTGCAATTGTACTACGCGCCAGTTCTTTTGTTTTTGTTAATAGTTGAGTTACTTAGCCTTGTATCATGTCAGGTATGGCTTTTTGGCCACAAGTCTATCATGAATACTTCTGACCAGACTTCTCCAGACAGTAGAAGGGTGTACAAGAGTCCCACTGTTTTCTGTCAATGATGATGTGTCTTGCATTGGCCGACCAATACGTCTACGGTCCCCAACACTGTTTGTTTCTTTGTGTTTCTTCCATCGAGCTTGGACAGAACATCTGGAAACCACTGTCTTTTTTTAAATTTATGCCTGGGAGAGACCTTGCTAATGCAGTATAACTATCATGTGTATTGGCACTGTGCTCAGTCTTACCATGGTGTTGACATTAAACTGTCAGCAACTTTGTTAGTGAGTTTGGCCGTTCCTCTCTCAGTTTTATTCATTCTACACAGTTGTTTCTGTTTAAGTTAATGATTTGTGTTTCAACCTACATATTAAATTGCTCATTATTAGCACCTCTTGGGTATAATTGTTTAACCATAATTATATGCTTAAAAATTCCATGACTTTGTGCAAGTTTACCTTGAAGAATTGATTTGAAGGCAAAGGGTGGTGACACCAAATCTTGATTTAATTTAGAACCAATGAGGGCCGTTGCCATGTCTATTTTTGAAAGCATTCTTACTTTACAGCCTTTTTTCACACCTGCCAATTTTTGTTTTAATGTTTAGCATACTAGCATCATTAGGTTTCTAAAGTTCTAAACCCAATGATTTATGTAATGTCAGTTAAATATATTCCATCACTACTTATACTGCCACATGCAAAAAACAGATATATCCATTATCATAATTGAAAATGTTTGGGGAAAAAATCATAATTACAGAAGGAAAATGTTTTCCAAAAAGAAAACATTTTATTTAATATATATTCTTTAAATATTTAATATATTACCCAGTGAGATATTACTCACAATGATTAACTTGCACATACCTCCAGCAGTATCCTCTTTCCATCTCTATAAGTTTTTATATTTGTTATGTTTCTTGCAGGTAACAAAATTTTATCTCTGCTCCAGTAAAGAGATGACGGTGGATTTGAATTCACATCACAACTGATATTAATTGGGTTATGTTCCCAAGAATAGTAAATTGTTTGATTGGAAACAAACTTTGGTGCATCTATAAAGTTGGAAAAAGAAAACATAAATTCAGAGTATAAAAGTGAAAGAGGAGACACACAATGCAGGCACTGTAAACATTTCATGAATATTTTTGGTTTAGGAAATAAAGCATGTGGTGACATTAAGCTCCTTTCTTTACGATTGCCAAACATATCAGTATGCTGCCTAACACCTACAACACTCTGGTTATATGATTACATTATATACCATATAAATGGTGTAGTTCCAGTGTCTTCAACACAAGATATTTTTGTATAGCTGTGTTAATCTCTCCACTATTTCCCCAAACCCTCCAGAATTTAATAATCCCCGGATCCTTACCTATTAACCCCTTAGTGATATTTCTGCTCATATCTCCAAATACTTCCCTAACCATGCTCTTGGCCCATGACTTTGTCCTTCCTCAACCATTATCACTTCTTCCTACCTAAGTTCCTAGGATTTCATCCACAAAGTGTATTCTGTTTCAGCACCTTCTAGGTATGCAAGCAACTGACTTCTCTAAGTCACCCTCACTACGATCAAATCATCCTTCCCCAAGCATTCTCCTTCACCTTCCTAATATATTATAAGCTTGCAAGAGCTTATAATATATTATATGTGGTCATTGTATCCTTTATTTTATTCATTTTGTAAATGTGTACTTTTATGGTTACTTTTGTATATTTTTCTATCCTCATTGTAGTAGCATTATTGAATTTGTTGGAGATGTATAAATAAAATTATGATATTAAACATTGTTTATTTGCTCCTTATACAACACTTTAGGAAATATTGAAAACAATGGTATTTTTTAAAAAATGTGAGTCTGGATAGGCAAAAATTCTGGTTTTATACACATGAAATAAAAATGAATGCTCTTAAAGATCCATATTTTTAATACTTTCACTGATAAAGCCATACTTTGAAGCTAGGGACATTTATAGCTAACATTAGCATGTTAGGTCACTATAGTTGCATTATAACTCATCACAGATACAACAGTAGTGACCCTGCTAGTATCCATGCCATTAATAACACTAGGGCTGAAACAACTAATCGATAAAATCGATAATAATCGATTATGAAAATCGTTGTCAACGAATTTCATCATCGATTAATCGGATCGATTTTTATCGATTATAAAAAGAGGTTTTTTTCAGAGCAAATGCTCTGAAAAACTCCTCTCTTTATATAATCCGACCTCAAACAGAGATCGGATTATAACACCGGAATCCAGATCCCCCGCAACGCTGCAGGGGACCTGGATTCTCCTCACTGTCGGCCGGTCTCTCACTTCCGTCTCTCTCCCCCCTCCCATAGACCCCTCTGACTCCTCCCCCCTCCCATACGTCACTCTGCCTCTCTACCCGGCACCGTTACTGAAGGCACTTTCCCTGCAGCTTCATAGAAGCCTCAGTGTAAGTGAAGGTGAGTAACGGAGTCTGTCTGTGCGATGCAGACCCCCACCGGCTAACAGAGAATCATCCTCTCTGATGGCCGGTGAGGGTCTGCATCGCACAGACAGACTCCGTTACTGCCCTTCACTTACACTGTGGCTTCTATGAAGCTGCAATGAAAGTGCCTTCAGTAACGGAGCCGGGTAGAGAGGCAGAGCGGTGTATGGGAGGGGGGAGGAGTCAGAGGGGTGTATGGGAGCCACCCTCCAATACACCACTCTGGCTCCTCCCCCTCTCATACGCCACTCTGCCTCTCTACCCGGCTCCCTGGTGTCTTGTCAGAAACGGAGGTTCACAGGAGGCAGAGTGGAGTATGGGAGGGGGGAGGAGGCAAAGTGATGTATGGGAGGGGGAGGAGCCAACGTGATGTATGGGAGGAGGCAGAGTGGAGTATGGGAGGAGCCAGAGTGATGTATGGTGGGGAGGAGGCAGAGTGGTATATGGGAGGGGGAGGAGGCAAAGTGATGTATGGGAGGGGAGGAGCCAGAGTGGTGTTTGGGAGGGGGAGGAGCCAGAGTGGCGTATGGGAGGGGGAGGAGCCAGAATGGTGTATGGGAGGGGAGGAGCCAGAGTGGTGTATGGGAGGGGGAGGAGCCAGAGTGGTGTATGGGTGAGTTATAGTGGTGTATGGGGGGTATTATGAATTTTTAGGGCATATAGGGGGTATAAGGCATATGGATATTAGGCATATCAGGGGGCATAAACATATCTGGGGGTAAAAGGTATATCAGGGGGCTCAGTGGCATATAGGGGGTATAAGACATCGATATTAGGCATATCAGGGGGGCATAAAACAAATCTGGGGGTAAAAGATATATCAGGGGGCTCAGTTGCATATCACTGGCATATAAGGAGTATAAGGCATATCAGGGGCACAGTGGCATATCAGGGGGCACAGTGGAATCTGGCATATAAGAGGTATAAGGCATATATGGGGGCAGAGTGGCAAGCTGAGGGTCAGATGTGCATAACTGGGGGCAGTTTGGTAAATAAAAAAATTTAAACAAGGCTTTTTTCTCAGTTTTTATTAAATATGAAAAATAGTTAACATATGAATTAATATTTATTAATAACTTTGTATTAAAACCTAGTTTGAGAAGCACTGTGTTTGGGTTCTTGTAGCTTTTATTATTATGTCAGTAAAATAAGAAGGTGAATAGAGAGAGAGAGGCCATTGCAATAAAGAGATGAAAGTGTAAATTGTACGTTTTTTATTGCAATTTTTCTTCAATTTAAAATAATGTATTTTTTTATCCGATTAATCGATTAATCGAAAAAATAATCGGCCAACTAATCGATTATTAAAATAATCGTTAGTTGCAGCCCTAAATAACACCCAGCTCCTAGTCTCTCAACTCCTATGCCGCAGTCCATGCCAGATACTAATTTATATTTTATGCTTCCCTTGCCTTGTTCTAATCCGACCAAATGTTTACAAAGCGTATGTCAGCTTGCTATCTGCAACAACTTCACAGAGCCTTTGTGTCATTCCAGAGAACATTTGCGTATAATATCACTTTGTTCTCAATCCGCAGAGTGCAGATCATAGAAGGGAAGAAGTTATTGAGCTGCAGGGAAGGACACAAAAAAACGGAGAGTAAACCAGGCATCTATCTCATGAATGCAGTAATACACATTTACATTAAATAAAAACTTACATTCAACATTGAGATACATGCTCTTTTGATGGCCACCAATTCTACTAGCGGCTTCACAGTCATATCTTCCTGCATCAGATAACATCACAGATTTGATGTGCAGAAGTGATTTTCCATGATGTCCTGCGCTTTCGATTCTTCCATCTGGGCTCTGTTAATTGTATATGTAAAAATATGTGAAAAAAGTTATCTTATGCATTGTCAATATTGTTGGATAATCTTACAAAATGGGTATGTCTATATTTTGCTGACAGTAAAAAATTATTCTATTTAAAACCCTTATTTTGGATCCTTTCCTTTCATTTGCAGGGTTTTACATACCATGCAAGTGACACATTCTAACACAAAAAAAGACAATGTTAAAAAAATAGAGACATGAATTTATACCACCTTCCAGCCGCAAAAACATTAAGCAAAAATAGATTTTCATAAATATAATGTATTATGTAATCTGTCCCTAGCTTTTTTAACAAAACAGTAAAGGGTGGGTTATTAAATAAGAAACCATACGTTCCTATCAATATAATTAAATCTAATGAGAACCCACCTATCAATGTGCCTTTCGTTCGGGCACCAGCGAACATACTGTAAATTATTATAACTTTATTTTAAAAACTATTTGGAGCACTCCGTTCCTGCAACTCCAGACAAAGATAGATGTGATAAAAGCCAGATTTTACTACATTTATTTAGCTGATTGTGTAATCCAGGACAGAAATGTAAAAAAAAAATGGGAAAGCAAAACTATCAAACTCATTTTTACATTCACCGGACAGTAATCAATGTTCAATGTTTTTGTGAATGATTATACCTTTATCTCTTCTGATGAGAGAGCAATTATTCATAGAAATGTCAAAATACATTTTCACTGGGTATAAATCAGGATGTGCTGTGGTTTTCTTAGGTCTGTCATAAAACCTTTTTTTAAATTGGTTTTATAAAAAGCCAAATGTGCTAAAAAGTTAATGGCGTAAAGGAATGTCAGAGACTACACAAATATAGAGCAACAGGGTGAAAATGTGCTTGTCATGGGGAATTAGTTTTTCTTTTAGTATTGGTTTCCTTAAAATAAAGTTGTCATTTGAAAGGAAAAAGACATTAAACTAATACCGCATAAAGAAATAGTGTGGTCTTATCAATGAGTGCTTGCGAGTTAGCTAAAAATACGAATTTGCAGCAGCAAACTCATCCAGCTTACAAATTCACTAAAGCCAATTCACATAAGCACCACAAAATAATAACTTTTTTAAACTCACATGCACTACATCCAAATGTATGCTTGTTTAAGAAAACATGAAGCTTGCAAACTCAGAAACCCACAAATTGCCTGTGTGTTGGAACTTGGGCCACCTAACTGTACTCGTATACCCTCACCTGAAACACATGAATCTGTCATGAAGTTGTTTTGCGAGTGTTAACATACAAATGCATGCAACCTTTGTTGAGTCTGGTCTGTCCAGTTAACTCAACCTCTACTTACCACTCGACTTCCTCAAATTCCACCAAAGAGTTTTTTGTTTATGTTTTTTTATATATTAATAAGAAATTTCAATCTCTTAGGAAACTCAACCATCAGAAATATAATAATACAGTAATAATTATCAAGGATGTCCGGCAAAGTAATGAGAATTTCCAAAAGCAGCAAACTCATATACTTTGACTAACATTGTTAAACGCTGCTGTTCAATATTGCCTATTCACTTGTGCACGGACTATCACGGACTCAACGGCAGGAGAAGCCCTCTTTTGTTAAAATGATAAACAGCCTTACAGCAGATCTGTCAAAAAAATCTACATTAAATACACAAATACATTTTTGTAATGGAGTACACTATGTCAAATTGTTGATCGTTGATGATTGGTTCAGCCTTTGTAATGGATGGTTCAGAAGAATGGCGAGAACTTCACAACATAAAGATAATTAAATATTTAGATGCTGTTTGTTCGGCAACCACATTTCTCCCCTTTATGAGATACATTTGAAAATAAATATTTCTAAAACAATTGCAATTACTGTAAAACAAAACGTACTAGATGTAGGTCGTTTTGATAAATGATTGCTGCGTCGTAATAACATGGCAACACTGTAAATTGCTAAGCATTGTTTAATTTAAATTAATGTAATGAATTTTAACGTGAAAAACACAAACATAAAACATGTCAATGTTGAAACTCTTTTATTCTCCAAGGGCGCGATAAGCACATATTTTAGTAAAATGTACACCTTTTACTAGCTGTTGTGAATGGAAGTGACAGTGAGAAATCAACATTATAAATAAGATTAAGCGTATATGGTTAAACATGTTTTATTTAAGGGGTCATTAATTACGAAAGTGATTAAATTATGTCAGATTTGTCACATCAACCCTTCCGGCAAAGGTGGGGTAAGAGACATACTGCTTGTTGCTCGCCAGTATTTAAAATCAGTGTGTAATTACCAGTTTGCTCGTGCACAGATGGTTAAACCTCATTTACCTCTAACATCAGAAGGACACAAAAATCATGTTTCAGATAACGTATAAAAATTAGTGCTTGGCTCCCATCTTAGCCATGACAAGAAGTTAATTTGACTGATTACCATGTTGCTTGCCCAGAGCTGACATTTCCACTACATAAATGAACAAATTGAGGTAATGCACTGTATAGAAACTATCGGCAAGGACATGTTCAACCTCACAAATTTAGCCACAGAAATATACCACAGAAATACTGATATGAAAATGTGGTCAAGATTCTTCATATTTTATGAATTATCTTTAATATTTTGAAAATTTTATTTGTCAGGGACTTTTAGAATATGATACATGCCCAATAATACAATTCACAAAACATTTTAGAAAAAAAAAATAAATAAATGCATGTATTTCTAGGTGTGGGAATATACATTGCAGGGATTTTTAGTCAATTTGCATAAGTATCATATAGTGTACCTGAAAAAAAAAATTATAGAGATCTGTTACAGCTTTAAGCAAAATGAATGTATTAAAACACACTATTACTTCTCCTCATGGCTTCCTCAATTTCTCTCCTCTGATGCCCTCTTTGTAATCATTGGAGGCTTCAACATCCCAGAAGACAACCCTTTGAGTCCTGCAGCTTCAGAATTCCTCCCGTCTATCAGTCTCTTTACTGGCTGCCTGTTCACTTCAAGATTTTGACTCTTACTTTAAAAGCTCTTCATAGAGGTTCCCCTACTTACATCTCCTCACTCACCTCCAAATACACTGCCACCTAGTCTCTCTGCTCATCTGATGATCTCCACCTGTTGTCATACACACTTGCAAGATTTCTTAAGGGCTGCCCTATTCTCTGGAATGCTCTCTCCCGGCCTGTCCATCTTTCCACCTGCATTTAGTCAGGAAATACCGTATTGGCCCGATTATAGGCGATTATTTCCCCATAATTTAAATATTTAAAGTGGGGGTGCGGCCTATAATCGGGGTTTAACAATTTTACCTTCTCCAGGGTGTCTGGAAGACCGGATTTGAAGACTGCAGAGCGTTTTCTGTAGTGCGGTCCGGCGAAAATGTGTTCTCCCAGCAACACGAGCAGAAACTTTAGTTCTGCCCTGATTTTTGATTCCCAACATTGATGTAGATGAGGCAGACTGGTGCAGGAAGGTCACGTCTGCTGCATCTACATCAAAATTGCAAAACTAAAGTTTAGGTAAGGAGGGTGGGAGCCTCCTACCATACATTAAATGTAAAAAAATAAAAAAATAAAAATAATAATAATAATAAAATAATAATAATAAAAAATATTTTTTTCTTTAAAATAGCACCAAACTATAAGGGTGCGGCCTATAATCGGGAGCGGCCTATATTCGAGCCAATACGGTATTATTAATAATAATAATAATAATAATAATAATAATAACAACTTGTGTTTTTGTTTTTCTATCTGAGTAACTTTTTTTTTTTAGACTTTTTTATACATCACAGACACGAATTCCTACTGCAGACAGTAAGTTATTTCAATCACTGAAACACAGGTTTGTTTATGGAACAAAGAAACAGGATTTAGGAAATATAGATGTTTTTTGAAATATATAATTTAGGGGATATTATATTTTTTTTACAAACAAAACTGCATTTGTTGATATATAAAATCATAACAAAACAAAAAGACAAACCTTGTCACCGTCATAAAATGTCATTCCATCACTGGATCTTTTCCATGTGATTTCTGGAACCGGCTCGCCCTCTGCTTCACACGTCAGGGTTACGTGGCCATTTTCAACCGTTGTTTCATTTTGTAGTTGTACAATATGAGGCTGCACTGTTAATAAAATTAATTAAATTACTGCTAAATATGATAACATCCAAACAGAGTAAACGGGTTGGGAGACCACATTGCCTTCTGCATCTAGATTATTATCTACTCTACATCAACATTTTCATTTCTGTCAGTCCCTCCCCTATTAATTCTAACTGTAAAAACTGTGGAGAATAAAAGTGTAGTTATATATTTTAAACCCTTGCACCGCCGCTGTGAATATAAAGCATACGGTGAGCTTTATTGCAGATTTTGTAGTGAGTACGTATAGCAGGCGAAACCCACAGGTTCCAGGAAGCTAATTTCCATAATTCTACAGATTATGGAAGTTGCTTCCAGGAATATAGTTTGCAAAGTATCAAAATAAGAGCTGTCGGATGGCATTTAAATATATAAAAAAAGATTTTTTGGTTCGAAAGAAGAATAGAGCTACATGTCATAACATTTGTAAGTAATCCAAGCACAAAAAACTGTAATAACATCAAAGCATTCTGCTTATTGGTACCTTTAGAAACTTTATTACATAAAATCATGTAATTTATGTTCACTTTGCCAACTTGGTCTAGTTATATAATTATTTTATATTCACATAAAGTATTATTTTTAGTATTAGGATGACTCCAGAATGAGCCATCTTGTACCGTGCCTTGCAAACCTATACACTCTCCTTGACGTTTTTTTGCTATTTTGTTGCATTACTGCATTAAGCTGGAATAAAATTGATTTTTTTTGGATTTCATGTAATGGACATACACAAAAAAAGTCCAAATTGGTTAACTGAAATGAAGAAAATAACTTTTTTAAAAAAATCTTAAGAAAAAGATGGAAAAGTGATGTTTAAATATGTATTCACCCCTTTGCTATGAAGCCCGTAAAAAAGATTTGGTGAAACCAATTACCTTCAGAAGTCACATAATTAGTTAAATAAAGTCTACCTGTGTTGAATCTAAGTGTCACATGATCTGTCACATGATCTCAGTCTATATGTATAAATGTATATCTGTTCTGAAAAGCACCAGAGTCTGCAATACCACCAAGCAAGTGGCACCATGAAGACCAAGAAGCTCTCCAAACAGGCTAGGAACAAAGTTTGTATAGATCAAAAATAATCGAAACCTTTAACATAACACGGAGCACCATTAAATCCATTATTAAGCAATGGAAAGAATATGGCACCAACAAACCTACCAAGGTGATGGCCACCCACCAAAACTCACCGACCATGCAAGGAGGGCATTAATCAGAGAGGCAACAAAAAGACCAAAATTAACTCTGAAGGAGCTGCAAACCTCCACATTAGAGATTGGAGTATCTGTCCATAGGACTACTTTAAGCCGTACACGCCGCAGAGCTGGACTTTATGGAAAAGTGGCCAGAAAAAAGCCATTGCTTAAAGAAAAAAATAAGCAAACACATTTGCTGTTCGACCAAAGGCATGTGGGAGACTACGCAAGAAGGTTTTCTGTCAGATGAGACTAAAACTGAGCTTTTTGCCGATTAAGGAAAACGCTATGTCTGACGCAAGACGAACACCTCTCATCACCCCGAGAACACCATCCCACAGTGAAGCATGGTGGTGGCAGCATCATGCTGTGGGCATGTTTTTCATCTGCAGGGACTGGGAAACTGGTCAGGATTAAAGGAATGATGGATGGCCCTAAATACAGGGAAATTCTAGAGGGAAACCAGAGATTTGAGATTGGGACGGAGGTTCACCTTCCAGTAGGACAATGACATTCTGCTAAAGCAACACTCGAGTGGTTTAAGAGGAAACATTTAAATGTTTTGGAATTACCTAGTCAAAGTCCAGACCTCAATCCAATTGAGAATCTGTGGTATGACTTAAAGAGTAACTGGCAACTATTCATTTTGCTGTTTATAAGGGGCCGGATCACTAAAGGTTTGGGACATCAGAAACATTAACAAGTTGGTTTTCTGGGCATAACCTGATATGGTTACATCCCACAGCTCGAAGAGTAAAACGTTTATTCACTAAAATCTGAGTTGCTGAGAGTGCATGTACGGTGAATTTAGCATTCAAGTTGATGGCCATGAACTTGAAAGCCAGAAGCAGCTTATAGCTTCCAGCCTCTTCACCGAATACAATTCAAACAATATACATATCTATTTTAAGATGTTTTCGGCTGTTTTTAAAGTAATTCATGTTTATAGCCCTAGTCCTAGATTGTGATGTTCTTCTGATAGATAATTTTCCACTATAGAATGATGTTTAATACGTCGACTTTTTTTCTAATAGGACATCCCATAGGAAACGTGGAAACGTTTTTCTTGCAACCATCTTCTTTCACAGTACATAGCCAGGATTATTATCTACCCTCAGTAATGGTGATGGATAAAGGAGGGTGACCCTTTTATTCAGACAACATATTTAATAATAATACACTTTCAGCTTACATATTCTGCAACCTTGAAATCTGTAGCATCATAATTCAAAAGCGGAAAACACAAAAGCCTTTTTTTATGCTTGAGAATTTTCAAAAGAAAGAAACGAGACAAAAGAGAAACTGCAAACTCTCATTTATATAGTTTATTTTGCTAACACGGGAAAGTGGTCAAATAATCCATTGTTGCACTCAACATTGTGTGCCTTTGTTTAGCCTTTGTATTTAACAGAATACCAAGTCATATTTTGTATTTATTTATATAATTAATTTTCAAAATGTACCTTTCCTGTACCTTACAGAGTCTAAGTCTGCTTCTAAGTCTGGCTGATAAGGTCAAGGGCAGACGCCTTAGTCTCATTTGCCTAGATATGTGTATAGTAATATAATATGTGTCATATATAAATATATATATATATATATATATGTGTGTCATATATATATATATATATATATATATATATATATATATATATATATATATATATATATATATATATATACTGTGCATATTGGTGGAATATATTATGGCTTTAAGGAAATGCAGTGGGGTTGAGGGAAACTAATTTTAAGGTGGGGGCACAAAGCCCTTAGCATGTGGATGATGTAAGGTATAATGGAAAAAATTAACAATGGGTAGACATGGAGCCCTTCCAAACCTCTCCGTTGACCCCCCCATCCTGTGCCCAGTGGGAAGGGGATTTAACTAGGTAACCCTTTGGGAAGGCAAGGTTGGGTACCATTAATTGTCAGGCACAGGAGTTTGTGTAAAGAAATTAAGAAACAATAAATAAATATAAATCAGAAAAACAATACCTACCTGTCTTCGGCTATATGTAATTGGTGGTTCTCTAAAGCACCATTTGGGTGCCTTAGTAATTTCCACTACCTCCCCTTTCTGCACCCAAAGAATACAGCAGGTAAAAAAAATTATATTTTTTCTTGCCTTAAAGGGGTCAATCAATGATACCCGATGTGCTCACATCCACACCTTAAGCTTGTGCAAAGCCACCCATCTATATAAACAACGGTTAAAAGAAAAGGCCAGATCTTTAAAAAAATAAAAGCAATCTTATCCGTGCTTAATGGGAGCAGCTTTAAAAAAATATGTGCCGGTTCCAATTGAGTTTTTTTTAAACATCAGTAGATGTACAGCACGCTGTGAACATTAGAGGTGTAACCAAGATGTATTATGAATGTCTACCCACGAGCACACATATTTCTCAAATCGCAAGCCCAAGAGTTACCAATTCTCAATTATTTGAAAAATACATTTTTCAAAATACCCTTTCATTTCTCAAAGGATTTAATTCAGGATTCTCACACCTCTTTTATTTGTTTTGCTTATAAGCGAGTCCTCAGTCCTTCTGGAACTTTTATTCATAGATCCTATTCGAATGTGTTTTCATCAAACTATTTCCTAATTTTTTTTAGATGTATGCAATTATTTCTGAGAACTGTGGAGAACAGTGGAGCACCTAATCAAGCTATTTTTGGTAGATGGACGCTTCTGATAATGGCACTATGTATAATTACAAATGGCAAAATAGTACTTATTGTAATTGATTCTGTTCCCTTTCAATATGAAGTGCTTCATTGAGTACATCCTACAAAAAGTTGTCTGCCCATCTTGTTCAATGCAAACTAAGGACTAAACCTGCAGAGAACCTATACTTTAAGAACACCTTTAATGCAAACCATTCTGAGAAGAAGAAGAGGAAGAAGAAGAAGAGGAAGAAGAAGAAGAAGGAGGAAGGAGAGGAAGAAGAGGAAGAAGAAGAAGAAGGAGGAAGGAGAGGAAGAAGAGGAAGAAGAAGAAGGAGGAAGAAGAGGAAGAAGAAGAAGAAGAGGAGGAGGAAGAAGAGGAAGAAGAAGAAGAGGGGGAAGAGGAAGAAGAGGAAGAAGAAGAAGAAGAAGAAGAAGAAGAAGAAGGAAGAAGAGGAGGAGGAAGAAGAAGAATTTGTATCGTATTCCATCATTTTTTTTCCAACTAATATTTATTTCTCTAATCTTTTCCCCATTTCCCAAACACGCAGAAAATAGGGGTCTAAAACAATATACACCGTTTTTTATATGTCAAATTTACCTGTTCTAAGTGTAACCTTATCTTCAATGACATACGTTTAAGAGTTTCAAATATATTACCCTATTACTTATTATTATATTACGCATTACTAACTAGTATCCTAAAAGCATGTTGCCAGGGTTTAAAACTGCATCGTTTTGCATATACTGCTCGGGAGAGTTTTGGGGCGAAAGTTATGCATTTTTTATATTTTTTTTGTTTCAAGTATTTGGAAAATTCACACAATTCCCGTTTTTAATGTCTAGATCTGAGCAATAATTTTAAAATCTGACTCCTGGAAGTGTGATTTATTCCAGTGCTTTTTTTATTCGGGAAGTATGTTACATTTTTAACCTTGTATTATATTATAACAGTCAATATTTTTCCAGTTTAATTTGAGCCAATGTCTTCTGAATTTTAATAGTCAGTTTATTACGAAGGCAATCAAAATTATCCATTTACTTAATCTAATTATTTTATACTTTTATAGCTTGCTGCATGTAATTCCTTTTGCTGCTTTACTGTTTCTCCCAAAATTAGGCTTATAAATTTAATTGAGTATGTAGATAATTTTGCCATCCTCTTGTTAATAAACTTCTCTTTATATTAATCGTACTGGTTGAAGAGTAAGTCTTAATTGCTCGGGGAGTATATTATACTCAAATAATTTTTAAGGCAAAAGTGTGAGCCACTTAAGTCTTTATACGTACAATATCCTAAAAAATATTTTCATAAGTAGCCTGTTTCGAATGTAAAATTCCAAACTGTTTTGTATATACCAAATACATGTTAAAAGCTAAAAGTTATCAGCAAGAAAACAAAAGGATCTTATAGTATACATAGTGTGGAGCAAATAGAAAAATTTCAAAAGCCACACGGCAGAGGATGTTTTGTGCATCTATTGTGTTATTTCATAGAAATATAGGTATGAAAATATATTGTTGTAAGTTTTCGTGTAAAATATGTTACAAAAGTATACTTATTTTCAATCAGAGCTAAATGATTAAACACAAACCAGCATTTGTAAGTTATCTCTCAAGGAATAGACAGAGATCCCTATGCTGTCTCAATCCATAGCTTTGACCCCCCCCTATGGGAAATTAGTATAGTCAATTAGTGCTCCCTTAATGGTCATTGCAACCCAATCTACACAAAATCATCTGATTTAATATACCATCAGACAGACTTATTATGGTGGCCAAGAGACCATCAATTACAAAGAGTACCTGTCAGGAACCTCTTTTTTGCTGCCTGAACCATGGCTTTTTCATACCTGTGCCATTTACATCTGCTACCACTAGTGGCCACCCTCCGCCCTCTGGAGCACTCAGAACTCATTACTAGGATCAGGTGTGCCTTGTTACCTGGGTTGAGCCCTAGCAATACATCCAGCTGGGCCTTGTTACCTGGATTACCCTGCCTTTATGAACCTGCCCTGCCCTTCAGTCAGGGCCTTTGTATTGAAGTCTATGGACCTTCCTGCTGTGGCTCTGCATCTGTACTGTTCCTGGTTCCCTGCTATTGTGTCCTTCCATGTGGACTCCCTGCTATTGTGTCCTTCCAAGTGGACTCCCTGCTATTGTGTCCTTCCAAGTGGACTCCCTGCTATTGTGTCCTTCCAAGTGGACTCCCTGCTATTGTGTCCTTCCAAGTGGACTCCCTGCTATTGTGTCCTTCCAAGTGGACTCCCTGCTATTGTGTCCTTCCAAGTGGACTCCCTGCTATTGTGTCCTTCCAAGTGGACTCCCTGCTATTGTGTCTTTCCAAGTGGACTCCCTGTTATTGTGTCTTTCCAAGTGGACTCCCTGCTATTGTGTCCTTCCAAGTGGACTCCCTGCTATTGTGTCCTTCCAAGTGGACTCCCTGCTATTGTGTCCTTCCAAGTGGACTCCCTGCTATTGTGTCCTTCCAAGCGGGCTGTGTGCCTTTCGTGCCCTTCCAAGCGGGCTGTGTGCCTTTCGTGCCCTTCCAAGCGGGCTGTGTGCCTTTCGTGCCCTTCCAAGCGGGCTGTGTGCCTTTCGTGCCCTTCCAAGCGGGCTGTGTGCCTTTCGTGCCCTTCCAAGCGGGCTGTGTGCCTTTCGTGCCCTTCCAAGCGGGCTGTGTGCCTTTCGTGCCCTTCCAAGCGGGCTGTGTGCCTTTTGTGCCCTTCCAAGCGGGCTCTCTGTCTGTCGTGCCCTTCCAAGCGGGCTCCCTGCCAAAAGACTTATTACCTGTATTTTATTTTGCCATACGTCCGGTTACTTGCTTAGACTATATTACCCTTATTTGCTGGTTCTGTTATATACATAAAATACACTGCATTACCTGGATTTCTGCTTGTGGTGTCTTTGTTTGCATAATCATGCACTGTGGGTTACATACTGAACCCCAAGTATCCCCTGCGCATGGGCTCCTACCTGACCTGATCACCCGAGTCCTGACAGTACCTATGTAAATTAATTCTTAAATGCTTCACTGGGGTTTCCACAGAAATGTTATTTTTTTCTTTATTTTTCTCCTCCACCAAGCCTGAGAGTGAGTTTTTTGAAAAATGCGGAGATGCTTGTATATTTTTCTGAAGCCTTGATCTATGATGGGTAACCTCAATGCCTTTCTTGTGGCCTACAAATCCAAGTAAAGGAGGCTCTTTGAAGAGTAAAAATGTGAAAACTAAAATGTGATTCTATCTTACTGCAAGTTCTATAAATACAAAAAAAGACACGGAATATAGAATAAGTCTCAATATGTTCTTACTCGAGACTATAATGGCGCCAGCTCACAATTGGGATCCCGAGATTATTATTATATCGTAATTAACCCAGCTTTAATAGAGTTTTGAAATAATCAAAGAGCTGGTCATATTAAATCCGACTAGTAACTCTAAAAGTGAAATCTGAAAAGTGCTATTTTCAATTTTTTATTTGATTCCCACATTTTTCTTACTAATCGTCATCCTCCATGGGTGGCTTTAATGAGTTAAGGGAAGGAAGATTTCTTCATCTTCAAAATCAGTGGACAATAACACTTCTTAGTTTCTATAGACATATACAGCATGTCACAGGAGTTGTAATAAGGTAGAATGTTCTCCATATTTATTTTCATATACTTTTCCATGGAGCATACCTACCTTTGTGTACTTAAACAGTTAAATATCATAGTCAAATTGCTTTGTATAGACACATAACATAGACTGAAATGGTAAATAAGAACCATTGACCCATTTGTTTCCTGCTGTAAAACCTCAAACCTTATTCATGCATGATGGCATCTTGTACCATAAAGGGAGTGCAAGTTTGTAAAGCAAGTTTATGACTTCACTCTTGCATAAAAAAACGAGAAAAACCATGAAAGAGGGAGAGATAGAAGGGCACCAGAGATGAGATTCAGAGAATGCATTTATTGGAGAGAGTAGTATAATTACTCAGTGAACCGTGAATTGTCTAAGTTTAAATTGTTCGCTTGTGCGAAACAAACATGCTAACTACATAATATAGTACGAACAGAGGCGTATATAGGGTATGGCAGCCATGGCACGTGCCATGGGCGCCATCTCTAGGGAGGCGCCGGTGAGCGGCTTTTGAATGCCGCTCACCGGCATTTTTTTTATGCGGAGGAGAGAGAGGGGGGCCTAGCAACCGCTCGGCGCCCCTCTTTCTCCTCTACGAGCCCTCTACCCCCGTCCCGGTGCCGGCATTTCATGCAGAGCGCCGCAATATGCCGGCATATTGCGGCGCTCTGCATGAAATGCCGGCACCAGCGAGCGGCTTTTAAACACTGATGCGGAGGAGAGAGAGGGGCGCCTAGCAACCGCTCGGCGCCCCTCGTTCTTCCCCGCATCAAAAAAAAGAAGACAGCGTTTAAAAGCCGCTCGCTGGTGCCCGCTGCTTCACTGGTGGGCACCGAAATATGACGTCATATTACGGCGCTCAGCAGTGAAGCAGCGGGCACCAGCGAGCGGTGCAGGAAGACAGCAGCATCGTGCTCCCGTCGCTGGACTTCAAGGTGAGAGATGGGGGGATATATAGTGGGTAGGGGGAGGGAGAGGGGTTTGAAAGTGATAAGGGAGGGAGGGAGTTAAAAAGTGATGAGGGAGTTAAAAAGTGATGAGGGAGGGAGGGAGTTAAAAAGTGATGAGGGAGTTAAAAAGTGATGAGGGAGGGAGGGAGTTAAAAAGTGATGAGGGAGGGGGTTAAAAAGTGATGAGGGAGGGGGGGTTGATATAAGTAAAGAGTGTGCATTAATGTGTGGATGCATTGAGTGAATGAGAGAGAGCATGAGTTAATGTGTGGATGAATTGTCTGAATGAGGGAGAGCATGAGTTAATTTGTCCACACATTAACTCATGCTCTCCCTCATTCAGACAACTCATTGAGTTGTCTGAATGAGGGAGAGCATGAGTTAATGTGTGGATGAATTGTCTGAATGAGGGAGAGCATGAGTTAATGTGTGGATGCATTGAGTGAATGAGGGAGTGCATGAGTTAATGTGTGGATGAGTTATCTGAATTAAAGTGTGAATTAGTGAGTGACTGTAAAAGTGTTTGTGTATCATAGATGTATAATTGTGGAAGGGCAAAGATGGCACTACTAGGAGGTTTGAGCCTTGGGGACCAAGATGGCACAGGCAGGGTGTATATGGGACAAAGATGGCACTGGCCGGACTGTTTGGGGACAAAGTTGACTTGTGCTGGGCTATTTGGGGACAAAGATTGCAAATCTTATGTGTGTAATCTGGGTGCTGGCCAGGTTCTATGTGGGCAGTGTGGACGCCAGGGCTGGCTTTGGGGTGTGCAACCTGTGATCTATGCCTGTAATTTAGGGGGCTTTAAATATACCTTTAATGCCGTGTTTTTATGTGAATTCCAATTGATCTTTACCTGCAAAGCTGGGTTTTTGTGTTATTCTGTAGATCCATATCTGTTATGCTATGTTTCCATACATTATTTATGTGTACCTGCAAATACAGGGTTAATATGTCTTATTCAGTTGATCTATAC
Organism: Spea bombifrons; assembly: GCF_027358695.1. NCBI lineage: Eukaryota > Metazoa > Chordata > Amphibia > Anura > Pelobatidae > Spea > Spea bombifrons. The sequence continues at coordinate 11,778,466 of NC_071088.1, forward strand.
CTGCGATGCTACGTTTCATATATTATTATTGTATACCTGCAAATACAGGATTTGTATGTCTGATTCTGTTTATTTGATATATACCTTCAGTGCTGAGATCACAAGTGAATTTAAATTGATCTGGGTTTGTGTGTTGATCTATACCCGCTATCGGCAGCAGGGACTAATATTTATATATATATATATATATATATATGGGCAGCAGGGGCTAGTAAATGGGTTTTAGATATTTGGACAGGGGCGCAATTTCAGTGCTTGCCATAGGCGCTATTTTCAGTAGATACGCCTCTGAGTACGAAACAATACCAAAAAATGGAAGTCAGCGTGATGAAGTTCCCTGCACAAAGTGTTTTGTTGTTTCTACTACTCGTTCATTTGCAATTTTAAAATATACAAGACAAAACTAAAGCACAGCTTCCCATCTGCTAACAGAAGTAAATTGACACAAAATGCATAATTATTACATTGTGAATTTCTATCGCTGCCTTACAGTTCTGTATAAATGCATTAATAAGTAGAGTCTATATGCTTCCCATCAGTATCTATTAATCTTACTGCTTTTGATTTTTTTCTTCTTCTTGGCAACAAAGAACATAAATCACAAAAACATTTTGATTGCAAAGTTATGTTTTAAGGTCTGTTCATCACAGTCTCTGATAATAACTTTTAATCTCAAATTTGTTTTAACCCCTTAAGGACAATGGGCGGTCCCTAAACCCATTGAAAACAATACATTTTGAGGGGTTTAAGATAACACAGAACACATAGACTTACCAAACACTTGGAGAAAAGATTGCTTCTCGGTGACGCCTGCCTTGTTGGTAGCTCTGCAGACATAAGAACCTGCATCGCTGTTTATAATATCTCTGATGGTCAGTTCTGTGTTGTCTTTTCTTAACGTATACTTCTCACTTTCTTCAATCATTTTCCCGCCCCTACACAGTAAGGACAACATTTTAAAATTGGCTCTTTTTTACGTTAATATGAATCTATTTCGCTAAAATTTTCTCATGTTCAATGTATGATCTATATTAGACAATACAATTCAATACAAATTTTATTAGTAATATCTTATTGGTAAAATAAAGAAAAAGGAGAAACACAGAATCAGATCCTTAGCGCCTTTACCTTTTTATAACAAAAAAACCCCAAAACCTGTGTTTAATTTAATCTGATGTATTTGTAGGTTTACAAATTGTAGAATCGATTAAAACAGGGGTGTCGAGGTCCAAGCAACGATGGCCGCATTCAGACCAGGAGTTTGATAATTCCTTGCTTCGAACACAAGTGATTTAATCAGCTATTTTGATTGAACTGCCATGGCTCAAGCTGGATATCCTTTGGCTAAGCGTTTCTGGATGCTTCCATCACCAAATGAACGGCTTGTAAAGGAAGTATTTCAAAGCTTACCTGTGCCAGCTGATATAAGGCTTAGGAAAGCCGGTTGCGCGGCAAAACATTGTAATATCCTCGTGTCGATCCGCTGTTGCGTTAAAGGATCTTTGTTGGATAAGAATACCGGGAGGAACTAGTTTAAAACAAAAAAAAATGTGAAATATAATAACATTTATATATTTGGAAAATAAGTTGGATGCAAGATAAAATGTAACAAATATTATAAAGCCATTCTAATTTACTAATTACTCCATTACTTATTGTCTAAAAGACGCACACAAGCAGTCTGGCTTTTGGGGCCATAATACACATTCATTTAATAAGATGCACTATTTTTTTTTATCATTGTATATTTTATTGGTTAATTGTACAAGTAATATACAGTATTTTGAAATAACGTCAGGACTGTGAGCCCACGTAAAAATTAATCCATAATATCTGATTTTAATGCTTTTGTTGCTCCAGAATAAAAGAGCTGATTGCCAAGTTTCCTGGAAATACCTGTTATTGACAGTGTCAAGGAAATAGCATTTAGTTATGACAATTCCCTGGAACTACTCCATTAAATTAAATAGAATTCCTCACTATGACATATCTTATTACGCTACATGTTCAATCCTTTTTAACCCCTTTTTATCATTTTACATCATATGGTACAGTTATACCCAGGGGCAGAACAATAGGGGGCACAGGAGGTCTACAGGAGGGTGCGCCAAGGCTCTTAGCTCACTAATTCAACCACTGATTATAATATTTATATAAGGAAGGGAAAAAAAACTTGTTATTGATCAACCAATATTTCCTCATATAACCAGGGTTACAAAAATGTTTACTAAATGCTTACAAATTTCCAGGATATTTATATAAAAAATATAAAAGAATAACATATAACAAAAAAATATATATAACAAAATCGTGCACACGGTGTTTACTTATAAATAAGAATAAGAATAAACAAATAAGGATTGATGAACAATTTCGATTTGAGCAGCACAGCATTACATTGGCATAAAGCGATAATTTAACACATTAATTATCAAAAAAAAAAAGTATGGATTTCTTACCATTTACAATAATGTTGATATCTCTAAAGTCGATTTCTCCGCGGACTTCCACTCTCCCCTCGCATCTGTAAATGCCTTCATCTTTTTTACTTATGTTACTAATTTGGAGATTATTGTTTGCTAACATTGCCAATCGACCTAGGAAATATATGTATAAAAATCAATGAACGATGGTCAAAGACAAACCAAGCTAGGAAAGATTCTGCTCTTCTGTTTCTGATTCTGATTCCTGAAGCACTTTTCACTTGCCTAAATTTTTCAGACAATTCATGAAAAATGCATTAACCAATTTGAAAGTAAAATGTAATTTTCAAAGTTTAATATTTTTTTGAGCTGAGAGTGACTACTCCTGTATCCTGCAAGGGAAGCGTATACTTTAGCGATATCATTAACTTGAAAAGGTTTTAACTTGTTTACAAAGAGTGCGATTTTTGATGCAACTATAGTTTGATTCAGGCAGTGGCATATTTTATCTAAATTTGTAACAAAATCACCACATTTAATATGATTGCCACAATGAATATGCAACCAGGTTGTTCCTGTTTGAATTAAACCATGTAATTATCTCTGCATAACTTAAAAGCACAAGATATATATATAATATATATATATATATATATATATATATATAATGCATAGTAAATATAAAATAAAAAAAATAAAATATATATATATATAAATAGAAAATGTAAATAGAAATAAAGGCCCGTTTTCATGAGCTAATGACAATTCAAAATATGATAATATATCAGGAGGAATAATTCTTATGTTCTTTCACATCTAATCAAGGATACTATTTCCTTTGGAGACGCACTTATAAGTAACCATAACCCAGTCTCTTCAATATTTAATTGATTTAGAATGAACTTTCAAACCCTTGAAAAACATAACTTAAAACGTTACCAAAATACTAACTGTCATCAATGTCCGTTACATCGTAACCATTATTCAGCCATCTGACCATCGGTGCCGGAGAACTGGTGACGCGACAAATGACTTCTGCATCATCTCCTGTTTTGAACTCTTGGGGCGACTTAACTTCTTCAAACGTCAGCTTTTCTAAAAGCAAATTGCATAAAGAAAGTGACGATTAGAATATATTTTGAACTATTTGGAGATAAAATCCTAAAGGCACGGTATTGAACCATGAATCGTTTTGACATGGTTCATGGGATTATTCCTTATAAATTGCTGTACATAGTGTTAAAAACTACGAAAAGAGTTTTTATTTCAATAATGCCGAATAAAAAGTTAGAATTTTGTGGAATAAGTACAGTATTTCCCAGCAAAAGGATATTTCTCATTTCTATTTCTCATCTCTGATAAGTATACTAATCCCAACATCCAATGCATAGCCTAATATTAAGCTCCTTCTCTGTATACACTGATGATTCATTTGCTACTTAAAACAGTAAGACTTTTATTTTGAGCGCTACAATGCTTTTTACTCAATATATTTTTGCTGCTGCTGATGTACAGTTAATTTCTCTAGAGAGCAGGACAATATTTATTTTTACAACAGGTATACATCAAATCAGGCTCGTGATGGTTGCTAGGAGATACATGTATCTTGTATGATATATACAGTATATATATATATATTTCTCCTCTTCTCTCGCTTTCTCTCTTTTGTGCGCTCTTTTTTCTATTCTCCACACTGTCACTCTTCTTCCTAATCTCTCCTGTATTCTTCCTATTCTCTTCACCATATTTTTCCTGTTTTCTTCATACCCAGACAGCACACATGGCATCCCTGACCCCCTCCTACACTATTGAGAAACTCTGACCCCCCAAGAGAATACTATCTGGCAACCCCCCTCCCCACCTCCTTGGGCACAAACACTATATGACAACCCCTCCCTTGCATTGAACACTATCCAACAGCTTCCTCCCACCACATTATCTAGTAGTCCCTCACCTCTCCTACACACAACCCAATCAGATTGTCCTTCTCAGCACACAGCACTTAAGATTGGCCCCTCTCTGCACACAAAAAAACTACAAACAACACCCCCTCCTGATTGGCAGATTGCAGTGGCTATTGAGGGACATACTAGGCCAAAGGACCAATAGAATTTCAGACTCCTAGACTTTGACTGGATATTCACCTTTAGCCCTGCCCAGCATGACTGACAATTCCCCCGAGCAGGAAAGTAATTTCCTTTGATGCTGCCCTAGGCCTGAACCCCCCAGCCACCTCCTTCGCATTGCCATCCTTACAGCTCAGCAACTAGATATATTGTGCTATTGATGTCATGCTAGCCACCACAGTCCTCCACGGTGTAAATGGGCCAGTTGAGGAGATCAGAGAGTTATTTTGTAACCAGTTCCTATAGCAACAGAGCACCAAAATAACCAATAAGCCAGAATACGCCCCTGGTGGCTAGCCTTTTATGCAGATACAGACCGAAGTGTGCGTCTAATGTATGGCCTTATTTAGTATGCAGATTTTGATAGTCATTTATATATATGTGTTTAGATATCTGCATTTGATTACAAACAAATATACAAGCTTATTAAGGGATTTTTTTCTTTTAACGTTTAGCCTTATAAAGTTAGAAATCTGAAAAAGTTTGGGTGTAACAAGCATCCTCAAAATTGGTGAACCAGTTAACATCTTCCCTGAGTAGCTTTTAGATATATAACAAAATATATAGACAATGGAGGAATGGATATAACTAATGGGAAAAATATTAAACTTACGATAAATTTCCAGAACAACAGTGGCCTCCTGTGTGTGTCCCATGGAGTCTGTAGCTTGACATCGATATATCCCTGCGTCATCCACATTCGCATTATATATGGTTAGCCATGATCGAATGCCTTCTCGCTGAACCACTACCCTCTGACTTGACATGATTTTCTCTCCTTGTGGGTTAAACCAATCTATGGACTCTGGATCTCCAATAACTGCAAAAAAAGGAATTTTCATGCATTAACAAAATATTGGAATTTACATAGTTACATAGTTATATAGGCTGAAAAAAGACATGCGTCCATCAAGTTCAGCCTTTCCTATATCTGTTAATTTGTTGCTGTTGATCCAATTTGCCAATTTGTACCAAAAAAGTCCAATTGGAAAAGCAGATGTATGTAATCCAATTTGAGAAGATTGATAGTGATGCAATAATTAAACCATATGTCATCTTGAGTAGAACTTGAGTGATACTAAATAGATTCCCTTTCTCCCTAACATAAGAATAATGGAGACGACCCCTTTTCACATAACTTTAGTATCATTAAGTGCTAACTACTAATAGCTTGTGATTTGTATTTTTAACCAGTTTTATTATTTAGGGACATTAAGTTTGAAAGAAAAAGATTGTTTTTGCTAAGGCATGCTGTGGTAAATGGTACCAGAACTAGCATAACATTTAGTTCCCTGCTAGCCGGCTATAATAAGATATAGGGTAATAAGGTATAGAAAAATCATTTTAATCTCTAAATACCATTAATTTATGTAATAATTTACTGAACTGCAAATTGCACGCAAGAGCAGATTATAGATATATTTCCTTGTGATAAAGGGGTCTTTCTAGTAAAACATTTTCCATGAACCAATATCAATTAAAACCAGTTCTGAAGTCACATCTCAACACATAAATACAATTAAAACAATGCACTTCCATGTAATTATTAAATCAGATTTAATTTTGTTTGCAATTAGCAACCGTGCAATGTAAAGTTAATTTAACATTTTACCAATTGATTTTTTAAGTAGTAAAATTATTGTATATATATATATATATATATATATATATATATATATATATATACCGTAATACCGTATATATATATATATATATATATATATATTATAATTATAATATATATAATATATATAATATGCATTATATATATTATAATTATATATATAATTATAATATATATAATGCATATTATATATAATATATATTATACTTATTATAATAATAAGGTCTTATTATTAATAACTCAGATTAAAGTTTTTAATGAGACTGACATCTAACACACCTACCTGTGTCAGTGCATAACAGAAATTTTGATCTAGCTTGCCCTGAAAGTTTTCTCACCTTTGTATAAATTTAGATTTTCATTTTAAAAGTGAAAATTGAATAATTGAAAAAATGGTACATTACGTTTTGGAATGATGTATTTGACAATATGTTTCAAATGGTGTCAAAGATTATTAAAAATGTACTAAAAATAATTTAGATCTGCAGTGTATTTTTCACACTTGATTTAAAACTTTACATTTATGAACATTCTAATATAAGTTTTACTTTATTTTATGGAAAATAGGATAATGCATAGGGATTTGTTAAACGATTGCTTAAGATTTCTGGATTGGTTTAATAACACTAAAATAAGAATAACTTAACTTGAGTATAATTAAAAATAGTTCGCCAGAAGTAGTTCTAAAAAACACTTCCAGGTCTCTGGTTCAGTTTCTTCTTTCTCTGAGCGGAGAGTGGTGTGTGGCCATACTCAATGCTCACATTCTGCCAACTCCCTTCGGGGTCACCATTAGAGGGTACAACCATTACAGTTGTAAGGGGGCCCTGCTGTCCCGGGGGGCCACTCGGGGAGACAAAGACACTAATTAAAAGGGGCTGGATGAAGAGCCCTGGGTAAAAGGTGAAGGAGGTCCCAGCCAATCAGAAGAGTCTTCTCTAGTCTCCTGAGAGTTCAGAAGCCTTCACTGATTGGCTGAATCGCTCCACATGGAGCTCAGCATAAGCTGCAGCCAACACCAGGTAAAAACTCACTATGTGTGTGTTTCTATGACTGTGTCTGTCTGTCTGAGACTGCTCATGAGTCAGTCAATTGCCCGTGACTGCTCATGTCTGGTAATGAAGGGGGTTAATTGACTGAAAAATATTTTACACTGATATCATTTTTTCTCAATTTCCTAGAATATAATTGTTATGATTTAGCGGAATATTTGCTAAAGACACTAAGTACAGAAGGAAAATCATGTAAATCCCGAGGTTAGAGCTGAATTTGAGAGGAACATGCATCTTCAGAGGTTGGCAATCATGTTCTACCATGTTCTACTCAGTCAAGCAAGCCGGGGGTTTTGCTAAGGCAACTATTGATCCTGAAAAGTTTTATTAAAATAAAAATGCTTTGCAACATTTGTACATTTACCAGAACAAACATAAATGACATATGAGGACAAGTTATTTTAGAAGCCGTTACAGTAGCAAATCTAAACACTGTAATTATTTATTAATTTATTTAACTTGCGACTTGGACTAAAAAAAGGTACTCCTAGCACAAACCTCAGACATGTATACAAATTCTTTTAAAAAAATGTGCATTTACATATAAACAAAATAAAAGGAATAATACCCACCTGTGCATGTGAAATATTTTGATTGGCCGACACTTATTTCTACTTTGCTCAGGGATATAGTCACTTGCAACAGAGCTGGAAAAACAAATATATATATACAAAAAACATTAATACAGTATGAGACCAAAGAGTAATTTTTATTTATTATGAAAATGTACTCTTGAAGTGAGAAAATGTAGCCTTATATGTCAGTTAAATTATTTTATTTGTTGCAAAAATAACTTTTTTAGCTTTATTTTTTTCATTACAACATGGCAATAAATTAAACTGTAAAGTCTATTTACAATAGAAATTAAAATAATAAAGCAGATTCTATGAGTATATTGTCCCTACTACTACTATCACAGACTACTGGACACACTACTAAATGACCCAAACACAAAATGCGCGCCCATTCCAAGCTGGGGGTCACATTATGCCTCTTAAAATGCTTGTGTGAAACAATACTGGAGCAGGCTAGAGGTGAGTATTTCGCGCATGCATGCCGCAAGTAGGAGATGCACTAAAAATTCAGAGGATTCTGCTGAATATCTTTACGCTACAAATGGCATGTGGCGGCTGGAAGATACCTTTAATACGGTCTGATAAAGTAAAACAACCAGTTTATTTAAAATACTTTTTTCATCGGAGAGTGAGAGGTTTAAAAGCAACTTGTGTTGTATTGTGACATCAATTACAGATGTCTGAAATCGATCAGCAAAAAGTACTTAGAAAGATAACAGTGTCTGGGAAACTGTTCACGAAATGATTCTGTATTTTCCAAATTGATTTTCATGTCACTTGCTTAATATTCTTGCTTTGGTGAGTAGTCCCTTTACATTGTTTTTGTTCCTTGCTCTTGGTTTTTCTGTGCGCTCCAAGGAACACATCTCATCACCCGCTACTATTTGTAACTAGTAAACCTAAAAAAAAATATTGATGAAGGAGTTGATAAAATAGGGTTATTTTTTTATAAACATATCTATTGATATTGTGCTTACAACATCAAGCATGTGTTCTAGACTTCGAAACCTTTTTAGGGTTACTCCAGTTGACCAGGGCCGGCGCTACCTATAGTTAAGGTAGACGCCGGCTTAGGGCGCCGATCTATGCGGGGCACCCCCCACGTGGAGATCCACTGGAGGTGCAGGGTCGGGTGGGGAGATCATGAATCATGATGATCATGAACATTGCCTTGCGTGGCCTTGCAGGGCGAGCTGCATCGAAGATAGGCTGAGGTCTGTAAGTGTCTGACTGCCTGGGCATGTATGTACGTTAGTGTCTGCCTGCCTGGGTATGCTAATGTCTGCCTGGGTATTTAGTAGACTTGTGCATTCGTATTCGGGCAAATCTGAAAACGAACACGAAGGGTACGTTTTCGTTGTTCAGACTGAATTCCCGAACATAAGAACATGGCCGCGGCAAAACTTAGGCGAAGACACACAACACGAAGAATCTTCGTGTTCGTTTTCGTTTAGTAATCTCCCTGGTCCTTTCCTAATCTAGGCTACTTTATCTACGCAGCATCGCAGGGGTTAACGGGGGCGGAAATCTGTAGGTTCGCCATCAGGAGTTAAAGGGCCGTGCGAGCGACTCTATTGGTCGCCTGCAGGGGCCTCCTCTGGCATCAACCAATTGGAGGCCCCTGCAGGCGACCAATATGTTAGTGTATGTCTGCATGGCTATGCAATAGATAAAGAGACAGAGGAGAGATACAACATTGAGATAATAAGAAGGGGAGAAAAAGCAGAGAGGGAGAGAGAAAATGGAGAGATAAAGAGAAATGGCAGGAGATCTGGGTGCTGGGGCCAGTCCTATGTGCGCAATCTGGGTGCACGTTGAATCAATTAATTAATCAATTGCTTGAAAACTGTTTCACTGTCGGGACTGTGAATCATATTTAATTTTTTGTAACTTAATTATTTATAAACCTGCTGATGAAATTATCTTTTTGATTATCTTTTTTGTGCAATATATTTGACGTAAAGTACATATTTATTCACCAAAAAAGTACGCATCAGTTTTTTTATCTATGCAATCAGGTTTGGTAATCTCATTTGGTTGAGTGTCTGGAGTTTTTTGTGAACTAATAAATGTAATTATTCTGATGGGACATCCGCTCAGGTCCCGCAATGCAATCTGCTGTCAGTTTTCTGGCAGTGCTGAGCTATACGCTGACTAAAGTGCATAAGACCATTGCTGTTCATTTAAATGTGTTTTGGGGTCTACCCCCTGTGTGTTTTATCTGGGCAGATGACTGGGAATTAAATGAAACATTATAATATTCCTAATTTTACTGGCTATGCAACCTCTAGGGCACATATGAGGCCATGGATTAATTATTCTGGACAATTGCAGGTTTAAATAGCTCCAATTTAAGACCATTTAATATAGTTCAACTTGTATATATATGTAGCTTAACCTGTATGTGAATTAATGGGCTCGATGCAGTAACACAGGTGCATTATTCTATGGGAAGTCACTTGTTTCATTAATGAGTTGGTATATTAAATTCAGTTTAAATATAATTTTTTCACAGTGTGCACTATGCCGGGGTAAAGCAACCTTCTTTGCTCACATCTTTGAAACTTGGAAGCAACTAATAAAGTGGGGATTTATATTACACAGAAAAAAACAGTTAAATTGATTTATAGCGAATAGGCTATTGATGTATAGATATATAAAACACTCTGTGTAAGGGGAAGAGGCAATAACGAGAGGCCACCTATTGCAGCAAGAGGACTAGCAGTTCCAGTTAAAGTACATGTGAAGCTTTGGAAAGCACTACATGCAGAGTTGATGAGCTTCGAGCATGTTGATGCCATAAGCATAAACTGTATTCCATTTTGTGAAAGAAGAGTATTTTGGATATGCATTTTACTGGTTAATCTTTATGGTCATCACTTAGAGACAGAGGACATAATATTAGATCACCTATAGCATCACAATATTCCCAGCTAATACACAGGAGATACAACTGTTGAATAACAGCCTAATCTTACTGCTTTCATTGCAGAGTTTTGCTGTCTGAGAGCTGATTGAAACAATGTAACAAGTGTTCAGATGAGCCCTAGTTTTATTGTAAGAGACTGCATGCCTGAATGGCAATGTCAGTGCTAGTGCTGGTAGATACAGGAATGATCTCTCAGCAGGAGAGAGACTCTGCTGGGTATGAAAAGACCCAGTTGGGTTCTTTGATAACCCACCTATTGCTTTTCACATCAGGAAAGCAAAGCTGCACAGTTCTGTCTCCTGATCGCTATGAGATTGGCAAGCAAGGAGATTACAGAACAAACATGGGAAAAGAAAGTTCCCCTTTTCAACAAAATAAGGGGAAATGAAAAAAAGTAAAATAGTTATAAAAAGAATATAAAAAAAACAATCCATTTACACCCTGCAGATGTCCTAATATGTCCACAAAAGTTGTTATGGGTCACCCTTAGGATATTTTGTATGTATTTTTGCAAAACGAGGAAGATTTCCTGTCTGAAGACTGGTTGCCAGGCTGTGCTGTGAGGAGAAGAGGGTCTGTGCAAACTCTGCTGGAATCTCTGATCAATTTTTCCTGCTGGGTGTGATCAGTAATCCGATGTAACCCTGCTTCCTGATCACAGTGCGATCAGTACAGAGAAAATCAGAGGGAGGATCACATTCTATCCAGTAGACCATCTAGGATGCTACTGAAACCAAATAGCATTGCTTTACTACCTTGAGTATTAATTTAGCTAAAAATTATGAATTACAAAATGGGTACATTTGTTACGTTAAACTTAACAGCCTGATGCTGTATAGAATTCAAACCAAAGAAATAGTTTGTGGCAGATAAAACCCATACAAAAATCAAATTTTAACTAGTAAGGCCTTAAATAATCGTTAACCCTTGCAATTATGTTAAAAAAAAAATGTATGTCTCCCATGCACAATTAAATCCCCTCAATGTCTAAACGTCTTTGGCATCCACCACTAGCTCCATTAATTAATATTTTAAATCTCTGATATTCTAATTTCAGACTATGATCTCTTTTTGTGTTTATTTGTTTAATTCCTTTAAAAATTATGTTTCCATCTCTCTATCTATATTCTACCCAGGGTCGGAACGGGATGACTAAGTGGCCCTTTGAAGCCAGCGGCTGCACAATGACATACGCATGTGCTTTAATATACTCACAGCGTGTGGCTGGCTGTGTCCCGCTGTACACTGCAGGACCCCATCTGCCCGTAAAGCGGGGCCTGCATCTACCCATAGGTTCTATATGTTGTCTATATTTAAATTATATATATATATATATATATATTATAAAATATATTATATATTTGTCGTTACATGCTATTTTTATTGGTAAAATAACTTTAACCCCTTAAGGACAATGGGCGGTCCCTAAACCCATTGAAAACAATGTATTTTGAGCCCGTACATGTACGGGCTTTGTCATTAAGGGGTTAAAACTTATGATGGTTTGTTATAAGATCTATTTCACAGATTCATTCAACAAACTGCAGAACCTGCCCTTTTCTTTGTTATAAATCAGCCTGTCAGAATGCATTCACTATACGTGTCCAAAAACAATTCATATTTGTAGATCTTTGCAAATGAAAGTCATATCATTTTATACTTTGGAATATTATTTTTTTGTTTCTTTCATCCTGAATAATAAAATAAGATTACGCACTGCATTTTGCAGCAAATAAATCAATAGGCTACACCAATGGAACTTGTAATGGTTGTACTTAAATATTTCCTATACCCGTTATGATGAGCCTGTCAATCAAGATTCGCACCATCTGCAAATAAACCTCTCTGCACAAAAAAATGAGGAAGCATGATTGAAATCTATCTTTCCAAAGACTCTGTGCTGCTTGGAAATATGTCCCTTGTTGAATACTTCACAGAATAGAATCCCTTTTTATCGTCGCACAGATGTCTTTTCTTCTGACATGGCTATCCAGCTTACCATTAAATTTGCAATTTGTCTAGCACTGTGTGCAAGTAACCAGCTTAATCCTTAGATTGTACCACCAGAGGTGCTTATCCATAAACTAAAGCCCTAAAAACAAACACAGATCTATCATTTTATCGGCAGTTTAAAATACTAAAACAAAATGAGCAAATTATGCAAATAAAATGTTATTAAGGGTTTTCAAGAGAAGCAAGTCATAATACATATACAAATTAACAGTTTCACCAGCACAGAGTATAAACATATAACAGTTATGACAAACCCTGTTAGCTGAGGGCCATAAGTGTTACTTGTAGGCATCTTATGCACTAGGGCAATAGGGCCCAGGAACACCAATCTGAAACAAACTGTGCAAGGGCACAAATCAAACACCCCAAAAGAAAATCATAAAAAGCTCCCAATTGGAGCCCTCCCTGGCTAATAATTATCTGGCCCAGGCTGGACAACCCAGCTAATCACTTCACTTCCCCACCATACCCAGCTAAGCCAGGCTCTGGCAGCACAGAAAAACATCCTCTCCCCACAACAGTCTCTGATTGTCAGGCTCCACGGGGTTTTCATTCCCAGCACCTGTGCCTGATAAAGGTTTCATCAATGTCCTGGATTGGATACTAAAAACTTGACTTGGTCATCCAGTCTGTTGGAGCATTGACCTACCATGCTCTCCAAATGCTCCACTCCAGGGACAAATATACAAGATTCGTACATCATCTGTGCGCAAAACAACATCTCCCTGGATCAATCCCCATTCCTACCACCTCAAGCATTTATGTAATTATGGAAATCTTTTCCCATTGCTGATCTAATAATGGCTTGCCCAACATTTCCTCCAATCTGCCCATGACAGCAAAAGGGGTGGTATAAGAGTTGGCCAAAAGGAGCCAATATATTAAGGAAATATCTCTCCTTGGCAACAATTCATATTGGCAAAGGTGTTTCAACTCTGTGACCCATGTCGGATTAGTTTATGCTTACCGGGTAACGCTGATATATAATGTACTAGTTGCAGATATGTGTATAGATGCAGCCCAATGGGTGCAGATGAGGGCAAAAGTTGCCTTAAGAGGAGGACCCTGAAGCTCCCTGTCAAGCAAGGATATAAAAAGGATATAACTTCACTCCAACAATAAATGAAATGCTTTTAAGGGAATAGACCTTTAAGTGGCTCAAAATATTTAAAACTAAGCAGCCTTATTGCTCCCTGGCTTGCCTGAAATGTATAATAGATGCAAGATAATAAAAAAGCAATGTCCTTAATTAATAAATGAGAGTCTTACTATTTTTGCCATATCCACTAAAATGGCAGTCCTCTAATGTAATATATTTGCATTTTTTTGAGAATAACTGCAGTGCTTACTTAGTCAACACATGCACTAAAATAACAATCCCAGATTAAAAGAAACGCATTACCTACTGGTCAATGTTGACATTCATAGCATGTCCGCAGACTTAATAGGTGCAAAATGTCCTGTAAAATGTTTGAAAATCCAATATTTTTATATCTGTACACACCTACATACTAAAAAAATGTTTTTTTTAAGTATAATTGAGCATTCTCATTGACAAGTACGCAAACTTTGGAAATGATTATAGTAGTTGTCATAATAAAAACTCTTTTTTCAGGCACTTCAATCTTTGAAACAAACCCAAATTTGCCTTTTTTGTTCTTCTAGCCTACTATTGGAGTTATTGTAGAAACGGTGACAGTGAATTTAGCATAAGAGTTTCATAGAATATAAAGTATTATTTAAAAGTTACATCGAAATATTTAAGGTAAATGTTATTTAAATATTAAAGTTTAATAGTAAACCACATTTAACATAACATAGATTAATTACACATTCACATGGTGGCAAATTTAATATGTTTTATCTCTACACGTAAACCATGTCAGTAAACTCATATTACATACACAATCATAAACACAAAAGGGATACCAACACTGAAAACATAAATGTTTATTGCTTGGATAATCAAAAAATCACAATTACTTAATCTGCTGCAATGCTAAAGCGAGTGAAAAAATGTTCAAATTAGGGAAAACATTTAACATAAAATTTAACATTGATAAATGCAAAGTCATGCATGTATATTTATAATGAATAATATAAATGTTGTAACAAGTGAAGATCAGTCTTTTTTTTATCCTTGTGTTCTGAGGAGATTGTATTTCCCTTAAATATTATGGGAATTATCAATCCAATTTATACTGTACAGAAATGTCTAGGGCAATGCTGTATGCAGTATACAGCGGCGTTCTATTTACCCATCTGATTTCCAATAAAGAACTAACTTCTTTTGAAAGAGTTCACAGTCTCAAACAGAAGTGCTTCATTTTGGTTTTATGTAAGCTAACCTTAGAAAAGGTTATTGACTCTTCCTCTTTGCCTGGCAAAATATGGATGATTTACACCCTCCATCACCACTAATAATAGGGGTTAGACATTAATATATGCCCCTGTGATGGCGTTTGGTACCTAGATCTTATTTGAACTATATTACTTATCACGTACTTAGACTGACTTGGTATTCATACAGGAAGAATGTATTAAAGAGTATAATGGGTGTAATTTGTGATATCTAAAAAGAAGCAAATTGTCTTGAAAAGCTACAAAATTACTTAACATATCTGGTTGAAGATGGAGTAGTATCTGATAAAGTATGGGGTTTTTTTGAATTTGGAAAGAAAATGCAACTCGAGAATGTAATCTAAAGAGCGTTTATACCACTGACAGGCATGTTTCTTCAATTTCCTTCGGCACAGCTTGTAACGCATCATGATTGTTTTGTTGAGTGACATTATACATTACAATGCCATCACTGAAATGGATAACATTAGGAAAGTGTTACATTATCTGCCGCATAAAATCTTTGCAGTCTCAAACTTTGCATTGTACAGAAACTGTGATGGCACAAAGGTAGTATTACTGTCTCATCCATAAAATTCTCACAGTATACTTTGTGGAGCCATAGCTTTCAGTCTCATCCAAAGCATTAAGACGGGATGCAGTGATTCAATACCCACACAACAGGGGTTACTTTTGGGGTATAGAGATGCAGTTTCATTTAAACTGCAAATCCAAACGGCTTTCTCCGTTTCTGTGTAATATAACGGATTATATGTGCTATGTGTACACACACTGACGTATGTTTTAAGGATAGTCCTACAGGAAAATAGTTTGGAAGCTTCAATTTGAGAACAATTGGATGTCCGGAAATGGCTTTAAATTACATGACATTCTCAGTGAGTTAAGATGCAATGCAGGCGCACTCATTCAGCTCCTTGGTAAGCAATATGGCCATGAAAAATAAGATCACCAAAGGAATCACCAAACTTGGGGTGCTTTAACGCAATGGCGGGATAAGTAATATATAGTCAGGGCCGGCCCTAAAATTGCCCCAGGCGGCACTTTTGAAGGGGCGGCACTTTGCCCCAAGCGCTTTTTTTTTTTTTAAGTGGAGGAGAGAGAGGGGCGCCGAGTGGTTTTCGCTTACGCGCTCGGCGCTCCTCTCTCTCCTCTGCAAGCCCTCTAGCTCGGTCTTGGTGCCGGCTTGTAATGCTGAGCGCCGGAAGTGACGTCAATTTCCGGTGCTTAGCATTACAAGCCGGCACCGTGGCAGAGCAGGGAGACTCGCCGCAGGACTGTTTCAAGGTAAGTACAAAGGGGGGGGGATAGGGTAGATAATAGGGAGGGAGGGTAGATAATGGCGTCGGCGAAGTTTAAAATGCCGCCCCCCCCCCGGTGTCGGCAGAGGGGGGCGGCATTTTAAACTTCGCCCAGGCAGCATTATGTCTTGGACCGGCCCAGTCATATATTGTGAGAAGGAATTTTCAATATTTATGCCTAAAATAGGCGCTTCTAAATAGTATTTGCCAGGTGTGCGCTCATCTCTTTGTTGTGTGTGCTTGTTGGGCATTTCAGCAGCACCCTGGCATCTGAATGTGTATGCTTTTTAGGGTCTGCTTGCTTTCCTGTATTTTTTTAGCACAAATTTGAGATTAACTGGTTTAATAAACAAGAAAAAAAATAACTATTACGTTGAAAGAATGCAAAATCATTTTAGTAAAGCCCAGTGATGAAATATGAGACTATACAAGGGTCTGCAGTATAAGGGTCCATTGCAAGGATGGGGGCACCATAATATTTTTGCATGATTAGTCAAGTTACTTTGCATGAATTAAGTGATAATGCTTAAAGATATATATAGTTCTAGCGCAATTGTAGGTGTAAATACAAGAGGAAAATATTATGGTACGAGGCTTATCCACTTCCAGATTAATTGTAGACATTGTTATTAAGAAAAAAATATATGATGTATCTTAATCAATTCCTTCTTAAATTTAGAACAATACAAAAATAGAATTTCAACATACTAAAGCAAAAGAGCAATATTAAAACTTGAGACACAACATGGTTCAAAACACAGAGCCACTCTGAACTACTGTTGATTTCTTCTTAAGTCAGATAAGGGCTGGGTAAATCAGAAATAGTTTAGTGATTAAAAAGACCCGATCATACATCCATGCACCATACCTACTACAGAGCCTCAGATGTCACTCCCGGTATAGTTATCAACACCTCCAACAGCGAAATCGCAACTGAACAGCAGAAACAGGAAATTACAAAAAAAGCCTTGAGACTTCTATTTTATCGGATCGAGTACAGATAAAATCTATAAAGTCAATTAAAGCGGAGAGGAAGTATAAATCCTAGCACATTTCACACTTTTTACTAGGAAAGGCTTAAGAATTGTGATAGATTGTAGATCGGATTAAGTAGAAATCATTCATTCTTGTTTCCTGAGCTCACATTCAATCGAAAGCTATTGGAATAAAACAGAAGGGTTTATTTGGCACAGTTTGCCTAACATATTGCATGGAGTGATGAATATGGTAATTCTTAATATTTTATAGAAATACATACTATTTTGTTTTTTTTACGTTAAATGCCTAGCATGCATGGAATAGTAATTTACAGTCGTGAGAAAAAGAAAATCCACCCTCTTTGAATTCTATGGTTTTACATTTCAGGAGATAATAACAATCATCTGTTCCTTAGCAGGTCTAAAAATTAGGTAAATACAACAAGACATGACATATTACATCGTGTCATGATGTATTCAACAAAAATGAAGCCAAAATTCAGAGGGCATATGTGAAAAACTAAGTACACCCTTACTGCTTCCGTAGGAATTAAGTTTGGAACGTAAAGATGTTACATATTTCTTGTTAATTGAATGCTTTTCATTTTATAGCAAATATCTCTATTGGACCTTACCCTGTATTAATTAACTATATGTGTTTTTTTTAACTATAGTTGTTGTCTATACCGATGACTATTTTTACATTTTATCCTCAGAAGAAAGAGCCAATTTAGTAAAAACCGATACCTTTAATGGGTAACTGAAGTATAGTAATAGATTATAAGCTTTTGAGGCTAAGTCTCGTCTTCATGCATATCATAATATTACATACTGTATGTATTTATGTGTGTGTACATATGGAGGTATAATATGCCTTAATATGAACCTCAAAAGCTTGCAATCTATCATATTTCAGTTAGCCTATAAAGGAATTATCTCTACCAATTTTATTTTTACCTCTAATGTCAAACTGGTGTCTGGAATGTACACATTGTGTTCCCCTTCTTCTAACCTGGACTACTAACTCGGTTAAAAGGATTCTTTAAAATTGCCAATTAAACTGCTTAAAAATAGATTCCTGATCAAAAGCTGTAACAATGAATGTTAACAGATCTGGGTATGTTTTATTAACAGGGATTTAGAGCAACAAGAACATTCCTTTAGACTTAAATAAGGAAGTCTTATCTAAAGCAAGAGTAAGGTCTTTATGGAACAGTGAAGATAGTATTTACGACAGACCTGTTTTTAATTATGTGAGAAGCCTTCAAGGAGTGAGATATCTTTTCTCCATCTTACAAAAAAAGAAAGAATCTTTCCAGCTTACTTTTTAGTTCTTACCTATGTATAAAACCAACAGGGCTTCATAATTGCCGGTGCAGATCGGAAGAATTATGAGGTTTACGTTATTGTCCAAAGCACCCAGAGGCTGGGGAATCTTAGAAATGCCCAACTAAATGCATGCTGACATTAAGAAAATAGAACACATAATTCTGTCTACATGTTAGGAAAACATTTCAAATTACATGGCCAGTGTAGCAGTAAAAACATTGTGCATAGTTGTTTAAACATGATTCACTGGCAACATTTCCAACCTCATTTAATATTATACAGTTTAACAATCCCCAACAGATACAAGCGATGCCATCTATACAGTGTCTTTGGCAGAACCTGCACATGCAATTATCTGTATGGTCCGCTGAGATCTTTCACCTAGAACCCTAGAGTCACTGATGAAAGAGCAGTTCTGCTTTACTCTGCAGAAGCGCCAAATATCTAGCAAGATGTACTTTGGTAAGTTACTTTGCTCTGCAATAATTGAGTTAACTCTCCTGTCTGATGATTTCCAAAGCACAGGCTATCTTATCTTCTTCTACAGAACCACCCATATAAAATACACCCAGGCGTTTCAATCTAGACTGAGCCATTACTTAAGTTATGGTGGGTAAAGGTGATGGAACATCCTTCCACCAAAATTACAGGGGTAGTAGAGGCATTATTATTAAACACTCATCTACAGACATAAGACAAGCCAGGCGGCTTGTTTTTCCTTCAGAAATATGGTGCCCCCACAACCACAAGGGATGCTGGGTAGACGCATGCAAATAAGGTCAACAATTATCTCTTGAGAGTAATTGTCCGCTGTACAAGACAACCTTTAGACAAAACTCGGGTAAATGATGAAATAGCCAGATGGCCACTAATGGACAGCTGTTTTTTTTGTTTTTCTGTGGGGGACCACCCAGATCCCGCCAGGGCCCAGCAGTTCCCCCTTGAACTTCTGTGGGGGACTGCCCGGATCCTGCCAGAAAGCCAGGGCCCAGCAGTTCCCCCTTGAACTTCTGTGGGGGACCACCCAAATCCTATCAGAAAGCCAGGGCCCAGCAGTTCCCCCTTGAGCTTCTGTGGGAGACCACCCAGATCCCACCAGTGCCCCCTTGAACTTCTGTGGAGGACCATCCAGATCCCGCCAGAAGGCCAGGGCCCAGAGACCCCCCTTGAAGCGTGCAGACTTTGTCAAATAACGATAAAGCCTGGCAGCGGCTGCTCCTTTTTTTTTTTTTTTTTTTTTTTTTTTTTATTATTAATGGGATTTGTGGGCATGAAGTTGCAATACTGGCTTAATACTTGAGGCTTGGGGTAGCCAAGAAATACCATTACATAAGTTATGCTGGGTAAAGGCGATTGAAAACCCTTCCCCTTAAAATTAAGGGGATAATAGAAGTATTATTAAACACTCATCTACAGACACCAGACAAGCCAGAAGGCTTGTTTTTTCCTCAGAAATCTCATGGTGCTGACACAAGGGATTCTGGGTAGGCGCATGCAAATAAGGTCAACAATTATTACCGTCTGCCTCTATATCCACTTTATACATGGATCCGTTGAGAGTAATTGCCTGCTGTACAGGACAGTATTAAGCCAGTATCGCAACCTCATGCTGACGAGTCCCATTAAGGATGAAACAGCTGTCCATGAGTGGTGATCTGGCTATTGCACCTCTTACCCGAGTTTTGTCTAAAGGCTGTCTTGTACAGCGGGCAATTACTCGGATCCATGTATAAAGTCGATATAGAGGCCAAAGGTGATATTTGTTGACCTTATTTGCATGCGTCTACCCAGGACCCCTGGTGGTTGTGGCAACACCATGAGATTTCGGGGGGGGGGGAGCCGTCTGGTGTCTGTAGATGAGTGCTTAATAATGCTTCTACTACCCCCTTAATCTAGACTGAGTGAAGACGTAATTTGTACAAGACTCTTCCCAGTTTTAAAGTAAATAATAACCAGTTATCTTATCCAAGTTGCCAGTACAACATCAACTCTCCCTCTAGAGTTTGTTTTGTAGCTAAGGAAGTATTAAAATGTCCTTGTGTTTGTTCAGAAGTCAAATTATAAATAAACATGAAAAACTTTCTCTATGAAAGTTCTTTGAACCTGCATTCACCATCCCTGTTTAAACCTAGTTTAGAGGCATCATAAAGCTTGGGTTAAAATGATTTTGAATAGTATGAAAGCAAAAAAAATCAGCACACATTTGAACCTTTTGGATTCCACTTGTGTTCTCTTGGGGAAGCCCAAGTCCATCTTCTGCCTTTGGAAAGTAGAACAGGTTTTGGCCATGCCCACTCCCCACCCTGTACGTCCTTGCCTACTCTATATGTACCTTCCATACTTTCCATCGTTTTAAAGGTGAACTAGGGCTTATTTGCCCCTATGCACGGTTAGACTTGCCCCAGGAGATAGGAGCTCCAGGTAGCCAAACCTGGGACGTTCCAAGGTATGTAGATCATTAAGGTTATAAACACATGGTTGCATAGCACACAACACATAGGAAGAAGCATTCTCTAATGAAGTGACATGGTGTATTTCTTCAATAGGCGTTGGATGAAACAAAAAAAAAATAGTTGCCTCGTAATTGGAAGTAAAAACTATGTTTATCATACCCAATTTTTTTATGTTATAAGAAAAACAAGCTCTATGAAGAATCACAAGCGAATCTTAACAAAGATGTACGTTAATGCATTTGGAGGCATGGAGCCAATACTTTTTCATATTAGATGAATGAAACCACATTTAATAGTTTGCAATACACACAGTATATTAATGTTAGCAATTAGTTTTAACAAGAATGCATCCAACGTTTGTGATACATTATAACGCTTAATAATCAATTTGCTCTATCTTCGGTAACATTACTAAACTTCATACTTCATAATTTGAAAATTACTACGTAAGGATCTATATATGCTGAGTTTTAATAGTGGTTTACACTTCCTATATTAGGGGAAAACTTAATAAATGATACACATTAATACACATTATATTAGGATGTATAACTACAATTCAGAGATTGGGGAAAGGGCACGAGATGTGCAGAATGTAGAGACCATGCATTTACGTGGTAAAATGGTCATAATAGATTTAAAGGTTAAAGAGAAAGAAGATTATATGTCAGTTATATATTAATTGATATGGCCATAGGAAAGGGTGTTAATTAACCTGGACAACTATTATTATGGAATAAAGAGAAGAACTCATTAAACTTAGATTTGCAATATCTCTTGTAATATCAGGTATAAAATTGTCCATGCAAAGACAATAGGGGTTATGTATAAAAAAATAAAAATAAATAACACTACGCAATTCACGTAGACAACTTCCGCTGCAGCCAGAAAGAGATGCAGTTAGCAGCGGGGGTTGTCTGCGTCCATCGCACAGACCGTCCCCGGCTGTCAGTGAGGAGAGTTCCGGTGCGGGTAATTTGCCTACGCGAATCATGTAGAGGTCTACCTGCTGCCCTGACTAGTATACACCGGGGAATCAGAAACACCGGTAAGGGTGGGGTGGGGGTGGGGGTGAGGGGGAGTGTTAAATGGGGGACATAAGGCATTTCTGTGGGCAGAGTGCTCTATGAAATGCCTTTTAACCCCCTTAATGCCACTCTGCCTCCAGAAATGCCCTTTAACCCTCTATAAGCCACTATTTACATGCATTTACATGCACCTACCCAGAATCCCTTGTGGTTGTGGCCATGAGATTCCTGAGGGCTTGTCTGGTGTCTGTAGATGAGTGTTTAATAATGCTTCTACTCCCCCCTTAATTTTAAGTGGAAGGGTTTTCATCACCTTTACCCACCATAACTTATGTAATGGTATTTCTTAGCTACCCCAAGCCTCAAATATAAGGCTAATATCACAGCATCATGTTGATGAGTCCTATTAAGGATGAAACAGCTGTCTATTGCATTGTGGAGGAGCAGACTTCCCTTCACTTGTTCTGGCAGTGTCTGTTTACACAGGCCTTGTTCAGAGCCCTGGAGCTGAAGCTGGATCTCAAGGACTCTATCGAGAGAAAGTACCTGTCCTACCATTCGGTACTTTATGGACTTTTCCCAGGAACACACACGGAGAGCGCCATCGAGGATGCTTGGCGCCTCATGTGCTGCGTAAAGGATGCTCTATGGTTTGCCAGGAACTGCCTGGTGCTTATCCACAGCCTGCTGAGAGACTACTCTCTCAAGGACAGTCTAGAGGCTGAAGACTAGCCCCGTTCTCCTCGGCCCCCTTTCCCCCCTGTTCCCCAGGTTATGTTCCACTAAAGTGCTAACCATATGTGCCACGTCAGGGAATGTAATTGTACACTGCTTCTACTGAGCTTTCCGTAAACTGAAGTCGTACTGTAACGTGTATTGCCCTGCGCTGCGTCGCAGTACTGCTTGTCGTCTATCTGTACCAATATTACTGAGCTATGTATTCCTGCTAAAACAGGTTGATGTCTGTTTTATCATAATCAGTTTTGTATAATAAACTTAAATACAAAAAGCTGTCTATTGCTTTTTGGTTAAGATCAAGTGAGTACCTGGCTTGGTCCTCCTGCCTTAGGGCTGGGAATGTATGAAGCCCCAAGACTGTTTTTACGGTCCCTGGTCTTTGGTCTTTGGTCTGGGACCGGGTGCTGTGCAATGAGTGTTAGTGTGAGGTTAAGCATACTGCACCCTTTCATGCGTCACATACTGGTAAGCTCCTTGGACCCCTACATGTGCTTTTAATTTTTGTATGCACTAGCCCCAGCCTTCTGGCTCACTGTGTGGAGCATACTGACAGTTTTTTGTCACACCAGCTGGTAAGGTTGGGGCTTCCACTGGGAGCATTTTGTATATAGTTTTGCTACATGATTGCACTGTTTTTTTCCCACACGTGTGTTTTTACTTTTTGATATATTTTTTGTATTTGAGATTTATTTATACAAAACTGATTGTGATGGATGAACGCTGAAAGGCCATGGTGCAGCCGGGTCCCCTAAAGGTCCGGCTTTTCTGGTGAGGAGGGGAGTTAGGTTGCTCTTAGCAGCCCCCCTCCTCAAAACAACGATTTCAGTGGCCTCAACCCTTGGGCGAAGGGGCCAAGAAGATCCGGCCCTCCTGCAGACCTTATGGACGGGGAGGGAAGGGGTCGTTTTTATCCAAGGAGCCTGGAATGATCTATTTGTTGACTGCAGGACCCCTGAGGTCTTTTCAGCTTAGTTCAGCAGGGCTCCTATGGTTAAGTTGTACCCCTAATTATGGCTAAAAAGCTTGTTCAGGCTGCATTTTCCTGGATGGGCTGGTCTGTTATTAGTGGGTCCTTAGGGTTGGAATGGGCCGCTGCACACAGCTCTCCAGTCTAACTAGATTGAGCTGGGCCTCTCTTCCTGCTTGGTGTAAAATCAGATGTGTAAAAATAGATTAAAAAAAAAAAAGAAAGCAGAGGGAAAGGCTCTGCTGGAAATTCCATGTGTTGGTTCCCTGCTGCCACAGCCAGGGCTGTTTGGGCTAATGTGGCATCGAGCAGGCTAACCAACAGGCATAAAGACATTGCATGGATGGCCATTCAGGGAGGCCTCCCCCATAAGATATTTATGCATGCCAGGGGGCTGTGCAGATATAGACACTGCCCACAGTGCATTGTGGGGAGGAGACTTCCCTTCACTTGTTCCGGCAGTGCCCATTTGCACAGGCTTTGTTCAGTTCTTGGATCTCAAGGACTCTATTGAGAAAAGGTACCTGTCTTACCATTCTGTACTTTACAGACTTTTTCCAGGAACACACATTGACGATGCTTGCCGCCTCATGTGCTGTGTAAAGAACGCTCTATGGTTTGCCAGGAACCGCCTGGTCTTGAGGACTGCCGCACGCTTATCCACAGCCTGCTGAGAGACTACTCTCTCAAGGACCATCAGCCTCTTTGACTCATCCTTAACAATGCCTATTTCTTTGTGCTCCTTCAAAAGAGCTTGGGCAGAGCATCTTGGAAACACTGTCTGCTTTGAAATGTATATCTTGCTGATGCAGTATAAACACCTTGTGTCTTGGTGCTGTGCTCTGTCTTGTCACGGTCTATGACTTTTGACAATAAACTGGCTTTAGCAACTTTGTTAGTGGGTTTGGCTGTTCCTCCCTCAGTTTTATTTCTTCTACACAACTGCTTCTGTTTCAGTTAATGATTGTGTTTCAGCCTACATATTAAATTGATGATCATTAGCACCTGCTTGGTATAATTGCATTCTTACTTTACAGCATTTTGTTTCACAACATTTGCACAGTGCTGTGTATATGTACATGTATAACATATATACATTATAGTCACACAATAAGCTCTACATACACCATATTTCAACAAAGTTTAGTGTTTGCCCTTTTTTGGTTAAGAGCAAATGTCCATATTGTTCGAGACAGGTCATTGTATTGACCTTGAATATACATAAATGAAGTAATTAGAGAAAAAAAATCTGGTTGGAACAGCAGAAATGTTCCATTATCTGTATTAATAATTCTACCCTTTTATGACCACTTTCCTTTTCTATAATATTTTTATGAACAGAACTGTGTATTATGGATGAGGATGGTTCATTATTTTAAAAATGTAAAAATTGAAATCTCTCAAATTCTCAGTTGTAATCCTCATTGGCAAGTACATAAGAGCTACAAAATTATACTGAAAAGTTAACTATTAATGCATAATTCATATGTACGTGTTAAATAATAGAAGTTCATTTTGTACAATGTACATTATTTACATGCAAATTTCAAAATATATAAAGGAAGTTTTTTTTTTCTTAAATGAATTAAAATTCTTTTATTTGACCTTAGATATTCTAGTGCTGTGTTTTAGCACACAATGCATATTTTGTTCTTCTTTTTCCTCTTTAAATAAAGGTGGATCACTTACACGTGCAATGGTTTACTAAAGGTTCTTTTGGGTGTACTTCGCATTTCTTTACAATACGGTAACATAGAGACAACAAATTTGCCTGTTTTTTCTGATGTAGACTTGGATGTCCAAGGATAGATTTAAAATAGTTTTTTTCATCATTGGAGCTGAAAACAAGACCTGAATTCACAATTTAACTGAAATCGTATTCATATATATGGCCGTTTAAAACCTAGATTGTCTGCAAAATGGTATAATGGAAGAAAGCCATTTATACTATGGTAGGACCTTGAGAGTCACAGACATCCAGTTATCTCGGGTAGCAATAAACAAGAAGTTCAAGTTAGTATTTTCTAGTTTAAAGAAATCCAAGATGTCTCATAAGTCAGTATAACGTGAGACCAGTGGTTTTGTTACAGTTTTTTTAGATTCTTGCCCTATGAAAAACATACAGTATAAAAAACAACCTTTTTATTGGAAGTATATTTATTTTTTTAATAATTAAAAGTTATGCTTTGATTCTGACCAAATATATTACCCCCCACTTTTTTGTGGTTTCTTATTGGGGTACTCCCATTTTCAATCGCAGATTATGTGGCAATTTCTCAGATTTAAATAAATGCATTAAACTATACTTTTAGCACTCTATTTAGAAGTCTATTTTCTGCAAATTGCATCAAATATCTCAAGACAATAAATACATTAACTAAATAGGTTGCACTTTTATTTCTAGTCAACATATTCACAGTGTTATGCATAACCTTGTTTGGCAAGCCAAGGTCATGGAAGCGTTGGAACAATAAATCGAATGCTATGTATCCAAAACACACACAAAATATTAAATAATATTAAATAAAATATCAGCCTGTATTTGTGGGAAGGGTTTGCTCTTGTTTTACCTCTATCACAAATATAATATATATAAATCTATCTATCTATCTATCTATCTATCTATCTATCTATCTATCTATCTATCTATCTATCTATCTATCTATCTTGAGAGTTTGTTTGTGGGAGTTTGTGCCCATTCAGCCAGAAGAGAACTAGGCACTGATACTAGACAATAAGGCTTGGCTTGCAATTGGAATTGCAATTCATCCCAAGTCATTGCTCCGTGCAGGCCAGTCATGTTCCTTCAAACCAAGCTCATCGAACCATGTCTTTATGGACCTTGCTTTGCGCACAGGAGCGCATTCATCCGAGTACAAGCCAGAACAATGATGTCATAACTTGAATTTGCCAGAAAGAATGTATGACCATGATTAAACACTGTGCTTTTATGGGACCTTTATGCATTCTAAGTTAGCATTTTCTGCTTTATAAGACCATTAATAAAACATGTCAAATATGATCATAGGGAATAACATAAGCTAATACCCAAATATATTGTAAAGTTAAACAAATAGAAGTAACAACCAGTCTATATCAATGTAACGATTTTGTTATTGCAACAGTGACCATTATTACATAAACAGATATAGCTCTGAGTCAATTGTTCCAGATCAAGTTACTCTTCAGATATAAACAGAAAAAAAGAGTATGGAAAGGCAACAGACTACGAAAAAATGCATTCCCTTGGGTTCACTGATTGGGTCAGGAACACACAAATACAATGGTTTATTCGGAACTACTCACTAAATTATGCATTCACATACAGCTCAATAAAGTGCAAGCTAGCATTTTATAAAGGCAATAACAGCAGGACATTGCTACAATCATGTGAAAGAGAGAATCAGTTCTGGTAATCAACTTCTACGTTTGTACTGAATACTAAAAATGTTATAAACACAAATATGCACGCATTCAACTGTTTCACCTCTATCTCGAAAGTTTGTCTTATGCAAGCAAAACATAGCTATTAAGATATGTTTTCTATGCCTTTTAGAACATTACACCCTGGGACGGAATCTTAAAGCCACCAAGGTGTTAAATGAAAGCACCGGCTTCAGGTGCAGAGAGGCACAAAGACAATCATTTGGGAAAGGAGGTATTTTTCCATTGGGTAGCAAAACAGACATTGTAAAATGTATGAAACTGAAGACTGCACCTGTGAAACAGACTACACCTCTCTTTTTCAATCTATGTTTCAGGAAAATAAACTTTTCTTATTGTCAGTGATAATGCCAATGACTAAAGTGAGAGGTGGCGGAAGGGGTGCACATTTTAGCTCCCTAAGAGTATTAGGCATTGTAAAAGGCTAACCCCAATGAGATTCTCCAGCAAGAACTGAAACTCTCCAACAAACTCTCTTTTTAGTAAATAAACCCCCATTAAGATATTAACCAGAGATAGAAGAACTGCAACTCTTACATACAGCTTCTTCCATACTATGAGATCTCCACAGAACACACTTCCCCGCATCACCATAGCATTCAAATCACCCTCATCGAAGAAGTCCATCCACGTCCTTGCATTGCCCCCCATCTTCTTAATGAGATTAAAAACACACATCGGCAGGACTCTCTTTTCTTTCGGTCCCAGTATATCTTAACATGTTATTGTCAAATTGTGTATTTTCAATTTTAATTAAAATGTTACTTTTTTTCTAGGAAAATTTTACTGTCTACTTACCGTAATAGCGCAATGAATGTGATATAATGGACCACAGAGACAATAATAAAATCCTAAATTCCTAAATTGTTTCTCATGCTAGACAGCCCACTGTATAACTGTGGAATTATTCGAGAGCAGATAATCAAATAAAATAAAACAAAATGCTTCTGGTAGTGGGCAATTCTCGAAATTAGAGGAGCTTGGAGATTAAATTAACCGCCCCTTGTGTCATTCTCTTGATTGGATTTCACTTGTTTAAATAGATTTAATGTGATTATTAGTTTTTCAGCGTTGTGTCTGGTGCTCTAAAATTTTCCTACTACAATTAACCAATATGAATGCTATTAAATTGGCCCAAAATAAGAATATTAATAAGATGAACCCACCTAACATTGTAAATAAGAACATAGCGTCAGTGCAGCAAGACAAGCGTTCATATCAGTAGAAAGAAAGTATCCATGTTAGAATGCAAGAAAGAAGCAAAACAAGCCATTTTAATATATATGCTAATAAAATATACATTTTATTTCATTTCACTTTCCTGTATGTGTGAGCAGAGCAAATGCATCTCTTTTCCACAATAAATTTTGTTCATAAGTTAATAACCACTAAATAGCCTTTTGCTTCGTGCCATAAGCTATAATAAGCATTTTCCATAATCATAAGCAGCCTTTCATTTTTTATTTGACCTAAATATATCAGAGCGCACTTCACAGTTTACATTAACTATTCATATTGGATTTTCAGTCCCTTGATTGGTATTAAATAAGAAAGTAAACATAGCAAACTGGAATGGTCTGACACTAATTACAAGATAATGGATGCTAGGACACCCTACCTTTGTATTTTTATATTGCGCTTTCGGCACGGGTACCCCCTAGCCATTATTTGGTATTTGGCGTCAAGCTAATATTATTCATTTTATGATGAAAAAGCAACAACCTTTGCAGCAGGTTGAGGTTATTATTTTATGTGCGTTTTCCTAGTAATTTTTTCATATTATTTTATGTGCGTTTTCATATTAAGATACTCCAGCCATCATATGGCCGTGACATTTACATTGCAAATGTCTGGACGGACTCTGCAGAAGCCCCCAAACTGCATTTCCCCCATTCCCCTTCTCCCAGCTATTTGCCATGCAGATGTGTTCGGCCAAACGCTTCTGAGATCCATTTACTGTCGGTAAAGAGTTTAGGGAATGCTCCAGGGGGGAGATCTAATGAGACCCCTGTAAGCATGCCTAGAAGGCGCTCTAATTGATTTCAATGGGACTGCTCTCGTCAAGCATCCAATCAGTATCTGGAGTACTGCGTTAATCAGGGACCATTCCCTTACGAAAAAATTACTGCAGTTTTTCTGAAGTAATACTGCAGTTTTTTGGACATGAAAAAACTGCAATACTGCACTTTTACTGCACATTTACTGCACTTTTACTGCACTTTTTTTTTTATTGCAAACCTACAGTTGTACTTCAATGTACTGCAGCTTTATTGCATTTGTACTTCCGTACAAAAATAACTTTATTGCATTTGTACTTCCGTACAAAAATAACTGCAGTAAAACTGCAGTACAGTGAAGTACAAATGCAGTAAAACTGCAGTAAATGTGCAGTAATACTGCAGTAAAAGTGCAGTATTGCAGTTTTTTCATGTCCAAAAAACTGCAGTATTACTTCAGAAAAACTGCAGTAATTTTTTCGTAAGGGTTTGGTTGCCCCTTTAATAAGAATTCCATTGGTACAAAGACATCAGCATTTATCTTTATCTTATCATGCAAGGTTATATTATTACATGGAATATATTATTATTATTATTATTGTTATTATAATTGTTATTACAGGAAGCTTTAGAAATATTGGAGGGCTGGCAATTTTTGGAACATTTTTCAAAAAATATTTACCTACTTATTAAATATTGTATGTATATATCCTCCGATTCACTGTATCTATACGCATAAAGCAACAATACCACCTTGCTAGTTGCTGCTTGAATATAAGACTGGCTGATTGTCTGTTTTTTATTTTAAGAGACTGATGGTTTCAAGAGCTGTTTTTCAAAGAAAGAAAGAAGATTGATTTGTTTCAAGAACAAATCCAAAAGCATAGAGACAATGTTATTTTAACCCCATAAGGACAATGGGCGGTCCCAAAACCCATTGAAAACAATGCATTTTGAGCCCGTACATGTACGGGCTTTGTCATTAAGGGGTTAAGTAGCGAAATACTCTAATAAACCTTATTGAACCTGAAAACAGCTCATGGCCTCTTCACGTTAAAGTGACATATTCACTGGGGATATACGCTATAGCTGCTATCCATAGCAATGCGTCTACGGGCAGAAATATTGGTATGCAAGTAGCCGAAACGGCTTTTATTAATACAAAAAAAAATGTTAATCAAAGACAGCATCTTTCTTCTGAAATATCACATCTTCTGATGAATGAATTCGCGGTTTGAAGCCAAATTGCCTCCATAAAAAAAAAAAATCAAAAAAGTAATTGAAAGTATTTTAAACCAATCCCCAGAAACCAAAAAAAAAAAAATCCCCACATATTGCGTAATATTATTATTAATAAATTGTAGTTTCAGTATTAGAGGAATTAAACAAATCGCTAGCATTAAAGGTTTTGCAGAATGATACGCAGTTTGAACGCCATTATACATAAACAGAGATTGCAAGCCGGTAAAACATTATGAAGACATAAACCTGGCAGACACTGCTATATATTTAATCCGTAATGATATTGCCAACGTCCTATTACTTAGCTTCAAATTAACAAGGATCATTTTCATTTCTCAACATAAAAGCTGGGATTTTATTGAACTGTGTGGAAAAGCGGTAAGTTAGTCAATTTTATGTTGCCTGCAAAATATTATTTTAAAATACCTCTGCACCACAACATAAAATCATTTTTTCTTTAGACATATTGGTGCAACTTACAGATATCTATCCAAGCTATGTGTTACTTTCTATATTTCTAACACGCTAAAAGGACAAAGTTGCCTCCGCCATTAACCATCTAGACTGTAAGCTCGTTTGAGCAAGGTCCTCCTCACCTGCTGTCTCTGTTAGTCAATTTGTTATGTTACATACTACTTGTTAGGTCCTGTCTACCCATTGTACAGCGCTACGGAATTTGATGGCGCTATATAAAACAATAAATAATAATAAATAATAACCAACAGACTATATTTCACATGAAAGATGGTCTTGATTGCAATGAAATGGGTTTTCAAGAGACATTAAAGATAGATTGATTGGCCTTCCTAGGCTTCTTCCTTTATATGGGGTGGTACGGCAGAGGTCTGATTAGTAGCAATGTTTGTTGACTCATTGTTAACTTTGAACATTATGTAAATAAGTTTGGCATGCAAAATGCCTATGTTAAAGGGTTATCTTCCATGAAAATTTTAGTTTTTCTTAGACCGCATCCTGCAATAAATGTTATCTGGACGCCTGTCCAGACCCTATCATAAAATCAGTGGGGCAAGAACCTGGATAAAAGATGTCCTGTCATGGCTAGCATCTTCTGAGATATTATTTGAGAAATATGGTTAAGTATCCATAGTAGAATCATGACATGAAGATGTTCTGTGTGCTGGCAGGAAGGTAGGGGATGGTTGGTACATGTACGCTTCTAATAGCATGGGGCACATGATCACTCCAGAGTTAAATATGACACATTAAAATATCAGGCATGTTTTACGACCCAGCTCATTAGGAGTGTCGTAAAGTGTCTGAATTATACACTCCTCTCCCCATGTGACACTAAATGGGCGTCTCCCAGAGGCAGAGGAAGGTAAAGGCCTCTAATAATGAGAATCTGAGAATAAGATTGTAAGCTCTTTTGAGCAGGGCCCTCCTTACCTGTTGTTATCTCCTGTCTACTCATTTTACAGAGCTACAGAATTTGATGGTGCTATATAAAGCAATAAATAATAGTGAATCTATACATTTCAAGAAATTCCCACATATTATTTTACTTTTTTGTGTTTTATGTTTTATACTAATTTATACTGTATATTGTTTTGTATGTCTCTTTTATCATTATTTTTGCAAAGGCCTGCTACCATTTTTATCATATTAAATATACATTAATCAGTTGTGTTTTTGCTCTCTAATTTTTAACTCATAGCTTTCGGGGGTAACACATTACTGTTTTTTTCTAATTTGCAAGGTTTACTTTTTTTTTTTTTACTAAATTGGGGTTTTCTATAGTTTGAGCAATTAAGAGGGATACCAAAGCATCCTTAGGTATTTTTAAAGTCCTTATACAGAACTCGGTGGTGGCAGGGAATACATTTTGGAGGTCGTGGGTTTAGGTTTAAGATGCAGTTGCTTTGGTACAGGGAGAGCACAGAGTGAGTTTTTACCATTAACCCTTTTACGCCCACGCCCCCCTTAAGTAAGAGCCGTCGAGGCAGCTGGTAGCGGTTGCTGCCCCTGTTGCTGTGTGTGTTTAAGGGGCTTCCGTGACAGAGTTAAATTAAGAACTTTGGTTATGTACTTAAGTACAATAATAGTAGATGGTTAAGAATAAAGTTTGTGTATTTTAATTAGCTGCATTACTTTTTGTCAGTACGCTAAGAGCAGCACCAAAACAAACCACTACGCTTGGGTGAGCAATGGCTCGATGCGGCCTTGAGCCAGCACAAACTCCTTCTCCACTGCACTTTTTTCGGTCCTCAAGCATGTCAATACTAACACTTCCTATAAGGTGAGTGAGTCCAGCTTGGCTCACAGCTCTATGAACCAAATCAGAGACCTTGTTGACCTATGTCCATGTGTTGCCATTGGCTGGTTAGCACGCAAGCACCATATTTACCCAACATTTTCTTGTGCATAACCATACACTGGGTACAGTCTCCACAAACCAAAGAAGTGCCGTTTATAAATTAATAGTAGCCTCCCGATAATGTATTTCTGCAAGTATGTGTTTATTCCCAGTACTCTACCTCCAACACTAATTAAATACAACGCAACAAAAAACAGTACATTAATAATTCTCCAAACCTTGTTAAGATTTTTTTGTTTTAATAAATATTATAAACCTCTAGATGAAACATATGGATGAGCTGCTGCAGGCGGTAAAGTAGACAAAACCAGGCAAATCAATTTATATACTGGTAATTAACTGGCAAATGGATTGCAGTAATTGAGTATGATTGTTTTCTCCATCTTTGAATTATGATGTATGATTGCTGGAACGGTGAAAATCTATTACATAGATAACAAAACAAAAAAGCTGACACAAAGGAATACATATACAGCCAGATGTCATTTATAACTGAGGAAACCAAGCACCGCTTGTACCGAAGTAATGTTACAATATTTTCACTATTAAGTAAATTTAATTTTTTTTGAGTCAGAAAAAAAGGGTTATACTACCAGATCTGTACCCAAAATGTAAAAACTGGTGCTGAAGTATTCTAGATGACAAAATTAAAGGTGTATCCTGTACCTGGTAGAGAAAATATCTTCAGTATAAGGGTGAATTTAGCAAACACTGCTGTGGAAGTAAAACATGTTAATTTTTTAACATTGTATTTGTTGGTTGTGAATGCATAGGCCCATGGCCGTCTTTAAAATGGGACAATATTGATGGTTGGTCTAGGTCCAGGCTTACTCTATGGGCTTGTTGCAACTTTTCCTTGTGCCACGCCAATGCAATGGCTGTACAGCGGCATTGTTAAGGTTCGATGGAGGGCTCCAGCCTTGGCACCACATGATGTTGCTGAGTGCCAAGATATGACATCTTTACCTGGAGCCCTGCATCAAGTGAAGCACAGAACATGGAGAGTCACTAGTGGAGCCGCTGCACAGCCATCAAACCAGGGGTTTCTATGGAAAGCACTGAGGGAAAAGGTTACATAGTGCCCCATTTGTTATTAAAAAAAAATTTATCCTGGAAATGTTTTCAATAGTCTAATTTCTGACCCTTGAATATGAGGCCATGTTAAATTTTGTTATGAGGTACCAATAATTCCCCAGAATTATTAAATTCGTTTTCTGTATGCCCCACTTGAAAAAAACACTCATGTCTACCTGACAAAATCCTGCAGTAGTGGGATGAATGATGCCACTTATTTGAGGGTCTTGCTGGAATGACATTGAAAGTTGAGTGTGGAGGAACAAATGGACACAATGCATAAAGACAGGGGATATTACCTCTAACTTCAGTGGTGACACCGCTACAAACCTCAAGATCTAAAATAGAGACCCAGGAATCCCTGCAATGGCAACTATGGCCATACGTATCATTAGATAGAAGGCCTCATGCGGGTTCCTGGGAAATCTCCTGCATATCAGTCTGGCCCTGGCTAAGAGATGTGGTTTTTGAGGCATTTTAGTAAACTCGACACTCTGGAGCCCCAAGTGTTTTCATAGAGTAGGAAGTTGTACATATTAAATAGAGGGATTAAATAGTAAGGACCAACATTGGTTAATATAAGTTATTTTACTATAAACAAGAAAAAAAGCATAAATAACCATATACAGTCTCTAAATGTCCTTTAAAGGACAACTATATACTCATTCATTTTTAGGATATGTTAAAGATCATTTTTTGAATTAATACTTAACATTAGCAGGTGCTTTATAAGTGAAAATTTTCACCTTTAGCTCAATTTGCTTGTAAAAATATAGATTGTGACAGCGGATAAGAATCAAATGACCCGTCTACTCTGCTCAAGTCTTTCACGGTATTTTTCACAAGGATGAACCGCCAACTTTTAGCCTGAGGGTCAAGCCTATCCGAATAGCTGAGTAACAGAGCAGCGCTAAGCACATCTGACGCACAAGCACCATCCTGACCAGTGGCTTCACACCTTCCATTCGGCTACGTTATTATCACCAGCCCAGCCCTGTTCCTTACTGAGCCTTTTTAATCCTAATTTTATATATATATATATATATATATATATATATATATATATATATATATATATTTTTTTTTTTTTTTAACAACAAATAACATATATATATATATATATCTAAATACATCATATGTCTGGCAAAACAAAAATATAACATAATGAATAATAACATAATTGCAGGTGGAGTTATTAATTTAGTTGTATTTAAATCTAGATACATGCTGAATTAATAGGACACATATAAATCATTTTTCATTGAAAGTGTAATTTGAGGCATGGTGTTACATATATGGCTAAAATAATGTATCTTATGCATATTTAAAGATGAATTAACACTAGCTGTATCCTGTTTCATGTTATTACTGTATACACAATTCATCACTGTAAGAAATAATACAAAAATAATAATGCTCCCTTATCAGTATGCTCCGGAATACCAATCATTAGCAGTTTTACACAAAAATGTACCATGAATATTCATCGGTGAGCTTGATGCTGAGGTTTATTGGAAAGTAGAGGTTTCAATGCGGGGCCCAGGATATAAAGGGTTAAAATGAAGACAGGACCAGATGTGATGCAATACGTTTAACAATACTAGTAGGTCCTTAATAGATAAACTTGATAAATAGATGTTATGTTCTGAATGTCAATGAAGAAATTAAGAATTTAAAAGACTAAGAGGAGATAAAACATAAAGAAGTCCATAAAATGATATAAAGAATGATACAAGGCGACACTGAGGTAAATGATATCTATTTTCGCATAGTTATTCTGTAATATCATTCACATAGACTCTTTTAGTCTGAAGGTCGAGGAAGCTAAGCCCTGAAGGGTGAGGGCAAGGAGCTTTGGACCCTGGAGGAATTAAACAGAAAGGGCCACTTCTCTAGATTTTCTGCCTTTTTCCACTTTTTTCCCCTGGTTTCTGCCTCCTGCTGTCTTTTTTCCCATCTGTTTCTTTTCTTTTTTTGTCTTTTTTTCACGTGTTGCTGTTTTTCTTTACTTTTTTCTATCCTCTTTCCCTTTTTTTCTTTTATCTCGCTTATCCGCCTTTTACATTTTTCATCCTCTTCCATCCGTCTATTCCGCAACCCTACACATACACACACATGCGCATAAACATACAAACACAGCCGTGAGCTCAACGTCATCAAGTCTGTCTGGCATTACATGAAGAGATAGAAGCAACTGAATCCACAGAACATTATCTGTTTAATAAAATTAAAACCGCATGGGGAATCAGTGCTGTTTGACGACAGGCATTGAGGAGTAATATAGGTGAGAGAGAAGTCATGGTGGTATGAAGGGATAGATAATGATATACATTAAGGCCATGATGGGGTTGGCAAATATAGACACATAGAAACATAGAGCGTCTTAAATTGGTGAAGAAAGAAAGACATATGGTTATGGTATGAAAATATGAAAAATATACTGAAACCCCTGCTTTTTTGTTTATATAACACATGCTGGGAACAGTATGCTCAAAAACACAATTGCAGTAGGAAAATGTCAACACAATCTTATCCACAACAGGGCGTTATAAGTAAGAGGCATATATATCTGAGAAAATTGGGAGATATATGACAACTGACCGGCCATCTGACTCAGCGGAATGGTGGCCGATAGGGTCTTTTACCTTCCGATACTGTTGTTCCTGTGTAGAAAAATGTTACGTTTCAGGGCCACTCATTTGCCCCAAATGTTTTTTTTCTATTCCCGTAATACCAAAAAAAGAATAGAGGACATCTGGGATAAGAGGTATTGGAGTTGACCAAATGGGTTGTATTCAGTGAATCGGGAGTTTACAAGAGAATTGAACATTTCGAACTCTAAATGAGATTCTCATGCAAGAAGGGCTGTGCTGGCCCCATATAATGCATAATTAAATTAGCAAAATGAGTCAACAAATGTCCCCGTTTTTTTTTTATTTATAGCCTTTTTTTGCAGGTAAGCCCTTTCATAATGCATAATCAGGTCAAGGGGTTGATAGTTTAACCTCTCCTGCACATGCCACGTCTACTGTATATACCCCAATGTTAACATCAAAATGATAAATTGTTACCTCTATTTTGTTTACCCTTTGTAGAAGTGGAGAGGAGTATTTAAATGAATTATTAAAATAAACTCAAATTAAAAACCTCAGCTAGAAACATTAACACAAAATCAGTGTAATGTCAGACAGAGTGCTGATTCCAATTTTTAAAGTTAAATGCATGACACTTTCCATACGAATAAAGGGCAATTGTGCTCGCTCTGTGAAGAGCTCTTTAATGGTATTTTGAATAATTGCCAGAGAAGCTTTCTAAATCCTGCTTGTTATTCCTGGTGCATAGCAATGTGGCAAGCATTAAAGTATGATTGACTTACTCAACGTTAGAACAAAAGTTCTATATGCGATTTTAATTGGAAATCCTTCTAACGTGGCATTTCAGAATCTACCACTTCAGAAACCGGATAGTACAAAGTACCAAAAAGTCAATGACGAGTTCTTGAAAAAAAAAGCACAAAAGCTCCTCTGAAGCAGTGTAACCATTTCCTTGATCATTTTAAAAGGTTTTATATCTAACACGGATAAAGGATCTCTACGTGTCACGACACTTGTTAAGCTGTGGTAGTTGAATTCTCACTATACTTCCATATTTGATTCCATTGGGGATGTACAAAAAAGAAGTGTGTATGTGTATCTGAATCTTACTGTGTATGCATGTGTGTTAGTATGTTTGTAAGTGTGTTAGTATGTGCTCACTGTGTGTGAGTACTGCACAGTAGGTACATATTACAAATAACTATTTGTAAGAATGTATTTAAACAATAAGGTGTCTTTAAACAATAACAAACATAAAACAAAGTATTGATCAGTTGATGAAAATGTTGAGACCAGAGGCTCGCAGGAACCTAACCCTGGATTTCCCCTAGGAGAAATGGTTCAGTATTTGATACAACAGAACTACAGCGAATAATGAGATTTTACTGCATTTTGAATTCGATAAATTCTACCAATTCCGAGAAGCCCATCAGAATTCGGCATTGACTGTAATTGTTTTAACAGCATTTTATGTTTTTTGTTTCTCTCTAATAATCGGCTTTATTTGGGCTTCCTGCATCAGTAAAAGTCAAAACTGACAAATGTTGTCGCACTACTTTAAACTTTTAGCTGTCTTGCTTACTATATAAAATGATGTATCAATTAATGTATTATATGAAGAGTTGCCAACAGGTAGCTTTTTTGCCCTTCTTTAACTACTACTCACATGTTCCTGAGCTAGCATTTGGCAGGACGAAAGACCTAAATTGTAGGTTGTAGCTCACACTTTATCCATGGGTTTCTTTTTTAGAGCAAATGTCCGCTGTACTACAGCCTTTGTACAAAGCCCAGGAAAGACGTACGATAGCCAGATCACCACTTATGGACAGTTTCATCCTTTATGGGTCTCATCAGCATGTGGTTGTGATGCTGGCTTTTTAAGGAATGGGTCTGGACCCCAGGGTTCATATAAATCGTAATGGGTATCGTCTGGGAAAAAGTGGTGGAAAACCCACCCACCCACTAAGAATTATTGTTGGAATTCTATATGTGTATGTATGTATGTATGTATATATATATATATATATATATATATAATATGCCTTCGTAATCTCATTGTTATAATAATAATAACAAATTCAATATATAAACCTTAGTATATTTTCATTTAAAGCTAACATTTACTAGTTACTATGAAAAGAAAAACTATTAGAGGAGATACATTTTAGCATATGGGAGATCCTTTTGGGACCTTGGTGCCTTCAGTATGCAAAGTGTGTAATTCTGAAAGCCAGCCATTTTTGTAAGCAAGACTAAATCATTGTAAAAGTGGATTAAAAGAAAATTAACTAAGAATTTTCAATGGGAACAAAAATGTTTAATTATATGTAATTTTACTTTTTAAGTATGTTTCCTTTCATTTTATTTCCCAAATGATATTCCATGTAAACTAGTTTCAGACTGCATAATTATAAAATCAAATGACCAGAGCTTATTTTTCTATCAATAAATGTCTCATAGCTTCGCTTATTTTGAATATTATAAAAGCATATGATTTCAAAGCAGCATCTTAATGAAATAACATTCCTTTAGGACTGGATATTATAATTATCTCAGTAAACCAAAAAAAAAACATGTGCTTATTCTCATAAATTTTCACACAAATCAACTTAGGGAGAAAAATGCATAAATATTGGTGCAATAAGATTAAAAATATGGAAGGCCCTATTTGTCTTGGACATCTGGGAAATATCTGGGAAATGTTTCCATCCACATAGGCTAATTTAACTATTTCACATGACGCGTGATGGGTATTGGGTCTGATTACCTGAAGACCAGTAGATGGCAAAAGCCAATTCTCACCCAATTATGACAGCTTGTAATAACGTTCTCAAAGACCCAGGTGATCTTTGCTGTGAATATGATCCAAAAAGCCCAATCCCTGCTTCCCTTCTTAATATCAAGCCTTTTCTTGCCCCCCCCCCCAGGTCTTCAAGGGACAGTACCAACCACCCACATGCGGAGGGATACACCAGCCCCTCTTCATGTCAGGTAGTAGCTCCACCAAAGCGGCTCTAGGTCTTCTCTTACAAATTTGTTCTTTTTTGTTTGGCCATCAAAGGAGCAGCGAAAAATGTAAACATTTTTCCTTCATCCTGTATCTCAGGAAATATCCATCTTTAATTACTCATTTTATTTAAAAAAAATATATTTTTTGCATTCTGTAAGTCATTGGGAAGAGAGAATGAATATGTTGGTATGGTGTCTTCCATGGACTTTATAAACCAAATCCCTGCCCTAACCAGTGTAAAAGGGAAGTACCATTGGTGCCCACATCATTTACATGTAAGGAAGAATCAATTAATAATGGGATCATGAAGAAGGAATTAGCATTCTCATGGATAAGTAGAGTATACTAGGAAAACAATGCTCAAGGACTGTATCTATAACAAGGGGACATCCTCTACGGCTGGAGGAAAGAAGGTTTCTACACCAGCACAGACGGGGGTTCTTTACAGTAAGAGCGGTGAGACTATGGAACTCTCTGCCAGAGGAAGTGGTAATGGTAAACTCAATAAAA
This sequence comes from Spea bombifrons, assembly GCF_027358695.1. Lineage (NCBI taxonomy): Eukaryota > Metazoa > Chordata > Amphibia > Anura > Pelobatidae > Spea > Spea bombifrons. The sequence goes on from NC_071088.1 coordinate 11,818,565, forward strand.
GAGTTCAAAAGGAGCCTGGACGTGTTTCTTGAAAGCAATAATATTACAAGTTATGGATAGTAGATTAATAGGGACAGAACGTTGATCCAGGGATTTATTCTGATTGCCATATTTGGAGTCGGGAAGGAATTTTCCCCCTGGTATGGGGCAATTGGCATCTGCTTCATAAGGGTTTTTTTGCCTTCCTCTGGATCAACACGGTAGGGACACAATATGTATATAGGTTGAACTTGATGGACTTTGGTCTTTTTTCAACCTTATGAACTATGTTACTATGTTACTATGTAAGGTACAAGTCTGTCTTCTGGAACTCACATAAAACCCCTTCTTTGTCACAAACATGACTTTTATTATTATTATTTTTTAAGTAATGTTGGAGGAACGTTTTTAAAAACTGTAATAGGAATAGGTAGAAATAAATAGCGCCTCACTCTGTGACAATAAAAAATTCCTAGCCTTCTGCACATTTCTTTTTTAAATTATAAGATTATATCGTTTTGTGTCATCAGATCAAATCACCCTTCAGATATTAGCTATGGTGTAATCAAATGGTTAAAATGGTTGGTTTAAAACAAGTAACACATTGGATGTATGCTGTCTAATCTTTGACAACTATCAGTTCTTGAGTTTTCTGCCACCCTGTGAATTCACTTTGGTTCTTTGTCATCTTGCAGGTACAAAGTCAATAAACAGGTCATATGCCATGTTCACCAAAAGTCAATAAAAGCTCTCTCTCAAAAAATAGCATTAAACGCACTTCTTAACTAATCTTCTTTGACTCCGAATGTTAATACTGTTTCTTTATGTGTGATATGGAGGATTTGAGTGGAAAGCATAAAATATTCAAAACATAAAAATAGGTTCTGTTTTAAACAAAAAAAGAATAATATGGTGAAGCATGCTCATTCATACACATATACTCTCCAAATCCATTCTGTGACTACCTTCATTAATGATGATTGATTTCTCAGATCTCTGATCACTACAAATTTATTTTTATCTTGTTTTGTTTTTGGAGAATTTGGCTTCTTGATGGTTTAGATGGAATTTGGAGGGTTCTTTTGTTTCAAAGTGAAATTCTATGCAATATTTTCTATATGCCACCTTCTGGACTCGCATTTCAACAGCAGGTTTACTGCAAACAGCCGCATCTTAGGGCAGCATCTTGTTTAAGATGTTCCGAGGCAAAAACATCTACACATCTAAACATCTCACAAGACATGAAGCAGAAGCAGAGGACACAGATGCCTCAGAACATCTTAAACAATGGATGCAGGAATACCGTGCCCTTTTTGTCTCATTATTTTTGTCCCATTTAACAGAAACACACGCACTAACACAATCACACAAATAACCACACTAACACACCTGGACACTTACATACATGTACACCAGCATTCACTCACACTATAACATATCAAGACACTCACACTAACACACACTCCCACACTTACACTAACATACACAAACAGAAACTCGCACTAACTCACCCACACTCACCCACCAACACTCACCCACCAGTCACACACGCTAACATACCCACACATACGACATACTAACATACTCAGACACATAGACACTCATGCTAACACATACCCACTAAGACACCCACACAAACACAACCAGACTCATTAACACACACTGACACTAACACAACTGGACACGCACAGTTACATACACTAAGACACTATCACACACTAACATACTCAGATACACATTCAGACACCCACACAAACAAACTCACACACTTACCCACAGGCACCCACAATAACATTCCCAGACACATACACTAGCATACTCTGACACACACACACCAACACACCAAAACACACACATAAGAAGACACACACATACCCACACACAAATACACAAAAGAAAACACAAATTAACATACCCAAACACAGACACATACAGTAACACATAAACTTACATACCCAGACACACAAACATATCCAGATACAAGTTCACCACACTAACATACCCAGACAAACGCATACAAACATAACCCCCACACATACAGATACCCACACTAACAAAGGCACAAACATACCCACACACACACTTACTTACCCAGACACACTCACACACACACACTAGCATACTTAGAGACATATATATATACATATATATATATACCCAGACGCAAACCCACACATAAGCATACACACTAACATATCTAATCACACACACTAACACACAAAGTGACATACCTAGACACACATCAACATATCCAGACTCCCACACAGTCATCACACTAACATACCCAGACACACACGTAAGTAGACACACGCTAACATACTCAGACGCCACCTTCTAGAAATTAGCGGAATAAAGAGGCAATTTGGGATTTACTTCTTTATGCCTGCAAAAGAAGCATGGCGACGTCTTTTCGAAGGGTTGGGGTTCAATTGCCTCATTGCCCCTCCTGGATCTGTCCATAATTCCTACTCACCTTGTGTGTCCACAGGCATAGATGAAAATGAACACAATGTGCAACATTTACATTTAGAATACATCTGCCTAATGTACAGAATGAGTAATAAGCCTAATTAAGTAATTAATTCTGTCATTGAGCGGCTTCAAAAAAGATGTTCTATAATTTACAATGCTTTTTAATAAGTGTTCTGCGAGACAAAATCTGCGTGTTTATTAATCACCACACATCAAAGTGGATTATTCTAGTTTCACACATTTCAAATTAAATGGGAATGTCTCTTAGTGCGAAAATAACTCATTGCCACAATATATTTATATAAAAATACTTTTTATTTAATACATAAATCAAGATAAAAAAACAAAATAAAGGTATATAATAGAAATAATTACAATATATTGATGCTATTAATATATATATATATATATATATATATGCACATATATATAGATATATATATATATATATATATATCTATATATATGTGCATTGACATAATTGATTGATGTTTTAAATAACATTGATTTTTTTGTAAACATATTGTGGCATTGAGTCATTTTAGCATTGCCTTTTTCTTTTAGTATGATTTAATTATAGTTAAATTATTCTCTAAGAAAAGGATAAAAGGGGTTGTGCAGCCTGTACTATATACATTTTTTAAAAAAATACTGAATCATGCTGTTTACCTCCCAAGTGGAACTTGGAACCAACCTTGGAACCAAATTCCTCTAATCACTTGGACCTTTATTATCTTTTTATGTTCCATCTGAAATTATTTTCTAGTACTGACATAATTTGTCTCCACCCTAGGCATAGGCAAGGCATTTCCTTTAATCCCCCAGTGGGGTTTGACAGACAAGAAGCTCAATGGGTACTAATGAGCCCTGTCCTACATACATTCACCGAAAGGGACTACATAAAAAGAACATGAAAACGGATCCAGTCATGGCACAAAAACTTCCTGTCAGACTTGTAACTCTAGACACACTTTTGGCTATATGTGAAGCTGCAATTAATTATCTTTACTGCAGGAGCAGTCATTGGGCATTGCTCAATGAGGGTGGAGCTTCACTTGATTGGCTGAGATTATCTGCTGGCATCACCGAAATGTCTGCAACCCATCAGAGTAGAATTAGGTGAGGCTAACCGTGTGTGGAGTGAGCAAGCCCCAGAAGTCTTGAGTAGCGGGAAAATGGGCAAGAAGTGGCCTGGAGACTCCAGGAAGCATCAAATCAACCAGAGACTCCAAGTCAAACCCAGAGAGTTCCCAGATGCAAGCTTGTAATAAGCATTAGTTTGTATTTACTCTTGTTTTGAGGTTATTATCCATGTACTGTAAATGTAAGAATTAATGATGATATGGTGAATCAATAGATTCTATCTGTCTAATTACCTATCTACCCATCCATTCTGGGCTGATTTGGGACTGAAGGGACTGTTCCCAAGCAAGATATATACTCTGCATAAAGGCTCTGCCTCTATTTTGTTGACTTTCGCATTCTTGCAAAAAATAAACTAATCAAATCTGTTTTTAAGAACCATTTAGAGTGCCAGAATCCCCGTGTCTGATAAAAATACATTTTACAACGATACATTATTGTATGCACAATTTTCCCTCATATCCTTTCTTTCCAAAAATACTTAATTGATATTGCAAATTGTTCTTCACCATAATGTGGTTTGGCATACTAGTCTTGGTGCAATACACTTGTGCCATGAGATCTGAGATTTTTTAATCAAAAATGAAATGTAACACACTAGGACCAAACCAGAACAGGCAGCTGCACATTCAGATTCCCATCACTGAATGGACTTCATCCCGGCATAAATATTACAAGCAGTATGATAGGGAAGGCACATCGTTTGCATTCTAAAGATTCCAAAATTCTATTTCACATTCTATACAAGTCTACACTACTTATCCCACAAGCTTTTTAAGCGCTCACAAAAGTGTTTGAGATGAAAAAGGGGAAAGCATTCTACATTTTCTGAATACATTTATTAAAAAAGCATTTTTTTCTGTTCAGTTTAAAGGCATACTACTGGCAATCCACCAATTAAACAATTAGCTAATTCAGAGCACTCTGGCTCCGTTTGGGCATTGAGGAGCGGAGCCTGATCACAGAAGACACAGTTGGCAGTGTGACCATTTACAGCTGGGTGGGTAGTGAGGTCATCATTACATTCATTTATAAAAAGACAGCATACACTGTGGCACTATTATGATAGGAGACAGTAAAAATGAACATTACATTGACAAGGTACAATTTGACAACACTTCTAGACATTCAGATACAGAGGGAGAAGGGGACCTTGCTGTTGCGAGGGAGAATGAGACAGAAGGAAAGGGAATGCTAGGGTAAGGGTAATTTGATTGTTGGAAGGGAGACATGGAGAAGTCAGTGGCATAGAGATACTGAAGAAGTAGAGGACGGAAGGAATGGTGGGACTGCAGAAAGAGGTCAGCGGTCCCATCGACCTACCAAAATACCTGAGAATTATCTGGATTTGACCCAAAGTCTTAGGGACACATGACTACCCTGTGTCTCCATGTCAGTTTCTCCTATACAGGCTAGGTATTCTAGGTATGCCCACCTAAAAAAATGCCCTTGAAAAAATTGTAAAGGACCTTCCATGACAAATAAACTTCCGAATTTGGAAGTGGGATCAAATAGAGCATTGCAGATTAAATTCAGTAATCAAATACAGTAAAAAAAAACATTCCACATCAACAGCCAAACAGAAAAAATATGAAAAATATATATATATATATAGTATACATGTGTATGCTCATTTTCATCTGAGATGAACTTTGCAGGATTATTGATAAGTGGCCCTACTGTTTTTTGTTGTTATATTCTTGCAATTCCAGTAATGGCCACAGGGAGCCCCACAACTGAAATGCAACCTGTCTATATTCCCATCTTTCATCTGTGTCTTCAGATTAATTGGCGAATAGTCCTTTTAAGCGAGTGCTAATTTTAGTGGAGGTATGATCCTTCCACTAAACGCTCTACAAATTTACCACTTGTCTATGCCTGATCTCAGGCTGAAACATGACAACCAGACTGGTTTACAGTGATAATCTAGAGTTCATTTTATACCACAAAGAAGAAACTACACAAAAAATGATTTAAAAAAGTACAATTATCACACAACAAGACTTTGTATAGGTTAAAAATGCCTTGAGTATTATTTATGGAGTGGATTGTTTTTAGTGATTTTCTGTTAATGTGTCTGTAACAGGACATGGTGCTGTTAATATGTGACAATTGTAGTTATATTTCTTTGAGTATACTCTCCCTGTTTCATTTCAGTTTTTAATATGTTTTATGTATAATTTAATGTATAGTCATATAGTTGCAATATTTGTAGCCATACCTAGTGACCACTCCCTTGTTTCTATGGCACAATCGTCAGGTCCCCTCTGTGCTCCTTACCCTGACTTGTTCCCATGAGCACCTGGGACGAGCACCCTACGTGAAAAGCTGCCTTTCCCCTCTGTAGGACAATGGACACTTTCTAGCTCAGTTTCCCATGTCACCCCTATCCCAGCTCAAATCAATCGATCAATCTGAAGGGACATACGCCCATCACCTTCAAAGCTCTATTGGCCATAGACAGTGATAACCAAACCAATGTGTCCTGTATTTATTTAGCCACAGTGACTTTTGTTTTCGTGTATCTGAACCCCAAATAAAACATAGTCACTTTTGTACCCGAGCTTATGCCATTACTCTGGTGGTTTATTTGGAGCTTACTTACCCGGAGTATTACTTTATCCCTAGAACCTACTATAGCTGTCATTGTCCCAATTCACAATACACAGAAAAACTGGAATAATTCAAAGGTCAAGTAGTAGTTAACTGAAATAGCTTTTTTGATACAAAAACGTTTTTTTTCAATTGTTGCTGGCTTTCAAACTGCATTTTTTTGCATGCAATCACTAACTGTACATAGACAATGTGTTGGAAACCATTAAATAAATGGAGTATAAAAATGTACTTCTAAAAGAGGACAAATTAATGGATATAATAACATTGCTTCAGGTCATATTAATGCATCAAATAGATTATACAGCTGTGTTGCAGGAGACATAAAATTAATTTTAGGATATTTTACATCAAAACGGTGTTTCTGTAGAGCGTCCACCCTATTGCATTTAATACAAAACAACTTTGAGCAGTTGCTGATATGAGGCTAGCAATCATGGAGCATTGCCCGTCCCTAAGTAAAATCTGGAAGGGGTAAATAAATCCCAAAAGCTGTTACAGTATATCATATAACTCTACCAACAACCAAGCAGGAACTGTCTGTGGGGAAATGATGTGACTGATTACGGTAATAGACTATCTCAGTGCAAGAAATGTAACTTAATGTTTTAGTAAAGCCTTGAGCAGTTTCTTCTTCAAAACCTCATAATTTGTGGAGTTTTGGCTTTTGTTTCTAAAACCATGTACTGTGATAGCTTAAGCACAGACATCAAAGTGTAGAAGCATAAAAAAAGATTCAAACATCTAATTGTTCTGTAAAACCAACGTACAAATGGTTTAAACAAAATTCTTTAACTTTGTGTATAATGTCTAAAGATATGAGACTACATTCAGAGGGGTGAAATATCTAGAAATGCAGGTTTATTAAGTAGGAGAGTATATCGTATCGCTATAGAAAAAAGATTTAAGCAACATCGAAATCTAGGTCATACGTAACATGATTGATGATTTGGGGAGAAACCGTCCAGAGAAAAGTTAAATTAACTTCACGTAAAACATGCAGATAAAACAGATAAAAGAGACATTAAAATATGGATCAAATGAGGAGGTGTATGTTGAATGTCTAATAATCCAAGCAATGCCCTTATAGAAATCCACACCCCAAAATTCCATTTTATTTAATATCACTTGTATATGAAGAATTAAAAAAAAGTGTATACAAAGCCAACCGCTGGGCAGACTAGATTACGTATAGAGTGCGACACAAAAATACTACAAAACTGCATATCCACATTATGTCTGGAAGGTACATGGAAGATAATCTAGCTAGCACACCACCATCACGGAAATACCACATACTGTGCAGGCTAATGCGTGTAAATATATGTTGTGAGTGAGTTATTGTATGTCTGGGGTTTGTGTGTGTGTTGGTGAGTGGTGTTAGTTGCTATGACCGATGCTAGAATGTATGTGTGAGCTTACAGTGTTAGTGTATGAGTATATACATTTAGAGTGTTTGTTATCTTATGGTGATAGCATGATTTTCTGTTGGCACGTGAGAGCATAGAGTGTGTGTGTGTAAAGTGTAAGTTTGAGTGCATTTCAGCAGGGGTGAGCCTAGTGTTAGTGACTCCTGGGAGATGGAAAAGGTGGGTCACAGACAGAGGAAGAAAGGCAGTGTGTCTATGTATGTGTAGCTGTATGGGGTTAGAGTGAGTATGCGTCTTAGTATGTGTGTGTTGGTAATGGAAAAGAAATACTGTACATAGGTACCCCTAATCCTAGGCTCACCCCTGTGCGTGTCTAAGAACCAGAACACTCTGTCACTGACCAATAAAAAAGCTTTAAAAAACAGGACATTTTAAGAGACAGTGGATCAGTTCAGAAGGTAGAATAGTTCCTAACTGTAAGAAACACTGTTTATTAATTCACTGTTTGAATAATATATAATATGGATAGTTTATTGTGTTATAAAAAATATCCTGTTTATGCTTCTGATTTACATGTCACCTATTTGTTAAAAAACCTTGGGTAAAATGAAACCCAGGTTCAAAGAGAAGTGATGCTATCGCAAGTTTTTGCATTCCAAAATGAATGTCACATTTGTATTCCTCTTTATTGATTATTTGTAGTTGAACTGTTAATGTTCGTGTAATTACCCCGTGGTCAATAGATCAATGTTTAAATGCTTTGTGGTTATGCCCTTTATAGTCCAAACCGCAAAGAATTACCCTTACACCTATTGTACAATAATTCACATAAACAGCCACTTTATATATCTCGAAATCTGAACAAATTCAATTATGGCTCTGGAATTAACCCAAACACCTTTTTTATGGGCTTTACAACTAACGTTACTGAATTAATGTTTAGATGTATTTATTTATTTAATGCACTTATGTATTTATTGATTTAATAATTAAGCTTTGTCCCAGGGCCTGAAATAACCATTTGCCAGGGGTCTATAGCCTTGATAATAAACAATGCGGCACATTCCATGATATACTCTGAATTATATTAGTCAAGTACATATATTTTTTTTTTGTAAATACTTAAAAACGGGTCGTTGTTTGCAACATGTTAATGAAACAGAACCCCCCCCCCAAATCCAGCTCACCTACCATGATATTATATTCATATCTGTTATTGAAAAATAATCCTTTAAAAAAAGGTGTGACTGAGTCACACGGTCCCCATGCTGCTCTGGAAAACAATAAATGTGTGGGCTTTTCTGGTTCTAGAACCATCTTTAAATCTAGAACCCTGAATACCAAAAGATCAACCCTGTTTTTTTCTTTGATTTGTCTGGATTATGGAAAAAAAAGTTGAAAAGCATTAGATGTTTGAGGGTAAGGATTCTTTATTTCACAAAAGGTTTTTTAGCATTTACTGGACTTTTAGTAGATCTGGTTCTAGCTTGGGGGCTTACTGACAACCCTTGTTCATCTCGTACATATGATTGATCCAAATAACTTCTTTATACACGGAAAGAACGTTCGGCTAGCTGTTAAGTGCCACTAAACACTTGAGGCCCGCTGAATTACATTGATGCCATGTGTCATCTCGTTGTTCTTGCAATACATTATGCCCCGTCCGCAAGATAATTCAGTTTATGGCAACGCATTGACGGGAACATAGATTGTGACAGATAGGAACCAATTAACCACATAAATCAATCAATTTTTATAACAATGTTGATTAACGGAAACAAAGTCACCATCAAACATTTCAATAACATTTTTGATCCGTTCCATAACCTTTTCAGGCCAGTAAATAATGTGATGGCCTCTCTAGCGACTTTTTATTCTCAAAGTTACCCTTGAAAACAACTTTTCAGACTTCAGACCGAATTTTTTTTATCCTGTGAGTTCCACAGGTGCCAGAATTATGAATCCAATAAAAATATCTATAGCAGTAAGTCAACGTAAAGTGCTATTTTACCAAAGCAAGAGGCCGGTGTTAGAGGAAATTGGTGGCACAACCGGCATAATTAATGACTTCCCTTCTCTCCCTCCAGAGCCAATCCCATTCAACAAAAGGGCAGGCGGAACAGAACGGGAGGAAACGTTAAGATGGCTGCCCCTATTGGGACTTACAAGGGTCATCTCTACGTTTCTAACGTAAGTTATGATGGGATCTGATAAAGTGACGTATACAATTCAATGATGCTATGGAGTGAACTACATTGTGTAAGTATATAAATATGATGGTGCTGTGACATATTTTTTATAAAGCTTCAGTTATTTTTGATGAATAATGTCTTATTAATCACACGCAATCAATATGTGAGTGGCTTGATAGTGTCTTCAAATACATTATGTTTCATTATTTTTGTATTAGCGTTATTATTCTTTGAGATTTAGTTTAAAACGTGCCTCATGGAAGCTGGACGCAGCACGTGGCACACCGAGCATTCTTTAATCAATTTCTCTTGTTTTACCCAAAACCTTACATCTCAATCAACAATCTGCAACTAAAAAAAAAGGGAGAAAAAAATGATTGGGGAACAACAACCATGTAAGTACTACGAATACTAGTTGATAAATGTAACTGCCTCCCAGCTGAAGTGGTGGAAGATATCTTACGAAAAAATTACTGCAGATTTTCTGAAGTAATACTGCAGTTTTTTGGACATGAAAAAACTGCAATACTGCACTTTTACTGCAGTTTTACTGCATTTGTACTTCACTGTACTGCAGTTTTACTGCAGTTAGTTTTGTACGGAAGAACAAATGCAATAAAGCTGCAGTACATTGAAGTACAACTGTAGGTTTGCAATATAAAAAAAAACTGCAGTAAATGTGCAGTAATATTGCAGTAAAAGTGCACTATTGCAGTTTTTTCATGTCCAATAAACTGCAGTAATTTTTTTGTAAGGGCGCGAGGCTAATACAGTAAGGGAATTCAAACATGCCTGGGATGGACATAAAGCTATCCTGAATGTACGATGAGAACAAGGTCTGAGTCCTTACATCAGGAAAAATGGGCAGACTAGATGGGCCAAATGCCAAATTTAACATTTTTAATAGGAAGTTGGGGTGTCTGATGCTTGTTACACACAAAAGTTTGTTTTTAATGCCCATATTGCTTATTTAATGCGGCAAAAATCATCACATGTGCTTATTAACTATAAAGAACTAAACTATTTAAATCCAATGTAGCGATGTCAGCATCCTATTCCAAAAGCCTCATGTAATCTTGCAATAACCAACAGCATTCGGGATGCTGGTGCCTCTTCAACATCGTTAGATAGCAATTAAGTAGCTAAGGACCTTGAGGTACTCCGCTTGCAGCTCAAGTAAAGTTATTTTCCATTAAATAACATAAACTGCATCTTTAAACGTAGCCCATATAAAATTGCTGTGTAATTGGTTTTTGCGATCGTCAGGCATATATATCTAGAAATGCACATTTTTAATCCAATGGAAAGTATAGAAGAGGTATGAAATATGATTTACTAAAGCAGACGTGAAGGGTTTTAAAACTTTTCACACTTTCGTGCTCCCCTTTTATCTGCGGTTATTGCAAACTTGAATTACTGCCCTGATTTATGCAACCTACAAATCATTTAATGGACTCGATTTTTAAAGGAGCAGTCAAGCTATTTTTATTAGACTATTTGTAAAACATTTAAAAGCTGAGGGCCACAGCGGGACCGTAGCCTGTCTAGTAAGAGTTGAGGGTACGGACGTGGTACTGCTGGGTTCGAGAGGGCAGTAGGACTGGGAGCTCCAAACTAGAGCCCTGCGCGGGACTGCTTTTTGAATCCCACTCCCGCCCGCTCCCGCTGTTTTGAATCCCGCTCCCGCCGGCTCCCGCAATGTGGGTGTTCCGCTCCCGCCACATTTGTGGCCAATCCCGCCCGCTCCCGCCACATTTGTGGTCAATCACGCACGCCTCCTTACCTGATTTCCCGCGCAGTCCCGCAAGGCTGCCCTCGAGTTGTTCCCTCACAGCGTCTCTTCTCTTGCTCCGCCCAGGAACAAGGCAGAGTCACAGGAAGTGGCGTCATGTCACGTGACTCCGCCTTGTTCATGGGCGGAGCAAGATAGGAGACTGTAATGGAGCAGCGAGAAGGCATCCTTGCGGGACTGCGCGGGATTACCGGGACCCGCAGGTACAGTGCCTGACCGCCTGCTCCCGCCCGCAGCCCCAGAAAGACTGCCCGCGGCCGCAAGTTTTTTGGCGGGTCCCGCGGGACCTGCCTCCCAATGCAGTCCTCTACTCCAAACCCATGATGTCAAGAGGCAGCCCGTTTGCTTCAATGGTAACAAAAAAACATATGACTGACCCTTTATAAACCTATAAATGCATACATACAGGATTTAAACAAAGTACAGGAGAATAAGAACAGAAGCTTTTGGGAGAAATGATGTGATGTGGATTTTATTTCCCACTTCACATTTTTCATTTAACAATTTGAATGTTTTTACGCAGCCGGTGAAACCGAAGAAGGCCGCGGCTGCCCCGTTATATTAACGAGACGTGCATGTGGTGAAGTCAAATCATATTTACATTTGTTATATATTTAGAGTTGAAATTTTGACTGCAGTTGAACAACAGATGATAATTCATCAAATTCCCATCGCTTGTCATTGTGGGCGGCAAGCATCAAATATGAGACAAACCAATACTGACAACACTCTAACGGGTGAAAATACGCATCGTTCTAACCATACTAGGTTCTTCAGACCGGGATATTTTGGCTAACATAACTTATAGGCAAAACTTAATCTTTTTTACATGCGACCGTATTACTTTTTATGGATAGGTACACTTCAGTTATTCCAAAACAAACATCTCTGGTTACATTTTATGAAAAAATTGGGATTTGCAGATGAAAGCCAAGATCTGACTTTTTCTTCAACTTAAAAGGTAATTGTTAAGTTGGCTGAATCATCTTGCGGTACTGTATGTTCTGCTGCTTAAGTGCAGTTAATCAATACCATGAACACAGAGCTCATAATAAATACTAATATCTTTGTCACATCTGCAACATCAGAGCAGAAAAGAAAATGACGGTAGCATCGGTTACATTATTCTGAGCCATCTTCACTAATTATAATTTATATTTCATCTTCTACTGGATTGTAAATCTATATGATTGTACTTTACTCCCTTTAATCTTCAAGATCTGTAAATTTGTCTGTGTACGATCTCTATTTGAATATGCTTTGTTATTAATGTTCTTTATATGATATAGATAGATATTAAAATGGATGTGTTAATTCAACTGTCTGGGAATTAGAATGTTGGACATGGTTACAACATGTAGTACAAGGTAGGTGGGGGGGATAAAGTGTGAATAAACATGATATGGGGGGACTTTTCAAATGGACACAACGAACAGTCGATCTCATTTTCACTTTCACTTATTTAAGTTATTGGGTTATATATAAAATGAGATTCAGGTGCCAAATGTGATGAATGGTCTTCATGGTCTTTTTACCATACCAACCAATGGAATAATCAGAAAAGCAGATGACTCAATTGGTTGCTATGGTGATCAGAGCATTTTTCCCTAAACTTCACTTTTTGATACATCTCCTCCATATATATATATATATATATATATATATATATATATATATACATACTTTGGCTTAGCTACTAAGTTCTCTATATCATATACATACATGGGAACTCTCCGGGTTTGACCCGTAGATTGTCCGCGTCAAGACCTGAATCCTCCGGTTCGCAGGAGCAGGGTCTTCACACGCCCTCCTCCCCGCCCATTTTCCCTTGAAATAGGGGTGTTTCCAGCAGACGTCAGCAGCAATGCCCCTGAGGTCAGCAGGGCCGCCCCCTGATGTCAGCGGGACCTCCCCTAGATGTCAGGGGACCGTCCACCGACGTCAGTGGGACCGCCCACCGACATCAGTGGGCAGTCTTGGCCGAGTCCTGCAAGAGAAGGCTCCGGGGTAGCCAGAAGCCAAAAGTTCCCAGGTATGAACATATATTATTGTTTGGTAATGATGATACCTTTATTGGCATATAATATATTGTAAGCTTTCAATTGATATTCATATAATATGCCTGAAGAGACCTGGATAGCCTTGAAAGCTTGCATTATATTATACTTCAGTTAGCCAATAAAAGGTATCATCTGCTAGTCTCCGTTCTATGGCTAACATGGTACAACTCTATTATTTTATATTATTGTTGTTACAGAAAAGGATGGCTACATGCCTGCCCAAGGTGCCCACAGAAGACAACAGACCCCACAATTACTAGGTTGAAACATGTAGTTAAAATGTTTTCAGACAGACGGATAGACATTGGTATCTGTAAAAGTGTTTTACAAATTGATGGGTAGGTTTTCAAGAGCAAATCCCCAAAAAATCAGGGCTGAACCTCTGTACGGGGTCTTTATTCCGCTCGGCTCTGTGCAGCCGTCAGCTAAATGCTGCCTCTGCTTACTCTCGGCAACGAAGAAAAGACGCTGACGTGCACTGGATACAGCGAAATCTTCACAATTTATTGCCTATAACGGGCAGAAATACGCACAGATCCTTTAATCAATGTACTAGGGTATGGCAAAACTAGAATTGACAGACTAAGATGAACCGATACATTAAGTTAAGAAGCTTACAATCTAGTGGGTGCAAGGCAGAAATAAATGTTAACTCTATGTGCTATGAACACGTATACCCAAAATCTACAACAAACAAATGAAAAAAATAAAAGCTCCTGATCCTCTAAAATATAAGCAATGCAACGAGATGTGTTTTTCAAAAAGAAAAGGAAATTTGAGTACATTTGTAAAATCATCAAACATTTGTTTTTTTAATGGTTCACAGATGGTTAAGATACATAGCGTATTACATGTAACCGGCGGAACAAAAAAACTGTATTTTTTATTTTTTTTCCGGAAGATAACTGTGATTTTGCAATATAGCAAATTCCAATAACTAGCTTAAATGTACAGTACTAAAGTTCTGTTGAATAGATTTCTTTGTTTCCTCTAATTGCTGATGATCAACTTAAACTGCATCTGCCATTTTCAAAAGTTAAGGGATGACACAGAACTGGCACGTAGCCCGGCAGCGGAGGAAAAAAAAAAAAAAAAGAAACATGGATTTGGGCTACTTTGTATTCTGATCAGGAACACACAGTAACAACATTATAACAGAGAGCTTCAAGCAGAGACGCATTTGAGACTATGTTTAATACAAAACTTGCTGTGTGGAAGTAAATTATTTCCCTATTAAATCTCCTCCTAATGCATTAAAATGATTCTGTCTTGTCAGATTTGAGTCTGATACAGTTCGTCATGGGTAGAAGACCTAAATTGCAATTATATGTGTTTTGAGTTTAATACACCCATTTTAACCATGTCAACTTCTCCGTACTCTATGTTCATTAACCCCTGCAATGTGTGTGGCCTTCATCAAGATCTATACTGGCAATGGCAACAATGCAAATGTCTTTTCTGCCTTTTATTGAGCCTCCTCCTTGTCTCCAGAGTCCTCATACTTATAGATGTTCTTCCTCCTTTCTTTCGTTTCTCCTGAATTGGAAAATCTTTGCACCCAGTGTAACTAGTCTTTTTTTTTTTTCCCAACAACAATAACGTCTTCTGTTGTTTCTCTTCACTAAAACCTAGCTCTGGGAAATTCATGAACTTGATGTCCTGGAGGAGAAAGCTTCCCACTGGGCTTTCTCAAAGTCACTCTGTCACTGCTATGGTAAATGAGGCCTTAGATATGTTTTCTCGCTGTTGTCATATCCAACCTGGTTTATTACAAAAATATAAAAGATTTCAGTAAGGACAAAAGGATCTCAACGTGTATAGATTAGAAATAGATAAGGCAAGCTCCAAACATTGCAATACACAAAGAGGATCAATACAATTAAAGAGAACTACCAGGACAAAAGATCATAGGCTAGGACCAGAGAGTCGGGGACTTAGATGTAACATAATGTAATGTTATTTGAATGAGAGGGCGGTAGATACATGAAGCAGTCTTGTATTAGAAGTATCCTTCTTAATGTAAGACATGGGACAAATAATTGTGGATTTACAACAGATAGAAAAAAAGTAGACTAGATGGGTTGAACCATTCTTGCTCATATTTTGAGTGTATATATTGTGAAATCCATACATCTTTTCTCTCCCCTTGCACCAGTAAGTGGTAAAGCTAGCTTGGAAATTATAAATTTATCTTTAAAGATATAAGAGAACACTAACTGATTATGACCCCATAGTGAGTCTGTCCATTGTATGTACCACTGGTTTTCAGCTAATAATAATAATAATATAATATAGGAGCATATAATAACAATAATAATTATTATAAATTAGCATTTATCTGTATTTTTAATAAGTTTTTGTAACCCACGCCTCAAGTTAACCACCTACAGTATATGTACCAATAGATCATGTATATGGCTAAAACGCTGAAACACCTGGACCAGTGAGAAACCTAAATAAATGATTATAAATATATCGTTTATAACTATTTATAAATTTAGGAAATTAACAACATTAGCCTAAATTATGGTATTTAAGTTTGAAGGGTGGATGACCTGCTTATCCTGTTACCCTTCAGATGCTGCTCTAATGTGTCTGTCCTCCCAGTGGCTCCAAGAATACCTTCCAAGAATAAATATAAATTGCCGAGCCTTACCCGCAGAGTTACGACATCCATTTTCATTTCTTCACAGGTCGCTAGGATTTTACCCATGTTATCCTTACTTTTCAGCATCCCCTTCCTCGTCCTCTCAGACTCTCTTCTACTCATTCTAATAAGTAAAACCCACCTCTTCAGAGAACCATACAATCTATCGTTCTAATACCCAGAGCCTGAATTCTGAAATAATCTGTTCTCCCCACCATCAAGATAACCTGACCACTAACTTCTCCACATGGTCCTCGCCACAATCAAATGTAGCGACTGCCCTGCAAAATATAGTACCGTTGGTTCCAAGTGTCTGACCGACCACATTCAACTAACACTCGTTGTCTAACAATTTTGTTTTTTGAGATCCTATTAAAATAAATGTGAACTTTTTTTTAACCTAACAAATAAAAATGTAAAATTGTAGACAAGATCCTTTAGAAGAGGTGTTGTTTTTGTGGTTATGACTCAATGCGTTCTTCTTCCTCTTCTTGATCTAGTTAAGTGTCTGCAATTTGTACACAGCGCTTTATATAATAATCCTTCCCATCCTGCATATTTTCCTGCACACATCGCCTTTGGAATAAGAACGTTCCTATTATTACCGCATCATTCTGAGTATCCTTCTTCAGACACGGAATAAGAATGTGCATACCTATCAGGCAGCACCATACTAATAGAACATTGATTTATGTTTAAAGCAATAGCTGGGGCTTATGGAGGATTAGCAAATGGATAAGGCACTAGAAGGCATTTATTTTTCTCTCTAACTCCAATTGTTTTCATAAGTGATAAATATTGTATATTGCTTTTTGTACAGATTAGGGCTTGCTTTGAAGTATTTATCATTACCAGTGATTGCACTGTCCCTTATTTGCTTGATTATGCATTTTGATTTATTTGCTGGGAGGACGGTGGCTTACTGAGAATTTCAAGCTGCTGTCGCATAAATATACATGCATTGTAGCAGGAGATTTTGGGAACCAACATACTATGCAGACATGCAGCATGTAGACAAAAGTAAGCTTTATATGAAATCAAAATTGATATATTTATAAAATACTAAATAATTATAATAATAATCTGCAGAACACGAACAGGGTTTATCATAGTGACCACCGATAAATTGGTTTGTTCCTTCCTGTAGGTTAGGCAAAGAAAGAATAGTATGTATAGTTTGGTTTATTGTTGAGCAATCACTTGAAAAAATGAATTTAATGAACATCTTTGCAATCAGTCGAGAATAAAATGTATTTGATACTGTTGAACAGTTTTTAACTCCTTGACAACACTAGAGTACATCATCACTATTTTAAATTGCGTATTCAGATTTTTACATTTTTATTATTATTTTTTTTATTATATATTGTTTTATATCGCGCCATCAAATTCCGTAGCGCTGTACAATGGGTAGACAGGACATAACAAGTAGTATGTAACATAACAATATGACGTACAGAAACAACAGGTGAGGAGGGCCCTGCTTAAAGGAGATTTTAACTTTAACAAAATTCGGTTCATTTGTATAAAAAAGCAAAAACGAGGAAGGATCCTTGATGAAACATATGGAAACAAAGCAGAGAGCATCACATTTTCTGCTGCATTTTTCACTCTACGTCATGCTCTCTCATTCTATCTCTAAGGTGCTCTCATGCCCTCTCTCAATGTCTCCCTACCTTCTCTGCCAATCGTGCCCCTGTCTCCTTTTTCTGCAGCTTTGCTCCTTGTCTCGCCCCTTCTTGTTTTTTTTTGTATTCTTTCTTGGTTCGCCTCATTCTGCTATCCGCTCTTTTAACCTGGCCTCCCAGAGCACTTCTGCAAAAGGGTGGGGCCTCTGCACACACCCTCTCCCCCCATTGGAGGAATGCGGGAGTTACTCTACCCTTGGGGCGTGCCATGGCTCTACCCTTTAATGGAAGTGTTTCAAGAGAGCAGAATAATGCAGACAAATCCGTGTAGACGTGTGAAAATGCTTCTCTTTCTCCATGGATCTGTCTGCACTTTCACAAAATGGCAGAGCCATGGCCCATTAGTCCATTAGTCAAGATGTGTTCCCTGACTGGTTTCTTCTGGTTTCTGCGCTCCATCTTTCAGCTTTCTATGCACCAAGTATGTTGAACAAGAGGCTCATAGAAAATCTGGCTCCTGCCAAATTTGTCCGGGTCGCTAAATTAACGAGTTATTTGATTAGACAAGTTGTTCAGAAGACATCAATCACTGAGGGTGATGGAACACTCTTCCAGTAGATGTGATGGAGGCTAATGCTTTAAGGGCATAAACTGTAAACCTGCATGGCATATTCATTCGGCTATTTTGAGCATGAGACAAAGCCAAGGACATATTAAGATTTGAGGTCTTATAGCAGGTAGAAAATGGGCAGACTACATCTGATTCATCTGATACATCTGATCAAATTCTATGTTTCTATGGAAAGGAAACAAGATAAATTAGCTATATAAATCCTTAAATTATCGATGTGTCTACATTTTAATCTAACACTTTTATGTTCAAAATATAAGGGTTTTTAAAACACCTTAGAAGTATTTATATTCTTTTAGTAAATTCGGAAAATATCCTCTTTTCACGTTATCCGGTTCTTTCAATGACCCTGAAACCAATTATTGAATTGTATATGGCGCACATCTGTTCATCTAAAAAGTAATTGTTTTTATATTTTTTTCATACATAATGTCAGATTAAAATCGTCCGTAACAAAAGTGATGCACAATAACATCTAATGGCTATTAGACAGATATACATAGGCATAATACACTTTTTAATATCCTTCCTCCAATTTAGGATCAACAATCCAGTTACAATGCTTGCTACACAGAGCCCATTTTTAATTAGTTTTCAAAGCTCAGAGGATATAGAAAACCAGGTTTCATTATGTTTCTGCACAGAAGAGAATTTCATAAATCTGTGTTTTAGTTTTTGCAATATGGCAATATAGTCAACGCATATCAATGTACTTAGTGACATGTTCCTCTATAAATACGCGCAGTATGGTCGACGGATAAACATAGCAATTAGTATTTTTTAAAATGTATTTCAAGCGTTCTTCTTTCTCCTTGGAAAATAATAGTCATAGCTCTTATTCTTCGCTGAGATTCTTATTTCAATACACCGGAAAAAAAAGTCTATCGGTAAATGTAATATAACTATAATATCAATTTGTTATAAAGTAATGTTTCATTTTTGCAATCATAATGAACACTGTAGATGAATCAAGCAAATGCATTGGAATGAGTATTTGTGAAAGCTATGTTGGAATTCACAGTAACGATTTGGTAAAACCAAATAATATTTGTAAGGACATTAATAAATAGTATTAACGAGGACATAAGTCCAAATATTTCAAAAGGTTAACATTTGAGCATGGTGTCCAAAGATTTACAACTGGCCAATAACATCATTTTATTTTTTAAGGTGTCTCGGTACAGGATATTCGCCTTTATTTCTAGATAACTCCATAAAATAGTTTTTGTTATTTAGGAAAATGTGTATGCCTGTGATGGGAACAAATATTTAAGGAATCTAATAAAGACATTTACAGCATTTTAGACACACAACAATATATTTTTTGTCATGTGGAACCATTGGCTAAAATCATATGTACCAAATGTATGGAGCACCTAAAACAGACATAATAAGTACTGTTTAATGTGTGAAGTTCTATATTTTTACAGAACTACACACTAAAATATGGTTATTATTAAAAATATTGTGGCAAAGTCGCTGTGAGACATGGGCACAGCATCATCTGGGCCACCGGTTCATACCCAAGTCTAGATTTATTTCCAAGTGGGAATTTAGCTTTTGACACCAAAGATTTTTGTTGCAAGCATGAAACTTCTTGATTTGGACTATTTTGAAATATTTGTATTTCTTGAATCTTGAGAAATCATGTGAAGTGTTTGGAAAACCTGAAGTGCAACCAACGTTAATTTACTGTTGTTAAGACTGCTACTGACGGTAACATAATGACATGTAAACGCTTATGCTGCATATGTCTATGCCATGTAGAGCAATAATTACATATTACAATTTGTGTAACAGCCATGCATCAAAATGATAGATTTTATTATCAAATGGTGAAAGAGAATCAGCTGTGTGTCTAGTTTTAGTATCACACAAAACATAAGACTAGTCCTATAAAAAGTGTTTTCCACCCCCATTATGTCACTGATGATCATTAAATATTTTAAACCATTGCTCATGACCCACTTGTCCATTGGTCCTCGACCGAGTTTAGGGACAGCCCTAAGTGAATGATGTTTCTGAAGCCCTCTCCTGCATGCTGTTGCTTACTTACATAGAAAATAAACTAGTACCGGCAGCCCTCCATCTAGACCCCTAGGCAGGCACCTGTATGGTGGACATAGCCCTGGTCAGGATGTGCAAGTTTCTTTATGTCACAATCCATAGGCCCTAGATTCTTGATGTTTTGTGAGCTTTTAGTTAGTGCCACCTTTTTATTAGATTTGCCTACTTACAGGTGATAAAACATCTGACGAGGTTTCCTCTTTGATGCCATAATACAACTATGCACATCATACAACTGAATAAATATAGAATAAAAACAAACAAGGTTACAAACGGAGTAGCTACTGTCCTTGTAAAGGGGTGCTGCTGTGACTGGGTGCCTGGTGGGCTACTCTGCTGACAATGGGCCACTAGAAGCACAACGTTCTCTGCTCCAACCCAAACATCTGGATCCCACAAAAGAGTAAATGAAACCATAATCAGCATGGAGTGAAAAAGTAATTTCTTTTGATGGGGGCTCTTAGGCCCTTACTAAATTGCACTTGGAAAACCTTTGGACCTACAGAATAATCTTAATGCAACCAAGAAGCTTCTGAGTAAAGTAGATAAGCAATAAGAATATATATTCACATACAAACCGCATATATTGACCTACGTCTCAACGTATGTATTATTTTATTTTTTAAATAAGAGCATTGAAAGTTGTTCACACAGAGAGGCTGGGAAAGCTAAAAGGTTTCCATTCTTGCGTGGTTTTCAGAGTAGAACTGACTTTTGATCTGCTGATGCATTTTTCCCACAAATGAAATGAAGCCTTTTCATACACGTCTTTCTATAACATATGAATGCACAACTAGAATTTTCTTCCAAGAATTATTATACAACAACACAATATAGGAAATATAGTGTTCTACTGGTAAAAAGAACCTACTTGAAAAGGCCAGCGTTGTTTTTGAGTAGTATAATCAAAAATGGCCAGTTTTAGTATATGTAGTTCCATGACCCATGATGTTTTGTAACTTTACATCTTTTTCTATGCCCATTTGTGTAATCCCAGATGTTTCGTGACGATAACTTCATTAGAATATAAGTAGAATATGTAACCTCATGTAGCAAACAGTGACACCCCAATGAGTCTGGACCAATAATTCTCCAAGACATGCATGGTAATGAGAGGCATAACTTCGATATTCTATAAGGAGATTAGTATATATATATATATATATATTAATATCAACTTAATTTTTGCTTAAAGAGTTCCATAAAGTATTTTAGGCTTGGTCATCATTTTAATTTTCATTTGAATTTTTGAATCATAAATAAACTATGATGGAGATATTGCCTAGTTTCCTTTTTCAAAACGACTGTGCTAAGTCAATGGGTCGTTTCTTTTAATGTTGTTATTGAACACAAGCTAAACGATCGAATTTGTTCATTTGTTCGTTCTTTTGAGTAATTGCAATTAAAATGGATGTGATTTGGGAGCATGGGGATAGTATCCGGTTACCCCAAATCATCATACTTTAACCTACAATCGGGACCTAGAGGATATACGTTTATTTCAGAGGAGAAGTATTAGAATAATATGCTTAAACTGGAAGGTGATTTTAGGAAATTTTACTTTCCCGATAGGGTGGTAGATAAATGGAACAGCCTCCTATCAGACGCGGTAGAGGCTAATAAAGGTAAGTCATTTAAGCATGGATGAGATAAGCTTAAAGCTATCCTTAATCTAAGACAAGACCAGTAACAAAGTAATGTCTCAGTCTATAAATCAGGAAAAATGGGCAGACTATATTTCTATGTTATGGTATGTAGGGTATAGAACAAACTATTCTTTAAAGCACCAATACTCTGCTTTATTCTTGTATGATTTAATGCTCAACCCTCCCCCCCCGGGACTTTAGCTCTATAATAAACCAAAGCGTTATGCTGTATAATTATGCTTACGTTCCGACATAGCCCTAAAGTGTAATTTACATTTCAGATTCATAAATGTACCTTTATTTTCCTTCTAGACTGTTGAAATTCTGTCCTTTAAATTAACAGCTCCATGGGGCCAAGTTTATAAAGCTTATCTTCCCAGTCCACGGGAATATCTCTGTTTTCAACCTTGCTTTACTCTGTTGTAAAACAATGGGACGCTCAATAAATGGTAGTTAATTGATACCGTTGAGAATACGTTATTATATTTATCTCTGCACGCCCCCATGTGAATCAGAAATGTCACAAGACATCATTTAAATGATATTTTTTTTCCAAGAGGGGAGAGGGTTGGTGTTTACAGACCCACAATGGATCATTTTATAAGATTCCGAATGAATAGAACAACATTTGGACATTCATTTCGGGAAATAATAACACAATTCAAAAGCTTTTATGTGCAATAGAGTTTTTGAAATCTATTTTATTCTTTTCCACATCAATTATGTCATAGATACACTCAATATTTTGCATTCCTGCTGGATTGGCCTGTCACTTTTCTGATGTCATCTGACGCATCATGAACAGAGCATTTGAAAGTTCAATCAAACACCCTGGTGAGCCAAGACTAATAAGCGATGGCTATTACGATACCTATATGGAGGTACAAGATAGAGTTCAAAAACCCATACTCTTTTGGCCTGCGAAGGTGGTCTTTAATAAAAGAAAAATCATTTACTAAGACCGCATTACAGACCACTTAACCCAAACTGAATGGGGTCCCATAACGTATAAGTCATATAAGTCACTCTATTATTTAAACATTTACAACTATACAGAGGCTGCTCAGCCTTGAAGAATGTTATAACATGGATCAGTGGTTGCTGTTGTGACCTACCAGGTGAAGAAAAACCCATTAAGTTCAAACTATAAGGCATTCCCGTCACTATTTTTGATACTAGGGTTGGCACTTTATGATATGTTGCCCACTGGGTCACCCCCACCGGCCACCTAAACCTGAAGGGGCAGGTTTATGCAGCCACTGGCACAGACATCTCAAATACTACTTTCACCTTTGTGGCATGCACATCATCTGGTGATGCAGAGAGCTGAGATATGACATCATATCCAAGCGCCCAGCAGCAGGTGGCACTCGGACTACAGAGGAAGCGTTAGTGGAGGGGGCCCTAGCCAGCAGCTGCACAGACCTCCACTCAGGTCACAACTGGGCTAGCGGGAGGGGGCATGAGGAACGGGCCCATAATTCGAAGCTTGTCCCAAGATCTTTATGTATCAAGACGACACTTATTATAAAACAAGTAGGCTTCTGTTATGCTAGGAAATAAGCTGTGGTCTACTGGATATATCTGCAATTTAAAAAAGGTAACCCATGACTAAAAATCATGCAATTTACAGTAAAAACCATGTCATAACTGTAATGATGGTGTAGAGTTATCTTTCATCTCCACATATGTGCATCTACTAATTGCTTAAATGTGTATTCCAGTAATTGGGCATCAACGCTCAATACGCTAAGACTGATCTTAGTGCTCTGAGCACAGTCTGTCAATATACTTATTCCATGTAGTCCAACGGCTTAATTCATTAAAAGAGAGAGTTTTGGTTTCGGCTCTCTGAACTCGCTTTGCATTATAAAGGGCCATCTCTAGCTCATTTCCCTGTACAAAGGGTGTGCTTGCCCTCCATAATGGATAGGTCAATCAGTGAGGTGATTTTCAAGAACTCTTAAAAGATTTATATATATGCTTTATGCGAGGCCATCCAACAATGCTCACTGGGCTTGGATCCTCATAATTCAAAGTGAAGTCAATCAGATGAAATCACAACTATCCTACAAAGATGGCTGTCAACACCCTCTTTACTTAATGAACCCCTTTGTGTCACGCTTAGCCGTAATTCTCTCATTCAGACACAGATTGAGTGGCATGACCTATGCTTGGCATTGACCTTGGCAGCCACTAAGAAGTCAGCCATTTTCCTAGTTGCGCGGAACAGAAGCTTTTTATAGCCTTATGTCAGCTTTATTCCAATAAACACATAAAACGTTCAATACATTATACAAGACTAGATTACAGAAAACGATCATATAATATATTAAACCTATAAGATCCGTTGAATTGCCAGAAACATGAGCTGAATATGGGAACTGCTCTTTTTTTCCCCAGTTTTTGCAGTAAACCTTTATTTGTCTTACGATTGGCACGGCATTAGCAATAACAATAAAACCATTCACTTCACATTTATTTTTCAGTCTCCACACTCGGCAAGAGAGTTATTAAGTTGATTACTGTAGCCGCAGTCTGTAAATTGACCTTTAATGTCTTTGGTCTAGAAGGTGCATTACCAAGGACATTGTATGAATAGAATGTATGAAGTTAACACCAGCCGGAATTATTTCACCTGAGTGTTTCACAGACCAAGAGGCGTAATAATTTGATGCCGTGTTTGAAAGTCACGGCATAATAAATTATGTTTTAAAGTGATGTCACTGAAGTTATTTCACGTGTTCTGATTGATCCAAGGTGGTTGTACATCTTCTAACGACATGTGACATCATTCAGAGTAATAATTCCATTACTTCTATACACATACTTTCATCATTTGAAATAAAATAAATAAATAACATTTTAATCCATTTGCCTGTCAACCAAGGGGTCAAAGCAAGTGTTGTATGTTATATACATTTTTCTTTTTTTTTTCTTTCAAATATTTTATACTTTTTATATGTACTCAGAAAATCCTTTAATTTAAAAAAGGGGGAACCAAATGTCAGAGTTTTACTGTACCAAGCCATCCTCCACAAACTCCTGGACTAGACAAGATCTTTCATCTATATCAAATGCCCAAGCAACATAGAAGCAAAAAAAAAACAGACCCCCCCCCAAAAAAAACATTTAAAGAAATCATAAAATGCAGTATATTACACAAAAGTAATTGTGCCGATGTTAGAACAATTTTCCCAATATTTCCTTATGATAGATTAGTCAGAGTACAATACATTAAATTACAATCAGGGACATGTCTCCTGTTAAGAAAGCAGAAGAAAGGAGTACAATCTACACGTCAACATCAATTACATTTATATCTTAATAAAGTTGGTTACCGTCATTTAATTCATTTGTTTCAAAACTAAAATGCTTATTTTGAAATTAGTTGCAATTGCAACAAAGATATAAACAGAACCGAGTTTTTTTCTGAATCTTCTTCCCTTTTTTATATTTTTTTGAATCCTATATGTTTAGAATTCAAATATTACTGATATTCTGCATCTAATCAGCATCTAACATGCAAGAGGCACAGTTACCACGCATACTCATAGTATTTCACATTAACACATTTATACAGCAATATCTACCATATCTGAGAATTGTATAAAAATTCCAAACAGAAATGTCATGATTTTCTTTAAAAATCATAATTTTCATTTATTTGCTCCTGGGCTCCAAAAAGTACTTTTTAGCCAATATTCCAAATATAATTGAAAGGAAAAAATATTTAATCATACATAAAAGTTCATATGATGCAGGGGCATATTAAGTTCTTCTTTTGGGCCGTAAGTTTAAAAAATATGTAGATAGAGACTACTGACTAATTTCCTAATATTCTGGAATAATGTACCTTTTAATGAATCTAAATAAGCATTTGGGGGTTTTTTTTGCGTAACGAAAAGAGCTTCATTTTAAATGTTTAATCCTATTTTTTTAAATTAGGAGATATTAAGCCAATTGTTGCTTTGTTCTCATTATACAATGGGCATTGCTGATCACTTATTTTCCTACTCTCCTCTATGTGTCTATTGATATCAGATGAAACCGAGAAAAAGAGAATGTGCATCTAGCTATCTAAATCCCTAAACATTAAGCAAACATAAGAATGTTTTCTTTGTCTTTTCAAGGCACAATGCACAATGGTTGATTTTTAAATTTCTCATGACTCCCCACTGCCATATTAATGGACCAGAGATAGCATAAGCAAGCACCTGGCTGAGCAAACACGAATACTTGGCGGGTTTTCTTACACGTTACATTCTGCTGAAATCACCACTATGTTAATAGAGAAGCAAACAGTGTACTGGCATGCATTTCTAAAGAGTAGAGAGACTGCAACAGTTCCGCAAACTGACCATTAAACAACCACATCATTTATTTCCCCTATGATTTTGAGCTGAAATATTTATGCATCTGGTCCTATAGCCTCGTTATATAGCAAGTAACGATTCCACAGAGCACTAATTGGTTTCTTAGCCAACATCTCACTATGCTGGTACTGTCCGGTCAGATTTCCAGTTCTACAGAAATCTAGTCCATCACCCAACTGGGCCAATTTATGCCATTTTCACCATATTTTTTTTCTCTTTACTGGCTATTTTTTATTTTTAATCTGCGCACGATCATGACACAGGCATGAATGCTCGCCCTCTCTTGTGTGAAGAAATGAAGGCTTCATGTCCAAAATGTCAAGTCGTGCTTCAGGAGTGATAGAAGACAGACTTGGTGTATGTCAAAGCATTTTCTAACACAGCAGAAGCAAACAAACTCAAAGGCATTGGGATGAGATTCCAAAGTGGAGTACTAGCTCCCCCTGCTGGTTAAAAAGTAAACAGCTTAAATATTTTTTTTTTTCTAATTTCTCAATTGGCATGCAGAACTTGATCTTTTTTTTTTGGTGACTTGTTAATTAAAACCTTTGCTCAAATAGCAATAAAATGATAAAACAGAATGAAAATGCACATTCTCATTTGTTTAATTTTAAAGCCGGATAAGCATCCATAAAATGCAATATAGATGCAATTTGATGTTAAAAGACTTATTGCAAAACTCATCTAATTCATACATAGAAATCAATAACAAAAAATCTCATTATCTTTGCATAAATCCTTATATGTTACAAGAATACCTGGAACACACTCAATTTCTCTGCAGTACACAAGTTAAAGATCTATTTGGCTTTAACTATGATAAATGATGTCACACAGCATTAGTTGTCATTCCTAATAAAGAACCCACAAGCCAAAATATAGATATTCCATTTACTATAGTGATACAATCTAAGCAGCTTCATTCTTCAGCCAAATGAAGACACAGCCACAATCCCACAATATGATTATTATGAAATCAGTACCAAAACAAAATACAATATTGTTACCTTTCTCATGCCTGCCTCTTGTGATTGTAAACATGCAATCAGTAAACTGTGATGAAAATGATTAAAGCCCACTTAGAATGACTTGAATGCATATGACTCCTACCTTGACCACTGGTGACAAGTAATCCAAGCAGGTACATATAAAGGAGTTTCATGATCAGAAGCTTATGCTGCTGGACAGTTCCTACAGTAGTTCCCAGATAGTTTGAATCTGATAACACTCTCTAATCTGAGGCTCTTTTTTTCCTCTTCTCCTTAGCCTCAGTTGCATACAAATAAATAGTGTGAAGGTTGGACACAGATAGCTCTTGATATGCACAGCCTGCAGCACCAGTACTAGCAAAGTGATGAGAACCCAATGTGACTGCAGCTCTATATCAGCCACAAGGCGGCTAAGGTGTTCATCCGCAAAAAAAAGGCACGTCACCCTTTCCTGGCTCAGGGATTCGTCCGCGCTGCTTAGTTCAAGATGCAGCAGCAGCAGCAGCCTGGTGTCTTAAACTGCATCCCTCTGTCAGTGTGACACCTGCTAAATACCCTGCAGAGCTGGGGAGGGGGGCTACATCATATATTAACAGTATCCAAATACATAATGAATTGTGCTGCCACTTATTAGGGGCTTGGGGTCTTTTTTTCCTGGAATTGCTATGCAAGATGCACTTCTTGATAGTTAATTGGGAGCTGAGGGTCTTATTCTTGATAGCATTTGCAACTAATAGCTATGTAAGATGTATCTGATGGATATTCTTTTAATCATTTTTGCTTTGTGCTTCTAGATAATTTCTTTGGGGCTAGGGGGGTGTCTTTTTTTTCTAGCTATCACTATGTAACCTATATCTGCTGCATACCCTTTAAATGACATGATGCCATGGGCTTCCAGATTATTTTTGGGAGTGGGTTGGTGTTTTATTCTTTTCTAGATTTGCTATGCAAGATGCACTTCTAGAGAGTTATTTTGGAGCTGAGGATCTTATTGTTCTAGAAATTGCAATTAATAGCTATATAAGAGGTATTGGTTGCATATTCCCTTAATCACACAATGCATTCTGCTTTTTGGGGGGCTAGGGGGTCTCCCTTATCTAGAATTGGCAATCAATGACTATGTAAGCTACATCTGTTGCAGACCCTCCTAATTACATGATGCCTTGTGCTTACAGGTAGTTATTTTCGGGGGCTGGAGGTTTAGAATTCCAATGCAAGATGCACTTGTAGTTATTTAGAAGCTGAGGGTTTCATTTTTCTAGAAATTGCAATTAATTACTATATAATTTGTATGTTTTGCATTTTCCCTTTATTACTCAATGTATTCTGCTTCTAGATAGTGTCTTGGGGGCTAGGGGTGTCTTGTCTCCAGAACTAGCAATCAGTGACTATGTAGGATATACCTGCTGCATACCCTTTAAATTACATGACGCCTTCTGCTTCCAGATAGGTATTTTGGGGGCTGGAGGTCTTTTCCCCTCTAGAATGCATCGCTATGTAAGAATGTATCTGTTGCATAGTCCTTAAAGCAGTGCTGGGGAACATGAAGGAGTTGGGAGGAGGGGAGCTTCTACCCAAAACAGAGGTGGCTTTATTAAATAAGAACATAACATCGGAAGTGAAGGCATAACTCAATAAATGCGGCCCTTATATCGAAATCTTATGACTTGGGAATCTCTGCAGTCTTGAAATACATTTCTGCTTGGGAAACAAAAGGCTATGTACCCACAGCTAGGATTCATGTCAGTGCTAATCATTACCATAGAGATAGAAATAGATTAGAATACCACACTTTACATTTGTTTTTCTCCCGTCTAGTATGTTTGCGGTGACTGGAGAGATACAGTATGATCTGTATCTTTTTTTTGCTTAACAGCCCGCAGGCAGGAGATCTCAAAAGTCTTGTGATTACTCAGGAGTATGAGCTCAATGTTATCTTGATGCAAAGAACAGTGCTCCAGATATCGATAGCTTGAATTCCCTGCTTCTGTTTGTGTGGTTGAGGTTATTATTATTATTATTATTATTATTATTATTTATGGTTTATATAGCACCATCATATCCCGCAGCGCTGTACAATGGGTAGACAGGACAGTAGTATGCAACATAAAAATATGACTTAAAGAACCAACAGGTAATGAGGCTTCTGCTCAAACGAGTTTACAATGTAGAGGGCGATAGGGTTTATTACTCAAGCGGTATAAGTGGTGTTGTTAGCGATGGAGCAGTCACGCTAGTGTAAGTATTGCAGGAGAGGGACTAGGAAAGGTGAGCTAAAGGAATATGGGGGGCGTTAGGGTGTCAGGTTGTAAGCGTCCTTAAAGAAGTGGGTCTTGAGGGTTTTTTGAAGGACTGAAAGCAGGAGGAAAGACAGACAGGCCGGGGGAGGGGATTCCAGAGGATAGGGGCAGCCCTTGAGAAATCTTGTAAGCGTGTATGAGAGCGAGAAATCAGAGGAGAGGACAGGAGGAGATCATTGGATTAGCGGAGAGTGAGTGAGGAGATGCAAATAGTGGAACCGCTATGAAGGGCTTCGAAAGTAAGAGTCAGGATGACACAGTCAAACAATTTAAACATGCAACTTGCATCTAATATGAGACCAATGACAATTTAAAGGGACACTCCATCCATCATAGCCACTTTAATGCGTTTTGTAGCTGCATGTCACTTTGTATTTTTTAAGGTGTCCTTTTTGCAGATGCATGGGGGAATCTGCATATCCATTTGTCCCTTTCCCCAACCCCCAGCCGGTATGTGTTCCATCAAACTTATTTCTCTGTATGTGACGTAACAGTGAGCTCCAGTGCTATCTCTGCGAACACTGGGTAAGGGTCTGCTAAGTCTGCTGTGCGCATGAGCAACAAGTTCTCCCATTGATTTAAATAAAAGCACTTTCCTGACAGTGATTGGTGGCTTCAAGTATTGTCAGACCACGGAGGATGACAGCAGCTGCAGGGCTGCAGTTTCTACCCCAGGTAAGTGTGTTTTCATTATTCTTGTAGTACTTACAGTAATTACTTATTAAACTGTCTCCGTGAGGTTTGCGTTTTTAAAGCAGGGGGAAAAAAACAAGCAGACTAGATGGGCCGAATGCTTCTTATCTGCAGTCAAATTCTCTGTTTCTGTTTATATTAGAAGAATGTCTTGCTGTCCAGACAAAGTGTTATCAATGCAGTCAGTGTTTGCATTATTTTGAAACAGAGAAAGCCCATTGCCGCCTGTGCAGTGATCTGATCTCCTTTGCTCTCATTATCCCTCTTATTGACACTCGTGTCATTCAGTCTGCAGAATGGGAAATGTTATAGGGGAATGTAAACAAACCATATTGGTCTAGAAGAGATGAGCCGATTAATAGGGGGAAAGATACATTGTGACACTTACACTGGATACAGTTGCAGACCAATGAGTAAACAAGTGAACACCGGGGTGCTTTCTATTCTCCTTCCAATGTAATGCATAATTCAGGCATAGTTTGCCTATTAAGAGTACTAATTGCAGCATTGTCTGAAAATGTAACACATAATCATTGTTACACAAATAGATTTAGTTATGGAACCTTTTTTTCATTACCTGCACACAAAAAATGCTCCACAAATGCAATGCTGCACACATGCACTCAGACACACAAACCACATACAAGAAACACATGATTGCTACTTCATTGTATTAACATGCAAACACACACATAACATGTACATGCACTACCTATCAGTTCATGCATCAGTATTTCAATCGACCACCTTTAGGGGGTGTGGTTAGAGGTGTGGCTAAGGGTGGGGCCTTACCAAGACTTTTTATGTGACTTTGGGCCCTCTCTAGATAGTTGCTTATGTATGTAGATGAGTCAGACATTTAGAAGAGTGATAATGTATTCTACTTACACCATTTCATTTATGAACACATTATCTTCTGTAATCAGGCAGGGACTGGTCACATCTGGTGAATGCTCGGGGGGTCACTGTCTCCATACCCACCTGATCTGGGGCTGCCAGGTGCTGTAGTGTGCGGCCGGCATGAAACCGCCAGGGCTGCCTCATTATTCCTATTCTGTCCCTGACTCAAACATGTTGAGATAATAGAAAAGATCGACATCTGGGATGGAAAGAATGACCAGGGGAGGGGGTTTGGGGGCAAAAGAAGGACTGTCCAATCTGAAGAGGGACACTCTGGACGTATGCACATACACGTACATGCATTGCCACAGAATTATGTGTCATGGGGAGGCATTTCTTCATGGTGATTTTGAGAGATCTAGAAATAATTTTAGCTCTCTCTACAGCAACGAAAGAAAGCCTCAAGTCATTTCCATAAAGGATTCCTGGATAATCATTCACCCATATTTAAACATATGAATATGGAAATATTGAATACCATTTACACATAATGAACCCAATCCCTCTGAGGCTCTGCTACGAGCGAAAAGGTGAGTTGACCTTGACCAGGATTACACGTTTGAATAGCTGATGCGTTTGAATGCATTTAAAAAGTTTATGAAAATCTATCATTATTAATAATAAATGCAATCCAATTGTAGATGAATGTTATCTTTAGGTATAATAACGTATAAACACGATCTGATCCAGCTTGTGTACGGAAAGCCAGCCACCCTTTCTCAAGATCCTCTGCACAATTACAGATAGAAATATTATTTTGGCACAATTAGTGCTTGACTGTTCCGCATTACCGAGCCGCCTTATAAGATTGATATTGAATGAGTGTAATATTTTGACTTGGATGGAGAGTTTTGATGAATGTGCTTCTGGCAACCTATCACTTCAGTCACACTAGACCTGCTTCTAATTCTGCTCACAGTATTTTTGTGTTATATCCAGAAAGAATTTAAAGGAGGCAGGTTTTCCCAGGCAATTCTTTCTTGAATTTAACTCCATATCTCGCAGATGGCACCGCAATACAGTATAAAAAAAAAGCAAGAGGAGATAAAATATTATTTCAGGGGTCCGGTGATGCAGAATGATGACATTTCAGTTCCTTATACTGGCGACATTCAACATTTGTAACTCATCCCTGATGCCGATGTGTTTTTTTTTAACAAGGTAAATATCAAAAACGTGTCATGCCAACGTCGGAGCGAGGGGGGGGGGAATGTTCTCTGGTTTTACAGCGGCTAATACTTTTTAAAGCAGCTGGGAGTGCTAGTTTATACATGGCAGCCTGCAGTGGCAGTCTGAACCAGCATGAAAGTGACTAATAGGTTTGCCGTTAGCAGTGCACGAAATGTTTTACACCACCTGGTCTTGCTAACAATGCTGTTGTGTCCCAAAAGCCATATAACACTTAGTACGTCAAACCGTAGCGACAAAAGTGTCATTATTAACACAGTTACACAGAATGTAGCTGCAGTCCCATCTAGTCTATCTCAACCCTGTGTAAAGGGCGTAGATTCCATTTTTAGCTAATCTTATATACAGTTTGGTGTAATGAATAACCTTGATATGATTGCCCCCAACAACTTCTGTTTAGAGGTCATTCCATTTATCTTAGTTAAACCAGTATAATAATGGCATTGCTCAATTCCTTTCTCCTACGTCATAATGGCTTCTCGTTTTCCTCTTTTTTTAAGAACAATGTGTTCAATTTATAAAGAGTAATTATGTAAAGTTCTAAATGTGGAACAATAGGCAGGAACATCCCATTAGTTTTCATTGCTACTGCATTAGAACTTTGCCCCAGGGTACTTAATAACTATAGCCTAATGATAAATTGGTCGATCCACACTATATGGACAAAAGTATTGGGACACACCTAATTATTGAATTCAGTTGTTTCAGTATGTATAAAATGAACCACCTAGCCAGGCAGTCTGCATTTACAAACATTTGTAAAAAAAAAAAAAAAAAAAAAGTCGTTCTGAAGAGCTCAATGAATTCAAGTTTGGTACTGAGATGCCATCTTTGCAATAAGTCAGTTCGTGGAGATTTCATCCCTGATATGAATTCCACGGTCAACTTTAAGTGAAAGCGTTTAGGAACAGCAGCAACGCTCTGATTCAATAGCTGAAAAATTCCAAACTTTCACCGGCATTAATATCAGAACAAAAACTGTGCGGCGGGAGCTTCAGGGAAGGGGTTTCCATGGCCGAGCAGCTGCATGCAAGCCTCATATCACCAAGTACAATGCCAAGCATCAAAATGAGTGGTGTAAAGCATGCCGCCACTGGACTCTGGTGCAGTGGAAATGTGACAAATCACACTTCTCTGTTTAAAGGTCTGATAAGTATGTGTTAGCATGGATGTATAAGTGGTGGCAAAGATAGCACAGGCAGGCTATTTGGGGCAAAATTGTACAGGCAGGCTGTTTGGGGCAAATATGGGACAGACAAGCTGTTTGGGGAAAAAGATGGAACAGAAAATCTGTTTGGGGGCACTGCCAAGCTGTTTGGGAGCCAATACAGCACAGACAAGATGTCTTGGGGGCAAAGGTGGCACTAAACTGTTTGGGGGCAAAGGTGGCGCTGTTGGACATGTTGCTTGTAAAGTTAAGGGGTGGGGGTCTGTTACTGGTATTTTTTTAGGAATTTTAACAACTTTGGTTTCTGCGTTTTATTTATAATGTGGCATTTTGTTATCATTAAGGAATAATTTAAAATAATATAAAAAAATAGCTATTTGGATGGCGAATGGTGTGACTCGGATAGGTATGTATAAAGAGTGTGGTGTGTGGGCACAAGAGCTCAACCACACGATAATATATATGGGACCGATGCGCCAATGATGTATTAAGGAGAATCAGACTGGAAACTTAAACACTGCAAACAACCACACTACATTCTGTTAAATTTGTAGCAAATTATCCATACAGCTATATTTAAAATATATGTAATTATTGAGTGGTATAGAATCCCCTAGGCCAAGGAATTTTAACTTTCTAGGAGGAGGGCCCAGCCAAGCCACTGCTTACAGCCATCTTCCTCGTATTCCTGCTCTCTTTATTGCTCACTGAAGTGGAGCACTGAGATAGATTGCCATATGTGCAGACACCAGGAGGAAGAGAAGGGGTCCTCATGTACCTGTTCTCTGCATCGCTCAGTTAAGTGGAGCACTGAGATATGATGTCATATTACAGCTTCCACCTTCCTTAGCAGAGCAGAGACCAGGAGGAAGAGTGGGAGACCTGCTTGTCCTTTCCAACAGCCCCAGGCAAGTAAACTCATAGATGCCTCCACAACCTAAAATGTAAATCATTGAAGGGGGCAGTCCGTGCAGTGTATTTTTGCATAGGGAATGCCACCCAAATATCACTACTAATGCTGACTCTTTTCTTTATTACTGTATAACAATAAGTAAATTAGCAATCCTGCTCTAAATTCAGAATTCACAAGATCCCAATACACAAGAATCCTAGGCTGAAACAATAAGAAACCAAATCCACTTCTTCTAAAACTAGACTGCTTTACTGTATGCGCCACTGTATATAATGTTCAAAGAAGAATATTTACTTTCAAAGGGGAGTTCACCTTGAATGTATAGATCTCATAGATTGGTAATCACCCAATTTAATGATGGCAATTAGGCATATTTCTCTTTTTAGACGTCTGTAATGGGTAACAGATTGGTAAAGCAGAAAATTAAAAAAAAAACCTCCTCCTATCAATGTTATGCATCTGTGATCCTAACCACGGCAGGGCTCAAAGCTATGACACCAACCATGCTACATAAGAGAGCTGCATAAGAAAGGGACATATTTCCATATATTTGCATTGCTATACATTTGCCTGCATAAGTAATATCCTAATTATTACTGATATTATTCTACAAAGTTATCCAGCTTGTGTATCTGTGAACCATAGAGATTGCAGGAATGGAAGGATTCTGTGTTGGAAACTGGATACATATTATATACGGTATATATATATATATATATTATATATTATATTTATATATATATATATATATATATATATACAGAAAACATTTTGTAAGTTCAACTTATAAAGCAAAATAAATGCAGCATTTGGGTATTGTAAGGGTAATTGTAAGGTATTGTATTTATTGTATGTAAGGTATTGTATGTATTGTATGTATGTATTGTAAGGTAATGTATGTATAGATTGGAGGACAGACGAGAGAGGGGGGGTGTGATAGAAACATTTAAATATATAAATGGATTTAACAAAGTACAGGAGGGAAGTTTATTTCAAAAAAGTAAAAATGCTAGGAAAAGAGTTCATAATTTCAAACTAAAAGGTAAGAGAGAGATGTAATGTAAGGAAGTTTTACTTTACAGAGAACGTGGTAAGTAAATGGAATTGCCTCCAATCAGAAGTGGTAGGGGTTAATACAGTAAGGGAATTTAAACATGCATGTGATAGGAATATGGCTATCCTGAATCTAAGACAAGAGCAAGGACTGATTAAGGTCTGAGTGTCTACATCATGTTTCTATGAATCATTAATGGGAAACTATACTGAAGCGACATTTGTCCACCAAAATGTTGTTGTGACCATAGATGCTTGGTATGACATCATTCTTAGAATTAGTTTTGTCGTGTAAATGGCTCTACTGAAGCATAACAGTTAATGCATTGACCAGATAAACCTAGGGAAGACTAGTAAAGCTGGATAACAACAGTCATTTTGCATTATCCATCATTAAAGGTTTGTAAGTCTGTTGGGTTTATCAATAATTTATGAAGAGGTTGTACACAATATAGCACAAAAGTGCAGAATGTTATTGCATTTCGAAAAATAATATTTTCCATAGTCGGCGAGAAAGCTCGTTCTTATTTGATTCCCAAGAAAAACTGTAAAACCACTACACACCTCCTAAGGCATCGTGTTTTCATATTTCTTGAATAATCGTTTTTAAGGCTGATTTGATTCTATTTTTCCCAGCTACATAATTATGCAAAATATTTTCATTGATACCATTAATGTGATTGCAGACTAAAAGTATAATTTTGAAACATGATTTATATTTTAATTCTCAGGAGTAGTCCATGACTCGCTTTGTCTGAAATGATTCAAAGTTTATGTCCTGGGCTGCTCTGTGTGAATTAAAGGGAACTGTAGGAATAAAGTATAATAAACCCCTTAAAGCTGTTCTAATTGCTTTTCTGGACTCTACTTTTATATTTAACAGACTACATTTGAGTCGATCCACACTTACCCATCTCCTCCAAAGGTGTTTACATACCGCTGAACGCCTGTGGGGGAAGTCTTGCTCATCGGAAAACTTTACACATTACAAACTATTGCTCCGTTCCTATACATCAGCCCTCCATCTCGCCAAACAAATCTCTTTTATCGCCTCCCTTTCCCATAAACCTAAGCATCTGTTTTCCACTTTTAAAACCATTCTCTGTGCCCAAGCACCTTCCTCACCTTCAAAACCTCTCTGCCAAAGAACTTTTTAAAACCAAAATTGACACAGTCATGGATAATGTGCTCCCTCATTGTGTTATTTATGTGGGATCTCCAGCTCCTTTCTTTGCCTGAATCCACCATCAACTGCTTCAGACCTGTCACCCCTACTAAAGTTTCTGAGGATCTCTCGACTCGACCCTCTCCTCTCGGTACATCTCCGATCATCCCTTCTTGTGTCCTTAGCATCCTACATGTCCATTAAACTACTGTCCAGTTTCCCTTAAAAAAACAACCTCTTCTTATAACCTCATTGTAGTCTTTGATGCAGTAGACCATCCCACCTTCAACAAACCCTTCATAGGCATGACATTGGTTACACAGTTTTGCTGGCTCAAATCCTACCTCTCTGCCTTTAGTGTCTCCTTCACCGGAACTTGTTCCTCTCCCCTACCCCTATCTGTTAGTGTTCCTCAGGGCTCAGTTCTTGGGACTCTACTCTTCTTCATCTACACCTCTTCCCTTGGACAACTGATATCTTCCTTTGGCTTTCAATACCACCTATATGAAGACGACATTTTCTCTCCTGACCTTTCGCCCTCTCTTCTAACTCAACGACTGCCCTTCTAGATTTGCATCATGGGTGGCATCCCATTTCCTGAAGCCCAACATCTCAAAGCTTATGGTTATACCACCATCCCCTTTGTCCACAATTCCTGACATCTATGTTACTGTTGACAACTCCACCATGTAACCAACAGACCAAGTTTGCTGCTTTGGTGTCACACTTGACTCTCCTGGAGAAATGGGGTTAAGTTAACTTAAAAGTCCTTAGAGAGCATGGTTGCCCCCACACCCTGCCCACAGAATTTAAAAAAAAAAGACCCTATCCAATGCCTATCACGTTCCCCCCACCCCCTACTAGGATTGGGATAGTGGGTAAGGGTAGATGTGGCTTAGAGTCTGTGACTCCCATAGGATAATTTTAGATACGTTAACCTTTTTTATACTCATATACACCTATCTCTCCTGTAGGTAAATACCGTATTGGCTCGGATATAGGCCGCCCCCGTATATAGGCCGCACCCTAAAAGTTTGGTGCTTTTTTAAAGAAAAAGTTTTTTTTCTTTAAAAAAGCACCAAAAAAAACATGCTGCCACTGTCCTCCCCCCCGAGATATGCTGCCACTGTCCTCCCTCCCCGAGATATGCTACCACTGTCCTCCCCCCCGAGATATGCTGCCACTGTCCTCCCTCCCCGCGATACGCTGCCGCTGCGCTCCCTCCCCGCGATCCGCTGCGCTCCCTCCCCGCGATCCGCTGCCCTCCCTCCCCGAGATCCGCTGCCCTCCCTCCCCGAGATCCGCTGCCCTCCCTCCCCGCGATACGCTGCCCTCCCTCCCCGCGATACGCTGCCCTCCCTCCCCGCGATACGCTGCCGCTGTCCTCCCTCCCCGCGATACGCTGCCGCTGTCCTCCTCTGCCCCCCCTCCTCGACTTACCGGAGCAGACTCCCGGGTGTCTTCAGGGCCGGCGAGGGACATCTACGCAATACGCGTATGCAACTTCCGGTACCGTTACCGGAAGTTGCATTTGCGTATTGCGTAAATGTCTCCCGCCGGCCCCGCAAGACACCCGGGAGTCTGCTCCGGTAAGTCGGGGGTGGGCAGAGGTAAAACGCTTAGATAACCTCCCGTGCCGGCACCCCCCCCCCCGTGGGAAGTGCTGGCAGGGGAGGCTGTCTGAGCGTATCGGGGAGAAGGATGCAGGTCCCCTGCACCGCTGCGGGGGATCTGTATCCTAACCCCGCTGCCTGCCTGGCACCCGGGACTGCATGTCCCGGGCGTCGGGCGCTAGACCCCGAATATAGGCCGCACCCCCACTTTAAAAACTTAAAGTGGGGGAAAAAAGTGCGGCCTATATTCGAGCCAATACGGTACATGTGAGTTAAGAGTTATTTATAATGAAGGAGTTGTCTTTGGTGAATTTGCCAGTTCGACCAGTTTTGTCCAAATAAGTTTTCTGCAAGCCCTCACAGTTTAGTGAATGGAGAAAGATACTCCCCAACATTATGCTGGACTGCACAATGACGATGGAGATTCTGCATCAGAGTTGCTACATATTTTTATGTGCAGTAAAAAAGTGTACTCAAAATATCGTACAACCAAATTACTTTTTTTGCACTATATATATAACCTATATGTATATATCTTAAATATTAATCACATCTTTCTATGTCGCAGCTGATATTCCGTGTGTCGTTTAACAGGAAATGTTGGACTTTTCAATACATTTATACAAATATAGCACGAATGCTACGGTGACATAAAGGTTGCAATCTGTATAAACAAATCAACTCCAGACACCCATTACTCCTGATGCAAAATGTATTTATTGTAAATCTCCAGCAAGAAAACCTTATCTCTTTCTCATTGTGGTCGCGTCGAAATCATTGCTACCATTATGACAAAAGTTATGTAGGTTTAGGATACTGCATACATTTTAGTGAGGCATGTTACATTATTTTCAGTAAAAAATAAAAGCAGATGAGAGAAGCGGGTTTGTAAATGTGATTTTCAAGGGTACATGAAGGTACAATCTACCCATCAGATGCACTATAATGCATATGATAGCTGAATATTCCCTTATATTTTACCAATTTTATGCATTCAACTGCATAGAATGATTAATCAGAATCCTCTCTATACATTTGCTCACTTTATCCAGTCTTTCAGCTGTTTCCCTAGCAGAAGATGTTTTCCATCAAATGCATTTTCTGCTCAGCAGTGCACATGAGCGAATACTCAACGCCAGCAAGCTCAAGCCATGGTATGCATGGGATTTCCAATGGATCCTATGGCTGATTTCAATGATGCCATGAATTGGGGAGAGCAGAGGGGGTGATACACTTTTTGTCAGATACATAATGTATATTAAAGTACTTATTGGGTACATTAACATGTATTCATATGCTTCAGTAGACTCTCCCTTTAACCTTGAGGAGCCTTGCTAAACAGCATGGGTATTGTGATTTTTGTGTCAATTAATGCTGAGGTGAATGTGTATATGTGTATGTAACCTTTTGAGAAAGGGTTATCTACTATATTTTGCATGCCTTTTTATGAAATGGCATTACTAGCTACAGTTTACCTCTTTTAACAGGCTAGACAAATTTAAGCATGAAAGCATTTTACAAAGTATAGGAGGAAATTTATTTCAAAGGAGGAGAAATGTTAGAACCAGAGGTCATATTCTAAAAATGGAGGGTTCGAGGATTAGATGTAATGTAAGGAAATCTTACTTTACCGAGAGGGTTGTAGAGTGTGTAGAGTGTTAAGTGGAATGTAGTAGAGGCTAATACAGTGAGGGAATGTAAGTATGAATGGGACAGGCATAAATCTGTCCTGAAACTTAGACAAGAACAAGGACTAATTTGGATTAAACATATGATCAGTTAGGAAAAAAAGAAATAAACAATAATTAAAATAAATGATCATCTAAATGTAGATTTGCTTTAAGGTCATTGTGTCCCCTGGAATACTCCACCAAAAACTTCTATTCTTGACTTTTAAACCCCTTCCTGAGGATGGACATAATATTACCTTGCAAAATTCCAGCAGCTGATGGTGGGTGGCGCACTATTACGCCTTGACCCTTTAAGCGTCAGCAGGGTTAAATCCCTGCTGGTCACCCTACCCT
The DNA here is from genome assembly GCF_027358695.1 of Spea bombifrons. Lineage (NCBI taxonomy): Eukaryota > Metazoa > Chordata > Amphibia > Anura > Pelobatidae > Spea > Spea bombifrons. The sequence continues at coordinate 11,859,187 of NC_071088.1, forward strand.
GCTAGCTGGGGAAAATGTTTAGGACTCCAAGCTGAGTGATCGAATGTGACAATGCTGAAATTGATTGTCACGTTTGAGCACTTTCTTGCGGTGACTTTATCGCTGACATAGCCCTGCCTCCTGATCACAGTGTGACAGGGAAAAGCTGCTGCTGCTATCACAGCATCTTGCAGAAGTAGGAGAAGAGGGAGACATGGAAGCCCCCCTCTAAAAACATAACAATATGTAAAAAAAAGTGTACAATGCCCTATGAGAAAAACCTCTCTAGTGATGTCATCATGACATAACAAGGGTTTCTCCAGTTTCAAAAGGGATCCCTGAAAGAGCCCAAATGGGTTTATGGAGCATCTTCTAGAGAGCAGTGTCAATGTACGAAAACCCTCTAAAAATACTGCCTATCACTAGAAAATGTATGTTTGTTTCAGTTGGACCCTGGGCAAGAAATCCAAAGCAGCATTACAAAATGAGTTTGAAAAGCAGAGGTTTTTGGGACAAGATTGTTGGGGAAATGGGTGCACAAAATATGTCAAAATGACCCTAATGCAATACTTGTCTACTTTTCAGAAACATATAGTTTTATCTAGCAGTTCTGAGATTTTTGCATACTATTAAGCCTAGGGAGCTAGAATACCAAATTTGCACCTTTTAATATTTAATATTTTGGATTTTTATTTCTCATTTGCACTAGATCTGTACAATTTATGAGAGTAAAACTGTAAAACAATGTGCTTTATTTAAATTGGTTCTATATTTATTTTCCTATTAAATGATGGATAATATTGATGAATATAATTTTTAAAAACCACTACTTGCCTTGAAAAATATATAATTTGCGTGCATACGCTAAATCAGAAAGAGAGAAATTACAGTTGAAAAGGACAACGTAGAAATGTTGAAAATGATGTCATCCATAAGAGTAAAAATGCCTTCATCATGAAGGAGTTAAGCTTCCGGCAATTTGTGTTTACTCAATATAGTAAAATATAAGTTTTATCATGCAAAAGAATAATCAGTTTTACATGTTCACATATATACTCAGCACAGAAAATGAAAAACAAGGCCCCAAATGAAGCCTGTCTTGATTTTAATAATTGTTCAGTGCTGCATCATAAATCTATGCAACTCGGTCATCATCTAAACAACTGTATTAGCATAAAATAATTAAATATGCTTAATGTGTGGATGTTTTAATGACTACCATGGCAGAAAAATGACAACTACATGCAGAATATAATTTAGTTTACGATTGTTTAATTCCAGTGCATATGACTAATATTTTTTTTAACACATGTAATATAAAATAGGAAACAAACAGATATTAGGAGTTACATAGAAAAAGGGATTATAAAGTTAAGTTTAAAAGGGGGTCTTGTCCCAAGGCATCCAATTGAATACTGAACTATTCTATTACTTGCTGTTGTCATACTTAAATTTTTTTTACATTTTGCTCCAGAATCGCCTTTTATACATAACTGCAATTGTATTAGAAGACTTAGAATAAGAGGAAAGTGTTTCCCAAGAGTTTACACATAAATGTGAAATAAAGCAACACATGCATTATATATGATAGTCTTGTGCATTCGGATTAGTCTGAATTTTTTAATTTTAATTTTTTTAATTTTAACAAATTTTGTTAAATTTGTCACAAATTTGTACAAATGTCCAAAAATGAAGAGGTGTCCCAACGAAACAAACAAAAAAGCAGAGAGCTCTGAATTTCATCTGCATTTTCGTAGGTTTTTGCACTCTCACACACTCTCTGTTGATGACTCCCTACTTTTTTCTTCGCTTCTTGTTGTCTGATTCCTCTTTCTTCTGTCTTCTCAAGTAGTCCACTTGTCCTGGCTCTCCGCGGCACTATACTGGCCTGGTTTAGTATTTCCACGTAAGGGCGATGCCTTAGCACATACCCGCTCCTCTCTTTAGAGGAATGGGGGAAATACAACAGGCCAGAATAATACAGATGGATTTGGGTATAGTAGTAGCTAATATTAAATAAAATGTGATATCTAAACTTGGCGACATGATTTATTTGGTTGGTGATAATCAGTAAATGCCATACCAGTCCTACAGAGAGCAGATTTTAACCTTTAACAAGTAAGTACTGTAGCTAAATATAGAACTTAATCTACTGGGATCCAGAGCGGGTGTTTGCAGATGTTAGGAGACAATCAAGGGCATCGGTATGGGAAGAAGTTCACAAGAGTAAAACTAACTTTGAAAAAACGAAGCCATAGAAGCAGGTGAATGGTGAAAACATTTCACTTTTCCTTTTCTTTCTTGGTTGTGCCCCAAAAATCTGAGGACAACCAGTAATACTAATGAGCCTTGTTTATATGTAAAACCACTATATTTCAAAAGCAGATCATAATTTAAATATTAAATGAAGGGACAAACGTGTCATTCTATTGCAAATCACTTGCTGGGATATAAAAAGATAAATAGATTGGAAAGTTAATCATAGAAATGGCCATAGAAATGGCTGTTTTATTTAATGGGTTCAACATAGACTTGGAGTACAAGCACATTATTTTTTCTCCCCTGTCTTAGTTTGTTGTAGGTTAAAGCATGTGAGAATGTGTAATTCCAATAGAAGTCAGTAATTTCTGGATGTCGTTTGGATAAAATGGGGTGGATTGTTCAAGGCTGATAAGGATCGGTGATTTTTCCACTTTCTCTTACTGTATGTAGGTACAATACACTTTTATATATAGAGAGAGCTTTATCTAAATATATTGTATAATAGAAAAGAGATTCTGAATGTTCACCAAATATTTAAAAAATACTAGAAAACCATTATGATAAGAAGACAATGTTAAGTAATATAGTAAAATTATTATTATAATATATACATCTTATGGAATAAAACCACATGTGGAGTTACACACAGTAGAATTCTATCAGGAGACTTTAGAGTTGGCACCAATTTGAAGGGCGAGGCACATGACAAAAACTGAAACGAACAGAAACAAAATACTAGAAGGTAATAGCTAATAATATTGAAAATATCAACACTCCACAACCAGTGTGGAGTACAGAGTCCTGATTTAACCAGAAGGGTGATACGCATGAACTACAATTTCCCCATCGTAGTCAAGGGATTGCAAATGATTCCATTTGGAAGCCCTACATTTAAGTGCCGTGTTGTATAGTACAAAACTTTGCTGAGAGCTTTGCTGCATCAGTTATTTAAAGAAATGTATTCCCAGGTTATATTGCACATGGTTCTTCATCAACCTTAAAATATCCCCATTTTGTGTATTAGTACATGTTTTATGAATGTACTCGTGTTCTTTGGCTCGGAGTTTGCCCTAGTTTTGCAGCAAAGATTTGAGCACACAGTTAATTAATTCACTTAAAGTCAATTTAAAGAGTTAAATTACTTAAAAATTTTCCAGGATTTGTGGTTCTGCATATTTGAATGTACTCCACTATAAATACACCTGTCCAGATACTTTGCATCATCAGGTGCAGTAGACCTAATTATCGGAGCTTTCTTAAACAACACTAATCAATGCGGAGAGATAAACCGGAGACAGAACATTTACAAATATGAAAATAGCATTGTCGAAAAACTGGATTCATTTTAAGTCAGGATATGATTTGCAGTAACCGCTGGATCAGCTTGTTTTAGAAATAATTAGCATATATCGGTTGACAAGTGAGTGTCCTTTGACAATGGACTAAACTGCATGTCTTACAATATAGCCACGTCTCCCTATATACAGTATAACAATAATCATTTTTAGTAGTTATACTTGGAACGGTTGATTATGGATATTCTGTATTTTTCATTAACTAACATTCCATACATAGCGTACCCTTTTTCATTTAAAATATGAGTATTTGAAATCTACTTAAATCAACGTTTGTTCTGCGCGCCTGTTCTCTTAATCACGCTAACCCAAATGCTTTTGCTTGACAAAGAGCCCAGGTAAAAGTGAATACTTGATCTTTAAGTATTACTTATCTTTCAAATGCCAGAAAGCATATGAAGAAAATGTCCTCTGTAAGTAAATAAAGATGGACCTCTTCACACATAGTAAAAATTCCATATTGTTAAAAATGAGCATGGTAATTAGCTCATTAAAATTTTACGCAAGCTGTATTTAATGAACAGTGTTATTATATCTTCGTAAGAACTATTAAACGTTTAACTGCAGTTAAGCCTACAAAGGAACCTTTAAAAGCAAGAATAAATCTTAAAACGTATTGTTGCCAAAATGAGGTGATATGGGATTTGCAAACCTTGCCAAAGGATCAGAAATATGGGCAGAATGGCATTCAGCTTAAGTACAAGCCTAGTGTCGAACAAGTGAGATAAAGAAAGCAGAAATAAAAGTGAAATTTATTTTTTGTTCATTTAAATTGTAGCAAGTTCTGTAATTTGCATCTCTTATGGGATTCTACAGTGATATAATTGATGAAACATTGTCTCTGCATTGAGTGCAAGGCAAACCTCCAGACTAAAATAGTTTACTCGTTACATTATCCAGCTTCACAGTACCTCGAGTATAATTTACATTTTTCTTACTTTTTCTATTCATGTTCTGAATTCACAAGAAAGGAAAGGATTACAGATTTTTTTTCTTCTTTGTATCTGGTGATGCGACGAGAGAAGAACACGCAGACCCAGACCGGTCGTATACCACACCAGACAAATGGCCGGTGAGCCACTGCCTGACATCCAGCGTCAGATATTTTGGTGTAGTGTGCAGTCACCAGCTGGATATGCCTGGCCACACACTTTTCTCTGAGAGCATGTACTATTTTTACTATTAAATTAAGGGAACTATTCAAATTTAAATTGGAAAAAAAGATAAAGTCCAGCCATTGTGAAAATGGCCGCCATGAACCATGTCTGTGACTATCCCTGGTTAAAAAACTGTTTTGGCGGGTCCCGTAGGACCGGTGGTACCCGGATTCCAATGCAGTCCTCTACATCTTCTCTCTGAGGTTCTTATAGAAGTTGGGCCACATTCCAACGTTGTGTAACGTTACTGTGGATGTACCTCTGATTTGATCCTGTAGGCAGTAAATGTTGTTGGGTTCCAGCCCAATGGTCTTCATTAGCACCTCCTCTAGAACATATTTCATTGATGTTTTCTCCTTCTCTCTTTCAGACACAAACCTCACTGAGTTCTATTCTGTACAAGCAAACAAATTACTCAGGCTAAAAGAACGCAGTCTTCTGACTTAAATGATTCTTTTCAATGCAGCAGTAGCTGTAGCACAAAAACAATCAGGGGCCAGAAACACAATGCTCTAGCGAGGAGCATGCTCAGGTATTTAGAGGCCCTTGATATAAGCAACAGGTGAGGCAGAAGTAGGCAGACATTGTATGTCCATGAGGAGGCAGAGAGACAAGCAACCCCAAAACTACCTGGTGGTGTAAATGTTAGGTGTTCTACCTACCATAGGCAGGGTCTCTTCATCAATCTTCCATAGCTCCTAACACAAATTGTGAATGACATTTTTTTACCATGTAGTAGTTACAAAAAAAGGTTAATAAGTCACTGAAAAAATAGAACATTTTATTTTTGATGTCTGAAATCTACCAATTGTCAGATATGTCTCACTGACTTTATTTCCCAATTCTTATAATAAAACAAGGACAAGTAATCAAATCTGTTCCTTGGGCTGACTCGATAACTTCTTAAATCTGATGAAGCATTTACATTTACATGTTTTGATATGTTATTGTTCTTAAAATATGTATATAAAATAATGAGGATGTTGCAGGAGTATTGATTTTAATAAGATGTTATTGGAACTGACTCAGATCCAAGGTGAGACCTAATTATTTCCATGTTTATTTTTAAGCATTGACACACTTTGTATTGCATTGGGATTAGATCCTACAACATTAATTGCCAAAGAGATACATGCAATGAAGCTTCAAAAGGCTTATCAACTAATTGTGTCATGAAAAAAAAAAATATTTAGGAGTCACAATCTCTACTTAAGTACATTTTCCATAACTTGGTATTAAATGCAGTTTCGATGTTATACAATAAACACATTAATTATCTCTATAACTAGAATAAAAGTGATTTCATTTTTAGTAAAATGATTTCCCCTACAGATGTTTATCAGAGATATTTATTATAAAAAAAAGATAATAAAAAAGTGCATAGATAGGTAAATAGCTCAAAGTCAAGTGCTTGTGATTTCCCCTACAGATGTTTATCAGAGAAATGTATTATAAAAGAGATAAAAAAGATAATAAAAAAGTGCATAGATAGGTAAATACCTGAAAGTCAAGTGCTTGTATATTAATTACATTTATTGTGTACACTATCAATTGTGTTATAAATGTGCAAAAGGTATTATTATTATTATTATTATTTTGTTTTATATAGCACCATCATATTCCATAATGCTGTACAATGGAATACTTAAATACTGTCACTCACACATTATAGGTTAGTGGTGGAACTCTATATTGGTAGATCCATCATGGATCCCATCTTGTATGTGCACACATCAGACATTTTCAGGGTGGAATAATGACATATTCTGTCTTTTTTGTCCTTCCCTCTGTGCCTCCATGGCCTCAAGATGCTGGAATCTGAAATTGATGGAGCTGTCAGTCACAGTGAATGTGGATAGGCAAATAGCAGACAAGAGCCTTCAAAATCTGGGTTCATTTAAGCCATCAAGGGTTACTAATGGCATTCAGGGCTACCTGACTTGTAGTTTCAGACATAAGCAGGATCAAGACATTACCTAGCATCTATTAAAGCTTACTTGTGTAAACTATCTCATTCATTTAGGTTTGTTAAGTGCAAATCCAAGGTGGGAGAATCAGAAGGAAACAAAGACCATACATTTGTCTCTATCCACTACAATTTTGCAGTAAATAACGTTTCTTCATTTGTATAAGATTTTAACAAAGGGACTATGACCTAAAGTCACTGACTGAGGCTGAACGAAAATGTCATAATTTTACATTGAAAATTCTTCTTTATATGCCCATCTGTTTTATTGTTCTGCATGTTTTATTTTAATCTAAAAAAAACAAGTATGGACAAAATGTCTATTATTGATATATGTAACTAACTTTATAACAATAGCTTAGATAAATAATGCTGTTAAATTTTACTTTTAATAGAGGGACAGGTTAACAGATCTCAAAACACTGAGATTTCTCATATAACTTTATTAACTTTCCATTATCAATTGGCAATTTGGTATTCCAACTAAAACATAACACCCCATTTAGTAATAAACGGGCAGACTAGAGGGGCTGAATGGTTGCTATCTGCTGTCAAATTCTAGGTATCAAATAAACCGCACATAGAACAGATTTCAGTACAACTGTTATCATGTTGCCCTTCCTGAAAAAATAATAATTTTCCTTAAAATATAAAATATTCATTTTCCCACCAGAAATGTGCTATGGTACTTTTCTGTAGTTTTTAAACCTGTGATATTGTTGTTTTCATTGCTGTCATAAGCACCATGCTCGGCTTTATTCTTCATTCTCCCGGTGACATTCATCTTTCCATAATAAGATGGTAACAAATGAGTGTATTCCCTAGAGTCCTTGTTGGCCCTAGTACAGATCACAAGGTAATAGGTAGAAAACAATAAGTTCCCACGGGAGGCAATATGTGTAACTTTTCTTACAACTTATTTTTTAAACGTCTCCTTAGTCATCTTCACGCTTAAGATACCTAGAACGTAGAATATCTGAACTTGAATGTTCGTCAGGAGCTCTAGCTTCCTTGCGTTAATCCATATGCCCGCTACCTTTGTGTTCATTTTGTTAATTAATGGTTGCTAAGATTGAACTTTCTGATTACCTTCATCATTTGGAAAGCGTAGATTTGCAGCTTTGTGTTTAGTTTATGAACGCCTGCCAAGAAAAACTTGATCTTCATCCCCTCCTTGAGAATAGGAGTCTTATTACATTATCTCTCCTGGGACCCTTACTCTTATCTATGCCAAATACAAAGTAACCTTTGTGTTTTATTCACCTAAAGCATAAAAAAAAGACAAAAAAATGTAATACCCCCTTAAATTCCCTTTCACATTCTTTAAATTAGATAACTCTCTTCTAATTATTCCATGCATTTATTCAAACATTACTATTGATAATATACAGATCTAAAAGATCATGGAATAAATCGCAGATGTTTACCTTTTGTGTAGGAAAATTACTTAATGAGTTTTAAAATAATCTAACATATTTTTCCAGTAAATAGCTGGAATCAGAGGAATTATTCAAATAGGTTGGCCTAGCCTCAGGATATCAGCATACTAATTACATTTGGACAGTATTGATTTAATGCTAATATTCAACCATTTTCTTCTGTCTACAACTTAATAATAAGAAAACAGTTCAGATATTTGGATTCCTTATGTTATACTTAAGATCAGATCTTCATTCAACGTTCCTCCCAAACATTTATTGACGATCACCCATGCTCTAAAAGCCAAAAAAAAAATCACCTTCATAAATATTCAAAAACACAGATATTCACATATATTCCTTGGAACGCTCTGTATTTTTTCCAATGGGTGCAGAAATCAAAATGGATTAAAGGGATAGCCCAGCCATCATGTACTTTAATGCATATGGTAGCTGTGTGGTTCCTTTAAATTGTCATGTTGTCCATTCTGCAGAATCCATTTTCTCCACCCTGTTCAGACCCCTGTGCGCATGTGTGGAAAGCACTGCCATTGATTTAATTGAGATCATTTTCCTGCCACTGCTTCAAGCAGTGGCAAGAATAGTCAGACCATTGAGGAGGAGGGCTGCTGCTGCTGTAGGACAACATCTTCTACTTACAGAGTACATTAATGATCATTCTTCATTAGAAGGATTGACAGGGACATTAGAGAGTCACGTTAAGGAGCACTTGGACCCTTTATGACCTTTCCTGTTCCTATGTATAACTAGTCCACTCCTTGTCTCATATAAGGAGCAAGATAGGGTTAGGATAGCTCCTGGGGGCCTGCATTGGCTGTAAGAAACTGACTTTACCAGCACTTGAACCCTGATTTCCAGGTTGGTGACCCTCATCCTTTTCCATAGCTTAGCTTCTGCTGTGGTAACCAAGCCTGGATATGATTGCCAATCCTCCTCAGCTGTGTCTGGCCAGGTATCTGCTGCCTGCCTAAAAAAAATATTTCCTGTGACTGTGTCTTTGTCACATTGTCACATTATTGGGGTTCCTGTTTGCCCTTTAAACAAGCCTGCTACTACTGTTCATACTTACCTGTTGCCGATTCTGGACCGTCTGAATTTGCTGCCTTCTCCTACCCACTGACCTCAGCTTACCTGATTATGATTGCTATCCTTCCGTTCCTAGCCACCCTCCTTAACATCATCAGTATCATTATTACAGTGACTATGTACTGTGATCACTCGTTTCCACCATTTTCCATAGGAACGGCACAGGAGGAAGGGCTTAAATGTTGCCTTGCCCGTTCTGACTTCTGGGATTGTCCATGCTGTTAGTATGCGGGGCTGAGATCAGTGGGCAGGGATGATGATGTTGTACGCAGGGGTAGCCTTAACCCCTTTTCATTGGTACGGGGATTGGAAATGGCCATGAGAGTGGAGTCCATATGTCTAAATGCTGCCCTGGCCCCCCAGAGATTTCATTGTGCCCATTCCCAATTGATTACACTTACGCACAGAGTTTGTCTACGCCATTTTTACAGAGCCCATGGGTACCTGAAATGAGAATCGGGCTCAGGATTTAGTTGGGCTTTTCATTAGGTAAATTTATCTCTTCACATGTTATTTACCAGGCCTTTGATTCTAGATGTATTAATGTTAAAATTAAGAATATTATATTCCATGTTATATATTTAAGAACTTTTTCATTAAATTTAATAATGTTTAATTTAAATATTTAGTATAGTTAAGTGATTTTGCTCAACTAAAAAGGCCCCCAGCTCTTTTTTATATGTTCCCATTTACATTTATGAACAAAGGCAGCTGTGTGTATAAACCCACAGGGAAGTGGAACAGATTCACGCTACATTTTTTCAAGTATAGACATTTCCTTCAGAACACACTGGGCTTCATTAATTAGAGTTTCAGGGTTCACCAGAGGTAATTTTGAAGTCACATAATCCCATTTCCTATACAGCTTTAAAAAGCTGACTAGCCAACGCAGTCAATTATAAATGTTAATAACAACTTTTGAATTAGACAGTGCTCATGAATTCACTATTCCTCAATAGGCTTTTGTGAGTTGGGCAAAGTTCAGTTCCACTTTTTTTTATTGGGACTGAACTCTAAAACACAGTTAGTGGGAGAGCTGCGATTACAACTCACTGACTTCACTATACATTATGAAGCTAAGTTTCTTCGTCCTCATTGAGCCAGTCTGGTGACCACATGGTGGCCCTGGCACTTTAAGGCCAGTATCTGCCTGTTGACCTAGACGCGGCCATTGGTTGGAAATGCACGGCCACATGCTACTCTTTTATGTTTCTCAGTCGGGGAAATCTGGCCACACATTGTAGCATCTGATGGCCAGCAGCCTACCAGGCGTTTACCCAGTGTGCCAGATGGTCAGTCCTGGCCTGGCATATACATAGCATCTCACGTGCATGTTGATTACATTTATTTGTGATATCGGCAAGCATAGGTATTTGAAATATACTTCTATGATTCCGTTTAAGTCCTATACATTGTACAAATTATATAACTTAATCAGTGTGTGTATCATGTAGGTTATATATTTGATATTCCATTCTCATATTATTTCAGGTATTGAATTCAACTTTGTCTTTAATAGATGCCACTAATGACAAAATATATTTGTAATTTATTAATGCCAGTTTTTTAAAGCAGCATTGTGAGAGTCTCCTTATATATGCCACATAATAATGTGGAATCGCCTGCCAACAGTTTATGCATATTGTTACGCTGGCTTTTTGATTGCCTGTATTACATTTACTACAATATAAGAAATATGGTAATTTTCTCAATTTATCTTCCTGTTCCAATATAAGAACAACTTTAGGTTGGAACAGCAATGTAGTTCAATCATCCAAAAGTGAATTCGTCACAAGTGAACAGATGGAGTTATATCGGGCTATCTAGACATCCATCCCTGGCTATCATGTTTTCGTTCAGTTTTGCTTTACACACATCACCTGGCACATCGGCTCTCCTGCATTAACCCCATCATGTCTTCCTCTCTTAGAGGTTTGTCACTCTTGCTTCAGAGCCCGATATTTCATGCCCTCACCTTTTATGAATGCTTGCTATGTCTTCGCTCTTGCCTGCCTCTATAGCTTGCTGATTTTTTAGAGAGTTAACATTTGGTGCTCTCTCATCTAGCTAGTTTAAGTCATTAAAAAGATAGTTGTGGAACATCAACTGACTAACTAGGCTTATCGCTTGTGATGTAGTCTCATAAAATACCGGGCTTTTGGTTGGAACAGCTCATCCAGAATGAACTTATCGCAAGTGAACAGATGGAGTTAAAATGGAGTTCAACTGCAAGGAAGCTGCAGTGAGCGACAACATAATCTTCGTTTGGTATCACCGGGTACAATTTAATTATATTCTTTTTTTTCTTGTCCTTTCCTTCTCACAGCTCTTTCGTCACTTCACAACAGCCCCCTTTACCACCAGCTTTGAATTCCGTAAGTGACTTTGGCTACATTCAAATCGTCCTTTCCAAAGAAGTCACTCATCTTTTCTCTCATTCCCCTCGACCTACAAATAAACTATAATCAGCTGGTGCTTTCTAAATAAAATAGAATGTAATAAAAGTTCATAGTTTATTATACCAATTATGGGGGAATTAAGCTGGTTCATATATGTTTTCGTTATTTATATTGATGCATCTTTAGCCCTTTCAGTGCTAACCACGTATGTTACATATTCATGATAAAAGGGCCAGAGTGCAAACCAGGTACCACATATGAGGTGGCACTTTGGGATGTCCTATTAAGGTTCACTTGTAGAGCCTGTCGTTCAGCTCCTGAGCCAAGCTGCAAAGACTTTCCCCATCTTCCATCAGAAAATGCACATGTTTAACTGTACACAGGATACTTTCTACAACGAGGAAGGCCTCATGTCAACAGCCAAACATGGGGGCTTCCTCTTGGAAGAAGAGCATACATCTGCAACTTGATCGGCAGCTTCACTAAGAATAAGAAGAACATAAAAGTCAGATTTCACATCGTATCCACGTACACCACTTCACTAAGTGATGCATCGCTCACGAGCATGAGGGAGAAAAAGTGGTGAACAGTGGCACTGCAGAGGTCTCCTAAGTGCAGAGCCCAGGGAAAGAGTCCCAACTTGGCCCTTCCATTAGTAAACATACCTCGTAACCTTTATGCGATTTTAGAAAAAGAAAACAATTATATGATATTTCAGTATTTTCTTATCATCGCTTTGCATGCTGCTCACAATAAAAAAAGTACATTTATGAAATATCCTCCCTCTCTCGAATGACCTAATCAAGAACAATGTAACAAAACATGTTTTTTTCAGCACAAAGAGAAATGTCTAAGTTCAGAAAGGATCATGGTATAAGAAGAATGAATGTTATCACTCAGGTGCATGTATAATGCTAGCTTTATTGCATTCCCTACCGTGCGTTATTGTTTCATTCTGAAGTAGCTTAGGGTTTTTGAAATTGTTTGATTCAGTTGACTTGGCTCTTTTATTTTCTCCATTAATTTTACTTTGAATGCCTCAATAATGGATTTTGGATTATATAGTACTAAAACTCTCTACAAACCGTATTACTTAAGATGCTATTTATGACAATTTTTTTTTTACTCTTCAGATTGGTGGCTAGAAAAAAAAATTAATATGACATTTATGTTATTGTCATACTGATTGCTATAAGTGCAGCCTTCAGTCAAGGGAATCAATACGGTTATAGTGTTATTGTAACTTTATATGAAATCAAACAACAATAACAAAATCCATGCTTTATGGAAGTGTTTTTACCGCTGCCTTTAAATATTAATGTTTTTATTTTATTGCCTTGGAAACGAATATAGACATTGTTTTATGCAATAGGCACAAACAATGAAAATAAGTCAGTGCTTCGCAAAACACAACATAAAAACGGCTTGAAAATAAGTATTTTTGGGATACCACAACAGCAAGTTAAATATTTATTGTCTGTTGATGTTTTGTCGTCGTATATGTTTTCTCTGTATATTACGGTCAAATAATTGTAGGACAATGTTCCTATTATTTGGCCACCTGCCCCCTGAAGTGTCAGCCCTCTCCTACTTAACTTGCAGCACAGTCGAGGTGATATGAGCTGAAAAACAACAGCAACTCTGGGATTTTTTTTATCTTTTTAATTTTTTTAACCCCTTCAATCCCAGGGGTTTTTGGTACCTCAAAGCCCAGAGCAATGTTGCCATTTTTGGGGTATGTCGGTTTAGCGATGATTCTCTTTTCCTGTGAATAGTGTACCCATATAAACTATATATTGTTTTTTCAAGGAGAGATAGAGCTTTCGTTTGATACCATAGTTTCAACTGTAACAGCTTACCGGCTTTCATGCCGGAAGCTGTTACGGGAGATCGGGCAGCAGAAAGCTGGCGATGCCGGCTTCTGCTGCCAGGGGGGGTCCAGGCTGTCATTTTTTAAATGAATTAACTTTTTTTTTTCCTGCTTTTCTCACTCCCCTCCCCGCGATCCCCCTGCACCGATCACACTGTGATCTCTATGCAGGTCCTCACAGACCTGCAAAGAGATCGCAGCGTCTCTGTGCTTCATCGGAGGGCAGGATATCCCCGCAGGGGATATCCTGTCCTCCGATGACCTTCCGGGTTACGTCAGCAGTGACGCAACCCGGAAGGGAATGCCCGATCGCGCATTTGCAACTGCGCGATCGGGCACTTTCAACTGTAACAGCTTACCGGCTTTCATGCCGGAAGCTGTTACGGGAGATCGGGCAGCAGAAAGCTGGCGATGCCGGCTTCTGGCGATGTCCAGCCTGGTCTCCTGTGCAGCGGCAGGGATGTGTCCCTGACGCTGCACGAAGGGCTGGACGTACCGGGACGTCCATAGGGGTTTCTTTGTGTGCGTTTTTTGGACGTCCCGGTACGTCTATAGGGGAATGAAGGGGTTAATATGGCCCATGGGGTAAGTGAGAGCTCAAGAGAATTGTCTTATATTTTCTAGATGGCATCGGTGAGTTTAAACTCTTATATCTTCATACAGGTTACAGTGATTTTTACTGTCTACCCAATATGTGGTAGGACATTTTTTTCCACTTCTCAGGAAAATGCAAATTTTACTTTTAATTGCCATGAGATGGAAGGGTGAAATGGACTTAGATGGGCTGTATATTCCCCGAGGGTCTGAGGGTGGACACAGGTGGCCTCCCCTCACTCCATATCACACGGGGTGACCAAATGCAGGATGATTACCAGCCCCCATGGTTAATCTGGGTCATGAGCACCACCAAATTGCTTTTGAGAAAAGGAGATTTATCATGTTTATGTACACTAACTGTAGCACACTAAATCATGTGGATGGGTCTAATGGTTCTTATCTGCTGTCACTTTCTATGTTTCTATGTTTCTATATGTCTATATGTCTATATGTCTATTTGTCTATATGTCTCTAACACCTGCAAAGACCTGCAAAGACTTGCAACCTAATCAACTGCAAGTTACTTTGCAAGTTGTAGCATGATGGGAGTGCAAGTTAAGTCACACCTAAGTCTTCAGATGGACTTTTTAGTGAATAGACAACTATATTATCATCTGCAACCTTCTTGAAATAAATGAAATGATGTACTCTATATGAAATAAATAAAATATATGAAATAAATGAAATAATGTACTCTACAAGTATTTTTATTATATGAGAAGTAATATAATATAAAATATAGATGAGACAGACATGCAAGCATTCATACATTTACCAATTTCAATATTTGTGTTATGCTGATGAGGCATATGTACCAATAAAGCTCAGGTAAACCAGTGTAGGTTTATTACAGGTTGAAAATAGCAGTATAAATAGGCATAAAAAAAAGTATAAATAGGCATTGCTCACAAAGAGACTACCAAATTCCAGCGGCCTCAACTGAAACTAGATATTGTATATATCATCATACAATTTGAATACTGCTATGGGATTGGTTGGAACATTAATATGCAAATATTACACAAATCAATTACCGAATCATTTTTATTATGTATATTTGTAATCATTCAGTCACAGAAGAAGCATTTACTTGTTGTAAACATTTACCTGATAAAAGGCGCTACATTGTAGAACAACCATATTTAACCTTTGGAATCTGCAACATTTCCAAGAAGATTGTTATTAGAGAATGTGCTAGCATATGAGCGTCTTTTTGTCTTTATGAGACTAACAAGGAAAGATTAAGAAATATACTGGGTGTTGCCCTAACTTCATCAAGAGCCAATCAGGGCTGGAATTCGACATTAGAGGTTCACTTTATTGTGGCAATTATTTATAATATATCAACCTATTTATGTTTTATTGTAATATTTTAAAAGAAAAAACGTCTACAGACTATTTATTTCAGGAAAAATGTACATAATAGAAAACTGAAGATATTCAGGATTATTCAGTAAGAAGTCTAACGGTCAGTACAGGGAATACACCAAGACATTTGGAGAATGGTATGCTTCCAACTTTTTGGGAAGACCCCTTTCTATCCAAGCATGACTGAGCCCCAGTCTGCAAAGCAAGGCCCATAAACATATGGTTGGATGAGTTTCTGGTGGAAGAACTTGACCGGCCACACAGAACCCCATGGAACACCTTTGGGATGAACTGAAACGGAGATTGAGAACCAGGCCTTCTCATCCAACATCAGTACCTGACCTCACAAATGCTCTACTGGATGAATGGGCCAGAAATTCCCACATAAACTCTCCAACATCTTGTGGAAAGCCTTCCCTGAAGAGTGGAAGCTGTTATAGATGCAAAGGGGGGACCAACTACATATTAATGTCTATATATTTAGAATGTCATAAAGTTCCTGTTGGTGTAATGGTCAGGCGTCCCGATACTTTTGTTCATATAGTGTATAAAGAAAGACGCGTATGTGACACGTATATATTATTTTGTCATAAAGCTCGATAAATTATTATTATTTGATAAATTATGAATTAAAAAAGAAATATGTAACAAAATTTAGGATTTTCATTTGTTCCTCAGTTATTTTCTAGCTGCCATAAGGGAATTATCAATAAGACTATTTCTTTGGACATGTTATATGTCCTCTTTTAGTTAGGACTTATAAAAGGCGGTAAAATCCATCAGAAAGCTGGGTGTTCACACCATATAGTTATATAGGAATTTCCGATTGAATGCCATCACTGCAAGTTGCTTTATGTATTGTGATTTTGTCAAATCAAATATGTGTGGTTTTGCTAAAAAATGTCAAATGTCAAAAGTAGGCTTTTTTTCTTGCACATTTTCCACAGGGTATCTTTTGTGATAGTATATGTAAAAGCGCAGTGAAAGTATACTTTTTTTTTTTTACTGCATAAGACTTACCTTAACTGTATTTATAATTACATCTTAATCCAATAATCTTTCAACATCATAATTTGTATTTATTTCCTGGTTTTTGTCTATGCTTTTATTTTATTAAGGTTTTATTTTAATTGTTATTATATATATATATATATATATATATATATATATATGACCTTTGTTAAAATATGTATAAAATCAGGTGTGATGTAATCATGAAATGGCTAGCATATCTGAAATCTTATTTGGTTAAACATGCTGTATATAGAGAACAAGAATTGTAAAAAAAAAATATTAAAGGAGAAGGGAAGAGGAACACAGGAGGAAGGATTATGGCAGGGCTAGTATTATCTTTTATTTTTACTATCTTTTACTTATATAGTGCCAACAATTTACGCAGCGCTTCACACAATACATATATTCAGTTGGGTGTCAGTTTTCTGTTCTAAAGCTCTATTTCTCTTTTTCCTTACCCCATCCTAAACCAATGAACAACAATCAGCAACCTGGATGAGATACCCTAATTGAGAGCAAAAATCATGCAGATCCTAAGAACAGGTAGACAGCTGTAGTGGTATAGACATCAAGTGCTTTTTCTAAATACATATATATATATATATCTATCTATGTGTATATATATATATATATATATATATACACACATACATACATATAATACATACATATAATACATACAATACATACATACATACTATATATTTGGGCCCATTTCATTATGTATTTAAATAGATAATAAAGTCTCATGCAGATACTTCTATATTTGTCATCTCATTCTGCACAGTGCCGGTACTTATCATATCAACATTTCTATTTCAATGACATTTTATTTTTAAAATCTTTTTTTTCCAGTATATCACATATCATATAATACATCATTTCTAATATCAACATGGAGCATTGAAAGAAAATGACTAGGCTCCCTGTACAACCAGATGTTTTGAATGCAGATGTTTGTGTCATTTGACATTTGCATACCATATCTTGTGCCTCTTCAAAAATATTCCTGTTTTACATATCCTCATATGATGAAAATCATCCATGTCATGAAACAGGTCTGCTGATCGCGCTCAAACAGCATCCTATTTGTTCTGTTCCACATAAATGGTTATATTTTGGCTACAGTTGCATATAAAGAAAAAATATTGCCTTTTCTCTTCTGTATTATGTTCTACATTACATTTCAACATCAGCATGATTTGATATAAACATAAAAAAGACAATATTTCAAATACTACAGCAAATAGTGCATTATTTCTCAACCACCTGAAAACATTATTAGATATTAAATTGTGTTAATGGAATATTTGAGATCTGGGATTAGGTTATTACAACCAAAAACAACGCAATGTTTGACTTGAAGAGCTATTTTTCCAAAATAGGAGGTATCAGCACACATTTACTTTCACAATATTCAGTTTTATTAAAGGGACAGTTTAATGTGCTTTACAGCCGCACAAAAGAAGAATGCATATTAAAGCACCCTGAGCAGTTTAATATGCAATATTAAAATTAAAATAAATAAGTAGAAGTATTTAAATGAAAACTTTTAATATTCAATTCATGTTGTTTACAATACTCCTACCAATTAGTAGATATTGGCGATGAGAAATCAAAAACCCACTGGTGTGCAAATTTCAGCATAAATAACTGATTTCCAGGTATTGTAACTAGTGACAAGTTAATAGATATAAGAGAGATTGGGTTTTCTACACTCTCCTTCCACACTGCAGCTGCCCTTCTCCATGGTCCAACGATTCTTGCCACTGATTGCATGAATGGACCCTTGACCAAAGTATTCTCCAAGACAGCTCACATGCACGGTGGGTTTGCACCTCCAATGCAGGGCATTTAGCTGGGTGGTGGAAAGGGGCAAATGCATATGGGGAATTTTGCAGAAGGGAGACACCACCAAAAAGTAAAGGGACCCTGTAGCTGTCATATGCATTAAACTTGTTTGTATCTATCCACTGCATGTATTTTATGCTTATGTTTGTAGAACTGCCAAGGAGGGCAATTTCTTTTTAGACCTTTTAATGAATAATCAGTATTAGCTGACCTGATTTGTTTAAGTCAAGCCCTGAGGTACCCCACTGGTAACAAGACCTTGCACCGAATATACTCCATTGACTACAACCCTTTGTTGTCTGTCACTCAGCCTTTTTAACTTAGCATCAATGTTCCATCTAATTTTTCTTAGTTGGTGTGCGCAGAAAATTTCTCTTGTGCAAAAATTTTCACAGAGCAAAAATTTTGTGCGCACAATATCCACGCCGCATAAAGTTTCAAAAAAATTATTCTTTTTTTATTTTTTGGGGAAAAACTGTTGTGCGCACACTTTTTGGACGTGTGCGCTCTCTAAAAAAGCTATGTGCGCACGCACGCACGCACAAGCGCACAGTTTAGAGGGAACACTGCTTAGCATAATAACTTATTATAACTTCGGACACAATGCTGCCCTCTGTTGGTTAGATACATTGAGTAGCTTAATAAGTTATGCTACTCAATGTAAAACCAACAGAGGGCAGCATTCTGTCCGATGATATTTTAGCCATATGTGGCAGTGTGTCATGCAGATCCTAAGAACAGGTAGACAGCTGTAGTGGTATAGACATCAGGTGTTTTTTATAAATATATATACCTGTTCTTAGGATCTGCATGATTTTTGCTCTCAATTAGGGTAGCTCATCCAGGTTGCTGATTGTTGTTCATTGGTTTAGGATGGGGTAAGGAAAAAGAGAAATAGAGCTTTAGAACAGAAAACTGACACCCAACTAAATAAGTTATTATGCTAGTCAATGTAAAACCAACAGAGGGCAGCATTCTGTCCGATGATATATTAGCCATATGTGGTAGTGTGCTCATTTTCATTTATTAATTATTTAAATAAAATATATTCCCATGATCCGTTGGTCTCCCCGCTGCAACAGTTAAATGTCCGCACTCGCAGACATTAATTCTGTCGAACTTGCAAACTCTTTTTTTCTATTTATTTTGGGGGGTTTTTTGTATTAAACCATTACACGAAAGGATCATGGGACTATATTTTATTTGAATAAATGCAAATGAGCACACTGTCACATATGGCTAATATATGTTCGGACAGAATGCTGCCCTCTGGTTAGATACATTAAGTAGCATAACACCTTTGGATTTCAATCATATGGAACAATGCTACTTGATGTATAACCAACAGAGGGCAGCATTCTGTCCGAAGATCTGTTAGCCATATGTAGCAGTGTGATCATTTGCATTTATTCAAATAAAATATATTCCCATGATCCTTTCATCTAACAAAAAAAAACCCAAAATAAATAGAAAAAAAAGAGTTTGCAAGTTCGACAAAATTAATGTCTGCGAGTGCGGACATTTAACTGTTGCAGCGGGGAGACCAGCGGATCATGGGAATATATTTTATTTAAATAATTAATAAATTAAAATGAACACACTACCACATATGGCTAATATATCATCGGACAGAATGCTGCCCTCTGTTGGTTTTACATTGACTAGCATATTATTCTGCCCGAGAATATATTAGCTATATATATGCTAGTGAGCTCATTGGTCGCCAGCAGGAGGCCCCCTTCTGGCGACAAATATAGTTGCTCATACGCACATTTAAACTACTGGTGCCAGAGCTGCTGCAGTACGCGTTAACCCCGTATTAACCCCTTAGCCGGGAAAAACGAAGAATGTCCAGGAATATTCGCCCGAAGAGAAGACAGGAACGGGCAAATATTTGCGGAATACGAAGATTTTTTTTTGACGAAGACGAGCACGAAGACGAAGAGCCCCCTGGTGCCCAAGTCTAATATACAGTATGTTTCTTCAATATGGAATATTAGTACCACCTACAGGGGTTGGTTCATACTACACAATACAAACATTCTTCTACGTTGGGTGAACAAACATTGTTTGGATGGGCTTGTTTCAGCTGATTCATCAAATGTAATATGCTGTACTAATTTAAAAAAAGCTTCTTTTTAGATACTAATACGTTTCTCCATTTTCTGCGGGGGGGGGGGGGGGGGTGGATTGTGCAGTGGATCTGGATGACATCAAGGTGAACTAAATTTTCCAAACCTGTCAAAACAAGTATGAGACACTTTTAAATTAACGTTGGTAATACCACTTTAAAAATATATATACATTTCCCAAGTTCCTTTTGTTTTAGTTTATATAAGCTTGCCGACTTAGTTAAAAATAGAATAAATTAATTTTCATCTGCTGGGAATGATCCAAAATATGACGTGTTTGTCAGAGCTAATTAGAACGTTGAAAGATCAAATGTATTTAAAGAAAAATAACTTCTGTTTTCAAATTTTCTGTTCATTGATATAATTTTGGGAACATCTAACGTCGACTGCTAAAACATTTTCTTTTAATACATTGCTTTGCTTATGTGCCTTTTTCTGATGTGCAAATACCAATGGCAATGTTGGTCCTCTTGGTATCAATAAAGAGATCTGTGGCATGTTCTGGCTATACTGACTATTTCCAGGGTGACGGGTATGAGAGGGGCAGCAGGTCAAACATGTCGCCTGAAACTGGCTCACTTATGCTGTGAAAGTCTGTACAACCCATCATAGTAGCTTTTCAGTGCCACCTCCCAGCCTTAGGTCAGACCTAGGACAGCGACCCTTATTTACCAACAGCATGATTTCCATCTATGGCACACCACAGACCAGTATGGCCGTTGGTAGATAAGTGTTAGTTTATATGAGTGTTAGTTTATAGGAGCAGATTACAAGTTGACATGATCAATACAACCATCATAACTTCAATGTTTTACCATCATAATCACCTAAGGCTTGGAAGAAAACTGGACTTTCCATTGACTATTTTCATTATACATTATAAAGGGTTAACCTTTATTCTGGATTGAATTGACCCCTGCATAATGCATAGTTTAATACCAGGGGGATGTTCAAGAAATTACCCATAATATTTTGCATTATGCAAGGTGACTTAGCTCTTCCATCAGAAGAGGCTTACTGGGGTAGTTCTTTCATAATGCTGTGAGATTAAATAATCTGTTCTTTACTAAAGTCCCATTTTAGTGAATAAACCCATAAGATCTTTCTGAAGAACCGATCAAAGATAGAGTTGTATTTAAGTGCTATAAAAAGGCTTTATGTACCATAGGACTCTGCTATCCCTATACAATGAAAAAGGAGATCACTATTTTTCTCCTAGGGTTTTATCTATATCCATCCCTGAAAATATGCAAAGCATGTCATGACCACGCCAACACAATAGCCTTATAATGGCTTCTGTTGCAGCCTCATTACATTTGGTTTAATATTTTTGCATAATAGAAAATATGCAATTTACAAAATGAACCCAAGATTTAAATTATGCACATTTTAATACAGTTACAAAATACAATACCTATAACTGCAGAGTACAATCAAAATGTAATTTTAGATGAAAAGAAAATTGATAACCTTTAAGAAAATTGACAACTTCTTTTCTTCTTTCCCCTACAACCTATTAACTTATCATAGCCTGATTGTTTTTTGTAAATGAAAGTTTCATGTCGAACCTTTTGCATACAATAAATGAAACGTTGGAATAAGTCATCCATTACACAGTGAATTAGAGATCTCAAAAGGTTAAACTATGGCAGTATATCTCTAATATTACCAAAGACAAAATGTTACAAATCTTGACAGCGCATAAAATATTTTCATCACCATATTAAATACTATAATTTCTAAAAAAGCTCCTTTGTCCCGGATTCAGTATATGATCTGTATAATTGCACATTCAGGATAAGGTCTCCAACAAAAGGATTTCATACAATCGTAGTCATAAAATGCTGGTTAAATGAATCATTTTAAAGAACCGATATCATTTAAAATATTCCCCTTATACAATAAAGTGGAAGTCAAGTTTTTTTTTTTTCTTTCTAACATTTGTTGAGGTCAAATAAAGGAATAAATCCAAACTTTTCGGCTCCTGAAGTGAATATATAACATATCTGATTCAATACCTAAGGTGTCCTGTTTGTCATCTACAAAGATTTTAATTTCCTTGGCAAATGACCTTCCAAACTATTTACATTTAAAAAGGAACTGTCACATTCCAGATTCCTCCTGACCTAATCCATACACGTATATTCATAATATTGACCTTATTATCGTCACCCTTCCACCGAATTTATAATATAAAACATTACCTCTGTAGTGCTGTATGCAGGAGCTGCCAATTTGTTAGCATATCATCTTCAAAATTGGGTTCTCAGGCTGATGGGCCCCATTAAAGATGAAACAGCTGTCCATGAGTGGTGGGTTGGCTTCTTCACCTCCGTGCCAGGCTTTGCTGAAAGACATGAGCTCTAAGAGATCCATGTATAAAGTGGATTTAGTGGCAAAAGAGGTATTTGTTTGCATATACCTACTCATAATTCCTTGCATTATAGGATTTCCATGGTAAAAACAAGTCTTGCTTGGTGGATGTAAGTTAGGGTCCGGAAAGGCTCACTTATGGCCTAGGCAGACTGGTCTGCTCTGCTGCTTTTCAGGGGCCAGATCACTTTATTCTGTGATCAGGTTCTCCATTGTTCAACAGGTAACTTGGGATGGTTAGATGTTTCTCTTGTTGCTGACCCAGTTACTAGAGAGGTTTATGCATACATGCTCCATAGTATCTTTCAACCGAGGCCATGCGTCTTTGGGAGTCAAGGTTTTCTGGGTTGCGGAGTCCGTCGTTGAGAACATCCAACACAAAGAAGAGGAGACACTGCAGGTAGGTGCTTAGGGGCAGCTTTAGTGCACTCCCATGGGACACACTAGAACAGCACCCCACCTGAATACATCACTGAACTTAAGTCAATTCAACTTTGAGTGAAGGCCTTGAACTGGGTGTCCTGATGAACAACGACTACCTGCTACACTAAATTTTATGATTATACATTAAACACAGAAGAAAATTCTACTTCCGTTGTCTGTTTCCAGATCTCCCAGGTAAATGATAGCCGTACCCAAAGAGGACAATGGTATAAAGGCACAGAATTGTGGCACATAGTGGATTTTTAATCAGTCCAATATTTGTAAATTGTTATGGTGAGGATACTATTTTTTGTTTCTTCTCATCCTGACCTAGAGTGTCTTGTCCTCTCTAATCCATATTCTTTTGTAAAGAAAGGCACCAGGTGCTTTTGTCCTCATTGACAGTGATGTGATGTCACAAATGCACTCAAAGTAATCATTAAATGATTGTACTGGGTCACAGGAAAATAACAATGTATTTGCTCAAAAACTGAGTTATTAACAAGGAACATTTTTTTCTCTAAAATTTTACAGTTTATATGGTTTATTAATATGATGAGATGATTTAAGCGGATCCCTATCTCAATTCATCAACATTATGCCTAGGATCATGCAGAAAATATTATAAAGCATTCAGACAGTTGGGCATATCTTAGTTACAAATTAGAATGTCTGGTTTTATGACAAATAGTTACTGTAAAATGAAATACTTTTGAGGTACTCTGAATAATTAAATCTACAACACCTTGATCTGAACTCTGGGCTTACCTGAAAAGTCTTTTCATACAGATGTAATACTAAAATATTAGATGAGTGAAGAAATTTGTGTTGGCTCTACTCAGACCCGCACTCCTCTTCTCTTCTCAAGCTGAGCTAAACTGGGCTATGAGCTGAGCTTAAGCCAATGGTCAAAACATACCATTATCATATCCGGGAGATTGCCGGGTGAGCGCTGCTCCTCTGGTTCTCCGGGTCAAGAGCCAAATCCTCCGGGTCCTGGGAGTGGGGTCTTGACACGCCTCGCTCCCCACCCATTTTTTTTCTTTAAATGGGGGTGTTTCCCACTACCATCAGCGGGAACTCCCCCAACATCAGCGGGACCGCCCTCCAACATCAGTGGGACCACCTGCCAACGTCAGTGTGCAGTCCTGGCCGCGTCCCGCAAGGGTATGACCAGGTATGACCATTATGTCAATAAAAAACACTGTTGTTTTCAATCCAAAGCTTGCCACAGATTCTAGATGACATCACACAGATAAGGATACAAAGGATTTTGTAATTCTTACCTATTATAACATGATATAACATGATACATACATCATGATACACGAACATTATAAAATACTGTTTTTGGTCTAATATACTTATTTGTACATTCCTATAAGCCTTGAATTTGTTTAGGACATGAAAAACACAAATTACTCTTATTACGATGCAGCTACAGTACCATTTCAGAAATAAAATATATAATTGACCTATAGTGTCCTCAAATGGCAAACTTTGTAATATGCTGTTTGTCACTGTAATTAATGACACAATCTCCCTCTTGGTCCTTATTATATTTATCATGCATCTTTTGAAGAATTCAAGTGTACAACTGCTTTGAATGCTTGCTTAATTAAAGTAACGAGCAAGGGCTCAATTAAAATCAATTGTTCTTATCTTTTTAATGCGGTTCATCAAACAGAATTACCAATTATTTATTTTTTGTTTGTCGGGTGCTGGTTGACATGAAAAAATGAAAGAAAAAAAAATATTTTTTAATGTGAAAATATTTTAGTACATTTAACTTTAAATACAGCTTAAACTAGTGATATTGTTTTTTCCAATGATGTCATCAAATTGTTTATTGTTTAATTAATTGTACTGTTTCTACATGATGCATAGAAAAAATTAAATATTAAGAACATTATTGGCTATAAAATTACTTCATAATAGTGTAAAAGTAGTTCTTGGGGATACTCGGAACTGAGCAAAGACATAATGGTGAAATTTACTTTTAACCTCAAAAACACCTTAAAAAAAATCCTTTGTCCTTAAGGGGTTAAGCAGCACTGTGCTAGGATTATGGAAAGATTGTTATTTTCTGTTTTGGAACTGAACGAAAATGTGAAGCAATAATTGTTAAGTGTCCTGCTGTCCCCAGAGAGTGACGGAAAAAGTGAAAGGTCCTTAGGTAAAGTTAGCCTCTACAAATGTCAGAGTGCATGATTCTGATATGAAATGGCAGTATCATACTTTGTAAATGTCAATGTGAATGTTACTATGCCTACAGTGTCAATCCCTGATTTTGTTTTCAGAAGTGGGAAAATATTTAAAACAGCGTCACAAATTTAGAAGTTGATCCAAAACATCAGATGTACAAAAGCAGAGTCAGAAATAAAGTAAATTATTTTTTTCCTCTTTTATAGTAAAGATATGTAATACAGATTAGGCTTTGTGTATTTGGATTTTGATGATTTTGTCAAATTGTATGAATCAGCGAAAATGGTGCTAGACCCTCATGGAACATACAAAAACAAAGCAAAAAGCTCAGAATTTTTGTCTGAAAATCCCTCCCATGCTCTCTTACTGTCGTCTCCATACCTTCTGCTTCCGTGTCTCGCAGTGCCGCGCCTGTGCCTTGCATCTTTTTGTTCTTCTTTTTTTTTCTCTGTTCTCCTTTCTTTCTTCGTCCACATCTTTGTGGACATGTCCTCCCGGGGAACTTCTGCCAAAATGGCAGAGCTTCTGGTGACATCCTCTCCCACGGATTGGAGGCCCGTGGAAGAGGATGTCACCAGAAGCTCTGCCATTTTGCCCTAGGATAATCTTGCGTAAACCTTCTTGAAAATGACGGAATGTCTGGTGACTTTCTCTCCCCCGATTGAAGGAATTGAGAAATGTATCGAGTTTTTTGCCAATTTGCAAATTATTGCATGAAAAGATATAATAAAATATTTACAAAAATGTGAGGGGTGTACTGACTTTTGTGAGATACTGTATATATATATAGAGAGAGAGAAAGAGAGAGAAAGAGAGAGAGAGAAAGAGAGAGAGAGCGAAAGAGAGAGAGATTGTGACAAATCCTGTTAACTGAGGGTCATAAATGTCACTTTTAGAGATCCTAAGCATGGTCCTTAGGGCAATAAGGCTCGGCAACACTGATTTGTAGCAAACTGAGTACACAAATCAAGCCCCCCTAAAACAAAGTAAAAAAAAAAAAGAAAAGCCTAGCTCCCATTTTAACCTGAGAGGGAATTTAGTTTTACCCTGTGAGTAAAGTAGAACTTTCTTACATTACATCTAAGCCTCTATTGCTCTAGTTGTACGTCCAGTCCTCACATTTATCCTCCTTTGAAATAAACTTCCCTGCTGTATTTTGTTAAATCTCTTTATGTATTTAAATGTTTCTATCATACACTTTTTCTCTTTATTCTCCTATACATAGATCACTTTTTCTGATGATTTTTGTCCTGCAAATTATTTAAAATGGCTATTGAACGCAATCGTGTTAATGTGTACGAACAGCACTGAGCGGTCAGAGGTCACTTGCATCAACTAGACTCTGCCGCAGTAGAACATGTTATAATGTGAGTTGGCAGCAGTAAATATGCGAGGTTGACATTTAGTGAACAGAACTGTTTGTGTTGACCTATGTGGAGGATCTGCAGTAGAAAAGCTATATAATTCAGACAAGCATAATATAACGGAGACACAAAATTACATGCTTCTTTTGTCACTCAACTGCTACATTGTTCCACATATTATGTTAATCTGGTCTAGCTGTCCTCTGAGCCACTGGCTAAATATTTAATGGGAGATTTGGGATGTTGCACCAATGCATGATGCTATATGACAGCACGTTTCACTGAAAATACATGTGGCTGCTCTGAATAATGGTAAAATGAAAAATTCTAGAGCCTTTTTTAAATAAGGTAAAGTGCCTTATAAAGTGAATTATGATGATTCTATGTAAGTGATAAAGCCTTAAGTAGAAGTATACAATCCAGTCCTAGGGGACCACAATCCCAAAATTCTTTCTGGACACGGGAAATACACATAACAAAAGTTATGGTGAGGTAGAGATCATAGAAAACCCTTCCACCAAGCCATAAATCTTGTGGTGTTGCCACAACTACAAGGGGTTCTGTGTAGGGGTATGAAATGAGGATTACCAAAAATCACCTTTCGTCTCTATATCCACTTTATGCATGGATCCTATACACAGCTCATAGCTCCATTATACAGAATATTTACCATGAGCTATGATTGTGTATAAAGTCGATCATCACTCTAAAAGTGTCAAGAATTCCTAAAAGTAATCAAAATAAGTAGAAAATATTATGTGTCATTTCCCTTAGTTCAGCATGATGTCATTTTATTGAAATTGATACCTTTTACTGGGCTAACATAGAGTAAGATAAAAAGTTACATAGGATTTCTGGACCTCAGAGGTCCCTTTTCAGGTGAATTTCAGAAAAAGTGTATTCGTATTGTTTGTAAGCACCTATTCTGTAATAACCTTGCTTCCCCCCTTTCTCCATTTAATGCAGAACAAGTGACCAAAATTTGGAGACAATAAATAAATCAATGTTGGAGACACAGGGTATCATACCAACACTCAGTTTTTAAAGTGTAACATACTTATTAGTATTAATAAAAAATAATCCCTTCCCGTAATGGCGTGTCATTTTTTAACATATGGGACGGGTGCTATAGCCCAAAAAATATTATTCATTGTTGCATTACATGACAAGTAACTTCCGAGCCCGGTAGGATATACTTCTTTTACTTCCAAGACCCTAATAGGCCATATGTACATCTCCTTTTCATGGATCATTAAATGTTTTTAGGGGGCTTAAGTTAAACTTGGTTGATTTTACGTATCAAATGAACAATTTCTTTTTACATTCTTTCTTTTCCATCTGATCTTTAAAATGTCGGTTCCCATAACAGCAAGAATAAAATATCATCTTCATTAGCAAAATGATATAATATTGATAATGCTCTTTCAAACGAATATATAATTGAACCTAGTGTAAAGAACTGATCAAAATTAAATTGAATGACTGAAAAAAATGGAATCTTCAAAATGTATGGTTGTCTTTGAAGGTGTCCAAGTGGTGCTTTTATTCATGCAACTGTACCAAGAAATAACATTCCTGTAGAAAAAGATGAAATAACTCAAGTATGTTAGAGTAGTTTGCTTTTATTGAAAGTTCAAAGTTTTACAAAATAGTTTTAGGTGTTTCAATTAGTGAATTTCCTGAGAAGCCAACCTCTGCTTTGAGGCAAGCTAAATCAGTTTGACTACCTCTTACAAAAATGTGGACCATGTAAAGTCGACTTGTTCATTTAGATTCATACAAATTTTAATTCCTACTTTCTCCGCCAAACTCTTCCATGTCCCTGTCTGCTTTCCAGCAGCTGGGCCTCTTGACTTGTCTCTTTTTGTTCCTCTGTCTTCTGTCTTGGTCCTCTTCTCCCTCTCTTGGTCTCCTCTCTTATCTGCTGCGTTAACCTGGAGCGCTTCTGCAAAGGGTGGTGTGTCAGGGACATTATACTTTAAGGATTATAGATAAAGAGACACTCTGGTGCACAGTTGTAAAAACCATAGAAACCAATGGAATATTTCTGCTGGATGCATCACTTTTACCACATTATATGAAAATAGCAATTTATCCTAGATTACTACAAGTGAAGGAGAGAGTCGATGGACTCCATGGTACATGGATATTTCAGGTCCCTATACTTTGCATTTCTGTTTCCTTCTAGGCTCCTATATCTTATTTTCCCTTTTGTCCTTAACCTTAATCCCTTCTCTTTCCTTTGCTTTATTTTTCAACTTGAAGTTTACTCCCATCCAAGTTTTTGTCCCTTCACCAATCACCCCATACTTTTTTTCCCCCGACCTGAATGCTCTATGTGCATGGATATATGCAGGAGTATAAACTCTTTATTTGTACCCTCCTAGCAGAGACACATTCCCACCCTAAACTACTCCGATCTTGCACATCTATAAGTAACATAATTTAACACATCCCTTTTTTCCTTTCTTTTCTTTTCTTTAATACTACTATGTCAAACAACCACTGTGGATTGTGTTACAATCTATTTATCATGTCATAATGTAAATACATAGTATTCATATCTCTTGTTTATGTCAATGTGTCTATGCTTTGATTAACCATTATGTCAAATATGATATGTTGGTAATTATGATTTGCTCTATGCTCCAATTGTAAATAACAATTCCATCGTAACTTAATCTTCCCTGCTTTTGGTTCTTCTTGTCTTCTTTCCTTATCTCACTTCCTCTTCATATCTTTTGGGCAAGTTATATTGTTTTACCACATACCTCTGGAGAAGCCTGCTGCGACAAAATGTGTCAGGCTATTTCACAAACCTATAAATCGCACAAACGTACACCAAAATTCTTAAAACTTTCCACAAAACACATCACATTTTCTTAGACTAATATAGCTATATCCATTTTCTTTACTAGGCAACTGAATAGCAATTCTCATGTAAAGCAGAATGAGAAAATGTGAGATATATTGGGTCAGATTCTGTAATGTAAATGAAGAATAGGAATCTTGGTGCAGAGACAAGGCTAGTTGAAGGCCAGGGAACTTCTAGGGACTGGAACCAAAATCTAAATCTGTAGACAATTTGCTTGGTCAGAGCAGAACTGGTTTTCAGATATAACTAGAGGGCAGGAGATTGTGGCTGTCACCAAAAAGCTTATGTAGGCTTAAGGACAGAGGAGGCCCATGTGCATGACTCTCTGGGTGAACTGGCCTTAAGGCTGAATCAAGAATACACACAAAACTATTGTATACTATATGTATATAAAAGCAGGAGTGCCCAGCAATGTAAGTCTCTTGACTTGAGATTGAACTGGCCTGACAGACATGGAATACTTACAAAGACGGAACCAGAGCACAGTGCTCAAGTATTAGGCAAGATAAGTCCAGTCCAGTCCAGTAAGATAAGTCCAGTCCAGAGTCAATACTAATTCCAAACCAAGATCCAACAAGGTACAGTGGAATTCAAAACAGAAACAAAGCCAGGTTTGGTCAAAATAAATGGCCATGACAGAAAACCCCAAAGCAAAGGGCAGGAACCAGACAATAGTCACTAAAGCAAACGTGTCCAGGATCAATGCTCCAGCAAAGGAAGGTGGGAGTAAGTTTGGTATCTGAAGGCCACAGATCAACACATTGGCTAGAGATGTGTCCAGAATCATGGTCAGGATGACAGAGCCATGGATGTTTTAGCAACCACAGAGCCTCATGGTGGTGATACTGGCAGGTGCACACCCTCCCATTCTTAGGGTCACTGGTCCAAGTTCCACGTTCTCTGACACCCAGTATCTTTTTAGTAATAGCCTGCCGAGTATAGGACCATGACAGAGTTAGGTATTTCTCATGAAAATGCTCTTTAGCATTAAAAATCAGTTTTTAACTACATAGATTAAATTAATTACTTTTCACGCTAATAGAAGCAATTTCTAGATGTGAAGGTCACACATGAAAGAGGGGCATTTACAACTAATCTCTATCCGAAACCAGTAATCAAAAATTCTTTATTTAAATTAATAAGTTTTATAATCGTGATACTGAAATGGACATACTAATAACAGATTTGACATATAACTTGTCTTGAAAATAATGACAAACGTGATATCTTGGAAAGCTTTTTACGCAGAAAGGCTATAAGTAGAAAACAGTTAGACAAGATGGGCAAAATGTTTATCAGCATTCAAATTCAGTTTCTATTTTTCTATGTTAATTTAATTTACGTGTATTTTTAAAAATGATAACATGTGTTCTTCTGTTTGTCATTTATGTTGGGCATTCTATTAAAAGAAAGGTTATTTAGTTTTACGTGAAAGCACAGTATTAGAATTCTAAGCATTTTTCTTATCAGAATCCAAAAGGGGGCATGGCCAACCCACCAAAGAAGACAGATTTGGAGCTATAAACCCTTACGGAAATTTAGCTCCAAAGTTATTTTACCTCCTCCACCCACAGAATTGCCCTGTAATGGCAGAAAAGCGACCAAGACAGAGCCAGACAACTGTAGGTACCAGGATAAACTGTACAAACAATAGTACAGTACAAACAAAGAAGCGCCTATGCTGGTCTTGGAGTAGGGGCTTTTTCCTAGCATGACTGCCTTTCACACCGTTGTAGGACTCTCTTAATGGCGGATGAACATACTTTGGTACTTGATGCCTCCAACCCCTTTGTCAACTCATTTGTTGTAGTCTTCAATTCAGTTGAACCTCTGCCAAGTATCTGTCTGTAGCTGGGGCTGTTACATTAGGGGTGTAGAGGTACTTGCAGAACTTCTTCGGCTAAAAGGCCTAGGGCACCAACAAAGGTGAATACACCACTGTTTGATATGTATGCATTATATTTTATTTATAAAACTCAAGTACATTCTCTAGCATTGTTCGTGCATTGTTAGTGCAGAGTGAAAATCATCAAAACTGAGAATTAAAAACAACATTAGCACACATACTGGTAGAGATAGAGAAGAGGGCTCTGCTCTTGCAAGTTTACAATCTATTAAATATTAATTGTCAATCCTACAAACGATGTTCAGGATGCTTGTCATGTACTTGTTCATCCATGAATACTGTGTGATCCACTGTTATCTTGTTGACAAGAATATGATTAATTTCACACATCATTGTTCATTAAAATAATATGTACCTATGCTCTGGTTGTGTTTCACTCCGAAGCTCAGCTGCTAACACGTTCACGGTCAATTAAATATGCTAAGAGAAAAAAGGTTGAAACTGTTATTTTTTATTCTCTGGCACTTGATATGTTGTTAAATTTAGCATTTAATAAATCAATTATTAAATTAAAATGAAAAAGAAGAGCTACGTGGAAAAATTCACAATAATTTTGTCATTAAATATGAAATTCAAAGTCTAGTCTTGGTGTTTGTAGCAAGGTTATTAGAGGTATTGGGTATTTATTTTTATCAAATAATTTAACCTTTTCTTCTATGTACAGGCATAGTTAGGATATGTGGAAAAGTTGTATGCCCTGAACTTTCTCATTAGAACTCAAACAAATAAACTCCCAAAGCACCAACTTTCCTTCTTATAGCATAAATATTGTTGGTGGTTTACTAGATAAATTTGGTTAGAAAGGGCAAAAGATTGATATTTATGGATATTGAGTACAGAACGTACTATTCATTGTGCCCAAGTTTGTGCAATTTCAAGCATGTGTGTTTGGCTGCTTCCAAATGGGTCAAGACCAAACCCTTAAAAAAGGTCCATTCCATTATCTCTCATCCTCTAATCTTTTCAGGATGTCCAATGCCTTCTTCTGGTATCTGCCAAACCCAGGTTCATCCATCGGACTTCCAGAAAGCAAAACAAAAAAAGCAACGTTTCGGCCAAACAGGGCCTTTGTCAAGCTTTCTATCAATAAAGTAACCTAAGGATTGGAAGCTGTTTGGAGTGCTGGGGTTCTCTTCTGTTTTCAGATACTTCAAGAGGGTTGATGCTGTCCCTTTTTTCGTGCTGGCACCCAGTGCCATTTTTTTTCTTTCTTTCACCTTTTATATTATTGACAAGTAATGCAAACTAAAGAAAGAGCATATGTACCGAAGTCCCAAAGGTATTCATCAGTTACACATCCTAGTAGCCTTTGAAAAACTTTTAAAAAGGTTAAAAAAAAAAGTTACAAGAGAAGTAAAAAGCTGAGCTGTACAGAAAGTAGAGGGCCAAAAAACATGTGCTTACGCATAGGTTAGTACAAGATATTCACAAAAAACATCAGCTGTCAATAGTTTGATTGATACTTAGGGGTTACATGTAATAGCATAAAGTAGTGCACTTTCTCTAGAATACTAAAAATGAATTTGAATTATTAAGTCACTTAGGAAATGACTTAATGAATGTGTATGAGCCCTATTCGCCATCAAATTATCGGGTTCAACACATTTAGTCCGTTTTGCTGCCCTTTTATCGAACTATTAAATTGCTATATCTGAAAGGTTCAAGTTTTCCATTCAGATTGTTTTAACATCTCTGTTATAGATATAATCTTTGATAAATGATGGAGAAGTAGAATAAAGCCAAGTACCTACACATACGGCCAAATGTTTTTGAAAGCAGTCATTGAACAAGAAATTGGTATTTGATTAAAGTTATATTTGCCAAATGCCGTTCACTGCAAAGTAAGATAGGATGATCGTTACCGTTTTTATACAGTCCGAATAGAAGTTTTGCTGTCTTAAGTAACCGGGATGCACTTATTCAGCCAAAGTCTGCAAAAAAGATTTTGTACTTTGTGGAATTTAGAAAGTCAATGCAGAAACTCATTGTGAATCAATACATGTGTTTATTTTAAAGTAGTTAGTGGACCTTCTGTTGGATTTTTCTTTCTACTCTGCTTGCTCCTACTGAACCAGATTGTGCCTATTAATTGGTACTTCTTCTTTTCTCCACTAGGTGGAACGGGTTATCGTTTACTTGTCCTGGTTATATACCTTGAGAAGCCTACGCTATTCTCTCCTTTGCAAGTGCAACCTTTATTGGGGGGGGTAGTTCCAAATGGATGGTATTGCACTATTTTTTTTCTTTATTTTTAAGATATCTTCACAAGAATTGGTAGACCTGGAATCAGTGGCGTAACTTGAAACCTCAGGGCCCCGGTGCGAGAATCTGTTAAGGCCCCCCCACCCCATCTATCCCTTTCTCACTATCTACCCTCTCCCTCCCTACCCCCCCTTTCTCACGATCTCTCTCTCCCTCCCTAACCCCCCTTCTCACGATCTACCCTCTCCCTCCCTACCGCCCTTCTCACAATCTCCCCTCTCCCTCCCTACCCCCTTCTCACAATCTACCCTCTCCCTCCCTACCCCCTTCTCACAATCTACCCTCTCCCTCCCTACCCCCCTTCTCACAATCTACCCTCTCCCTCCCTACCCCCTTCTCACAATCTACCCTCTCCCTCCCCCCCTTCTCACGATCTATCCTCTCCCTCCCCCCCCTTTGTAGGTCACTTACCGTCAACTCCTGTGTTGGGAGCGTGAGGCGTTTGTCTCGACAAACGCCTCACGCTCCCAACACTGCACTCTGGGCAGCGCTGAGGCAGGCGGCGGCGTTGACGGTGGCGACGGCGGCAGCAGCGGGGAGCAGAGGCATCCTGGATTTCTGTCAGTCAGGGGGGCCCAAGAGTTGCCGAGCGGTCGTTTTCAGCAACCGCTCGGCACCCCTTGGGCCCCCCTGACTGGTAGAACTCCAGGGCCCGGTCGTAGTCGCGACCCCTGCGACCCCGGTAGTTCCGCCACTGCCTGGAATACATTGTTATATCAGGTTCTGTGGGTTTTTTTTTTTTAAATTAGATTGCACTCTTCGGATTTTGTTTGTATTATTTGGTATATGTGGAAAGGGAAACCACATTGACGAGGTGCAGCTGGTGTTGTGGATAGGCGCTGGGAGAGTCACTTCTGGTGATTTTGTGTACTGTGTACTTAGGTATGCTGCCCATCCATGAGCTGTAACACACGTCATCTGGTGTTGCAGCAATGCAAGTTGTTTTGTTGTTCACCATGTAATGCCTGGAGGCAATACAGCCAAGAGAAAAGGATCACATTGCATAATATAACATTTTTCACAGTGAGTGGATGTTTCCTGTGGCTGCAGTTTGAGAATAATGCTGAATCTGTAACAGGGTTTTCCTCACAATAGTGTGGTTTCTTCCAAAATTTGTGGCCCAGCATTAAAGCAACAGAAAAGAGAGCTCTGGCTTCAGGTTACTCCCTATAGTAAAAAAAAAAATGAAATTAATGTTAGAGTTTGCTTGCTTTGTCCTGTGAAACCATATTGACTTTATCGACTATGTAAAGCTGCCCCGTGTTTATCATAATTTCATACAGTATTAATTTAATAACATGTACATTGATATAGACAGTCTGCTGGCTAGACAGGACACTCTATTTCTCAATACATTTTAGAATATTTGTAAACTCACGAAATAGCAATTTCTGTATTGACTCTAGATACAATTAAGATTGAATTTCTTTTTACATACTGTACATTTCTGTAATAATAGATAAAATGGAAAAATATAATTTTACCAGCTTAGTTTTTTTTGGGGGGGGGGTTGTAGAAAATAATCTTTTTTTTTTTACCTAACTGCAACCCTTGATTAGCAATATACCAATTAAAATAACTGAACACAAAAAAGTTTTCAAATTTATATAAGCTTATAGAAAATTAATATTTTAAATTAATATACCCCATGATTCTTGTCATTCATCTTGTTGTTATATTTACTATAAGGCAAGCCAGTGAAGACTCAAGTCAGGGTAAGCCACTTATCATTTGAGCTAATGACAAGCTCAAGATGAGGCAAACAAAGCCTGCCATATTGTAATTATGGATCAAACCTGGCTTGCTGTCCATCACAAAGAATTTCTGAAATGGAGTGGGGGTAAAATTAGATTTTTTTTTGTAGCATTGTTACTTTCACTTTAGACAGAAGACCTAGTCGTCTATGTATGACCACAAAAACTCAAATATGCTATGGTGTGTTGCACAATATCTCGCTGCACCCCCATTTTCATCCCTTATTGACATGCAAAACAAACATAAACAAAATGAGGAAATGTGAGATCATTGAACTGATCAATTCTATAAATCAAACAACTGAAACATGTATGTTGTCATGCATCTATTTTTCCAGCATAATAAAACATGGATTTTTCCCCATGAAATAAGTACATTTGACACTGGTTTTAAAATAAGCCCAATAAGTCCAATAAGTATCCACAACTTATTAAATTCTGTATTATTCCATCAACTCTTTCCAGTGTGTGAAAATGCGATGATCAGGGATATGTAAACCAGCTAAAATAATGGCACTTTTGAAATCCTACTTTGTTTTGTATATAAACAAAATAAAACATATGTATGTTGAAAATAAATGTGTACATATAAAAAACCACTTGTGTATCAAATGGGTAAAAGTACCTATTGTATTGACCTGCATCATTATTACGTTTTATTAAATTGATTGTTGATTGGGTCGAGCAGCCTTTGTAAGAGTGGAGTGAGAAGAAGAGTGAGAACCTAAAAACAAGACATTTATCAGAAAATGCTGGCCTGCCAAAGTCTACTGCCGATGACAGTTTTCAAATGTTTAAGTTTTCAAATAAATATCTCCAAAACTATTACACCAATTGACAACCAAGCAAGAATTAGCTGTAACTAATGAATTTAGTTATGCTAAAGGTTGTGATGTAGAAATTCTATGTTTAAGTGATTTGGGGAAATGCAAAGATGGTACATGAAGGGTGGGCTTTAACAATAGATAAATAAATAAAAATGGGCTGCTCAGTCTTAAATGCCCGGGCCTATTTTTTGTCCCAGTCCGGGCCTGACCACTACCAACAAGCACTTATTTACAAGATCTATTCTTCTCAGCCACTTCTCAGACTGCTAACAAAAAGGAACATGACAAGGGAAAAATGACAAAAGGCATTGAAAGATAGAAGTGAGCACAATGACAGTTCCTAAAGGGCACGTTCCAAAGTGCTTATGGGGCTTTGAGGTCTATTTAATAAAAGCACAGTTGACAAGAGAGTTTGCAGAAAAGTTGTTTTGCAGATCATTGATTTCACTATACATGATCAAGAGCGAACCTCTGGGAGCTTCTGCTGCAAGAAGAGCTTGGCCAGCCTTGTGTAATGTATAGTTAAATCAGTGAGATTTCGTAAATGAATGAATTAAATTAGTTATGCAGGGCGAGCCTTTGTACTGGAAAGCCAAGTCGTGTTGGCTCTTCATAACTACGAAGTGAGACAGTTAAAACCACAACTCTCCTGCAAACTTTCCTACCAACTCTTCCTTAGGCTGATCCTTTGATCTTGATTTAAGAATCTCTACGTAAACTGATAGCAATTGAAATATTTTACATTTGTTTGGCACAATAAAAAGCAGAAAATTTATAATGTATTACGTCTTGCTATAAAGCAGTCAGATGTTATGGGAAAAGGGCATGCCGTTGGCTACTTTATGATACGTAGACACCTTTGACACTTTCTGGGAAGTATTATGATATAATAATGAGGATTAAACTAGTAAACCTAATAAGATAGCCAGGTTTGTGCCTCTGGCACTGTGAATTTAGAAGATCTAATGCCATATTCTGATAAATTACTATTTTTTGACTGTCTCTTAAAAGACATTTTAATTAAAGATATTGAGGCATAGATAATGTTCTATAAACCTAAAAGTCTGATAGAATTCTCTACATTTTAAAAAAAAATGAGGTCGATATGAAAATGAATTTTCTTTTTACTTTAGTGCATTTATATATAAAAAAATGCTGACAGTGTGATTAATGTAAATGTAATATAAATGTGTTACAGAGCACTACAGAAAATAATGCAAAATGGGAATTATTATTTAAGTTTATCTTACCTTCCTCATAAATGTGAAAGGCTTTTAATGTAAATAGATCATTAACAACGTGTATCATAGCATATTGACCTAAACACATGCAGACTGTTTAACCTTCCATTTTTTCAATAAAAAATATTATTGACATGATCATATTCTTCTTGGAGCACCCAATGTCAAATGTAAAGCACTAGCTGAGCCCCATTGAGTTTCTATACTCAGTATAAAAGCTTCTTTAAATATTGATGTTGCAGGACACTCATGGCAACTCCACAAGTTTCATATAAGTTTAGGCAGCAATTTTTGTTTCTACATAAAATAGCCATTTTAATATGGTGTTTATTATAGTTATAATATTAAAATGACCTTACTGTTGCAGAGGGATTTTAATTCTTTAATGGGAACATCAACCTAGAATGCAGAAAAGTTTGATATCACTTTCTTTAACCCCTTAAGGACAATGGGTGGTCCCTAAACCCATTGAAAACAATGCATTTTGAGCCGGTACATGTACGGGCTTTGTCATTAAGGGGTTAATGTTGTAATGTAGAGATCTTTTTATATTTTGATCTCTTTATCACTCTAACCCTCGGAATATCAAACCAATAGTATAGATTTCCTAGCTCTAGTCATCATTTTAATTACAAATTCTGTACTTGTGCAAAACCTCTACAGAGGAAAATCCATACAATTATAAATAATCTGTAGTTTTAGCAAAAAGAGGAATCTGGCACAGTTCACGTGCTTAGTGAAGAAAAATGCACTAATTCCAGCAATTAAATGTCTTACCTCTTTGATAAAAACCAAAAAGCCTACGTCTCCTAATTTTTACATAATTACCATATTTTGCTATTTCATATAATTCAAATTATAACCTGGAACTCGATGAACACTCAGACCAGATCTACAGATTTAAACAGGTACTTTTCCTCAAATAGTAAGCCATAAAAAATATTATCTTATACACATTTTGTATGATCTCCTTTAAATACTGTAGGCAGAGAGTTCTTCTTAGGCTCATATACAATTACCAAATTTCGTAGTTATTATGTATACATTCAGTAATAATGTTCACGGTTTAATAAGCATGGATATTTCTAAAAGAATATCTACAAAATGTCATAAATGTTAATGAAAATTTAGTCCAATATAATTAGCCATTAGAATAAACTCTTAATTCAATTAGCAGTGATAGGATTTTTGCCAAAACTATAATTTACATAAGTACTTTTTTATTAATGAGATCTGTGCATTTGTACATTAATTACGTATGACTTCTTATACACCATGTTTATATTACACTATATGCAAAGTGTAGTGTGTTAAACTCAAGTACGATTTATTTTATGACTGCATGCATACATTAACCTCTAGATTTTAAGTTATTTTAAGCAGGGCCCTCCTCACCTGTTGTCTCTGTAAGTCAAATTGTTATGTTACATACTACATGTTATGTCCTGTCTACCCATTGTACAGAGCTACGAAATTTGATGGTGCTATAAAAAATAATAATAATAATAATAATAATAACCAAATATTAGATATGTTTAAAGCTGCACCTACTGCCCCATCCAATGGTAGCAATGGGGCCACCTGGATCCAATCTTTTGAAGGTGGCAACTAGGCCCCCAAAGCCTTTAAAAAAAGAAAAGGAAAAAAAAAAAAGGAATAATGAACAAGGATATGAGCAAACCCTTTGCCTTTTGTCTACTGTTCCCCGTCAACCTTATGGAAAATCCAGCCATGAACACTAAAAACAATTTGTTTTATACTAGAGTCAGAATATTAAAAATAATAAAGAACTACCCAATTGTGGCATAATAAACAATAGTCTGAAGGCCAAAGATACAGCACTGGAAATACAATTCATCATGGTTCTGAGAGCATTCTGTAGTGAAGTCATAAAATTGGTTCCCATGTAATTAATTTACTTTCCTTATCTAAAATAAAAATCTGTATTTATATTATGTTATATTATGACATTCTGTGTGTCTATAGCACCCCAAATATTTCAGGGAATATACCCTGATTAGCCCCAAGGAGATGCAGAGTAGTATATAGTGGGTGCCAGCCAAGTCTTCGTGTTCGTCTTCGGACTCAGACTACCGCTCTGAGCAGCTGGACCTGGGAGGAATAGGGATATGAGTCCCCCTGGCAAAGAGCAGGGCAAGGTTCACCTCGGAGCAACTTTGCCTGGGAAGACCAATGGCTTCAGCGCCAGGATTTAAAATGTAAAAGTCTGTAAGAGTGACTCTATTGGTCACAGGCTGGGGACTCCTCTGCTCTTCATTGGTTGATGCCAGAGAAGGCCCCTGCCAGCGACCAATAGAGTCACTCTTACAGACCTTTAACTCCTGGCGCGATCCAAAGGAGTATGCTACGAAGACTTAAGGTAGGCTAGAGGCAGTGACTTGTATGAGGGGAACGGACAAGGGAGATTAGCCTTGTGGCCCTGGAGTGGGGCATTTGGAGAATAGAGCGAGCCACAGTTTCAACACTCTAACACTGCATCTCATAGTTAGAAGGGAGGTAGAGAGAGACATTTTGTTTCCTGACAAAAAGGAGCAAACATCTGTGGTTGGTGGATATCCTGATGATTTGTATCTCGGCAAACGGCAAGCCGCACAAGTATAGTGAGGAGAAAAGGATTGTTTAACGTGTGCTCAGCAGAGCAAGGATTTTGTTTTGTTTATTTTGATGCTGATTTTTTCTGCCACATGGAAATCAATAAAACCGGCTAAGCCTTTTCATGTGAAAAACTCCTCTGTCTGAAGTAAGTCTGCACCCTAGAGGACTGTGTGCACCAGTGGTCTAAATGTTACAATATATATCTTTAATAAAACTTTAATCAAAGTTTTTAAACTGTAATAATATATCTATTGAAATGATTGTATTTTCACATTCTTGTAAAAATCATTCTTTTCTAACGAGTACTTCTTTTTTTTACCTCTTGCATCATTTAGCAGTCTACCACATTTGAAGGTTCATTTGATCAAAAATATCCTTTGTGCCACATATGATTTCTGAATTCATTACATTTCTTTATATCTATTTTAGCTATGTTAAAAAAAAAAGAAAAAAGGTGAAACAAAGTTTCATTTTCATCTTGCAAAATTAACCTGGCTCAAAGACTAATAATGCAAAATGAGGATTTATTCTGAATCAAAAAGTGAATATTACCTAAAACGTGTGTATGTAAGTGGGATATAACAGATTTTGAACTGAAACATTATTTGGCTATGGAGCACCTAAAAAAGGGTAGTTATTTAATATTTCATAATAACTAGTTGACGTGCATATGGGCCAAAAACAATGTGGAAATATTTTTTGGTTCGATTTTTAGAAAAATTTGGGGGCATTTTTAATTTGGGAATGAAATTCATTGCACGGTGCCCGGTGAAAGTCACTCATACTCTCACTCTCTCACACTCTCCTTCACTCTCACTCTCTAACACCCTCTGAATGTTTCCATACCCTCTCTGCCAACCATTTCCACTACTGCTGAATAATTCCACTTCCATATCTTCATCTTCTCTCTTATGTTCATGGAGAATTGGCTATTATTGCAGGTTTCTAACCTCCATCAAGATTTTGCACTTTTACCCTATCTCGAACTGCAAGTGGGCTTAGTGTTTGCTACTTCTGTCTGCTATTGAGGTTTCATTTTCTGGTGTAGATAAATTGGATTCTGCAATTCGGCAGCAAGTTGTACAGATGTTTGGGGACGCCAATCCATCTATTGGAGTGTTGTGGTAGTTTAGCAGGCAAAGAAGCAGATCTTTTTGCAATTTGAACATCATTTTTTGCGAGACCATTTGCTTGTGGATAATGAGGACTACACAATGTTTGTTTGGAACAAAACTCCTGTGGAAAGTTTCAAATTCTATTGAAGAATACCGTGAGCCATTGTCTGAAATTAGCTCACCACAGATTTCATGCCTTGCTAGGAACGATTTGATGGCATTTATTACTGAATTGGCATTTGTGTTTCTTAGCTGAACAATTCCAAAATATCCGCTGTAGAAATCAACAATCAAGAGATAGTTGTTTTGGTCCCAGGTGAACAGCTTTGAAGCAATTATTTGCCATGCCCTTTCTGGTGGCCCATGCAGAAGATCACAAGCATGCCTCTTACATTAGTCTGCACTTACAGTGCTCTTTGTGTGTTGCCTTCCTTGCTTGATGATTTTGGTAAGATTGAGCATGGCAATGTCCCTTTATCTTACTTGTCTTATTTTGTGAAGTTTGTCATCAGTGACAGGTAATTGTCTCTGAACAGAATGTACATGTTCTTCCAAGCCCCTTTCGTCCTGTTTATCTTGACCTGGCTTGAATATACTAGAAAGGATATTAGTCACTGGCATTTCTTTTCCAGGCACACAAACAATCTTCAAATCATATTTTTGCCATCTAAGTATCATTCTTTGTAGCCTTGGTGGCGCCACAGCTAGTATTTTTTCCATTATGCTTACAAGTGGTTTGTGATCAGTCCAAAGCCCTGCTTTCATTAGTACAGTACCTAAACCGGGCTATTAAGCATAAACTTGTATGATGATTTCCTTAAAAGAATCAAAATACTGCAATCCTGGGTCTGAAGCATTAACAATAAGGTATTTAGCATCTTCAAAACTTTGCTTAATGATTCATTCCAGCTCCAAAGGGAATCATTGTGCAACAGTTCCCTTAATGCAGCAGTGGCATCTGGAAGGCCAGGTAGAACTTTTGCTACTTAAATATGGCCCCAAGTAGTTTCCAAATCTTTTTTAAAGGTAGGAGGTGTAAGATGCTGTATTGCTGATATTTCCTCTGTGTCAGCTTTTAACACTTGTGATGCCAATTTCCATTTTGTCTGGGCTTCATGTTTCTTTCATGAAAACGCTCCAAAAGTGAACATTGAGTTTGGTCATGATCTGCATGGAGGAGGCCATCTATCATCACATTAACACCATTTATTGGGTCTATGACTTTGTGAGCCTCATTTTTTTATTCCCTGTGCTGAGACAATGCCAAATGACAAGCTTCTGAATTACCAATTTCCAAATGGTGAATTAAAAGTTGTTAGTCTGCTGCTATTTTTCATCCAATTTAAGTTGTCAATAGCCTGTGCATCTAGTGCACTAACATATTTTGCATCTATTATATTATAATTGTATATATTATAATTATATATATATTAGAATTATATTATATATAACAATAATTTATGTTGTCAAGTTATATCATCTAGAGTTGATAAACTGTTCACATACTTGT
The DNA here is from genome assembly GCF_027358695.1 of Spea bombifrons. Lineage (NCBI taxonomy): Eukaryota > Metazoa > Chordata > Amphibia > Anura > Pelobatidae > Spea > Spea bombifrons. The sequence continues at coordinate 11,902,133 of NC_071088.1, forward strand.
TGTCTCTTGCATCTTTACATATCCACATATGTACAGAATTCTTTTTCTCTACTGAATCTACTGCCCATCTACCTTTTCAAGCCCTCCCATATATTTCGTACATTCTAGGTCCTGCTTGATTGTGTCTTTGATAGCAATTGGTACTTTCCTTGGTGCATGGATAACTGGATGAGCATCTGGTTTCAGCTTAATTCTGGATTCTGTTTGTAAACATCCCAGGTCTTTAAAAAAAAATCTGAAAATTGTATTTCAAAATCTTTTTTTGTGAGCCTTATATCAGTATGGATCACTGTCATTACTATTTTAATAAGGCTTAACAGTTGGCACGCATTGAGCCCCAGCACAGGCTTTACAGGCGTGGAAAACTCCCCAGTGTTGCTGTGCAGCACTTCCATCTGCTCTTTAGACATCTCATGTGCACATGTTATTTTAATTGCACTGTTTAGTGTGAGACTATTTTCTAACAGTAATTTCTTCTGCACTTCTTTGGGAGTAGATTCCATTAAAAACCTATCCTTTACCATCTCGTCACAGTCCTGAAATGCAGGAAGACACACATGACATGTCTTTTGCTATTAGGTGTAACTGCGTGACACATTCATTTATTGACTCTGTTGGGCCTTGATGTCTTTCATAAAATAGTTTTTTCTGCACACATGTTTATATCTTAGGACTGCAGTATGTGGTTGTGTTCGTGTGAGTGTCTGGGTGTGTGTTAGTGTGTGTGTGCATGAGTGTTAGTGTTGAGTGTCTGGGTGTGTTAGTGTGAACGTCTAGGTGTGTGCTAGTGTGTGTGTCTGGATGTATGTCAGTGTCTGGGTGTGTTAGTGTGAATGTCTGGGTGTGTGCTAGTGTGTGTGTCTGGATGTATGTCAGTGTCTGGGTGTGTTAGTGTGAATGTCTGGGTGTGTGCTAGTGTGTGTGTCTGGATGTATGTTAGTGTCTGGGTGTGTTAGTGTGAATGTCTGGGTGTGTTAGTGTGAATGTCTGGGTGTGTGCTAGTGTGTGTGTGTGTCTGGATGTATGTTAGTGTCTGGGTGTGTTAGTGTGAATGTCTGGGTGTGTGCTAGTGTGTGTGTCTGGATATGTATGTGGGTGTGTGTTAGACCTACTATTTATGTAGACTTACTATTTATACTCCTTATACTCCTTATATGACACATAATATGATGATGCTATATAAATCAATAAGTAATGATAAATATTTATAATTTGCTATATTCCTGTATTTTCTCTTTCCTCAAACTGTTCTGTGACTTTTGTTTACAGGAGGCATGTTCTTATTTTCATTGTTTTCTGTTGACTCCTTTAACTACCACCCCAGACCATTTAAAATCATTGCATAAGATCTGAAAAGTGCCTTGGGCTCTTGTATTTATATAAAAACAATGTCTGTTATGTAATACTTCTGCTTTGTTTTACTGTTGTGTGAAGTGGTAATCCGACCTGACACTTTTCTGCCTACACAAATATTTTTTTTCTAATTAAATTTTATATATAAATAAAGACATACAATGCTAGTGAGCAACACATTATTTAAATTAGCTAAGTTTATCATATATATAATAAAGTTTGGGTTATAAATTAATGTTTATACAAAATACGCAGTTGTACTGCTACTGTCGAAAATACTGGCAGACAGACTGGGGTTGATACGTCCTCAAACTTTGCACCCAGTCCAAAGGGGGTTTCTTAAGGGGCAACATCTAGTATAAAAACAAACTATTAATATGTCTATTTTTTTAAAGCATTCTTACTTTACAGCTTTTTTTTTCACACTGGCCAAAACCTTTTGCACAATACTGTTTATCTTAGAGAGAGGAGAATAATTTCTTCATGAAGTTTAGAATATGAAGAGTATTTGCCGGCTAATACAGTTGTTCTATTGCTAAGGTAAAGGTCCTTTACGAGAGTAAGTTTTTGCCAACTGCACAAAGGAATTCTTGTAATGAATATTTAAAGCTCTTTACTTATATTATGTGAAGAAAATTATCATAAATGTCCACTATTTTTGTTTCAGTCATGGCTGTTCAGCAATTTTGAATGCCTTTGAAAGGAAAACTTTAACTAAACTTTACTTGAAAGAAGCATTTATACAGTAATCAAAACTTAAATCGTCAGAGAGTATTAGTCATTCCCCTTTTCCTCTGCCCCCAGCTCATAATATCTTCATTACAGCTGACAATTCTGCAATCTATTTCATAGTCCAAGTTTGCCTCTTTGATGATTTACTTGGTTGTCCTCTATCCTTCACCTTTAAGATTGAGCCACTCACCAAATGTACTGCTACCTTCACTTGCGCAACATCTCTTGAATTTGTCTTTCCTCCACACAAGACATAACTTAAATATATTGTTCCCTTTTCATGTCCCATCTGCAGTACTACAGCCCTCTGCTAGACTAGTCTTCCTACCGCTTTTTGTTCGCCTGCTGCCACACTCTGCCCCAAAGGTACTTTGTGCATGAATGAGATTTTTTGTATGAGCCGGTGAACTTCTGCAAAAGAGTGGACCCTCTGCACACTCTCCCCAGTTCCTCTAGTCAAGGTAAGCTGGTGTGCACAGAAGCTCCCCCAGTTTTAAGGAAACATTTCTGCACATTTTTTTCTCTCAGAAAATTTCTCTCAGAAATATCAGCATTATTCTTCATATTATTCATATATTATTCATATTCCATATGTGGCAGTGTGTTCATTTTTATTTATTAATTATTTAAATAAAATATATTCCCATGATCCACTCGTCTCCCTGCTGCAACAGTGAAATGTCCGCACTCGCGGACATTAATTCTTTCGAACTTGCAAACTCTTTTTTTCTATTTATTTTGGGTTTTCTTGTATTAAACCATTACACGAAAGGATCATGGGAATATATTTTATTTGAATAAATGCAAATGAGCACACTGCCACATATGGCTAATATATCTTCAGACAGAACGCTGCCCTCTGTTGGGTTTACATTGAGTAGCATAATAACTTATTAAGCTACTCAATGTATCGTACCAATAGAGGGCAGTATTCTGTCCGAAGTTATAATAAGTTATTATGCTAAGTTAAATGTCCGTACCAGCGACTGACACAGCGGGGAGACCACTGGTGTGGAGTTATAGCGTTGTTAGAGCATGACATGTTAGAGATAGGAGAGGGAGTAAATTGGTTGGAACTTCTGAAGGTTAATAGAGCTGAGGTCTCTGGTTAGGTGAGGATAGGGTGCAGGGGAGTGAGTAGGAGGCAAGGTCAGAGAGCAGGAAAGTAAGTGGTGGTCAGAGAGGGGAAAGGAGAATTAGAGAAGTTATTGAGAAAGCACATGCTAGTAAAAATAAGGTCCAAGGTGTGACCATCATCATGAGTAGGGGAGTTAATATGTTGTGTGAGATCAAAAGAGGAGGTAATAGAAAGACATTTTGAAGCCATGGGGTGTCAACTGGGATGTTGAAGTCCCCAAGGATAACAGAGGGGATATCAGAAGAGAGAAAGAGGGGCAGCCATGTGGAGAAGTGGTCAAGAAAGATGTTAGCGGGGCCAGGGGGACGGTATACAACAGCTATGTGTAAGGATATGGGATTAAATAGTCGGATAGCATGGACTTCAAAAGAGGAGAAAGTGAGCGATGGAGGAAAGGGAATAGGTTGAAAAGTACAAGTTGGGGAGAGTAGAAAGCCTACCCCACCACCCTTCCTGTCATCGAGGAGTGTGATTGAGGTGGAGGCCACCATAGGAAAGAGCAGCACATGTATAATCTTATGTATTTTCAACCTATATCCTATATAATACATTTTCTTGACATAGAACAAGACATTAAGAAGGCAGATGACACTTTTGCTGACATTATGACCCCTTTGGACAATACATTTATATCACAGCTTCATGTGATCAGAGTGAAAGCCAAATATCATAATTGTGGGTTAAGGATATAAAATGTGCATGCCCTTCATTAAGGTTACTTTCGGAATGTTTTACTGGAGACTGTGGACAAAGACAAATGATCCTGGCTTAAACGTTCAGCACAAGGTTATAACTTTCTATATAATTAATTGCATTCTGTTAACATAAATAACATACAATTAAATGCTACAGTTTCACAAATATAATTTTAAACAGCAGCATAAACCATGCAATTTTCAGTAATACGATGTGATTCTTGTTGGGGTCGTGCCAAGTAGCTTGGCTAACACGATTATAGAAAACCTGCTCTACAATCAAATATCAATCTTAAAAAATTGCTTAGTTATCATTGCTTTAAGCTTATACTTTCTTTTTAAATAGTGCACTTATTTCCATGGTTACATACATCTTGCATTATGTTAAACTTAATTTGTGGAAAGGAAGTAAGAGTAAAGGAGAAGAGGGGGATGGGAGAGAAGAGATACGGTGAGGCACACATTTATACACACACTGTAACACACAGACATTCATACTAACACGCACACACCCAGGCACTCACACCAATACACACTTGCCCAAACACACACTGACACCCAGGCACTCACATAAACATATACAGCTAACTTATCCTTTCTGAAGCCTCAGCCCATTTTTAATGCGGTTTATGTGATCCCTCCCCAGCCCAGTTACATGGCCCTGTTGTATCTCCACCTATTTTTAATTGAGGATTTTCAAACTGGTATGACTGGCAACCATAGATGCATCTCCTTCATGTTTTAATCATTATATTACCGTATTGCTTGATTATGACATTAAATGTTTCTTTATTTAAAATAGCTTTTCCCGGAAAAAAAACAAAAAAACTTCAATCACAAACGATGCAGGGCAGCATATGATGCTCTATAAAGTCCCCCCATGACTGAGCATTTGGTCAACATTTACCAGTCCTAAATATATATCTTTCCAATGAGGCACCATATTTATTAAAAGAATGATTACACCTCGGGATTAGCCTATAATTTATGCTTTAAATATCGATCATTGTCCAATGATTTAGGACTACACTTTTTCAAGGGCTTATATGTTTTTAAACTAAGCCAATACCCATAACATCAAAACAAAGTTAAACAACTTTCAAAAGGGAAGAAATAGCTTTTTAAGGATTCACAAGGGTACTTTCACTCTCTTTGATCTAAGGAGCCTATCATCGGGAGATTGATGTGCCCTAGCAGAGAAACATTCCGAGAGGCAGCTGTCTGCCCAATGGTACCAGGAGAGAACTATCTGTCTTCATTGTACTCCATTACCATGCACCTCGAATCCATCAGACAAATGGCTACAACTTCACATTGTTCCTTAATATTATTGTCACTTTAATATCCCTTAATATTTCAATCATTACAGCTTTTAATTTGAAACCTTCATTTATGCTTCCAACCTTATTGTGGAACACATTTTGATGCTGACAGCCAGACTTTTAAGTACAACTGAAATGCAGTTTGAGACAATGAGAAGTAGATTATGCACTTTTGCAGCTGTCAAAATAGAATTTATAAAGAAAAATTACTGAACTTTTATGTTTGTTTTGTATGCCGCGGGATCCAAAGGAACAGTGAAAAGAAAATGTTGTGTTTAATTTATAACATCTGCTCCAGTTAGTTATTAAAATGATTTGTCTTTCTCCCTATTATTAAACATATTTTGTCAGACGTACTTAGGTGCAGTGTTGCTTAAATATGCAACGCATCCTTCTGTATTTAAATACAAATGTAAAAATAACTCACAAAAGAAGCCGTACTTAAAAAGTAAGCAGATATCTTAAATAATTCCATATAGGATAGTGACCCAGGGAAGGCAATAGGAAGGCTAAATATGGACAATAGGGGATTGTGGTTATGCATGGGTGTGTATAAGAGCCAATGAATATCCAGCAACCATTTTTATACCCACTGTCTTCTAGTACACATCGTATATTTCCCTTAAAACATGTTTATTTGATAGCAGTGAACAGTCTTTTGTATCAACAGTAAATACAAACAGAAACAAAAATGTAAAACAATAAAAAATATATATACAATTCAATAAGTGATACATCATTTTTGGGGGGGTTATATCTTGTGGTCAAGATGTACAGAAAAAAAAAAAAGATTTAGATTTTAGGACACAATTCAACTCCACCACCCCATACTCTGGGTATTTGGGAGGAAGTGGAGAGGCATGGGATGGCGTCAATACCTCACCAAAGGAAAGGGTTAATTCTACTTTAGCCTCTTATCATGTGGATGTTATACAGGGCATAGATGGCATCAATGCCATCAAGAGTGTTTTCTTTAGTGTCCAACCCCCATGCAACCATGCATGGGATTGGGGGTAAGGCGCTGGATAAGCTCTGTGCCTTCCATGGAGTAGTTTTATAAATTTTACTCCCTGTTCTATTGAACTATCCATTAAAAAAGGTGCATATTACACAGAGAAATGCATATTGTGAAGCGTGCATAATATCCTGAGTAGATCACATTTTGATGGATCTTGTTAACCCCTTCACGACAAAGCCCGTACATGTACGGCTCACAATGCAATGCATTCCCGACAAAGCCCATACATGTACGGGCTGCTGTTAAATACCTGCATCGCCTACTCTAGAGAGAGAGAGAATTCTGAGATTTTTGCTTTGTTTTTGTCCCATTTTTGTGGTTTTGTACAAATCGCCCAATTTACCAAAACTCAATAAATTTGCCATTCGTATAAATCCAAGTGCCCAAGTCCGATAAGTTATCAATTAAATAATGTGGTTTAACTAGAGCAATATGATTAATTCTATGAGATAAGAATAATGAGCAATGTCTCTTTGTTCCACTATGAACAATAATAATGCATGCGTACTGTCACATTGTGTGTTTGGAAATAGAAAGAATAGGAGGCTGAATGAATTATCAGTATGGCAGTTGACCTACTACTGAGTTTATATATCAGGTATACATTTCAAAAACAAAATGTTGAGTCCTCAGATTCATTGAGTGATAGTAATCTTAAATTTCACGCTATGGAGTTAGGAAGAAAGCAGGTTAAAAGACAACACAAGAGATGACATAAAAAAACTGCTATGAAAGCAAAAGAACAGTGTGATATCCAATGAAGAACAAGATAAAGGTCGTAGATTATAATCTTCACATGACAATTTTTGAGGTTTAACCAATGCCGCATAAAGAAATAATGAGAGTAAAGGAATCACAATTAGGGTTACCAAATAAAGAGCAGTGCTTGATAGATGTGAGTCGCATGAAACGATAGTTGACGGTTTTGCAAGTAGTTTTAAAAGAAAAAGGTAACGCTCTGTAACAAAGTAATGTCACCTGTGAAAAAAGAGACGAAGGTTAAATGAGAAGGAAGCACCGGATCAGAGTAGAAGAGGCAGGGACTGGATATTTCATATAAAGATATAAATCCTTGTTTCAAAGTATGAACATAGCAAAATACCTTGGAAAGCAAACTTGCCGAACAATTGAAGTATAAATAAGCCTTAATATAATACACAATTTTTAGATACATTGTGTCTTTTTTCCCCTTAAGTGCTGATCTATAGAACAAAATGTAATTGCTTGATGAAAAAATGACCACTATTGTTAACATTTAATTTAACAATAGTGGTCATATGTCTCCAATTAAAAAAGAATGGGGTGTAAATGCCTTAAGATTTGATTTAAAGGAGCGAGGATATTGGGTCCTGCTGTTGTGCCAAGTCTATAGATTGCAGATGTGAACAACATTAATAATTGTATCATATGAGACAGAAACATTTTGTCACATTTTAGATATTAAACACATTAAATAATAGATTCAAGCAAATTGCAATTAATGATAATTAATATTCGATGCTATGCATGTGACTAAAATTGAACATGTGACTTCTAAGTTTCTACTTAATAGAAAATAGTTGACTATTATTTTTTTTTGAAACTGAATTTTTATTGAGATCAGACATAAAAATAACACAAGTATCCTCCATGTAATGCATAGGAGTAAATACATAAAGAAAAACAACAGAAAAAAAAAATGCGCATTACAATTGGACATTACTACAAGTATACCGCCATAAAATGCGGAAAAACAATGTAGAAATATCATATGGGTATAATATGTATACAATATGTCACACAGATCTCGGATTTTACATTTTTAGGAACAGGGAAGGGGAAGGGACGGGGGAGGGATGGGGAGGGGATGGGGGAGGAAGGAGAGAGAAAGAGAGAGAGAGAAAAAAAAAAAAAAAAAAAGGAATGAGGAAAGAGCGAGAAGAAGAAAGCAGTAGAAGAAAGAGAAGAAGCCCAAAGGTAATCAAGATGCCAGAGTCGCCTTCCGATACCAAACGGTCCGCAAATCTTTCAGGATATAACCACTAGGCATAGGGCAGAATGTAGCAGTATAATACTCATCCCAGGCCGCCCAAGTGTCATGGAAAATGTGTGGAGTGTTAGAGGCGGAATGCGCCATCTGTTCATAAGTACGGGTTGTAGTAAGCGCATACAAGACGTCCTGAATTGTGGGAGGGAGTGGGTCCTTCCACTTGCGCGCAATGCAAACCTTGGCTGCGATCAAGACATGACCCAGTAGTTTTCGCAATGGGGAGGCTAATGACGGGGGGAACATATCTAACAACGCAATCTCCACCTCGGCCGCTATTGGAATATGCAACAATTCCACTATGAGATGAAAAACAGCCGTCCAGTAGGGTTTAAGCACAGGACAGCCCCACCATACATGGAGCATGGAGCCCACTTCCCCGCACTGTCTCCAGCACAATGGGGAGGAGGAGGGGAACATTTTAGCTAGCCTGGAAGGAACATAATACCACCGAAAGAGAACCTTCCTATTGGTTTCGAAGTGAGTAGCATTCTTTGAGACCCCCTGAAACGAGGAGAGGGCATGATACCAAGTTTGAACATCATATTCCCTGCCAAGTTCCCTCTCCCATTGTAGCATAAATGGAAGTTTGTCATCAGACCCGTGACCCAATAGAGCAGTATAACAAACCGAGATGGCCCCCGGAACACAAGGGGCTTTCAGGCAAAGCCGAACGATCGGGGAGTCAGGACAGGAGGCAGGGAGGTCCCTCAGATGCTGCGAAAGGACGTGCCGAACCTGCAGATACTTAAAGAAATCACGACTGGGCAGGGAAAAAGTACTCTACAGGTCCTGGAAAGAACGTAGACGACCCCCGGAGAACAAGTGGGATACCGAAGTGACACCACAACGTATCCAATTATCTAAGTGGACATGAGGGATAACGGGTTTCAACGAAAACAATGGGGCGTGCCCGAGAAGGTGATCAGGAAACCGCAACATGGATTTATGTTTGTCCCACACTGCCAACGAGAGCGAGGTCGTGGGTAAGGCATCCGGCAGTGGAGGTCTAGAATTCTTAGGAAGCCACAGAAGATCTCGTAACAAAAATGGGGAAGTAAACAAGGATTCATGGTCCACCCAGGCCACCCTAGATGGATCTGAAAAGAGAAGAAGGGTTTGAGCCAGGTTGGAGGCAAGATAATAGAGCCTGAGATTAGGAATACCCAAACCACCAAGTAATTTAGAGCGCTGTAAAATATGATACGGAAGCCGGGGCCGTTTGTGGAGCCAAAAAAATTTAGACAGTCTGGTTTGCATCGTGCGAAAAAATCCAGAAGGCAAAGCTATGGGCAAAGTCCGATAGAGATAAAGCAATTTGGGGAGGGAATTCATTTTGAAAGAGACAATACGGCCAAGCCAGGAAATCTCCAGTTTTGACCATCTGTTTAAATCGTCACAGATTTTATTCCAAAGCGGTAGAAAGTTGGATTTAAATAAGGAACCAGCCGACTTAGTAATGCGGACCCCCAAATATGTAATAAAGTCCGTACGCCAAGAATAATGAAAAGTCCCGGACACGGCGCCAATCACCGAAGTCTCGTATCCTATATTAAGAGCCTGCGTTTTATGCCAATTAATTTTGTAGTACGAGAGATTACCAAAAGTAGACAATAACGCATGTAAATTTGGAAGAGAAATCGTTGGATTAGTGAGTGTCAGGAGGACATCATCAGCGTACAGACAAATTTTAGAGTCAACGGAACGTATGGGAAAGCCCGCAATATCGGGGTGATCTCTGATGGCAATCGCCAGCGGTTCCATGGCAAGAGCAAACAAAAGCGGCGAGAGCGGGCATCCCTGGCGGGTACCATTGCTAATAGCGAAGGGCTCCGAAAGAAAGCCAGAGGTATAGACTCGCGCACGGGGCTGGTCGTAGAGGACAGAAACTGCGGTAACGAATTTCTCTGGTAAGCCAAAAGCCCTCAACGTAGAGAGCAGATACCCCCAATGAATGCGGTCGAAAGCTTTCTCCGCATCCAAAGAAAGCATCACACAAGGTGTATTAGTAGATTTCGCGAGATGGGTAATATTAATAATGCGCCTTGTATTATCAGACGGTTGACGACCTAAGATAAAACCGACCTGATCATTGTGGATCAAGGTAGGAAGCAAGGTATTCAAACGGTTAGCAAGCAATTTGGAATAAAGCTTAAGATCCGTGTTTAACAGGGATATAGGTCTATAATTTTCACAAGCCGAAGGGGACTTCCCGGGTTTAGGGATGGTGACTACATAGGCTTCAGACATTTCACCAGGGAGGGGTGTAGACTCCAAGAAACAGGAAAAGAGATCACTTAAGCGAGGAGCCAAAATAGATTTAAATTTTTGATAATAAAGATTGGAGAAGCCGTCTGGACCTGGGGCTTTATGAGACTTCAAGCCGGCAATGGTACGCTCTACTTCATCAGGTAAGGGCGGCGCCACCAAAGCCTCCCACTGATCTGCAGGAAGCCGAGGGATTGAAAGAGAGGAGAGGAAATCAGCAATCTCCACCGAACGAGGTTGCGGTAAGTCCGTCTGTAGACGGAGGTTATATAAGGAGTCATAATATTTCGCAAACAGATCAGCGATGTCTTTTGGATTATACACCCTCCCACCCTGAGAAGTCTGCAAATAATGGGTAGTACAGGCAGACGTCTGGAGTCGGAGCCTGCGAGCCAACAAGGAATCAGCTCGATTCCCCTTTGCATAATACTGCAGGTGAAGCCGACGTAACGCGAATTCCGTGTAATGTAGTTGAAGTTTATGTAATTCAGCTTTGATCTCCCGTATCTGATCCTGAGTGTCTTTGGACCAAGATGCTTTATTGGTAAGCTCCAAGGACACCAGACGGTCAGTAAGTTCTGAGATCATGCGTAATCTCTGCTTCTTTTGAGCAGACGCAATTTTAATAAGATGACCCCGTATGACTGCCTTATGGGCAAGCCAGAGGGTGGAGGGTGAAATCTCCGGAGTGGCATTGGTCCGAAAATACTCGGCGAGCGCGTCCGCAACATCCACGCATACCTCCGTCTGTTGCAAGAGACTTTCATTAAGGCGCCATCGGGCTGATGGTGACAAGGAGGGACCATTGACCAGGGAAATCCACACAGGAGCGTGGTCAGACCACGATATATGTCCTATCTCTGCGCTTTGAATCAACTGCAAGACCTCACCATCTACCAAGAGCATATCAATTCTGGAATAACTTGAATGAACATTCGAGTAAAAAGAAAAGTCCCTACCTAAAGGGTGTACCACCCGCCAAGCGTCAAAAAGGGAGTGTTGATGAAGCAAATCTTGGAATTTTTTACCTTGGTCCGTCAGTGTCCTCAAATATCTAGTAGACAATTTGGCGGAAGAGTCCAAGGAGGGAGTAGAAACGAGATTAAAATCTCCTCCAGCAATCACTCTACCCTGCCTCAGCCTGTGTAGTTTAGTAAATACATGATCACAGAAAGCGGTCTGACCGGAATTAGGGGCATAAAGATTAAGGATAGTATAAGTGGTACCGTCAATGCAACCCCGGACAATAAGGTAGCGACCCTTCGGGTCACGGGTCTGAGACAACAACTGAAAGTGAACTTGTCTACTAATAAGTATAGCTACACCCATAGTCTTGTTGGCAGCGCGCGCATGATATTCTAGGGGATAATATTTGGACGCCAGTAATCGTGCTTGGGATTTAGCGAGGTGGGTCTCCTGAATCAACACCACCGTAGCCTTACGCGTTTTGAGCTCCTGAAACAGCATCCGACGCTTATGTGGGGTATTTAATCCCCGAGCATTAATAGAAAGGAAGGTAATTTGCATCTTGGTACAATAGCAGTGGCAACTGGATAACGACCGACTGACCTAAGTGGCAAAGAGAAGAAAAAATAGAAAGAGAGAGAGAAAGAGAGAAGAGAAGGAGAAAAGAGAAAAAAAAAATAAAAAAAATAAAAAAAAAATAAATGAATAAATAAATAAAAAAGGGGGTGGGGGAGGAAGAGGGGGAGGCAAGAAGGGAAGGAAACAAAGGAATTGATAAGAAAAGCAAAAGCACTTCAAGAAACACACAATTTGCGCACAACCTCAATGGTTATACAGAACGATGTGCTCAAGAAATACAGTGAACCGCATGTGGGGGCAAAAAACCAGCAGTGGCTAGGACTAGCTGGCACACAGGCGAGACAATGTTAAGAAAACTAAACATTTCTCCGGACATCCGGAAGACAGTATAAGGGAAATAGTCAGAAGAAAGAAACCCCGAACAATAAAAGGCATGAGAACCAAAACAATGCATTTATACAGAATCGTAAGATTCCCACGGAAATGAACAGGCAGCAAGTACAACCAGGTGTAAAAGCATGCATAGAAACACAAAACCTTAAAGTATATCGTGTGAGACCCCCCCTGCCAGAGGGAAAAAAAAAAAAAAAAAAAAAAAACCCCAGCAGGGAATAAACATGTGTATATGTATGTGTGGTGCAGAAGTGCCGCTAAGAGAAATCACGTGCGACAGAACTCAGAAAGCCTGCTCGAGGCATGTAGCACATTAAATAGGGAAACAATGGTATTCAAAGTGAGCGGAACGAAAAATAAGAAGAAAAAAAAAAATCCAAAATAAATCCCGTGCGGCATAACTCAAAAAGCCTACTCGAGGCATGTAGAACATTATGGATACGAATAGGAAATAAACGTGTGTGTGGGTGTGATGCATATGCGACGCTAACAAAAATCTCGCGCGGCATAACGTAGAAAGCCTACTCGAGACATGGAGAACATTAAATAGGGATACGGTGGTAGCCGAAAACGACATTCAAAATGAGCGCAAAAAAAAAAATAAACAGGTGTGTGTGTGTGTGATGTAAATGTGCCGTTAAAATAAAGCACATGCGAGATGAGAATAGAAGCACGTGTGAATGTAGTGTACAAGCGCCCCAGATGCATAACAATGCGTGCGTGAGGAAAAAATAAATGCAGTGGAGCAACATCCTAGGGTCCCCTAGAGAGTAGTGCAGACACAAATATATATATAAAAAAAAAAACCAAAACATGAGAGTCAACATCATGTATGTGGTGCACCAATGCCACAGATATCTGAGTAGCATGGGAAAATTACGTTGTAAGACCACGCGGCACACGCGGCGTGTGTACATGTATGTAAAAACAAAACAAAAGTGCCGAACATCGAAAAAACAACAAAAAAAAAAACATCAGGAATGCACGAAGCACAGGTAAGAACCGCAACTATCCTTAGGAAACAGTCCAAAGAGACCCAATTTCAGCAAGAATAGAAGGCTTATCTGAAAGTCACGTAGACGCAGGTGAAAGCCTCGACGGCGAAACAGATGGCACCAGAGCAGCCTTCGCATGAGAGCGGGAATGATGTTGCTTCGTTGTCCGCTTTCTGCTGGGCCTCGCCACGTCCTCGTCAGTAGGTGAACGTCGAGGAACAGGTGTAGAATCCATTTGGTCTATCGCCGTGACGTCTTCGTGGACTAAGTGCCACTGTTGCAGCAAATAAAGCCCCTCCATAGGTGTGCAGGCAATATGAAGAGACCCATTCCTGGTAATGAGGAGCTTCGTGGGAAAGCCCCATCTATAAGAGATGTGGTTTTTTCGCAAGGCCAAGGTAATTGGAATGAAGGTGCGGCGTTTAGCGAGAGTGGCAGCAGAAAGGTCCGCAAAAATGTGTAGGTGCGCGTACGGTGCTGGAAAAGAGGAACGCTGACGGGCCTGTTGCATAACAGCCTCCTTAGTTGAAAAATAATGGAGTCGTAAAACCACATCCCTGGGAACCGTGGACGGCAGGTTCTTCGGTTTCGGCACCCGATGAGCTCTATCAAGCCGAAGGTCCGAGTCCGAGGCGTCAGGTAAGAGCGTGACAAAAAAAGAGTGTAGGTATGTATGCAGGGATTCGGCTGTTACCTCCTCAGAGACGCCTCTGATCCTTAAATTGTTGCGCCGAGAGCGGTCCTCAATATCGGCCATCTTAGCAAGCAGCGCAGCATAATTATCTTCCAACGCATTGTGCCTGTCGACCAACTCGTTAAAGGTAGAGGAAAAGTCCGAAAATTTCTGCTCCATGTGGTCAGTACGCGCTCCCAAATGTGCCAAATCCTGCTTCAAGTCCGAAAGCATATCCTTAATGGCTCCTGTCATAGCGGATTGCATGGAATCCAACATGTGTCTCAGGATCCCTGGGGTCACGGGAGCATCAGGATCGAGGTCAGTATCCACATCAGCGTGTTCAGGCTGTGACGGCGGGAAGGAAGATTCGTCGCCATCTTGGTCTTCAACCCCCGGCCTGGTGCGCTTGGGAAAATAGTGTTGCAGCTTGCTCGGGGTCTTCTTCACATGTTTGTGAGACATCTTCCCCGCTTCAGGAATCCAGAAGCTACTTGGAGAAGACTTTGCCCGGTAAAAATCTTGTGTTTAGCCGCGGTATCGCTCGTGTGCTGGCGGAGCTCGTCTCTCACACGTCCATGCAGCTCCGTTGCCAGGCCACGCCCCCAATAGTTGACTATTATAAAGAGTTCATGGCTTTATTTTCTTGATTGAAGCTGACCTGATCTTCTATACTGCTGTACCGTCTAGAAAAATAATGAATAAGGAGTAAAACGTGTTTTTTCCAGAACAACGAAATAAGCATACCACTGATGTAAAATAATCGATTACGTTTAAAAAATCCCCAAATTGTTGGACCATTGAAGCACAGTTATAGACACTTTTCATAATTGATGTACGGGGGGGGGGCATTTGTCCAACAACATATTCAGTAACATTAAAGAGTTGTTTATAGAGGAAATCAAAAATGAAGTAAGCAAACTAGAATCAATATAGAAGAAAGAATTGTGTGTTTTGGGAAAAATACCGGTAATTATAGATATAGAAAATATGTGCATTCCTCAATAATAAATTTATATAAAAATAGGCACAATCAAAAATACCAGGAAAAAATACTGGGAAATAAAACCAAATATTAATAGAAAGATGAGATATTTATTAATAGTGACTATAAATTATTTTAGAATAACAACAAACAAGCAACAATAAAAGGTATAGTTATCATGGGAGTATTCACTAAGATGAATGCGTAACCCTGTACTTTTCTGTGTTGTAACAAGCATACAAAATGTACCTCATTGCTATTTATTATTTATAATAATTACATTCATTCTCAGACTCATGCCATGCCATATCTTTCAACCTTTAGTAAAAAAAAAGTACTATGGTATGTATGTTATTAGTGGGGAAAAGGTTGTTTTCCATAGCACAAACCACTAATAAATGAATACAGTATGAGAAATGTATTTCCTATTTGTTCTTTCATCCTGGTTCTATTTGTTGGCCATGAATGAAAGTTCAAGCTAGCTGTCCTTCCTTTGTAGCCTAGAAAAATAAGAAAACATAATCAAGTTAATGCTTTCATGGCCAGGTTTTTTTTTATGCCTTAAACGTTGGCGCTTCTTGCTATTTTTATCATATGTTTGTTCAACATGATTCCCTTTTTCCCAAATTTCCTGTAACTAGGGCAGGATTGGGGAATAAAATTGGTCTTGGCACTTTAAGGCCAGAGGCTGCTGAATGACGGGCACTGTCTGGATAAGTGAAGCCGTCTTCTACCCTCTTATTCTCACATTCGGCAAGTAGCCATGCAGCCACACACTACACCACTGGACCGGCCAACGCTTGCAAGATGGCTATTCCAGGCCGGACTGTATCCACACAAGTAATATACTGTTTTTTTTAAGGGTTAATAATTATTTTTTTTTTAAAACCATATTTTTATATGTGATGCAATGGTTATTAACATTACTATTTTAGAATTTGAAGAGTATTTGAAGGAAATCTTCACAGCACAATTGTTGAGCTGTAATCAATTCTGCGTGAAGGAAGAGCGAGAGTAAAGGAAGCACAATTAGGGTTACAGAATAAAGAGCAGTGCTCGATAGATCTGAGTCACTTGAAACAGACGTTGACGGTTTTGCAAGAAGTTTTAAAATAAAAAAGGATAATACACTGTAACAAAGAAAATGTCAGCTGGGAGGGAAAAAAGAGAAGAAGGTGAAGCGAGATGGAAGTGTCCAGATCAGAGGAGAAAATACAGGAACTGGATTTCTTTTTTATAAATGAAAATGGAAAACAAGAAAAAATACAGCTTTCCTGATCATAGTATTTATGATCAGTCTGAGGAGGAGTCATCGATATTATTACAATTATTATTCTACTACATGGAAGTTTACCAGCACTTGCATGTATTGTATGTTGGCTGATCAACATCCAAGGGATCTAATACTGCCATACTGCTCTTTGCCATACAGGCTTACTTGCTTATTAATACTTTGTATTTTTGCCATTATAAGTATTATCATTTTAATAGTATTATTTTATTAGAGTAAAAACATAATAATAGGTGCATAATCATCCATATCTAATCCCTCCTCTTTCTTTTCATATTACTAACACTAGGTTTATATTTTCAGGTTCATATTTTTATATATCCATACAATTTATGTGCTATTGTTGTTTATTTTGAGTTTTGAGTAGGGCATTAATGACTTTGAGATTGAATTTGGAATGGGGATCTTTTCATAACTACATCTGTTGAATGCTCAGTTTTCTACCTTTGTTTTTTAATTTCTTAGCCCAGTTAATTGTGCTTAGTAAAAGTCCCCTTGTTTGAGTACAACTTTTGAGTTGGGCATTTCCCCTTAGTAGATATATTTCCTTGTCAGCAAGTCAGTTGTTATGCATATGTTTTTGCTAGGTGTAACCTGATCCATAAGATCTCTCAAGGTTTTTTTACATATTCTTGCCAGCACCAGGGACAAGTACTTGTTGCTGCAGAACTATGAGGGTTTCTCCACACCTGGCAGATGGAATTTAAGTTCTTTACTCTTTATTTTTTAACTATGCTATAGAGCTATTATTCAGTGATTGTTTTAACATTGCCATTTACCTTCTTAAACAAAAATATCCACTTAGCATTTGAACTTGCTCCTATTAAACTGCTAGGACATCTCAACCAACATCACAGTCATGCTGGAATAGAAAAGAGCCTTCACTCAAACTGTTCCCACAAAGTTGGAAGCATAGCATTGCCCAAAATGTCTGGGTATCTTTGTGGGAACAGTTTGGCGAAGGTCCTTTTATATTCCAATATCTATAAAGACGTTATTGGATGAGTTTGGTGTGGAAGAACTTGACCGGCCGCACAGAGCCCTGACCTTAGCCCCATTGAACTCCATTGGAATGAACTGGAACGGAGATTGTGAGCCAGGTCTTCTCATCCAACATCAGCGCCTGACCTCACAAATGCTCTACTGGATGAATGGGTAGAAATTCCCACAGAAACTCTCCAACATCTTGTGGAAAGCCTCCCCAGAAGAGTGGAAAATGTTATAGCTGCCAAAAGGGGACCAACTACATATTAATGTCCATGAATTTAGAATTTCCCTGTTGCTGTAATGGTCAGGTGTCTCAATACTTTTATTTATATAGTGTACCAGCGGGAAGAGAACAGTGATATAAATCTAGGTCAAGAAAACTGAGATGTGAAAGTCCATTTTATTGTTTTTCACTAACAGTCCTAAACTGCAGTGGGGGTATAAACCTAAGCATCTGATTTTGAGTACTAGTAGATTATTTTTATATAGAGCAGTTCTAGTTCAAGGTTTTAAAAGTGGTCTTATAACCATGGCAACCAATATACTGTTCCTTCTGATTGAAAACTTCTATTGATTGTTTTGGTCAGAAGTTGCACCAGATTTGCTTTTCATAAATAGCTATATCGTAAAATAACATAAATGGAACTTTTCAGAATGCATTTGACTGAGACCCAGATAATATTTTTTTTTTGTGGTGATCATTGTATTATATTTTAAGTCTCTTATGTGATTCGGTAAAAAGAATCATTTTAATATGCATATCAATTACTAATATATTCTGAGTAGCACATCATTTGTATTACCCTGAAAACGCAAACTCATAAGTTCCAGCAGCTACAGAATACAACTTCCCTATTGCCAATGTATCAAGCATTTTTCAAATTCTAATTTTATATTTATGGAATAATTTTAATTCTGTTTGCAGTGACACTGTCGGCAATCTCTGGTATGTAATAGAAATATAACATTCGGCAAGATTATTGTGATGTTTCATTAATAATTCATACCTTACCTTTTGTATCTCTCTAGACTATCTGTTGGCTTATATTTGAATTTAATAAATTGGCTGACATGCTATATAATGAAACTTAATGCTTGGTATAGATCAAACAACATATATTTAATATTGCTGGTTACAGGCATTCCAGTTATTTGCATTGGTAAAAATGTATTATGCAAACGGTGTAGAATAGAGATGTCATTATTCACTAGACAGTTGGTGATGTCATTATTAATGTATTACATATATTATTATTATTAATTATTATTATTTATTGTTTTATATAGCGCCATCAAATTCCATAGTGCTGTACAATGGGTACCTATCTGATCATATACCTATCTGATCATTTACTTCTCCTCTTCATTGACCTGTGGATCTGGTTAACGTTGCTGCTGCTTTTCAGCACTGTAAAGCCAGGGCTGCTTCTTGGCAGCGACAGGATCAAAAGAGTAAAAGGCATTGGGACGGCTGTCCAAAGCATGAAATTTGGAAGTTGCAGCTTGCAAATAACTCCAACACACACATTACCCATGTTAACATTAAAATCGATAAAAAAAAAACCATTGTGGTCTTGTACGAACTATGGAGCCTTCTCTGTTAATAAGAAAAATACAAATTAAATGCCTTTGCTATGTAGAAAAACTGTGACATTCTTGGATTTAATATGAAAAAAAAAAGAATTCACAGTAATCGATTATGAATAATAGGTTAACAACATTATATAAAAATGTATGTAAATATGAAATATTTCTGCTAAGGACTGAAAAGAATGAATGTGAATTATTTTGTCTGTTTTTAAAAAAAAAAAACATCAGTTTTACAAACTTTCGATTATTTCTTTTGGCAAATATATTAGAAAATCATATTGTAACTTTCAATTACATGGGATAATTATTTTGCTTCCCTTAAATGTGCATATGATTCTATCACACCGTAGAATGTATTTACTTTAATCAAAAATGTTAATGTAAAACCCAGGATCCATTAATCTATGGTTTATGTAAATAGAATCGAATGTAACTGAAAAGGCTACCCTTTCCTCTAGAGGGATGAAATGGAAACTTGACTTACTAAAAGCAACCAAAACTAATTATTTACTGATTAATTCTCAAGAGTGGCATGTAATCAGGATGACACAAATGACAATGACAATTATGTTAAATGATTTTCCTTGCATGAGGGTTTGTTCTAGTGGCTATTTTATATTTAACATTCAAAATAAAAATAAAAAACATTGTGATCAAGTGATTCATCCCTTGCATCCTACGGTAGATGGAAGCTGAGCCGTGACAATGTGATCATCCGTTCAGTGGACAGGTTCCTTCTGATTTTAGCCGGTACAGAGTGATGATGGTCTGTATATGTGTTTCTAGCACAATTGAAGGAGATTGCTAAATTCTGATTACAATATACATATTTATTCAATTGATTGGACATCCGGAGAAGCCTGGAATCACAGGGTTAATTTGAAGAATCAAATTGTAGAATTACCTACAGAATATTGTGAGTTTCAAGGAATCAATATAAATAAGTGTTGTATATAGTGCATGTGCAGGGTCAATGTATATTAAATTTATACCTGATTATTGAGGGTGAAAGATTTGTCACAAGAATGTCAAAAGTATCCACCAACATCTGTAGTATTATTGAATCAGCGATCACACGCACTGCTGGCATATTTAAGCCAAATATGCGTTTATACTGTAAAATAGAGGGAATCATTTCCAAAGAATAAGTATGCCATTTTATAGAAAAATGGAAGCATTCTCTATGGACTGGAAAATATATTTAAGAAACTCCTAGTTTCACATATGTTTCCTGATACATTGTATTTATTAGTAAGATTTGACTATAATACCGTATTTGCTCGATTATAAGACGAGGTTTTTTCCAGAGCAAATGCTCGTCTTATAATCGGGGTCGTCTTATAATCAGACCTCAAATAGGTCTGACTATGAGACTAAGATCCAGCTCAAGCGGAAGTTGTATACGCGAATCGCGTAGAGCTCTACACCCTGCCCGGACTAAGCACCGGGGACTCAGAAGCACCGGTAAGTTTGGAGGAGGGAGGGGGAGGGAGTGTTAAACTGGGGGCATAAGGCATTTCTGGAGGCAGAGTGCTCTGTGAAATGCCTTTTAACCCCTTAATGCCACTCTGCCTCCAGAAATGCCTTTTAACCCTCTATACGCCACTCTGCCTCCTGAAATGCCTTATACCTCCCTATATGCCACTCTGCCCCATAATATGCCTTTTAACCCCCTAAATGCCAGAGTGGCATATAGGGGTATAAGGCAATTCTGGAGGCAGAGTGGCACATATGGGGTTAAAAGGCACATCATGGGGCACAGTGGCATTAAGAGGGTTAAAAGGCATATCATGGGGCAGAGTGGCAAGCCTGGGGGCAGATGTGCATAACTGGGGGGGGCAGGTTGTAAAAAAAGGAAATAAAAACAAAATATTTTTCTCAATCTTAGCTGTTATTAACAAACAATTGTTCACATAGTTTACATGAATTAACATTTACTGGTAAAACTTTTTTCCTATAGGGTCGTCTTGTATTCAGGCTTTTTCTTTTTTTCCTAAATTTTGGGGGGTCGTCTTATAATCAGGGTCGTCTTATAATCGAGCAAATACGATAAGTCATAAGCAACCTTTTGGTTCTTTCGTGGCACTAAGAACAGGAGAACGACGTGTAATTAAAGAGTACAACTTGTGTTTTGTATGTGTATAACCAACACTGATCGAGCATTAACGTTTTGGCAATGTGGCATTATTTTCCTAACAAAAATGAATTGATTAACTGTGCGTTTGCATTCAATTAGATGACTTCAATTCATCAAGCTATATAATTTAATATCTTTTGAGTGAACTTTTAGTAAAGAACCTGAAACATCTATTTTTTGAAACAACATGTACAGTAAGTCTGTTTACAAAGATTCATCATTGGACAACTGCGGAACATGATGGTGCTATATAAAACACTAAATAATATTAATAATAATATCTTATAAATAAAAAACATAAAATGAATAGTTCAATTTGCTATAGAAACAGACGGCATTGCATTACTGTGTACTTAACAAGAACGAAAGCAAATAATATCCATTCATATCGTAGAATGCATTCTTTATGAGTACCTATAGGTACCAAACTGTTTTCAGTGTGCTTACGTAATGCTTATTCATAATAATTCATTTTTTAAATAGCAAACTGTGTATAGAGAGTCTTTTTGTTGAAGTTTAAAATGAAATATGCAAGCTGTGTGGGAGATAATTGAATGTAGTTAGATATAAAGGAATTTTTTGTGTTTTGAAACAAACAATCAGGTTTTCAGTGAGAAACAGTTTTTAAAGAAGTATTTTAATATATGCTGCATACTATTATAAATTTGTATTACATTACCAATTAAAAAACAGGCTTTACTTCCAATATTATTTTATTTGGGTTCATTGATTATAAATGTGCAAATGGGCCAAAAACAATTCGGACAAATTTTTCAGTTGGTTTTTGGCACAATCATTTCTGAGCAGTGAATTATGTTCCTTGACCATTTTATTCAGATCAAAATTGGGGGCAATTTTAAATTGGTAACAGCATTTTTTGACTGGTGCCCATATTCACTCTCACTCTCTCTCATTCTTGTTCACTTTATCTCTCATTCTCTCTAAATGCTTCTCTATCTTCTCTGCCATCTACTTCTGCTTCTGCCGACCACTTACACATATTCTTGTTCTTCATCTTCTATCTTTTATCTTTTATTTTCTATCTTCGTCCGCATCTCCGCGGATATAACCTGGCGAGAACTTTTCTTGCAGGAAAGGGTCATGGATGCAGTTGGGGAGCTGATACTTCAATTTACACTATTGCTTGGTTAACTCCCTTGGTTAACTCTCCTGGTTATGCAGAATAAGGAAACCAAGCAGATGGAGAAAATGTGGACATCCTTGGACTTGGTGCTCCAAGGTGTTGGCCAGAATGGTCGCAGATGTGGTCCTTCTGGCATGCATGAAATTTTCTTCTGGCATATATGCCCTGCTTATTGACCACATTACTCCTGATCCATTCCTTGACTTCCTGATTTGACTGTTAGAAAAGTTCCTTGTTTTCAAATATTATTGATTACCTGGTTTGACCTTAGATCATTCCTGTTATGTCTTTTAGGTCTTGGATCAGTATGCGACTTGGCATTACAGTCATTTGATCTACTGGCTTGACCTCTGCCTTACTACCCTCACGCTGTTCTCCTGAGAACTAGTTGCTTGGGTGTTCCTTTGGCTACATACTTGGTTCCATGTTTCCATAACACTTTGCTTACAATATATGTGGGTTTATATTTACTGCTGGGCTAATGCTTACGGTAGCCAAAAATACCAATTAAAATACAACCTATATTGTTTTCTCCAGAAAATGAAAGGTGTAAGTCATCCATAGGTTTATATAGATCTTCATTCATTATATTTTATATACGATTTGCACACTTGCCTCAGTTTGATTATCCTCAAAAATAACAATGCAATAAAAAGCCCCGGTAAAATCAGTATAAGTTATATGTTAGTAGACATAACTTTAAATCTTACAAGCATTGCCAATGACTGAATTACCATTTGCCTAATTACTTCCTTCTAAACAAGTCTGATTACAAGGTATTTAAAATGGTAACGGAAAGAGGAAGCAGGCGACATAATGCCTTTTGGTACACACTTCACTGACCAGGATTAATCAAAGCTAAATATAGGCTTACACTTTTGTGTATAGATATATATACTACATATTTTTTATTTTTCTTAAAATACAATTTACATTGTATAAATTAAAAAAAAATCATTGTATTTAAATTGCTGAATTCAGAAAAATATATAATGACACGGCACATATTTTACATTTTAATCACTTATCATTGGTTACCTTGTATAATTATTTTAAAGTTCACACACATGCAGGATGACTTTATAATATTGAGATTTCTTGTTATAGCTTTGTTTAATCTGTATCTAAAAAGAGAAAAAAATACAAGCCTTGTCAGCTTTATTTCTACAAAAGGTGTGTTTCATTTTATCTTTAATTTATACTTGCTACAAAGGTTTCAGACGAAGGACAAGAAAAACGCATAAAGTAATTCAATGCAGTTTATTTTTAACTGAACTTTTTGAGTCACACAGCAAGTAAAGACGATGAGACTAGCTCTGTCAGCTTTATTCCAGAAATTACGTTTAATTTTCTTTCATTTTCTATACATATTTAACTATTTAGTATAGCAGACTTTGCAAGAATCAACAGCTAAAATAAACTTCACATTTTGATGAATTCAACTGAATGGGAAAGATAACTATGTCTGATTATCTAAAAATATGTCAGGACTGGGCTCGGAGCTTCAGGCAGGAGATGTAGGTACACAGGAAGCGATAAGCCAAGGTCGTAGGACATGAGATAACAGGATAGTCTGGGAACAAGCCAGAGGTCAAAACCTGGGAGGTCAAGCAGGGTCAAGTAGGGTAACTAGCTGTAGCAAGGAAAACGTGGATGGTGACTGTGAACAGACACTAGAGCTTGGCAATACTCAAGCAATGAGTGTATGGCCAGCAGAGTTTATATTGGGCGGCAAGTGATCGGCTTCTCCCGTTAATTACAGTAAATTGATTTCTGCAGCGTGAGTCCATCCTGGTATTCCCATCAATAATGTCACACCCATGACAGTAGTGCATGCCCCTCTGCAGCTTATTCACTCCACTTTGTGGAGTCTAAAGTACTCTGCAAATGCACCACTAGTTAGTATTACTGGAGGACACAGTGTATTACTGACTCAAGGTACTCTACAAATGCACCACTAGTGAGTATTACTGGAGAACGCAGTGTATTACTGACTCGAGGTACTCTACAAATGTGCCACTAGTGAGTATTACGGGAGGACACAGTGTATTACTGACTCAAGCTACTCTACAAATGCACCACTAGTGAGTATTACAGGAGGACGCAGTGTATTACTGACTCAAGCTACTCTACAAATGCACCACTAGTGAGTATTACAGGAGGACGCAGTGTATTACTGACTCAAGCTACTCTACAAATGCACCACTAGTGAGTATTACAGGAGGACGCAGTGTATTACTGACTCAAGCTACTCTACAAATGCACCACTAGTGAGTATTACGGGAGGACACAGTGTATTACTGACTCAAGCTACTCTACAAATGCACCACTAGTGAGTATTACTGGAGGACACAGTGTATTACTGACTCAAGCTACTCTACAAATGCACCACTAGTGGGTATTACTGGAGGACGCAGTGTATTACTGACTCAAGGTACTCTACAAATGCACCACTAGTGAGTATTACTGGAGGACGCAGCGTATTACTGACTCAAGGTACTCTACAAATGTGCCACTAGTGAGTATTACGGGAGGGCACAGTGTATTACTGACTCGAGGTCCGGATGCGCCTTATTCCACAACTGTGTGGCTGCCTGAAAGTACCTGGAGGATGCAGCAAGTAGTAGAACACTAAGCTTAAGATTCTTGTGAATTGCAAATTTAATGGAATTTGTAAATGTAATCAATTCATACATATCTCTGAAAAGGAGACAAGACTTCCCACAAACGAACAAAAACAAAAAGCTCTAAATTTTCACTCTCTCACACTCTCATTCTCAATCACTTTATCTCTCACACTCTATGAATGTCTCCCTACCTTCCCCACTGACCGCTTTCACTTCCGTGTCTCACAGCTCCCCTTCCTCTCCAGCATCTTCTTCATCTTGTTGTCCTTCTGTCATCCATCAGTAGAGCTACGAGACACGGAAGTGGTCGGTGAAAAATGTAGATACATTTTTAGAATGTTTAGATAAATTGAACTGTAGTTTTTAGGATAATAGAAATTATCTTGTCAGTCATATAACTTTTTAGCCTCCAAGGATTATTACTTTTCACACATGTAAAAAAAATTGTTTATGGATTTAATGCAGTTTTGCCTTCAGTTGGCTTTCAATATATATTGTGCTGTCTGGGACTAAGAATGAAATGCTGGGACTCTAATAAACCACGATGAGAGCCGTGGGAGAACTTACAACAGTGGTGAACCTTTCCAGGAGTGGCGGACCAAAATTCCTCCACTTGCTTCATTTTGGATCAGTGTTAATGATTCGCAATAAGAAAGAGATTGTACAAAAATGGCATCCATGGGAGAGTTGCAAGGGAAAGTCACTGTTGACCAATAAGGAACACAAAGGCTCCTCCCATAATTGCCAAAAAAATATCTTGATGGCCCCCTATACTTTTGGGATAATATTCTGCAGACTGCTGAGTCAAACATGAAACTTTTTGGGAATCATGAGTCCCGTTACATGTGGCATAAAACTAACACACCATTCCACAATACCAACATCATCATACCAACAGTCAACAGTGGTAGTAGTGGGGCTGTTTAATGCTAAAAGCGTAACATCTTTCATGTCTGTACTGGTGCTTATTCATAAAATCCAAAAAAATTACACTCATGTGACTCAAACAAATGTGAACAAAGTAAAAAAACACCAATCGGATGTATTTAAGTAAGGGGTATTTAACTATTCATAAAAACAGCATCAAAATATGCACAAGCTACATGACAAGCATTGTGATTCCCGAAAGATTGATGAATATATAAATTCCATTACAAATTACACAAAAATATAAAAAAATGAGGGGATCAATAAATAATAAATAGTTATACATAAAAAGGAGATCCAATAGTTAATGGACTCTAGGAACAAGAAAAAGGGTAGAAAGCTATAATATACTACCAAATGTTTCTATAATCCAGAGTAGTTTGTAACCTAGTTAATAGAGTAAGTAGAGTATGTGGGATACTTAACTCTACATAGGTTAGAAAAGTAGCATGAATATATATACCTGCTACATGGCAAACATTTTGATTGCTCTTTTAGATGAGGAATGCCATTATTGAAACAAAAAATTAAACACAAAAATGGCATCTGAATAATCCAAAACTGCTTTAAGTCACTAGGTTAGTTATTAGGTCTCACAGTTGGAAGGTGAAGAGCCAATTACCATCATTTTATCAGTTATAAAAGGAAACAATTTTGAGCATTAAAAAGTACAGTGTCTAAAAGTTACAGGCAATTTCAGCAATTTCTACCTTCCAAAATTTCCTTAGGCAAGTTCACTAGTTATAATAAAGGTTGAACAACAATTTCTTCTAGTGAACTTTTTGTAATGCTAATAAAGTAGTTTTTGCTAGACTTGTGCAAGTGGACCAAAACAATTCAGAGAAATTAATTTTGTTTCCAGGTCTTTCAGTTTGCATGAAATTCGGATGGCTTTTTACATTCCCAAACTACATTTGTTGTCTCCCACACCCACTCACACTCACAGATCAGATATATATTTTTAAATGCAGCATTTAAATTTTAAAAAAAGTTCAGTAGTTAGATAGGTTGAACTAAATATCAGACATGTGCATTTTGATTCGTATGAATTGTACATTTACTGAATTTTTTCAGCGATTCGTACGAGGCCACACAAATGTGGCCAGACCCCACGTACTGAAACAAACCAATAAGCTCGGAATTTTAGCCCAAAATATGTGGGCTGATATTTACTCTTATTTTCGTTCACTCCCATGCTCTCCAAGCGTTTACCTACTGTCATGTTCTGCCCAGGCTGCGGAGCTGCATATCTGTCCTGCTTTAGTTTCTCTGCTTTGCTTTGATCCATTCCTGGATTTCCTTTTGCTTTGTTCTATTTTCCATTCCTTGCTTCTGCTCCGGCTCTTTGCTTCAGCTTTGCTTCCTTTATTAGGTGTGCCCCACCTGTGTGTTCTGTTTGTCTCAGTCTGCAGTCTGCAGTCTAAGGTATGTTTCAGTGCTGTGTGTTTGGTTTCCATGTTTGGTTTGTTGTGTACCACTGTCAGCAGGGATTAGCGTTAGGACCCATCGTCATTGGAGTACTTTGGCGTAGTGGTGGGCTAAGCATACTATGGCCATATCATGTGACGGAATCTCCAATAGTTATCATGTAGTCCTAGGCTAGTTTCTGTATTCATGTGCGTCTGTCTCTTATGTACCTTTGCCCTTCTTCCTTGTATCATCTGAGGATTCCGGTTCCTCTC
This sequence comes from Spea bombifrons, assembly GCF_027358695.1. NCBI lineage: Eukaryota > Metazoa > Chordata > Amphibia > Anura > Pelobatidae > Spea > Spea bombifrons. The sequence continues at coordinate 11,929,661 of NC_071088.1, forward strand.
TCCTCTCCCCATGTCCCAGTTAATATGTCCTATCCTTGCTTATAGGAGAAGCTTCCGAGGGTTCCGGCTCCTCACTCCTTCCCCTGTGTTCCTTGCCTTCTTCCCTGTCCTTTGTTGTGCCCTGTACCATGTATGTCTTGTCTGGTTATGTTTATTCCTTGTCTTGTGCCTGTTTATATCTTTCGCTATTCATGTCATGTTTCTAGCCACTTCTCGTGTATATCTTGTATCATGTTTCTTGCCTGGTCTCCCTTTCCCTTGCTTGTTATGAGTCTGCTATATTAACCCTTTGCTTAGCTTTCATTCTCCCAGCCTGCAGCATCCTGCACGTGACTCATGTGATATGCTTCATGCCTGCTCCAGGGTGCCTGCAGGATTCGTTTTGTTCTGGACTACATCTGCTGCCATATCAGGGCGCTGGTGTTTGGCTGCTCTAACCTAGGTGCTCTCCTGGATGAGTGTGGTCACCCCGCAACCAGGCCCTGCCCCAGACTCCACTGCTGCATCGTGACTCCTGCATACAATCATCGGGCGCGCTGGGTCCTTCCAGTCATCTGCTTGGACCCAGTCCGTGACACCTACCTTATCTGTCATCTACTTCCGCATCTCCTTCTTCATTTTCTATCTTTTATCTTCTCTTTTTTCTTCTCTCTTTTCTCTTGTATCTTCAATAACCTAGTGGGAACTTCCGCCAACTTCTTGGACGTCCTTTCCCTGATCCTCCAATTGGGGGAGAGGACGTCGCAGACAGCGCTTTTACTTTCGGTGACATCCTCTCCCACTATTGGAGGATTGAAGATAGCAGATTAAGAAGAAGAGGTGGAAATGGTCAGGAAAGTAGTAGAGAGAGTAGGGAAACATTTAGAGGGCGTGAGAGAGTAAACGAGAATGAGAGAAAGTGAGTAAGAGTGAATGTGGGTACAGGCCAACAAATTTAAAATGCCCCTGGCACAAAGGAAAACAATCAGAGGATTCCAAAGGTTGTCAATCATCAGTATGAACATGTTCAGATGAATTTTAGTTAGGACTTTTTTTTAATAAATCTTGTTCCATGGATGGTACATGAGCTTTGCAAAATCAGTTTCACTTGCCGAAATACTGCAATTGCACAGGAGCTATCACCTTAGCTTTGGTGCTTTGATGGCTTTGACTCAAAATTCGCCATACTCACGCCATAGAATGCTTAATTCCCTGTGATCCACTTTCTTTCCACATATTATTTTACAAACCAGGAGCAATAAATCACAAATTGATTTTACAAATCTACAAAAAAATATGCATTAGTTTTAAATTTAATATCAAGTTTTTAAATCTTGCTAAGATGAACAATTTTCTTGTGAACATAGTTACTTATAAACAGTTAAAAAGCATAGCTGTTCTCCTAATTTCTTCTTTTTTTCTGCTTTACACTGAATGATGAAAACTGATCAGCATTAAATAATTGAAATTTGTCACTCATTTTCAGTCAAATGAGTGGCAGATATCAAGTATTGACATTTTTGGAAGATGCACAGTTTGCTTGTGAACACAGAGTTAAAGTAGTGTAGCTGTTCTATTTTCTGCTCTTTTATCTCTACCAAACTCTGAATGATGAAAATTGATCAGCGTTAATGATGGAAAGGAATGAGACTCTTCAGTCAAATGAGTGACAAGTGTTTAAATTTGCTAAGATAAGCAGTTTGCTTGTGAACACAGTTCAGGCAGTTAAAGTAGGCTGTAGCTGCCTATATTCATCTATTTTCTCCTTTTTGTTTTATATATATTTTAGGAGTTTTTGTTACCTCAAGTCCCAGAGCTATTTTGCAGTTTTTACCATATGTGGGTTTTTATTTTCATGTTTCCATTTCCATGTTAGTACCCACACAACCTTTTTTCATAACAAATATGTTTTTTTTAAAACCATAGAAACATGCAAAAAATGAAATATGTGCTAGTTTGGAAAAAAAACAAAACATTTGTACATTTAAGGTGCTCCTGTTGAACAATGACCGAATTTATGTTCGGCAACATACCCTGATTTTAGACATAGCCCACTTAGATTTGCACTATGGATAGAGATCCCTCTCGGACATGTGATTATACAAATGAGATCACAATTATTTAGCTTTATTTTTTATAAATCGATAAAAATAGAGGGTTTTTTTTACTTTTCTCACTCTCTGCCCTGTGATTCTCCTGCACTGATCACCCTGCCATCACCAAGCAAGTCTCTGTAGACTTGCATTGGGGATTTCAAGGTATGTGATTGGTCTAGACAGATCCTGCAGGGGATATCCTGTTCTCCTGGAAGGAAATGCCAGATCACATGTGTAGTGACAGGGAGATGCCCCCTGTACATCCTTAACTGGTTTATTGGAGCCTTGGAGGTATTGGAGGTACTAACGCCCCCTGCTTTCTGCTTCTGGGGCAGCCTCACCGCTCGCCCCCACCAAGAGACATGCTACTGATATCATATGTATGTCTATACAACAAAAATTAATAATGAATAGGTAGGTTAAATAATTAATCATGTGAAGGGTGACATTGGATTCAGATACTGTAGTTATTCAAGGTTTAATACTTGTGAAACACTGACTTGAAAAGTACAACGTCTCCAAATATATCTGTCCTTAAGCATATGCCGTACTTACTATACAGATTTAGGAAAGATAAAGTAACAGCAGTTGGATAGAGTAATCTCATACACCTGTGGACGACAATCATAAAATTGCATGGTATTTCAAAGCACTTGAAATCAATTTTACTCAAAACACAGACATGATCTCCCAAAACTTTGATTAGTCAATAAATTGGAGCCTGAAAATACTTTTTGTCCTTTTGAAACTCTTCTAAATAATATTCTTCTCCCTACCAATCACATTCCTTTATAACTATATTATTTTAGAGGTTAACATAATGTTCTTCTACTAAAATATCGATATAGATTGGTCACATCGTGTAAAAATAGAACTTAAATTAGAAAGCTATCACTTCGGAATAACTACTGTAATCCATGTAGACCGAACAATTCCCTTTTAAATATTCATGAAGTCAAAGAATCCGTCAAGCAAGAACTAATCTTCTATTTTAGTTAAAACAACACACTGTAATATGTCCATCAACTCTCCAGGTGGTGTAGAAATGTCCGAAAGAGGTATTATTTAAAGTCAAAGCCTTTGTGAAGGTATCTAAGAATAGAATAGAAGTGTAAGCACTGAAACTATATATATATATATATATATATATATATATATATATATATATATATATATATATATATAACTTTACTGAATGAGATCTTCTAATTTAGCTAACATATGACCGATGATATGAAAATTGAGAACTTTAATTATAGACACAATGTCCTATCCTACCAATTCTTTCCTCTAGGTTCCATTACTAGTTCCCAACCCCTATCCTCTCCTTTCATCTCACCTTTCCACAAGCACAGGGACCTCCTAAACAGTTCATTTTTGTCGTGGTTGAGTAAAGTGTTGAATATAATTCATATAATATGAAAATCAGCTGCGAAAGGTTCTTTATTCCTGCAAACAGGAATACTATATTACTTTCATTTTTGTATAATATGAAATTGTTAGAGCAGAAGATGTTTGTAACTTTTGGGATACCTGATGGACTGTGACGGTTATGAAGGTAAAAATGAGTAATGATTGTCTTCATCGACATATTAAAAATGATAATGAATGTTGACATTATTTCCTTTACTAAAAATGTCTGTGTCATTCTTTGAAAGTTATTAATCATCACAGCTATCTTGTATAATAGTGAGCCCCTGGTGAAGCATCTACTTCAATGTCCAATTTACAGTATGCTTGATTTCAATATTTAGAAAAAAATATTTTTTTTCAGTATCATAGCCAGGGAGCCCATTGATCACTGTCGGAAGGCAGACCTCAGTCCCCTTATTTTTCCATCCACTCCCCACCCTTGGACTTCCTATTGGTGATTAGCAGAATCTCTCTACATACATTTGAGTTCCAACGCATTCAGATTGCAAAATTGTTAGGACAAACTGTGAGATCCATCAAATGCTTTTCGTAAAGTCTGCTTAAGTCTTTTTGATAAACGTGTTCTTCTACAGCTTTAGATAAAAGCTTTCAAAATCTCTCTCTACCTGTTTGGAAATATAGTATAATAAAAACATATTAATTATCAATTCACATCATAGTTCTAGATTGTGTAAAGAAATGCTATGTAATGTTAGGTTTGGCACGAGAACTGTTATTCTAGAAGTGAGCAATAAAAAGTAAGCATTAAGATTTTGTGCTCTCTGTATCCATACAGCATGATGTTAAACGGCAAATGCTTAGTAGGTAAAGTAGCATGTTATGATGCATATTATTTAATAGAACCTGGCTTGGGGAATCTTTACGTTAAAGAGGTAATATAACTTCTCCTGATCCAGAAAGAGGAGAAAATTTAGGATGAGTGATCAATCACTGGTGGATCTTTTAAACTAACCAATCTGTATATAAGCATTTAGGGATTTGTGTTGCCCAAGGTCCCAGTTTGGATGAGAAAACCATATATAAATAAACGTATTTGGAAGTATCTTGCTGAGACAAGATAAATATGCTGACATCAGCATGTGCCAAGTTTCTATCAATGATCTACATACTTCTAGCATAAAACGGTACATATGTTTAGTAAATACAGTGTACTATTGAAATATTGAGTTTATTATGTTTTTTTTTTACTTCAACACTTAAAACAACCTCCTGATGTAACAATGGTGGTCTAATGCTCTTCAAAGTTGAAGCTTTCGAAAAGAATAACTTTTTATATCAAGTAAAGTGTATCAATGTATCATCTGTAAGAAACAGAAGACACCAGCACTTACTGTAAGATGAAATATAAGAGCATTAAATAAATATATCAAATATATCAACAACGCATCAGATGGATGCTATGAATCAAAAAACGTTGAGTCTGGACATTTTAAAGCCATTATAGAAGTAAAAATATTGCTCTTATTGTTTTTAGTAGACTTTCATATATACACTATGCTCAACATATGGACAAATAACACAATCATAATCATTGAAATATCACAGATACAGAGATGATATATGGGTTTATTAAATAAAATGGGTTCTTTCAGGGGAGGGGCAATTTCAACTCATCAACCTCACTATGAATTAAAAATAAAGTTTTGGGTTTTTTTACTTATAAAGTTCAAACTCAAAAATATTATATTTATTTTGACCAACTTATATCCAAAGCTGAAAAAAATGAATGTGAAATCATTTTACACATATTCTGCTGGAAAGTCCTTGCAATCAGAAGAAATGGCTGTAATAACGTCCAGCGGTATTGGTTATTTGTCTGGAGTGACAGAAGACGTGCTGAGAACACACATATGCAGCCAATGCAGTCATACCATATAATACACTATTGAAATGGCTTCATGCAGATCTCAGTGATTCCTTCCAATCTAAATGCCATCTGTAGCCATTAGACTTCAGCATGAGTCCCTCTCCGAGTCCAGCTAATCATCACTATGATTTTTGAGCACTGCAGGAGGAACCACAGTGGAAATCACCCAAGATACTTAGAACATAGTAGCTTCCTGTCATCTTCAAAGCATGCTTCACAGAACTCTTTTTCCTAACATAGGAACAACTACTATAGAAGTAAAAAATACTCAAAAGAATCCTCTACATACCAATACATTTTGTGGAGGTGAAATAAACCTAGGAACAGATGCTCTATGATACATTTTTGGTGGAACAGTTTTACACCCTACGTCACACCTCCAGATTGTAAGCTTGTAAGCAGGGTCCGCTTTACCTTATGTATTGGTTGGTCTTAGTGTATCAGTTCTAGTTTTGTCATACCCTTTGCATGTATGGACTGTAAGAAGCTCTTCATACATTTTTGGCGCTATATAGAATTGTTTTAATAATAATAGTAATAATAATAGATATTATTATACTGCTTAAAATAATATTATATTTTTACATTTTTATGTGGAGAAAATATATTTTAGTTCTAAAATGGCTTAGGACAAAGCATTGATAACGTTTTATTGCTTCCAACTGTGGATTTTGGGTATTGCAGTATGGCTTAATGTTAGGACATATTAGGTCGACTCATTATTTTTTGAGTTATCAGCCTAGATGTTCCTTCTTTCTGGAATTCGTTTTTTGATACATACAGTACTCTTTTATTCCTCCCACAACAGTTTCTGTTTCGGTTAATGATTGTGTTTTTCAACCTACGTATGAAGTCGATGATCATTAGTGCCTGTTTGGTATAATTGTTTAATCATACACCTATATGCCTACAAAATCCCTGACTTTGTGCAAGTGTACCTAGAAGAATTAATGTTGTTTTGAAGAAAGGGCCTTCACATCAAATATTGATTTGATTTAGATTGTTTCATCTATTCACTTATTTTGCATTTTGATAAATGATTAAAAAAAACTTACTTTACAGCATTTTTTTCACACCTCCCTAAAACTTTTGCACTGTATTGTATACTGTAGTAGTTTACTAGTTCAAAGTGCCCAGCTATTGCTTAGATTCATTGATAGCTGACCATGTGGTACTCTCTTCAAAGACTTGAGCTAAATCCCTTGTATACAAGGAATGACCATTTGTAGAAACCATCCCAAAAACTAATACCCCTGTGCTGATGACAGCCTCTGTCCATCAATGAGCGAAAATGCTGGTAAAGTGTATATTTAAAGTGAGCCAGAATTATGAATATAATAGAGCATAAGACTCAATCTCAGACAGAAAGCCATGTATCTAACACGATTCACCAACATTTGCTTTCAGAGGTCCAATGCATTGATAAAAGAAACACTTAGGGAAGTATGTTACAGGTGGAGGTTTCCCGCAAAGTGTTCTGAGGGCTGCTGTAAGCGCAGTGAAAGTGGAATTTAGCATTCACTAGACATGAAGATGATTGATCTAGAGTCCTTGGAGAGTCCCCCTGGAAGTAAAGCGGACCACTAAGCAGAATGGAATTGGACCATTGTCTGCAAGGGGAATGTTCTACATAAATAGCGTGGTCTACTATAGAATATTTTGTGCAGATCAAATATAACTGACCCTTCTCTGCCGGTTAAGTGGACCTCTAAGTAGAGTGGAGTTAGAAAATGATATACAAATTGCTGACATTGCATAAATGTAATTGTTTTACTGTTTTCTTTATTATAAAGTGTATTGGTTCTTAAAGCAGATAAAAAACTGCTGGGGTATTATAGGTTTGTAGATTTAATATGTGTTCTTTAAATATATTTATTTTCTTTAAAACAGATTTATTATTTTTAATAATACCCACAAAGAGGAGGCTGGCTACATGTAGCAGTATTTGATCACATGGCTCGCCGAAATATAAAAACAGCATCTGTAATCGGTTTATATTCCCATTATATTGTTTAAGTTAATAACAGTATGCTCAAGAACAGAGCATTTTGCTTCTTAAAGCACTAGAAAACAAGTAAGAAAAAAATGTGGAACAAAACTAACCCACCGTCACAACAGGAATTGCTAAATGACTTTAATTAATGCAGCTAAATAAACAAGCCGTGAACATTGCATAAATAATTCAGTAATTTACAGTTACAACTAATATGTTAATTAATGGTTCCAGTGAATAACATTCCTTCTTAAAACAAAACTATAAAACAGATAATTAGATTTAACATCCATAATATGCAGTAGGAGCTTCTTAACAATAATTTAAAAACATACTCACATGTTTTACATCAAAATTAATTATGAAACGTAATTTCACTATTTTGGTAAAAGGACAAAATTGGTATCTCATAATTATGGGCGAATAAATAGGATGTGAAATGTACAAAAAAAAGGTTTTTATGTTTTGGGTTTTTTTTTAAAGTTATAATTTGCCCCTATATTCTTATACCAAGAGGTATGGAATTGAATTCTTTTTTTAACTACAGCTCTGTTTAAAAATCTTTATTAAAGGTGTTGTTCCACCTATTCCACCTTTAGAAGAATGAAGAAAATATTCAAAGTCACGTTTATTTGTATACAACATACTAGAGAGCGAAATAAATGTTTTTTTCTCAGTGGAACAGCACCTTTAAATGAACACCATTATCCATCAGATTTTAATTCAAAAGTATTACAAATAAACCGCAGGGGATTTGGGGGGCTTTTTAACTGAGCTCCTCTGTGTTAAGAAAACAGCAAAGCCAATGGAGGACAGGCTGCTGTCCCATCTTTGCCCCCAAGCAGCTTGTCAGTGCCACCCATTCACCTTCCTGCACCCCTTTATCTCACTTGCAGATATCTCTGGTCTGGTAGCTGACCGAGCAGCACTGGGGCCATGCTGATGTCTATGTGGCCAGGTAGCCTGCACACTGTGTGAGGAAAGTCTCTTTTTCCACCCTGGTTCCTGCTTCCTCTGGACGGGAAAAGAGAGTTATCTTGTTCAATGTGCAACTCCACAGTGGTAGTAGTGCCGACCGCTTCCATATCTTCTTCTTCTCCCTGCTGTCTTCAACCTGCTCTCTTCTTTTCTCTAGATTTATTTGGGGTTGGGGAGAAGTTCTAGGATTAGTGTGATATGACTACAGAGGATGAGGCTGTAGGGGGGGGTTAAATGTACCAGTCCCCATGGACTACACTCTTTTAGATATACAGAGACCTCGGCAGATCCATCCACTTCTCCGAAGTGCTGTTCGAAGGCACTGTTGCATATGCCCAGAGGGGAGATACCCGAGGGAGTGGTGTCAATCCCAAAAAGGAGTGGAAAACAGTGAAGGTAAGATTAGGGTTGCAGTGGCGAGTGTCTCCTTTTCAATCATGGTTGGCAAACCTGAATTTCTGCAACGAATAGGCTACATTGAGCTCGCCCACTTCTGTGGAGTGGCTTCGTTAGGGGTAGTGCTAAACCCAGAGAGCCTTTAATGGATAGGAAGAGGTGGGGCATGGGCATGGAGTTGGGGCTGTTCCTTTGCCAATAGACCGAAGAATCTGAGTCAGAGCCCTGGAGATGCAGGGTTTCACTCGGAGACTCTAGGTCACACATAGAGAATTACCAGGTATGAGTATAATCTGGAGAATAAACAATGTAATGAAAGAGAAATCATTTAAGATCATGATGTTTAATACTTCTGTGACAATAAAAAGATACATGGAAAAATTTCTATTAGCAATAGACTATACCCACTATGTCCTTCCAGAGGTTAAATGGGCTTTTTGATCATGTCTGGGAGAGTTAGGTATTATATTGCCAACAGAATATTGGCAAGTATAAGCCTGTTTTCATGCCTTCATGCTAAAATAATAGTTTTCCATTGTTAATTGCTATTACATTGTGTTTAGTTTGCTTGAGTGGGTTGAATATGATTTATCTTGACTGTTTAATAATTTTAATATCAAATGATTTATGGCTAATGCTTGAAGTAACGCTTGCTAAAGTACTAAAATATTTCTGCATCCTAACCAAAATTAAACACCTAAAGCAACTAAGGAAAATTATTAAAATGGAAGAATGTGAATATTATTATTCACTGAAAGTTTCTGATATTGTAGGTTTTAGAATTATTAACATCGGATAAAGTTAGGATTCATGAACATGATGGATATGGTACATTATACACTTTATTATCTTAAAAGCAGTCAGACCGCTTTGCAAATGGGTTATTTTACTGACTGATTTGGTAAGGTCAAACAAATTAATAGGTTGGGTAAAATAAAATGAAAACATTTAAAATTTATTGAACATTTATGGAATAACCTGTCACAGTGTAATAGGTTTAACTTACTTGGTACTGAATCTTTTCTTACGATAAAAAAAAAAAAGATGTTTTGTAAAGTATTCACGGCGTCTTCATAAATGCTAAAGGTAAAACATGTATTAATAGTATTTTTTTTATAAGATTAATATCTATCCTATCACATGAAGTGTTTGTACAATGTATAGATTAAAGGACATTAATACAATGTTAAAAAAGTATTCCAAAAGGTTGCCAGCAGATCTATAGTTACAGCCGCTGGCTGACACGAGAAAAGCAAAAGGCTGGCACCCTTGTGAAAACTTATCTTTTTTATCTAAACTGTGTTTGTATAGGGTACTATATCATTTAACCCTTTATTTTTTGTGTGTCTTCCCTTCCCTATTGGGTGTGCTGTTGCGCAGTGAAATGAGCGTGCGGAGTACTGTGCCGGGAAAAAGTGCTATCCAACTCATTTTAATGTTAGACAAAGATAACCCCAGTAAACCCAAAATGCCGTTTTTAAGCGATGATTTAATGTACAGAAGGAGAAAATCTATCCAACCCTACTTGGCCCTATGTGAAAATTCAAAGTTTAGAACAAGGGCGTGTTCCGTTTTGTCCCCCGTAACTTATATAAAAATCTATTCATGTAGAGTATTAAAAACCAAGACACTTTAATGTATTTTGGTGAACTGAACTAGTTTAGGGACAATTATCATAGGTAAATATTACAAAAAAATGGAGGTTTTTTTTTTCTTTTTTTTTTCAAATATTTTCATTACTTCATCATAATATATGAGTAATATATCATCATAACATGCAGGGCCGGCACCAACTATAGGCAAAGTAGGCGCCAGCAGCCTTGCAGCCGCGAACCGCCGGCCGCGGTCATTCATTAGAAGCATGGCCGCGGTCACTTGACGGGAGGCAGGCAGCCGCGCAGGCAGTGCAGGCCGCAGCTTGCGGTTACTATGGGGAGGAGTGGGCAAAGGGGGTATAGCCAGGGGGCGGCAAAATTATGTTTTGCCTAGGGTGGCAAAAATCCTTGCACCAGCCCTGATAACATGAGTAAGCAGGCAACACACATTTCCTTTATTTCCTATGGAATTCATGTTCAACTGTAGGTTATAACAGAATGGCACAATCAGAAAACAAAACATAGAAACAAAGAAAAAAATGAAATGACCCCTGTTCAAAAGTCTGTATACCCTTTAAAGTTCTTAATACTGTGTATTGCCCCCTTTAGCATTAATGACCATGTGCAGTCTTTTGTAATCGTTGTCTGTGAAGCCTCAAATTCTTGGCAAAATGCCTCCAGGTCATACAAACAAAGAAAAGGTTTATGCTGTCCCTTTTTTCCAGCTAGCACCCAGCTTCCTGGGAGTTGAGTGCAGAACCATTTTTTCTTTTTTACGGTCCAGGTCATACAAAGTCTTTCGTCGTCTTAAATGAACCGCACGTGTGAGATCTCCCCAGAGTGCCTCGATGATATTAAGGAGAGGAGACTGATGGTCGCTTCAGAAACTTCACCTTTTTCTGCTGTAACCACTGGAGGGTCAACTTGGCCTTGTGCTTCGGGTCATTGTCATGTTGGAAAGTTCAAGAGCATCCCTTGCGCAGTTTTTGTGCAGAAGAATGCAAATTGTCTGCCAGTGTTTTCTGATAACATGTGACATTCATCTTGCCATCAATTTTCACAAGATTCCCTGTGCCTTTAGAGCTCACACACCTCCAAAACATCAGTGAGCCGCCACCATGTTTCACAATGGGAATGATATTCTTTTCGCTATAGGCTTTGTGGACCCCTCTCCAAACAGCGCTTGTGGTTGTGACCACAAAGCTTTATTTTCATCTTGTCATTCCAAATTGCAGTGTGACAGAAACTGTGAGACGTGTCAAGGTTTTGTCGGGTATATTATAACCGGGCTTTTTTGTGGCTTTGGTGGAGTAAAGGCTCCTTTCTGACAACTCGACCAAGCAGCTCATTTTTGTTGAAGTATCGTTGTATTGTGCTCCTTGAAACAACTGTCTTTTTCCAGAGCAGCCAGTATTTCTCCTGCGGTTACCTGTGGGATTTTCTTTGTATCCCAAACAATTCTTCTGGCAGTTGTGGCTCAAATCTTTCTTGGTCTACCTGACCTTGACTTGGTATCAAGAGATCCTCAAATTTTTTATTTCTTAAGTGATTGAACAGTACTGACTGGCATTTTCAAGGCTTGGGATTTCTTTTATATCCTGTTCCATCTTTATAAAGTTTAATTACCTTGTTATGCAGGTCTTTTGACAGTTCTCTTCTGCTCGCCATGGCTCAGTATCTGGCCTGCTCAGTGCATCCACATGAGAGCTAACAAACTCATTGACTATTTATACCCAGACACTAATTGCAATTTAAAAAGCCACAGGTGTGGGAAATTAACCTTTAATTGTCGTTTACACCTGTGTGTTGCCTTGTGTGTCTGTAACAAGGCCAAAGATCCAAGGGTATGTAAACTTTTGATCAGGGCCATTTGGGTGAAATCTATTATCATTATGATTTTAAAAAGGAGCCAAACAACTATGTGATAATAAATGGCTTCATATGATCACTAGCCTTAAATAAAATACATTTTTTGCATGATCAGTCATATTTTCGAAACCAATTCCAATATTTGGAAAGCATGCAAACTTTTGAGCACAACTGTATGTGTTGTTTTTTTCTGTGTGTGTGTATAGATATATATACGTTTCAGTATGAGATATGTAAATTGTCACTGTGTGATATAATAAAATAATGTCCCTAACTGCCCTTATAAGACTATTAACCTGGCTATTACAATGGCGAGTGTTTTGCAGGGTAAAAATTTAGGAATTTGACTTCCATAAACAGGTGAGGAAAAAAACGAGTTACCAACCTAGAACATCTAAGATGATAACAAGGACTGATAAAGGTTTTAGTAGAAGGAAAACATTAGGAGGAAAGACTAATTTGTAGCCCTTAAACCAGGGGTAGGCAATCTTCGGCTCTCCAGATGTTGTAAACTACATTTCCCTTGATGCTTTGCCAGCATTAAGAGCATTATGGGAGATGTAGTCCACAACATCAGGAGAGCTGAAGATTGTCTACCCCTGCCTTAAACCGATACTAATCCGGCAACAATGAAATTATAAGGAGTAAATACAAAAACCTACCTGGTCATTTTTAAAGAGAAACGGAAAGAAACTTAAAGATCACTTTTTCTTATTTTTTGTAAAAGGGTGGTGCAATGTAAATTATGAAACATTTACATGAAACTTTTATGATTGTGAGACCCCATTATCATTATAAGTATTAGTTTGTGAAGTTATTTTTATAATCAATCGTTTACACGCTATTATTTTAATAGGTTTCACTTTGTAGTATCAACACAAGTACTTTTCACATGTACTCAGAAATAATAATAATTCAATTCTGGCCTCTGGAGTGTGATTTGTGAATTGGTCTCCTACAGCTTCAAATTAATGGCTTAAGACCATAATAGAATGTGAATTTCTTTAAATTATTATGACACATGAAATCTGTTTTACTGTATAAAGTTAAGGAACTCTAAAATTTCCAGTCTAGAGTGGTTGATAATTAATGTTAATTTTGGTAAGTGCATCTCTATAGTAATTGTTTCATTTAAGACTGTTGGTGAAAATGGGTTGGTGGTGGGTCAGCAATAGACATGCGCACAGCGAACAAAATCTATTTGAACAAAATATTCATTTTTGGTTTTTGCCACATTCATTTTTGGGCAACAAATGTTGTTTCCCGGCCATTTGGCTTGGACAAAATTTGGGGGCCTGGGCAGGCAGTCTCTGGCAGATGATAGGCACATGCAGGCCCATGGTGCAGGACTAAATTTCCACAAATATTATAGATTTATTTTATGTTTTTCTTAAAGGCAGTCGCTCCATGTGGCAGTCACTCCACCAAAATGTCTTGTTTTGTCACCAATATTTATCAATGAAAAATAATAGATGATTAGATAGAAAGATAATTAAAAAAATAACTTGTCAACCATTTACAGGTTTGGCTACAGTCCCTGTAATACACTACAGTAGTCACTACAGCTTCTCCAATCCAACCCACAACAGTGCATTTTCTGCACGAAGATAAACTATTAACTTGCAGCATGGTAGGTGAGTTATGGACATCAATCTCAGCCTCTGCTAAGCTAACTGCCTCACACTCCAACTCTCATCAGGCTATAACTGCTGCTACTGACAAGTTAAAATGGTGTCTAATGCTTGTCCCTCCCCTTGTAAATGCTGATTGGCCAGAGTGAAAAAAGTAAAGAAAAACTCCCACTGGTTGTTGGACCCATCAATCACAACTATAACCATCCTCTTTTTGGCTACTTTTACCTATCAGTCATTTATATGTCCTCTCCTACACACAGTCCCTCCAACTTTACCTCATTAACAAGAGCCAAAATGGCTACACATGCTTGAAAAAAATACATTAAAATGTTTTTTTTGTGTGTGTCAAAAACACCTCGTTAATCTAAACCATCTCACTATGCTGCTAAAAGCTTTTGTGTATAAAGTTAATCAAAATATTAGGAAAAGATAATTAACATTTAACATTTTATTTTATTTTGGAACAATTCAAGTACTTAGATCCCTTAATTACTAAAGAGACATCAAAAAGGCTTATTGAAGGTTACAATGAATCACTCCAAATTGCAATGTGCAGAATGTAATTATCTTCACACAACAACAACATTCACATACCTGCAATAGTTTAATTTGGAAACTTTCATAAGCTGTATTATATATATATATATATATATATATATATATATATATATATATATATATATATATATATATATATATATGTAATTTTTTTTATATATATACATTGCTTACTGGACAAATATACCCAACTTGAGGCTGTACCTTATTTCCACCAAAAGTCTCTTAGCTCCTCTGTTATGACATCAACAAAAAGTGTCATTAAGCTTTTATTATTATTATTATTATTATTATTATTATATATTATGGGTTCCTTTTTAATAAATAATGGCTATACTTGCATATTGAGGGTAAGATTTCTCAGAAGGATTTTTTTTTAATGGTTTGCTCTGCTTTCATCAGTATCCAATGGTTTATCAAACAGCAGCAATATTTCACCATTAATCGCAGTAAACTTAGACTTGGGACTATGGTTCGAACCTGCCAATTAGTGGTTTCTTGGAACAATGTTGATCTTGACGCAACCAATTAGAGGGGGCAGGCAAAGAGACAAATACATTCTGCGGAATCCCCTAATGCAGGGGTTCTCAACCTTCCTAATGGCGCGACCCTTTAATACAGTTCCTCATTTTGTAATTATATATTGTGAAATATGTGTTTTCCAATGGTCTCAGGCGACCCCTGTGAAAGGGTTGTTCGACCCCCAAAGGGGTCGCGGCCCACAGGTTGAGAACTGCTGCTCTACTTCATTTGCAAGGGGGGGCACCATGCAAATTTAAAGCAATCTCTCAGTTTAGGCAATAAACAACAAAGATAAACATGTACGGTATCTATATATATCCTCTGTGTGTGTAAATATATATATATATATATATATATATATGTATATTTGAACTACTTCAGATTGGTTAGATCATGTCTTGTAAAATCTTAGTAACAAGTACATTTTTCGTCTGTTTCATGATGCCAGTGATGGAATGTGAGTGAGTGATAGGTGTGGTAGGAGTGAAGTGTCATAAGTGTGAGGGAGCGATGCGTTTTGTGTGGTGGAAGTGACGAGTGTGAAATGTGTGGGGTGTCTTGTGTGATAGGTCTGAGTGAGGTCCCTTTAAACTAAGAGGCCTTAAACGTAATGCCCATTCTGTGATTTTGTCAGAAATTGACAGGCTGATCAGTGAAGACAGACAGGATTAAGTGGCCCTGCGAGAAAACACAGCAAAACTGTATGTTAATCTAAAGAAACACATTTGTTTAAGATAGTCAGTATATCATAGTAGCACATAGTAATGACTAAGATGAGTGGTCAATGTACAAATACATATTGAATTTATGGTACTGAAAATTCAAAGATTTAAAATGGGAGATATCAGAAAATTACCATGCAAGTGCTCTGTATGTTTGGCTCAGATGAGATTGCGTGTATGAAAGCATTACGCCCTCAGCGGTCTTTACGACCCTTTCACTTAGGCTGCTGTGATTTGGCAGGTAGCAATTCTGTTCAATGATACCTTTCGAGCTTCAAAATCTTAAATATGCTATAAAACGTGTCTTTAAACAGTAATTTACTGGAACACCAGTTAGTCCATACCGTCAGAAGGAACCCCATGCTATGTTTACCTTGTAAAGATTTATATAACCTCAAAAGGTTAGCCTGTGTGTTTTGGCCAAAAATGCAATATTAAATCCTCATATTTATTTAAGGAATATACTTGCAGTTTTCAATTTGGTCATTTGTTCTTCGTTTATTAAATCTGGCTAAGTTTCATGTCTTTGCTGCAGCCCAATAAATAAATGAGCTCGGACATACTTTGTCCCAGTTTATAACCTCAAATTTTACTCCAACAGTCATTTATATCTTAGATCTGTGTTATATCTAGTGGGTTCTTTACATTAATACAATCAATAACATATGAATAATACTTAATACTCTTTAATATACCATTATATGTACTTTAAATTATTTCATAGTTTTGTGATTCCTTCCATAGTGTTAGTGGTAGAAAGAAGCCTCCCATCAGAAGTGGTAGAAGCTAATACAGTGAGGGAATTTAAACTTGCATGCGATAAAGCTATATTAGATCAAAGACAAGACCAAGGACTGATTAAGGTTTTTAGATCATGAATACTAGATAGACTGGATGCAGAATCTCTCCATATGCATGTGTACCCTTCCCCACCTCTCCCTGCTCTGTTATGTGCAGAAGTCCCGTTTGGCCAAACATATGTCCCTCTACGTGATATACATACCTGGGAACTTTTGGGCTCAAGCTACCCTCTAATGTCAGTAGACATCATGGTACATGCTCCCATTTAAGGGGGAAACAGGCGGCGAGTGGGTTGTTTTAGGACCGCGCTCCCACGACCCAGAGGATTCGAGTGTCGACCCAGAGAATCAGAGAAGCAGCACCTTTCTCCTGGAGTCAGCGGGTGAAACCCAGAGACTTCCCAGGAACGAAAACACAATTACCGGCAGTCTGCTCCAGTGTCGGTGAATGCTGCTAGGGCCTATTCAGACCACCATGCTCATGTGTAGAAAGAGCTCCCATTGGTTTCAGCCAGCCAATCAACTGCTAGAATTGTCGGATAATGGAGGAAGAGGATAACTTGTAGTATCAGTAATAACTTTTATGCGCATGAATTAAGTCATTGTAAGAAAGATGGCAGAGAAAATGTATTCTTAGGAAAAGTAATAATCTGAACTTTAAAAGAAATAGATAAATCTGTAATGTAGCAAATGCTGTTGCATTATTGAATCAAGGCGCATTCAGACTTATTGAAAATAGTTTGACATTTAGGCAGTTTTTATTGAATAGTTCAAAGAAATAAACTGTGATGGAGTTTTACCATCATCCATTTTATTAATCCCATAAAAATGAAAAAATATAAAAACCATAGAACATATCACTGCTCTTTTCATCTTTAAACAGGAGATAGAAAATGGAAAAGCAAACATTTATGCTTATTTTCATTAATTTTCTTTCAAATCATTTCCCAGAAGCAGGAATTCCAAGGTATACACAAATTATACAACGGTTTCATGTGAGCACTTATGATCACCGACTGTGTCCACTCTTTAGTTGGAATGAGACAATTGTGTTTATGTTTGTAATAACTATGGTGTCATAACAAAGCATAATGAGGTGTAAGAAGAGAGAGTATAATAACTGGGAAATTCTAATCTTTATTCTAACCGAAATATAAAACCGAAATATATTGTGATACACATAAAATATTTAATTGACAGACTCCATACTTCACTTATGTTTCATGCAATAAATGTGTTACAAGATCTAACATTGGAGAAATAGAGCCTGAAGATGAACCTACATAGATACCCCATAAACATAGACAATGGAGATAACAGCACCCCAGTTGGCCATCATTGAGGACCTCAAAATAAAAGTACTGAAAGGGAACTTCAAAAGCACAAAAGACAGAAAAAACTTCTGAAATGTAGATGATTAACTATTTTGACATTGGATGAAACATGGACACATGATTCCCGTCACATTCCAGAACTTCATATGACATTTCTTTTATTTTATTCTAATTTCGGCATTCAGCTTGCTTCAAAGGCTTAACTTTGTTTTATTGTCTAAAGATATATGCATAACTGTTACCTGGAGCCTACCCTTGCGGAATGCTGCCGTCGGTGAGTGGTCCTGCTGACGTCGGTGAACATTCTCAGGTAGAGGGACAGACCGTCATTTAAGGGGGGAAATGGGTGGGGAGCGGGTTGTGTTATGAGCCCTCTCTCACGACCCTGAAGATTCAGATGTCGACCTGGAGGAGCAATGCTTCTTCCAGAGTCTCCAGGCTAAGCCAAGAAAGTTCCTAGGATTAGTTATAATGACTCTTTATTACCAAATAAGTATTTTCTTTGTAGCCTCTAAAACATACAGATGTCCTTGTTTGAACCAATGACTTTAAGGCTACAGCAAGGGGAACTTTTCAGTACATTGGTACCATGACTTAGTATAATGTATGTGTGCTTCATACACGTTTAGCTGAAAAATGTGCATTCTGTTATGTGAATGATTGTTCTCATAACCCCCTAATGTGGTGTTATTCAGCACCTTTTAATTTTAAATATAAATTGGCGACACATAAGGTATTTACATCAAATTCCAGAAAAAAAACGTATATTCTCCTTGCAGCCAATGTGCAATGTTTTGTTAGGACAATAAAGTGTTCTATCAAATAGATGATATTCATTAGCAAAATACAGAGTTGAAAAAACGAAGCATATTAGCAAGGTATATAAATTTTAAAAACAGGAAAAAAAAAAAAACTTCAGTGTCCAAACCTTCCCTTCCTGAAGTAGTATAAATTTGTGATGGTAACCAACCTGTAATCGCCTTGACATTAAAGTATTACTGTGCATACACATTTGTAGTTAAGGTGCCAAAATCTGTATTTACAGGAAGCTCTCTAAGCCCATTATCACTTAATGATTCCTGGAAGCTTTATATCTATAAGTCTTCTATGCTTTTAAATAAATGTAAGGGGTTTTTTTTGCAAGCCTCACATATACCACATACTATAATTCTGTTTTTGTGCCTATTCCGTAATACTATGTTTTTTACCTTAAAAAACAGGGTTTAATGACCACGAAATCACAAATAAGGAATTCATTTAGCTGACATAGTAAATCTTGCAGTCCAAAAGTGAAATGAGGCTTGGACTCATCTTTGAAGCGATCCAGAGGTTAATAGACTAGAAATACTTTCTAGAAATGAAAGCATTAATGTGACAATTAATGAACTCAAGAACTTTTAAGCAGGTGTCTATGTGGACAAGATAGTCAACAGAATGACAATCTATTAAAAATTAGATATTTTTTCCACCATGACGGAACCCCATTAGTGAAAGTAAAGGGAAATTCAAGGCACGGTCATCTAAAATGCATTTATTAGATGAAACATGTTTACACGGGCATTAAAAACAGTAGTAATAATTTTAAAATTAAATGTAAATGGTAAACGCAAATTTTTGGACAAATGTACAGAATGTTAGTTATATGTAATGTGGACAGTATGACTCATGAAGTAACTCGAAATGTGGTGTAGGTCGCTCTGGATTGTTCAAGGAAATAATTATGTGAGTGATATTTGTAAGCTTTGGTAAATGAGAACAATACCTATTTTTCATCATTTTTTTCAACTTGTATGGTCTGGTGACAGCGTTATCTGTGAGTATAATTTTATTGAGCAAAATAATTTATTACACCTCTACAAATATATCATATAATGGTTAGTCTTAGTGTGTCAATTCTAATTTTGTCATACCCTTTCAACTTCTGTACCGCAAAAAAAAAAGTGTTGGCACTCTATAAGTTAAAAGATAATAACAACAAGAATACCGTATTTGCTCGATTATAAGACGACCCCGATTATAAGACGACCCCCCAAAATCAAAATATTAATTTAGGAAAAAAACAAAAAGCCTGAATATAAGACTACCCTATAGGGAAAAAGTTTTACCAGTAAATATTAATTAATGTAAATTATTTTCATGTTTAATAAAAGCTATGATTGAGAAAAATATATTTTTTAAATTTCCTTTTATTTGCCAACCTGCCCCCCCAGTTATGCCACTCTGCCCCCAGAAATGCTTTATACCCCATTTGCCACTCTGCCCCATGATATGCCTTATACCCCTGTATGCCACTCTGGCATATAGGGGGTTAAAAGGCATATCATGCGGCTGAGTGGCATATAGGGGGGTATAAAGCATTTCTGGAGGTATATAGGCATATCATGGGGCTGAGTGGCATATAGGGGGTTAAAATGCATTTCTGGAGGTCCAGAAATGCATTTTAACCCCCTATATGCCACTCAGCCCCATGATATGCCTTTTAACCCAGCATGTACTGGCTGCCTTGGCTTGATAGGAGTGTGATTGCTGTTAGCAGTTTGATATATATATATATATATCAAACTGCTAACAGCAATCACACTCCTATCAAGCCAAGGCAGCCAGTACATGCTGGAACCTGGGGATGATAGCAGTGGGATTACAGCCTCCATATGCCATGCTACAACCCCCACCCCCCTTACACATCCATGCTATCACACACACACTCACACTCATTCACAAACATTTAAATACTCATTCATTCCCTTAATCACACACACTTCACACATACTCAAAAACCCTCCCCCACCCCCTCACCTGAACTGCAGATCTCCCACTCGCAGACTTCTGCAGGGGACCGGCTGTAGCAACTTCTCTGGCCCCGCCCTCAGAGGAGGGAGGGGGAGATAGAGTTCTGTGAGGACGCTGCAAGCTTCCTGCCCTGCTTCTAACAGAAGAGACGCTGCTCGCGACCGGTAAGCAGCATGGCGCCAGCATTTTTTTGGGGTCTGATTAGAAGACGACCCCGATTATAAGACGAGGGGTATTTTTCAGAGCATTTGCTCTGGAAAAAACCTCGTCTTATAATCGAGCAAATACGGTAACTGCTTCATTTATTCAATTATTCCAAGTATTATTGATAAGCATTAGGATTTCAATGATGTTACCACATAATTCATTCCGTTCCTGGGTTGTGCGACTTAAAGGCTAATAACCTAATTTTGTAATATTCATACCAAAATCCGAATGGCTGCCTCAGAGTAGCTTTCCAAAAATGTCCTCCATAGTTTCCAAATATACATCTGAATATAGGAAAGATTAGGTCTACATTTTTTATAACTACATGTTCATTATGTGTTGAGTTAAAACCTTTAAGATCCATTTTACACATCGTTTCTTAAATTTGAGCTGATGTAAAACATTATTTTTGAATACAGAAAATATTCAATGAAAAGTGCAATAAAAGATGTATAGTAAAAAAGGATATTTTCCTACAATTTGCTGCACTTAACAGGGAAAGGTCAATTTGGAAAAGTTGTCCATCTGCTTAAATACCATTTCTGCCAGAAGAATGTAATTTAATTTTGGATAACATATATATATATATATATATATATATATATATATATATATATATATATATATATATATATATATTGGTTATGTTATGTTAAGCCAAGTTAAATTCTCAATGGCTGTTCTGAAATAACATTTTACATTAGGTGACATATTACAAAATGTTTAAAATTAAATTACACAAAAAAATAAAATGTAAAAAAAATATATCTAAATATAACAGGATAAATACATTAGTTAACTCCTATATAATTAACTCTAACTATGCCTTCTTTCAAACAATTTCACTCAGCGCAAAACCACAAAATGTGAATAATTACAAGTCCTACCGATATAAAAACTCGAGCTAAATATTAGTAATTTAGTAACTGAACAAAATAATTTAGCTTAATCAAGTTCAACCCTACAATGCTTGTTTCCAAATCCCTCAGGCATGCAAACAAAGGAAACAAAATACATTTAAAATTTGTATTTCTTATATTTCTCTGTTGCTAGAAAAGGGTATTGTGGATAACAAAGGATATGACAAACTGCTTTTCCCTCCTCATTCCTCAATCAATGAGAAAGCATTGAGGGGATTTCACTGGAAAATTATAACGTATAAGAAATAATTATGTTGAAAAATGGGAGTTCTGTCCATTCTTACTTTAAAGCAAAATACTTATTATTGTAACTTTACAATGTCTAAACTTCTTCCATATTGAGTGCTTTTTGAGCTTAATTACCCATTGTTTGCTTTTTATATCTATATCACCCTCTGCTAAAAATTGGTTGTGTTCAACAGGCGGCCGCAAACTGGGAAGAGTTATTCTTACAGGCCCAACGAGCATTTGCCAGGTCCTACCTTACTTATGCGAGTTGGCTGAAGCATGTTGTAAGCTGGCAGACTTCATGAAGGATATGAATAAGAGGTATGATTATGACAAAGTAGGTACAATTAAGGTGTCGGTGCTCTTCTGTGTATCAGCTACCAATGTCTACCTTCAACACACCAGAAATCTGAATGGATTCTAAGGGTTGCAAACGTTTTCCCGCCCTTCTTCAAGGGATATTGTAACGCCGTATTAATACTTCCTAGATAATTTAATTTGCTATATTTGTGATATTTAACCTGTAACATCTGTTCATGTAACTACGTATTTTGTTCTATTTATTTTTGTAATTGATATTTAAATTCTGCAAGCTTATCTGTCAAAAATTTAACAGCAATTTCATAAGATGATTCATGGTTTAATGCACTAACACCTGGTTTTACAATCCAGCCATTTCCCATTTGAAATGAAATTTCTTAATCCAGCTAGGTTTTATTTGCTTGTAGCACCTAATTATAAATAATACACACTACAGAGTGCATTGCTAAAGACAATTTTCCAATGTACATTGTGTATATCCATACATAAAAACAGATCAAATATTTTAACATGGATTTAACATTTTTAAAATTTCAAATGTATTATTATTATGTAATTAAGGTACATCCTAGGAAACCTAACAATCCTATTACTAATAATAATAATAATAATAGCCATATTAATAATCATGGTAAGTGTATACATTAAAAGAAACTGATGTATATAGAACACTAACATTATTCTGGAATGTGCTATCCTCACAAAATGAAGGAAGCCAAATA
Organism: Spea bombifrons; assembly: GCF_027358695.1. Classification (NCBI taxonomy): domain Eukaryota; kingdom Metazoa; phylum Chordata; class Amphibia; order Anura; family Pelobatidae; genus Spea; species Spea bombifrons. Next base: position 11,952,626 of record NC_071088.1, read on the forward strand.
AAAAAAGAAAAGCTAAACAATAAAAATAAAATCTACAATGTAAATGCAAGTTTTAAAACCCTAAACTGTTTAATTGTTTAAAAACATTAATCAATTTTAGATGTCCCAGAATTAAAAAAAAAAAAAAGTTTTGCATGCGGATATACACAAAATTAAGTTAATAAAAGGTTTTCAAATCCGTTAGCTTTGTCAACAATGCTTAGGGCTAGAATGAATTTATATGAGTAGATTACAAACTAATTAATCTTGCTGCATTCTCACAGTTTGACTCATTAAAATGTTAAGTGCTATAGTACCAAATACTGTAGCTCCACACAGAAAAAGGGAGATTATTAGTGCAGTATCCACCGAGATCGCACAATGGATTTGGATTAATGACAAATCGTTTAATACTGACCTATTTTACCTTTGTTGTCTACCACATAGTTTGTTACACTGTTAGAGATACTTTCATGCTAGATTCATCATAATTAATTAGATACAAATTGGAAGAGCTGATAATTTGCACAGGCATGTGAAAATCATAACATTATCGGAAAAATCATGACTATTTTTTAATGGCCATGGGGTTTTGGCTGTAAACTAGGTGAAAATGTTTGTTATTTTGGATACAAAAAGAACCTATTCGACTTGAGATATCTGCTCATTTTGGGAAAGTTCTGCAAAAAAAAATGTTAAACTCTGATGGCTATGACAGCTTATGCTGATCTATATCCAAGTGAATCCACTTTCTTTTATGGCAAACATGATAAGAAATGAAGCGACATTGGCAATGGACAATCTGAGCCTACAAAAAACAAAACAAGTATAATGCTTTTTGGTCCTTATGGTTTGATTACATTCAAGTCACACATTCCAATGCTGGAACCTAACCTTTTAGCTATCTTTCTCATATATAAGTATGTGTTATCATGATATAGCTGTTTTACCCTAATAACACCCTAATAATTCCCCAATGGGATTAGTGTCGTAGTGATCTCCCTTAATAATCGATGGAAAACTCTCGGGCTACCCCCTACCGCCTTTGAATGTGTGTGTTCTGTAAGATGTATGACTGTTAGAATGAATGCTAAATACATACTTACTACATTTTCGACCCAAAAAGTGACATTTTTCTTTATTTTTGTATAGCACAATTGGGTTGTGCATATATTATGGAAGGCATGTATATCATTTTTACTTACTCAACCATACTGTAGAACTGTCTATTACAACTCATAAGGTTTCTAACCATTGTACAATTGTTAACCTAATTATAAAATTCTTTTGGGTCGTTATAAACATCTTGTATTTTATTTGTATGCATTATTTATTTATTTTTATATATGAAACTCCAATAAAATATTTTGAAAACAAAAAAACAAAACAAGTAAAATACATAAATCGTGTGACTAGGCACCATCTACCCATCAACTCACCTGGTCCCCGCGTTTTGCAGCCTCTTAAAAAATACATTAAGTATGAAAGGAAACGTTCTTACAATGGTGTTAACAGTGTGACAGTTATTGACAGTGTTTTATTTATTCTGTAATGAGTACTGTGTTAGCTGAATTAAAAGATCAGTGGAAATTCAGATCAACTTTCATATCATGTAAGGCAGGCCGTGACAAACGTACAAAACACTTACACCAGAAATAAGTTATATAATGCTAGAAAAGTCATCCATACATGAAATATATTGTTAGTCTATGACTTACAGAAACCTACAATGTAGTTTGGGCTTTGTATTGTATGAGTATATTGAGATAAAAGAAATGTGATCTGTTTTCCGCATTTGAGTTATATGTATTTTTTTTAATAATAAACATTTTTTATTTGACATAAATTATTATATTATGTTTTTTTGTTTTCTATTTTAACAGAATAAATGAATTCTGTATTCCACATTGATATTTTATTACAATTGACACTTCATAGCGCTGCTAATTCATTGCCTGGCTTTCTTTCATTTCTTTCATTTCCTTTTCTTCTAAATCTGGAGCATAGAGGAAGATAAAATAGAACTACATATACTGGAGCCTACTTGCTGATCATGTTTTGAGATGGTTTCTATGTTCTCCTATCCCACTCTCACAAAAGCTACCTGAGCCAAAAGTAAACAAACATAAAAAAATGAGATGTTTTGAATCTCTCGAATTTTATATAAGTTAGATATTTAAATATATTTTTTTACTGTAATAAAAATCAAGAATTGATAGCATTTTCTATGTAAATATATGTTTCAATTATTTTTTTGTTTTTGGTCCATTCGTTTGTAAACAGCTAATTTCGTTTCAGACAAAATTCGGAGGGCCCTCACTCTCTCCCATGCTTCTCCCTATGTCCCCCTCCAACTGCTTTCACATCCCCGTCTCCTTTTCCACAGCTCGGCTTCTTGTCTTACCTTTTATTTTTCTTCACTTCTTTCTTGGTCTGCTTCTCCCTGCTATCTGAACCGTGAACCAGGCCCCCGGAGCACTTCGGAAAAATGGCAGAGCCTCCGCGCACGGCTCTTCCCGGATTGCAGGAATGGAGGAGAGGCTGTCACCGCGGGGCACCCGTTAGCTCTGCCTTTTTTGCGGAAGTACTCCAAGAGGCCAGAATACTGCAGATGGATTCACAGAGAAAGAGGTGCGGAAAAGCTTTGTTAAAATTAAAATTTGGATGAATCTGAATGCACAAGTCTACTGACCATGAGAATCTCCGCAGGTCAAAATGATCTTTAAAACCAAGTTATATAAGTTGAAAATTAGATTCCTTTGATAACTTTGAACAAAAGTTTCAAGACCTGGCTCAGATTTGGTAACCCTACTCTGAAATGGGGTGTGATTTACTAATATTTTGGAAGTAACCATTAACATGAAAACAAAGATTAAAAATCAGAGAATGATTTTTGAAGCACTGATATAATCATTTAAATTTTGTATAATTTAGCATTGTCCCATTTGTGCATGAAGAAACCTTAAGACTTGCGGACCCCTTCCACCACGGTGCAGTAGGAACCTGTGTTGAGCACCTGTAGCCCGATTGTATTTACAAAATAATGCTGGCATATATTTTCTGAACTTAAACTTAAACATAAACTGATTTTAATTTAAATATCTTAAAAATGTAAGCATTTTCCACTTTATCAACAGTGCATATGGAATCTACAGTATATATTTAGTACCGCTTTTAAATCACTGGGAAAGATGACAATAACTCATGGTGTACATGACTTTAGTGGGTATTTTTTTCTAAATGCTGACAATTTGTATGCAAAAGAATACATCGGTTGTCTGCCATTAAATATATTTAAGCTGGTATCTCACTCCTGGGGTTATAAATGTATAAGCTCAACTGACTTTTATTTCACGTCTGAGAGCAAACCATTCCAAATGTAAATCTAGAGGTTTAAACAACTTCACCTCTCTGTTGAATGTCTGAACATTAATATAATGTAATCTGAACTTAAGGTTACTAAAAGCAAAGTACAAGTTTCTGGAAAAATATAACAAAAGCACTATATAAACATAAAAATTTGCATAAAACATTGTTTAAATTGATATGCCTTTTTGCATACCTTTTGTTATAATATAATAATAATATAATAATAATAATAATATATTACCTGTTACCTGTTACATTATGATCAGTTGTGAAGGAAAATTAAACTGCTATGCTTGTGGCCCTAAATTGGTGATTTCTAACTCATAGTATAGAGGTCAAAAAAGCCCATGTTTTGCAGTTTAGTTAAATGTCATTAAGTTTTATATAAACCAACCATTTTAAATAATTAAAACAAGAATTCAGTGGGGATCCCATCACACTATATGGCCATATATTGCTTAGCCCGTCACTACTTCAAAGTACACTCAAGTGTGGCAAGTCCTATCTAATTTATCCATCTAAGGTCAATATTGCTTACCGAGGATCGGAATCAACGAGAATGCATTACGTTAAACCCAAATACAACTCTCGACCAATTAAAGGCCTTCTATGGACAAAATGAATGAGGCACCTGTGTGGCAGGAGATGCTGCTCAACCATTAGGGTGCAAATATGCATAGCCCAAAAAAATACAGAAATAGAGGAATTCTGGTTCTCGTGTTGCTGCTAGAATAATAATGACCGAAGTACAAAACTCAGAAATTTGTGCCGTTTATGCTTTTTAGGTTGTGCACGCGTTAATTTTTGAACATTTTTCAATAATGCCTACGTTCAGTAAAAAGAAAAATACATATGAAAAAATAATTAAATACATCAGATTACCAACTATAAGACCTGCACTTCATTGGTTGATAGGGAAAAGAAAAAATGTTGGTGCGCTGAGCTAGTCACAGGCTCAAATAATACAAATGTGTAATACGAGGCCTACCAAACAGGTGTAAGCATGCTGCAAAAACAGTGTATTGGCTGTACAGTGTATACAAAAAACAAAAACTGTCTGCGCTTCTTACCCTAATAAAGTTGGCAACAAATATATAAACATAATATAAATGAGAGGTTTTGGTTATGTGAATTGGCCAAAGCATAATTAAGCTCACCCACCACGTCAAGGCACACTCTCAATAGGGTGAGAACCTACTCTCACCTCCTACATAGTGGGCACACAAAGCAGTTTATACTGCTACCAAAACCTTATTAATGTGTTGGGGGAGGTGCAATTAAACCTCCTCCCTATTAACCCCTGGACAGCAAGCTGCAACCAGACTGATGAGGAGCCAACAACCAATGTATTTGTCTTCATTGGTTGATGGCAGAGGAGCTCCCTGCAGGTGACCAAGGTGAGTCACTCGTACAGACCTTTAACTCTTGGAGCGGCCAAGTTCCACATCAGGAGTTAAAGGGCCGTGCAAGCGACTCTATTGGTCCCTCATGGTTCCTCTAAAAATTTGTATCATGGCCATCTGGGATACCTGGCAAATGCCTGGTGGGCCACTGACCGTCAGTGCCCTATACAGCAGATTGGCTGCAGCAGTGTACTGCTGTCGGCTGGATATTCCCGGCTACACACTATGTGAACAGGGCTGCCTCGTCATCGGACCAGTCTGGGCCCTGTTATTATCATGTTTTTCTCAATTCAGGGCAGCAATTAAGTGGCAGCTGTCACATGTAGCATTAAACAAAAATAACAGGTTTTTTTTATGTTATTCTTGATAGTTTGTGGAATATTTTGAAAAAGATGACAGAACGTTTTAGGCAAACCTCTCCAGACAGACAAATGACAGAAAAATCAGAACAGCCAAATGTGGGCAAGGGTTTAAGGAAAATGTATCCGACAAAAGCCCGATTTGTTTTCTTCAATCTCTGTTTTAAATACCTTGCTGCAAGCTATTGTCCCACAGAAATAGCTAAGCTTCGTGCAGTGAGCATTGTGAATTTTAAACCTCTGACTCTAATGAGGTAAAAAGAGATGAATAGTTTGAGAAAGCATACTATCTCATTCATGTATTCAGAAATAGAGACATCGACTCTTATTTTATAGTCTATTTCTGGACAGTATTGTTTGACGGCAAAATGCTATTGGCAGTTATGAAGTTGAAGAAACAAGCTAGAAGCCAGGGAAATTGAGAGACGTTATTTTTATATTGTATTTCAATAAGTATTGTGTGTTCTGTCGGGTGTTTTGGTTTGACATGTTGCAGATCAGCTTAATAGATAGCGGGAGAGGAAGACCAACTGGTCTTTGTATACATTAGTACTGACAAGGACATTAACGGGTGATGGAATGTCCATTTACTTTATTGCAACAGCGTCAAACAAAACGATGCAGAAAGCAGAGATTTGGCTGTACGAACTGGGCTGAGTTACCTGTTGGCTTCAGACTCAAGAACCATGAATGGCGGCACCTCAATGATGACACAATGATGTTGGGGAACCCTATTTAATTATGGTTCTTTCACTTAATGAATTTTTAATATGAACCTCATGATGGTGCTTATTTTTTATAATTTCAGTGCCAAGCATCTGGGCGCATTTCACCCCCCCTCGGGGAAAACACATACTAACCAATTTTTTTTCTTCCATTATTGCTAAAAAAAAAAAGGAAATTTTTCGTTATTATAGCATTACTTAAACTCATGCATAACTTACTTTTATTTGCTTTTATTACTTTTTTCAGCATGCTTTTGTATTTCTCCTAACTAAAACCCCATATTGCAAACATTTGCAATTAAAATGCCTATAAAATAAATGTGTTTTCACAGGTTATTATTTTCAATACACATTTGTTTAACAACGGCTTGTGCGACTATGAAATTGTGATGTAGTTCCTACAAAAAATGGCTTTATGTTGCCATTATAACAATTTATGACACATCAGCAATATATGAACTAGATCTAAGAAATTCAATTTAGTAATTTAATGGTTTGTCTGATATATAACATGGGTGTAAAGAAGATTGAATCTTGCAGCTGCTCTGGAAGACAGTGGGGGTAACGGTAATCAAATTGCAAAGAGATCATAATTAAGAGAACAAAAGATACATACACACATAAATAATGAAATATAATTAAACCAAATAGTGTTAAATAATCATTCAAAAGGCATGTTCCTGTTGAATGCATGATGTGGCCTCACAAACCGGGACAATTCTTACAGGAGGAAGGAATGGCAGTACCAAAGTTGGAGATGGGGCAAGCCATGCACAGTTGTGGAGAACAAAAGCAGCCTGAAGACCCATGGATTAGCTGTCATTCATGGAGACTCTGGAAGTTTTCAGGCATGTTTTTCTTAAGTTTAATGGAACCCAACAGAAGCATTCTATATACTATAGATCCCAGGGCGACAAGTGGCCAAAGAGTGACATTTTTAGCAGTTAGAGGCATGTCTTTGGGTTGGAGCTCTACTGGGACTTTTTAGGTGAGCTTTTACATCCATTCATAGCTATTTATATAATAGATTAAGGAATTTGGGGAAAAAATGTTTAACCCTTTCCATACCAAGGTTTTTTAGTACGCCATTTTTACCATATATTGGTTTAATCAAAATTCCCCTTTTCCGTGTTTGATGTACCCACACAAATTATACACCTTTTTTCATGTTTTTGTTTGAAACCATAGAAACAGGCAAAAAAATGTGAGTGCTAGTATGGAACTATTTTTTTTTGCCATTTTGCTTGTAATTTGATGAACAACTGGAGCAGAAATCCGTAGGTTTGCCATCAGGAGTTAAGGGGCTGTGCGAGTGACTCTATTGGTCGCCTGCAGGGGCCTCCTCTTGGTCTGCACTTCATTAGTTGATGGCAGAGGAGGCCCCTGCTGGCGACCAATAGAGTTGCTTACACGGACCTTTAAAATCCTGGCTCCAAAGCTGCTGCGTAGTGCATACCGCATTAACCCCATATTAACCCCTTCTACAAAAAAACAAAGAAAAAAACGAACACGAAGAATGTACATGAATATTCGCCCAAACCGAACACAGGAACGGGTGAATAATTGTGGAATACGAAGATTTTTTTCCTCACGAAGGCGAACACGAAGAGTCACGAAGTCTAGTACTTACCCTCTTAGTCTTTTCAGGGGCTTATGGGACCCCAAAATACCTAGCCACTTGCTTGATCGAGGCCAACATCACTTGCATTGCATGGAGACCAACATACAGAAAGTCATCAAAAGGAGACCAACACACAGGAAGTCAACCAAATAATGGATCATTGGACTGAGGGCAACCCCACCACCTCCCTAATAACTCATTCCAGAACTGCCTCAGAAAAAGAGATTGAGTTGCCCATGGACAAGCAACTATCATCAGCCCCGCAAGGCAGAGAATGAAGAACTGGGCTGCAAGGATGGTAACTTATATAATTGCTTAGAGGAACGGAGCCCTGCCACACACCTGTGCCCCCCTCCCTGTGGAAAGACATAGAGTAGACTGGCAGCAACCATGGTGCCTGAAAACCAGCCATTAACAACAAAGCCAACTACGGGTCTGGATATTTATTTAACCACAGGAGCATCATTCCCAGTCACACTTGAGTCTCCCCTCTTTGAACCACCTGCACAATTAACCCCTTCTAACACTTGGGGCACTTGGACAGGGAGTAGGAGCTGAAAACATTGCCCCGTGTAACTAAGAACACTCCACTTGAAACATATATATATATATATATATATATATATATATAAAATTCTACCCGGTTCTTAGCCTAAAATAGGTTTCCTATAATTGTTAATGCTTGTGTTGGATAATATGACATATTTTTAAAAACCTCAATGGCAAATTCTATTTGCTCGTTTGCAAAGTTCTCTGAAATAAGTGATTGATCTTTCAAGGCTTCCTTCTAGGATTGGTATAAGCCTATCAAAAGAACATTGAAAGAGATTTTCTAGGAAGCCTTGCTGTGTGATATTATACTTTTCTTTAGAAAACGCAAGCTGCTCAGACTATCAGTGCAGCGGATTCCAAGAAATAGTAAGAAACTTTATAAAAGGTCACTTTGAATAACATACAAAACATGAAAAATAGTCTATTTCTATAAGAGTCTAAACGTATAAAACAGTATAGGATAAACTTGTATTTTAGCTTGAGCTTTCTTTTGTTTTCTGTCTGAATACATGATTTTCTAAATAAAAACACAATATGAAAAAACTGCAGTCGGCAGTACAATATTTACAATGTGTATTGTTCTTCTTTCTTATATTGTACATTAGGTGACTACTACTGCTCAGCATATGTTCTAGGTTTACACCATTGCATATATCAATGTCAAAAATAAATTGGTAGGGTGTAACCCAAAAGTATGTTGTAGAGGCATACAATTTTATTTAAATTGACAGGTGAAAACATGCCCATATTTTAGAAATGCATCGTATGTTTTGGTCGGCATTTCCATGGCTACTAACATGACATGCTTTACAGGCATTGACAGATTTACCTTTGGGGCTGACCTAGACTCGACCTAGGACAGTGTTCGCATCCAACCTCTCTGCGGTCAGCATCTTGGTCATATCCCAGCACGCTGTATCTTCAAGACTCACAGAACCATTTATTATAGTCTGTGGAGGTTGCGCCCTAGGCCTCGGCCAGGAAATGCCACTGATTACATGACAATGTTTACATCACAATGTGCTTGGTGTTTCAAGAAAAAAGAGTTGATACATAGGTCTTGACACCTGTGAGCAGATAATCGCCATAGGAGTTATACTGAAAATGGAGGAAAGCATGTAATACGCAAATTAAAACACAAACTCTTACTTTTCATCGCACTGTAATTGCCTATCCCTACCTCTGTAAGGGCAGTGCATGTGTATATGTGTGTAATCGCAGTGTTCGTGTTCGTGTATGTGTGTGTGTGTAAGGGCAGTGTACGTGTATATGTGTGTGTTTGTGTAAGGGCAGTGTACGTGTATATGTGTGTTTATGGGCAGGTGTGTGTAAAGGCAAGAGTTTAATGTATAATTATTATCCGAAAGTAAATAAACACCAAACAATCACTATTAGGAACAGATGAAAGCCACAATGACTTCAGCTCCTTACTTTAAATAATAAGGGTACAGATAATCTATCGGAAAACAACCTCAACCATTCCCAAGAGTCCTGGGAGAGAGGCTAACATTAGCCTTTTTTTATAAAAAAAAAAAAAAAAAAATCTGCTGCTGTTGACTACTCCTCCAATGATACTCAGCCAGCGTTATGGTGGACACCTGGCTGAGAATTATGGGAATTTACAGCTAGCATCTGCAGCTTTACTGTTGACTGCACTTCCCATGATGCTCAGCCAGCATCATGGAAGCAGTATGTCTGGCTGGGCTTCATGTGAACTGTAGTTAACAGCAGATGCTGTGGCAGGAGATAGTTGTGAATTACAACTCCCACGATGTCTAGTCATGGTGGACACCTGGCTAGCTGAGCATCATGGGAATTGTAGTTCACAGCTAACATCTGCAGCTTTATCTAATATTAACTGCACTTCCCATGATGCTCAGCCTGCATCATGGAAGTAGTATGTCTGGCTGAGCCTCATGGGAATTCAATTCAACGTGTCGGCTATTTTTAATATGCATTTCTTTGCTGACAAAAATGAAGCGTGTTTTAAGTGGCGATGCAAGCGCAACATTGTAAAGTATTGTACTGGTGAGTTCTGCGAGTGTGAGTGTCCCTCTTTCACATTTTGAATGTTGGGAGGTATGTAATTGTAATATCATGTTTTTAAAATAGATGTGATACTGCAGCACAGAAAGAATTATTGAGGTCATAATACATTTTTAAATACAGAACAAAGGTAGAAAATTCTTGCTGAACGCGCTTACAATGTAAAGGTGTCTGAATGGTACTCTCTTATCGAATTAGGTAAGATAAGAGATATATTTACATTATAAATTACAGGGAGGATGTTTTCAATAAGTGTTTACTTTGATACAAAAATGACTCATTAATCTGATTCATAGATTCAAATATATGATGGAGCTAATCTAACAATGATTAACTGTCCTGATTTACTTATCATCTCTTTTCCAAATTATTTTGGTCCAACTATGGACATTTTAGGACATAGACTACAAAGAGATTAACAAACTCATTATATTTTTTCTTTCAAAACAATGGGGTTTAATAAATGTACAAACATGAGTTGACAATTTGATTAAAGAGGACTACTCTTCAAGAGTTAAGTTTACTGATAAAAGTTGCTTTCCCCCATGTACTAATATTTGCAAGACAACTTGTATATCCACTAACATACCTGTTTGCAAGTACATATAATGCAACTTTAACTTTTGCAATTTACTAAAGAGGGCATTGTAGTTGAATGACAGCACACATTTCTTCATCTGCAAAATACATAATCCACATATAAATATATTTAAAATATATTTAAATTATAAATATAAAAAAAACATAACATGAAACAGGGGTCTTTCACTAGATTCCAATTAACAGTGAGGACCTCAATTGAACACACAATGCGTCTAGGTGGGATAATTAAGGGATAGTTAATAAACACAAAGGAAGGTATAGAGCCCAACTATACTCTCAACCTTTCTTAATTGTGGGTGACGAGAAAAAAATGAATAATAAAACTCTGGGAGGCACAGAGCCCATCAAGCATAGAAGAGCCAGCTCTACATCGGGTACGTATATTATCTGATGAATCCAGGCCAAAGCCTGCTCCTCTACTCCTACTGACCAGCAGGAAGAGTGGGAGAGCTTTAGGTCATAGTGTGCTCTGGGTGTTCAACCTCCTTCTTCTTTATCTTCTTCACCCATTCCTTCTTTGCCTTTCCTTTCCCTTCATGTTTTATGGTCTGCGCAGGATCGTATACCCTGGTTGTGAGAGGACTGTGGCTACCAGACAACAATAAGTATCTTGAAAAACAATGTTTTTTTTGTGGGCAGTATGGAATATGATTGCTGAAGTGTCCCTTTCATATGTGGGTGTGTTTTTATTGTGCATTATCTTTTATTTATGTCAACATGGAAAAATACTTGGGTGCAAGAAAATAGGGGTTGTTTGAGTATAAGTACTCCTGGGGCATTCTTTAGTTTCTAAATGTCTCATATCCCTCTTCAACACAAGAGGCCTGGGCTCGATGCCTCTCAAAATGTCTAAGGATAGTTTACCCTGCCTTCTGGACAAGGGTGGACTCCCTGCCTCCTATAGGTTTATTTTATTATATTGTAATCCCTATTTATTACCAACCAAAGAATGTGAGTATAATTGAGCTATGTAGTTGATTAATTATTTCCACCACATACATTATAGGTAAAGAGGGGGATATATATATATATATATATATATATATATTCCAAAATTAGTTACCAGCACTCCTGGGACTTGGTTTCAATAAATCTCTCAAAACTCTGTGTTACAAGTCAACGTTTCAGTCTTTTATTTTCAGACTTTCATCAGGACATAACAGAGACATAGCGTGTCTAACATTTATAATATGTGTAATTACAATCATTAGGAACAGAACTTACTGCACCTGAAGTGTTCACAATCACCAAGCTCGGCGTGTATCTCAACAATGTGCACATGCACGTGACGTCATGGCAACGTTTACTAGAATTAACCAAATAATTGGTCTAATATAAATCTGTGCCGATGAGGGTACCAGATAAGACTACTGTCCCTTTAAAGGGGTGAGTGATTTATGGTTTATATCCATTTTTGATCCACAAAGAGTATATGCTTGGTGGATACAATCACTGCAACTATACACTATGTCAGTGAGTAAATAATTTTAATTGGGGATGGTTATTGGGTATATTATAATTAAAACGTGAATGTCTATAGACATAAGCTAGTAGACTTCATCAGGTATAAATGTATGTTTGCTCAGGTTTGCACATTTTTTTTCACAGTATTATAAATGATAGATTTACAATTTATAGAGTCACTTTTTATGTTATTATTATTTGTTCTTACACTATTTATACCTACCTGTTACTACCATGATTTGATATTATACAGGTTATTTCTACCCCTATGTGGAGTAGCTACGTACTTTGTTATATTCAATATTGCCAATTAATTTTATGTTTTGTCCGGAGGTTAAAACTTCACAGTACCTATATATATATATATATGAGCCTAGTTTTCTAATAAGGCATCATATCACTAGACACGAATAATACACGGGCATTTCACTTAGATCTCATGACTGCTCCAGTTACCAGGCACCGGGCAGAGAAATTAAGGTTGGTGTGCAATTGTACACTTTGGACTTTATATATATGTATATATATATATATATATATATATATATATATATATATAGACGTATATGTTTTACCAAGTCACGTGGATTTGCTGTTTAGTAAATAGACTTGATTCAATCAACTCTACTTAACTTACTCAAAGCTTAGATTAACTCTCACCAATGTTTGGCAATTTACTACTCTGCAGAGTTAGGCATTTATAAAACGTGATTATTTTTTTGACACAAAACATTTAATCTCACTTACACATCAGAGTAGAATGAATATACACCAAACTGCATTGGGTTCCCAAGGTGATCTGTCTTATGTGTTATCCTATTTTTTTCCAAAGACATTTTGTTACTTACAAAGCTATGACTTTTGCCTAATACATTCTCATCATGGTTGAAAAAAACGCATCATATTTATTACAAGATTAAAACGAAAGCATACACTAATGCTCAGGAACCAGTACAATACAAAGAGCTAAGTTCCTGCTGCTTGATCAGTTTTTAAGTTTTTACAGACCATTACCGACAAATAAAGTAATGGTTTGTGACAATAAGTGAATCAGAATGGAAATTCTTAGTATTCAGATTAATTCAAATACTGCTCACACATACTTATGTTAAAGCATCTCGGAACATGACTCCCAATGTGAATCATTGGTCACATTTGCTATTACACTCATAATACCCTTTCGGGTGGAAATATACAGTGGTGTAGTTAAGGGACATTTAAATGAGATGAAGATTAGTGAACATATTTTTTTTTATTGACGCCAAGAAATTAACATGCCACGGCATGACAAACACATGCAGGAATATATGCCCTTAAACTGAGCTTTATTTTTATATTTGATAGACATTTAAAACTAAATGACAGTTTAACTATTCCCCATCAGCACTTAGTAGGGTACCATAAAGAGAGGGCATGTCACGTGTTTATTTTTCATCTATGTAATGTGGCATTGTTTCACTTTAAGAAACATTCTTGAATTAGTTGTTCCAGTCTGTATAGTTGGTTAGGGATATTTATGAGCTAAAATACACAAAACCAATATTTCATCAAATATACAACGTTCTGGCGCTATTAATTATCATAGGATGATAATTAGCAATATTGATCAATGTTGATCTATAGAGATACCCTATATATTATCTCTGATCCTAAACCTACGCGATGGACGCAGACAACCCCTGATGCTAACCGCATCTCCTTTCGGCTGCAGGGGAAGTTGCCTACGCGAATCACGTAGACGTCTACCCGCTGCCCCGACTACACACCAGGGAGTCAGAGGCACCGGTAGCGGTGGTTACCAGACAGGAGGATCCAGGTCTCCTGCAGCGCTGCGGGGGATCTGGATCTTACTCTCATAGTCAGACCTTTATTTGAGGTCTGATTATAAGACGACCCCGCTTATAAGACGAGGGGTATTTTTCAGAGCAAATGCTCTTGTCTTACAATCGAGCAAATACGGTACAATTTCCCCAAAGGAGGCATACGATTCTTCTATGTTAAGGAAGACAATATTCACCTCTATTCAGAATAATAAAATACCATTACAAATAACCCCCTTTGTCTAAACATAAACTTTTAAAGACAATGCTTATTAACATATTCTCCGCCTATTGTTTGAAATCCTCCATTCAAAGTTATGTATTTTACTTATATAATTTTCACAGCATATCTCCACAAATGTATTTCCATTATTTGCCGCCAAGAGACACTCTGGTTTAAGTAATAATTTTAATAAAATGAATATAAAACATCTGGTTTTTATCCTTGACCCCATAGTGTATTTCTTAAAAACAATACCTTCTTAGTTATTAATCAGTTTCAGTGGTCTAGCAATGTAACAATCTGTGGAATTCACATTCATTGAGATAAGTAGTTTCTACTACTTAAAATTTCTCATTACTATTGAAAAACAAACCATTTATTCAATCAAGAAATACTTGCTGAAACATCTGTTTTCATTAAAGCTTCTTTGTTCTCAATATAGAGAGAGAAAGAGGGAAAATAACATCCTTTTATGATTTAAAGAAAACAAGATGGCTCTGACTCTGTGTTCACGTGAATGTAATATGCTAAAATATAATATACATGCTTTCCAGTCTAAAAGATCTAACAGGTTGGCAGCCATTTTGTTTTGTGTGGCTGCATCTCAGTGCCTGCTGTGGTTTTGTAATGTACACTATCCATTAATCAATTCCCTTTATTGCAAAAATTAAGGTTGTCTGATCGCCTACCAAAGGCACAGTTACAGAACGCAACACTGTGCCAGTAGTACTGAAAATTGACTGAGGTAAGAAAATGAACTAGCACTAATAACTTTACTAAGTGTGCCGAGTTGAGCAACATACAAAATGGAGATGTTCAAGCCACCAGAGCCCCACAAACACACACACATACTCAGACACTCGCACTAAAACACACACCCATACACTCACACGTACACATACACTCACTAACACTCAGCTTATCTTCTTTGCAGCTTGCAGTGCGAGCTGCTGTGCCGTTACCGCCAAACCCTACCTTTACCTCTCTTTGGAAACTACCTCCAGCTCGGCAGTTTCTAAGACATAAAGAGCTTATGTCTGGAACCCAGAACTTACCTCTTTATTTTGGAATTGTCCTGGTCAAACTAGGACAGGTGGCAAACGAAAACATTAACCCCAGTTGTAGATAAAAGTTGGAACTGTTGATTCAGCTCTCACATTTCACTTCTTTAGGTTTATGGAATCATGGGGAGAAGTAGTTAGGCCCACACCTCTCCAGGGCAAATTATGACTCCCCATGCACATGAGGCGGAGAAAAAAGGTCATTTGCTAGCTCCTCTGATTTAGTAGGTGGTTTAGTTTTTTTTCATGTTTTATTAATTTTATTATTATTTTAAGAGTTTTTTTTTTCATTTGGTGGTTTGTAACTTACTCTAAGGGGCATATAAATTGCAAAATGTATTCACAGATCCTTGCACTAACACACAAGGAAATCAAATGTTAATGCGTATAAAAGTTGCTTTGTGAGTCGTGGCATTCCAGGTCATGAGACTTAAGTGAAGTCACATTAGTCAAATTAACCCTCAACTTAATTACTTGATATTTTGCTTAATAGATTGTTCTTGCATGCATCCTATTTTAACCTAGATTTCTCTGTGCAAAATCAAAAAGGGTTGGGGGGCCCTAATACATAGACACCCCTCAACATCACAGGGGCCTTCTTCCACCAACGCAAGTGGCTTCATGCGATATACAACCAGTCAACAAGATCACAAGGAAGAAGAAAAAACTGGTGAAAAGTTCTAGATGTTTAGCGAGCTCAGTTAGAGATGCACTTTTATCAACCAACTGTTATGACTATATAAGTGTCTTGCTTGGCATATAATTACATATAGAAAATCATGAATCTATTAACAAATTACTCAGCACATGTCAGCATTTCCTAAATAGTGTTTTTGTAGTAAAAAAAACCAAAACCTGCCATATATATATATATATATATATATATATATATATATATATATATATATACATATATACAGTATATTAAATATATTAAATAAATTATTCCAATTTTAGGAAACAAAATAAAATGCAAGCTGGAAGTTAGAAAAAATATTACCTCATTATCAGCGCCCTGAATTTATACACAAAGGTGACAAATTACCAAAAGAACCAAACATTATATAGGTATGTGGCTAGAATAAGTAAAACTGAAATACCTAGATTTAAGTAAAAGATGTATAAGAATAGTATTGAACATATTCCATTCCCAAATACAATACAAAAACGTATTGTTTTAAGAACAATATAGGCAAATTATTTATTGTAGAAAAAATAACAAATGCCCTGGTTATTTATTTTTTTCAGATTAAACCACTCTTTCAAAGATTTTGGGTCGTGAGATTAACAGGACTACTATTCATTTTTCATTTCATTGCATATCAGAATATGATGGCCTTTCCTGAATACATAGCTTTACACTTTTCACTGAAATATAACTCCCTACATTAATAAGTAAATATAACCTATAAAATATGATTTATTCAGCAGAATTTGCTCAAGCCCTTCTGAATTTAAACTTGTATCCATACCAAACATATTTTTCAATTTTTCTAAGACAGGATTGCTCAGATCTGTTATAAACCCAGACATTACACAGACTTTTCAGATTTAAATATATCTTTTTTTATTATTATTATCCATAAAAGTTTCAATTATTTTTATTGGACCTTCATCACTACATCTCAAAATAGCTTCGGCTAGCATAAAATGCTAAATTATATGATAGAAATTTAAGATTACCAAAATCATGAATTGACGGAATAGAGGTTCTACAACAAACAAACGCCATATGATTGATATAAATTCAGGATAAAATAGTCTGCATAAAAATGAAAGGGAATAAATATCCACTGTATACAAACTGGAGAGAATGAACTCACTGTAATCCTCATTAATTTATGGATATGCTGTAGCATATATTTAATGCCTTAACTTCTCAGGAGATAATATTACATCCCTTCAAAGCCAGCATGCATGACATACAAGACATACTTAACTTGTTCCGCACTAACAAATACAGTGTAAAGGCACTCTCACTGCAAGCTGTCACATTAAAAGATTTATATTCTCTTTAGGGTATTCCCTTTCGGACACCACATGAGGGATCTCTCAGTGAACATGACAGATACATTGCAAAATAAAACAGAAAAATAATACTTATACACACTAATGCACATGCAAAGATACACACACTGTAACATACTAACACACACACACAACCAAACTTACAGATATAGTAACACAAACATCTACCTTTGTTGGCTGAGGAGGAGTCTTGTAGCATATTTAGAAACACATTAACATATCTACACACATATACATAATCACACGATGTAACGTACTTACAGACACACATACTCACACACACAGTTACACACACATACAGTAACACACACATCCTCATATATACAGTAACACATCTGCACATACTTTCACATATACACGCAGTAGCATACTTACACACACACACAATAACATACTTATACACACACACACACTTCCTGCGTCTGAGCGCCGAGAAATGACATCATATGCTGATGCTCAGTCTCAGTTTCATATTAGGTATTGGCAGATCACACTTAAATCTAGAAGATAGACAATGCGTCAAAACAACAATGTAACATATTGGTAATTAATACCATAGTCTATGAATATGTTTTCTCAAGCTTTCTCATATCTATGACCTCATATTACATCACCACAGTATATTAAAATCAGGGGTAAGCAGCAACATTATTTGTGAAGGATGTTTGACAAATGCCCTTTAAGCAACAATGTCTACTACAAGCCTTGGTGTCCAGGTACAGACGTTTTGCCTACGCCTGATTAAAATGCAATGATCACTCCAATATTTAATATTAAGTAATACATCCGTTTGCTTCAGGGTAAAAGGAATGCCTATGATGATGTAATCTAACATTTTTTTATTATTTTCATAAGCTTTTCGTTCTAAATTTATGCTGATTATTATTCAAGTTAACCAAGAAGGTTTGTCATAAAATGTTTAATTATAAGAGGCCAATATCATCGCAAAAAAGTGCTCCTATAAATATTTGAAAATGCCAGTTTTTCTTCCAAATTGTAAATGTAATTTTATCAAAAGTTCGCCACATTTTTAAATCAAGCTGATATTTATGCACCTTGGTTTAATAGTGAACATTAATGAACTGTGGAATAGAAACAAGATGGAAAAAATCTCTACAGTTGAATCCCTGTCTACTCTGCAATCAATTTAGGGAAATGTTATTACTTAGTGACTAATCACCAGCTGTCTTCTTTCACTGGCAGCAGAATGCTGTGAAATCGAATACTGTGTAGAATTAATTAATAGAATTAGGAGTCTACAGTCTTCAAATGGATCCATGGTGTAAACATCTAAAAAAAAAAAGTGGAAGACTATTCAGTAATACAATCAAAGTTGTCTTGTCTACAAAGCACCTGATATGTCGCCCATGTCACTAGGGTTTTTAGAACTACTTAGTATTAGCATATAAATTAAAACAGAGGGTTACAGTCGCCAAAACCATAAAGAAAATTGAAAACCACATAATGTTAACCAAAAACAACAAGTTGTTTAATGTAATGTGACAAATCTTTTTCGCCAACATATTGAGATTTTAACAGGGACATCGGAGACTTCATGAGTGTTGGGAAAAAAATTAGAAATAAGTACTGTTTTTAAAATACAACCTAAGCTACTAAAATAATTTAGCAACGTATGAATATGGTTTTTGAAAAGTCTCAGTAAAAAAATACCAAAAACATGCATGGCATGGAGCAGGACTAGATATAATGACACAAAAAACAAAAGGGTGATGTTGGTTGATGTGTCAATACCATATTACGACCTCGTCTAATCGCTCCTAACTCCATTTTCGGGGGAAGTCTCTTTATGACTGAAGATTCATATGCAGATCCTATTTGGCTCATGGATTTATACGTTTGCGTGGTCTGTTGTATAGCAAGCAAGTAGCGCCTAAAATAAACGGTGTGTTAATTTAGCTTGTCAAACTTCATGGGCATTTAGTTCCATAAAAACATTCCAACTTTTGTGTTGGCTACCTCTCCGGAAGTGTAGTTTTAGAGTCCCCAAGCATTTTATGTGATCTAATATTACTAAAAGTATATACATACATATATATATATATATATATATATATATATATTTATATATATATATATATATATTTTTTTTCAATTAAATGGATAAAAATAGCAATCCTTCCTTGGGCTGCCATAGGAAAAAAAAAGATAAAAACAGTAATACAGTTTCTCAAGTTTATACATCCCTTGTAATATATATATATATATATATATATATATATATATATATATATATATATATATATATATATGTATACACACATATACACACACATATATGTGTGTGTATATATGTATATGTTCATACCATTTTCCCATATATTCATACCATTTTCCCATATTCAATTTCTTGGGGTAAACCAGTCCCCTTTCTGTAATACAGTTCTTAAATAATAATACAATCACTTACCTACTTTAAATCAATGTTCATATTAGTGGGGGTATTTAAAGAAGAAACATGCCCATCCCCAAAATAAAGATTCCTAATGAACCTTTTTTTTAATTATTAGGATAGAGGATAAAAGTTAGGATTCACTAATCTTCAGCATTCGCATTGGAGTTTTAGCATCTTTTCAGCTTCCACTAATTCGGTCTCAAAAAGTGTTAAGTTAATAAAAGTGCTTTTTGAATCTGCCATTCAATAAACATTTCTTTTCCTTTGCAACTTATTTCAAGTTTTGTCTGCTTAAATTCAAAATTATATTGAATACCAAAAAGCAAGATACTCACAATGTCCCAGTTGCCACGGTGAGCAACTCATGAAAAAGCATAATGTGAAATTCCAGATGATCATTTTGGCCCCATTTTCATTCCAACTCAATATTAAGTAGTGAAAACTTATATACGCCTCAAGTTGGGATTGGTACACAAGTTGATCTCTTCTTTAATGATCAATATAACATAATTTTTTAGTAATCGTAAAGTTATACATTTTCTCTCTATATTTGGAATTTAATTGTACATGTTTTATCAGATGAAAACAGAACATAAAAATGGTCATTAATATAAAGTTGTATTTGAGATTTAAAATAAAAAATATGTGAATCCCCCCATATTTTTAATTTTAGCAACCAATTCCATATAGACTAATTTACAGTTATTAACATCATACTGGAGGAACCACTTGTACTAATTCTGAATTAATTTACCATACAAAAGTGGCATGAAGAAACAAATTGCTAATTAATTTTTGTAAGACAGCAAGAGAGGGTGCCATAGGCCTCAGCCAGAAGGAGGAATATATTAAAAGACGAGTTACACAGTAATAAGAATAACACATAAGAGACGCGGAATATGCAGGTTTATGATTTGAGTGGATATGTTCAATTTTCCTTTGCCTTTTCCACAAATGGTGGATATGTCACACACTCTGCCAAGCTGAATATGGTTGGTTATTACTACGACGATAGAAGGGCATTTTTATATCACTATTAGGTTTTGCAAAACTCAACTCATTTGTGGAACAGTTTGAGTTGAGTTAGGCAAGTTGCATTGAGTTTGAGTTCAGAGAAAGAAAATCTCTAAGATAAGGACCTCAGGTCTGGACTCGCCATCTGGCACACTGGACAAATGTCCAAGGTCCATATTGGATGCTGCATTTGGTGCCCACCGGGTAGATACCCCAGGCTACATGCTGTGTGAGTATAACAACGTAGCGTTCATTGGGTATGAAAAAGTACAGGAAAAATTTGTTTATTTTGTCTCTAACAATATATTTTATATTTAATCACAAATTGGTCCACCAATGCACATTGTATGTACTATTTTATTTTTTTCATTGAAATTCCATATAGTATAAGCACATTTGAGTAGTACATGTTTTCATATACAGTGCTGTAAAAAGGTATTTGCCCCTTCCTAATTTCATCTATTTTTGCATAATTGTCACACGGTTTTGGAGTGGCCTAGTGAAAGTCCTGACTTTGGCAGTTCATGCTCAAAAACCCTCCAATGTGGCTGAATTAAAACAATTCTACCAAGAAGCACAGGCCCTAACTCCTCCACAGCGATGTAAAAGACACATTGTCAGTTATCGCAAATGTTGCAATTATTTTTTTTCCCACATGAGTGATACAGGTTTTGTTGAACTGAATAAATATAAATTATCACTTAAGGGTGACATTTTGTGCTTACTCACTTTAAATAAAAAAAAAAAACTTTTTTCAACGCAGTGAATATGGCTAGACTACAGCAAATTTAAATAATGTTCATCAATATCTGCTAAAAATATATATTTTTACTTTTTCTAGTATTGAAATATATACAAATACACCAATATGTCTTCAAATGCAGTATATTCCCATTACCTTTCTGCTATTTCCGCTCTCCTTTTTTCTATATATTTCCCACCCATTTATCTGAACTTTTTTTCTGTTTTCTGCAGCTGTATAGCCTTATCTTTTGCAAATTGGTTCTCCTTGGCTTTTTCCTCTTTCATTTCAACCCTTGCTTTGATATTGTGCACTATATGTGTGTCATTGACAAAAAAAAAGAAAAAACTTCGTCCAGTACTAATAGAAAAGTTTATAAAAGCTATGTTTAGAAAACATGACTATGAGCTAAAACTATACTTTCATAACTTTCACAGCCTATTTCATAGTCGTGTCCATAAAAAGGACTTAGCTTCTAGGTTACCTGGTAAAAAAAATCCTACTAAATAATAGTAATCTCACATATTATTATTTGTCATTTTTGGTAGTGTTAGAGAAGGTGCTAGAAATATCAGGCTGTATTTGATAATGAAGAGAACTCTATCAAGTAAAATTATTACAATACTCAAAACTTTTCCAATGGAGAATCTTTTTCTAAGGACAAGGCAGTCAACAGTTCCTGAACTGAATGGGACCTTCTGAATGAAATTCAGATTGGCTATCTTAGTTTTTCTGTTGCAGTCTATGTAATGATTGCTATTCAATTAACCCATTAATGACAAAGCCCGTACATGTACGGGCTCAAAATGCATTGTTTTCAATGGGTTTAGGGACCGCCCATTGTCCTTAAGGGGTTAATTGTGATGTACAGATCGCAATCTCAGTCATTCGATCTGACCCATTATGACATGATTGGGTAATGATAGAAAAATGGTCGTATTATCACATAAACAGACAAAATGTTACCAACTGGACCATTCCACTACTTGCTAGTGTGGTAACAATAACTGTAAGAATTTGCACCATAATCATCTTTTACAAACCCCCAGGGTAAGCACCCTTGACCCTTGCTTAACAATCACTGATTATGCTAACAAGGCTGGAAATATTTAGAACAGCATATCTCAAAATGTTTAATGATCAACAAGGCATAGTCTATTGCATGTAATTTATTGCTCGGGGCTAATTCATTGTATGTTTGTATGATAGGGTACAGTTTTAGACCATTGTCAAATTATGGGTACAATATATGAATTAAACAATATTTTGTTTTCTTAATTCATCCGCTTCCCATTTCACTTGTAAAAGTCCAAATTCCTACTGCTGACGAGAAACACTGTAAGGGAGGGCCTCGATATATCAAAACCTAGTGGAAGTCAACAAGCACATAAGGCAATAGTTCAGAAGAAAAAGTTCTGATTATAAAAAATAAAAATATTTGGTTGGAAAAGGTTTCTCCCAAAGAGCAGCTACGGTAGCATTTTAGCCCTTTCTTGACCTTTGTCAAGTAAAGGACATTTATTATGTTGCCTCTGGCTAGACTAATGCATTCTATTGACCTGTACAATGGTTGAAGGTATGCATGTAACCAAGAGAAAGAACTCATTTGTGTGACCACCTCCTCGGCATTTTTAATATCCCCAATAATAAGACAAGCACTCCTGCAATATTTTATGTTTCAATGTATTTTTTATAAAATTAATCATTATATATTTATAACGCTTTTAGCATGCCCTGCTTTACTCTTTCGGTGTATTTGGTATGCGTTTATTTGTGCTTTACTGTGTGGGATTTTTTTTTACTGAGATAAAAAAAACTATATACATTTTGAAAACATGTTTTCTATACATATACTGTAAACAGTACGCTTCCACTTTGAGGAAGCCGCGAGTATTGGGCAAAACACACGAGTGGAAGCATGAATTGGTGACTTTTTTCATTTAAACGGACACTACCCAAATTAGCAAGTTTAAATTCTCACAATAACTCTTTATAGATTCTATATATGTTATAGTTTAAATAAAACTTACTATAATAGGTCATTTCAGATTTACAATGTATAATGGAAGCACACGAAAGCTTTCAATAAAGAAGACACGTTTTTTTATATTATTAATAATGATGGGTGGATCTTTGTTTCAAAACAGCTTTTCCCAATGCTCCACAATACATAGAAGTTTTTTTGTGTGTGTGTGTGTTTTCTAGCCATTAAAGGGTTGTGAAGATTAGTGGCAAAACATGGAAATTAATTATATTCAAAACTTTTAGGCGAGTAACCTTAGTAAAGAGGGATAGAGATGAGGATGGAGGTACAGCTTTTTAACTATAGTGGTTGACATACAACCAATAAAATGTCCTTTGTATGTTTTCAGGCTCGGACCGGCACGCCGGGGAAATGCTTGGTGGGCCGCTGGCTGCCATATCTGCTGCTCCAGGGGCTGGATACGCTTAGCCCTGTGCTACTTGATCGCTAAAACATAGAGTGCAGCCGCACATATCCAGCCATTGGCCAAACTAGCATCATCGGGAGGCTGGTGGTCTTCAAGTGCCAGGGTCGCCTCGTCATTGCCAGTCCGGCCTTTATGTTACGGCGATTCCAATTACTGTAAGATAGCCTACATGCACTGCCCATTATGTCCATCTGTGATTTCTTATGATCTTACGAATGCTTGTGTTTTATATTCTAGGGTGAGGTTATTCACCATTAAAATAATCCAACAATAGTGAATTTCCACTGGAGTGACTAATTGTCCCACAGTAGTCATAGTAGTAGCCCTGCAGCGAAAACATATCGAGGATAAAAACACAAGTTGTATTTTATGCATCTTACGCATGCATCTTCTAAACATTTTTATTAAATTGATTTTCACGGAATCCTCTCCGATCCGATGTGTTTTTATTTATTTTTTTTCTGTGTGATTTTCCATGAACCTGTCTTTTAAATCTGCGCTCCTGCCATGGTGAGCATTGCAAGCTAATGGAAAATATTTACGCTGCTAATAGATTCTACTCTTGCGGGTCAGAACCTTTTGTTGATACATCAGTGACATTATATTTTTTTTTACATATAAAATGAGCTAGAAAGTGTTTGTGGATATTTCCAAAACTGTTATTTTATTTTGCATTGATGTTTTATGAATGTTTTCATGTTGCACAATATTTAGCCTGATTCAGTGAAATTGCATATATTTAATTGCCCATTGGAATATATTTAGACTTACGATGTGCTTGAATACATTTTATGCAGCATATAATTTCATGCAAAATGAAAGCGCCAGTAAAATTATTGAACATCTGTTTCTTTAGTCGCGTATCAAGTGTTAGACCGCCACTCCTTTTTCTGTTCCATTTTAGATAAATAAAGACAACTAATGGAATATTTTGTATATAAGAAGGGAGTAATTGTGTTAATCTTCCCAAAATAGCCCTGTCGTTTTGGCTTTCAATAGATAACTCTAAGAAATCTGCTTTGTTGCTTTGCTTTATACGATTATGTAAAGTTGGAAAAAAAAGTTAGAAAAAAAAAAGTCTTGATTTAAAGAGGCATTGAAGATTGCGCTATTATAATACGGAACAATGAATCGTTTATGAATTCTACTAGCAGCTTTCTATTGAATGCTGATTAAAAGCCGTATAAATGATTGTTTTGAATTTGGATTATTTGTATGTTATTTGTGCATGTTGGTTTAGCTCCAACTACATATACCGTATTATAACATGTTTTTAAAGGGATAAACATAAAAAAGGAAGCAGTTAGCACAATTTGTTATAAGATAAAAATAAAATTATAGTGGCAAACACAAAAAAATGTGGTTACATATAAACAGTCAAGGTTATCTTTAAAGCAGATCTGTCTTTATTCCCAAATCCATTTTATGGCTCAGTACAACAAATCAACCTTTGTTATAGTCTTTGCAGATTTAAGTAAGCAACATATACTCAGTAGAATCCGGCATTTAATGCGTGTCATGGGAGCAGCTTATATTCATGTTCTTAGTATCTCCCTGATTTTTATTTCCATTTCCGTCTCGACCCTGTTCTTCAATTGCTTCTTGTTGATGGTCGGTTCAGTAGCTTTTGTAATGTGTAAAATAAGGGAGTAGGGATAATGCTAGATATGCCAAGGTGAACTTTTAAACAATCTACAAAATAATTACACTTTTACTTCTATCGGTAAGTAATCGGCTACATGTTTTTGTCTATGGAAAAGTAAGAGTAGCCCAATTGTAGCCCACCCCTCCATGCTCTTTCTAGACACTTGACATTTTGACAAAGCTCCACCAAATATCTACTCATTTCCACATGTGTCCTACTCATTGTATGTCTACAATGCACTAGTACACATTGTATACATGTCTAAACCTTTGTTTAGACATGTAGTCTTTGTGTCCAGTAATATAAATTTGACCGTGAAACTTGCTATGAAATGCATCACTGCCTGGAGGGCTAGTC
Organism: Spea bombifrons; assembly: GCF_027358695.1. Classification (NCBI taxonomy): domain Eukaryota; kingdom Metazoa; phylum Chordata; class Amphibia; order Anura; family Pelobatidae; genus Spea; species Spea bombifrons. Next base: position 11,978,500 of record NC_071088.1, read on the forward strand.
ACCTGCCCACTGTCGCCCTCCCCAGGCTGAAACAGGATAATCTATATCTATCTGATGTCAAACTACTTCTTTGTATAGGAATGGTGACAGTCTCTATTTCTTCTCTTCTGCTTGCTCTTACAGATACCAGAACAACCAGTCTCTGCAAAACATCTTTTTCTAAGGACAGGGAATTCGACAGTACCGGTTTTTATCAATGAGAACTGAATGGGACCTTCTTCATTCACTCACACTCTCCAACTCTCTTCTCCATTCTGCTCTTCTACTCTTATTCCCTGAACTTTAACAGTCAATGTCAGCTAATCCCTAAACATGCATGATGTGGTAGTGTCTGGGGATTACAGCAATTACAACACAGTTTGGGAGGTGGATTTAGGTAGCTACTCACATGGTGGTGGGTATAGATCCAATATGTGGTAATCGAGACAGCAGCAGTAGCCAGAGACATATGCCACTATCCCAAATGCAGAGATCAAAGACTGTCCCAGAGGCCTCATAATCAGCTCTGCCACTTGGTACAGAATCAGCATTCCAAATTATTGTTATAGATAAAAATAAAAACTACGAGAAAAAATGAAAACATATTTTTATTTCCATATAGACATTCTTGGGATTTATTTTTAATGATTTTGGTTGTAATGTTTTATGCACAAAAGCATCATCTATACCTTTTTGACATGAAAGAGACTGATTTTATTTTTGCTGGATATGTGCCATATATTGTGACAAAGAAGCTTATTAATGGATCAAGCTATCCGTTCAGTTTAATCCAGTCTCTGCTGTTCCAGGACCCAGTATAATCTTTTAAATTACTAATGTGTCTAACTGCTCAGCGTGTCACCTTAAAAATGTGACACTCTGTAATAAATGCATTGTCTTCACCTAGACTCAACAATCATAAGGAATACAGCAAGCCACTGTACAAAATATATAACTACATCCAAAACAGATAATGAAATATACAGGATATTTCAATACTTTTAGACATTTAAGACATAGCACACACCTTAGTTGAGTGACAAAAATCAAGCCACAAAGATATTGACCCAACTGCCATTCTCAATAGGAGGTCAGGTTGAGTAAATGTGAGTATGATGCCATTCTGCACATATAAATATATATTATCTATAAAAAAATATCCCACTAAGATATGTATTAACTTTTTTAAAGTTTTGTCCTGCTTCTATAAAAAGATGGCTACAAGTAGCGGAACCCTGGCATAAATTAGGATTATGAGTGTATCACATAGTTCCACAGCTCCAAAATAATGTGTATAGAAGCAACAGAGAATGAGTTTTTACATTAATCTGTATGACTATAATACATTATTCTGTCTCTAAATGCTGCATAAATTAGACAAATAGCTGGTTTTAAGGTGTGTGTGTAAATAAGTATGCATGTTTGTGTAAGTGTGTGGTGTTAGGGGTAAGCTTAGTGTTAGTAGCGGGAGGAGAAGAGAAGGCGATTGTGTGTGTATGGTGTTTGAGAGAGTTTGTGTGTTAGTATGTTTTTGTTACAGGAGGGGGACTAAAGACCCACATAACCAACATGTTTAGTCTGAATGCACCAAAGTACATTTTCATTGTTAGATCTCACTTTTGGCGTCACTCTTGCACTCTGTATAACTTTGGTGCAATAAAAATTGGTGTGGTCACATTTTTTTGCACACTTTTCTTCCTGTTTTCCCAATACCATTATAAATCACTTAGGATTTAGAAGCCAGCTTGCTAATTGATGGTTATGTTTTGCTATCATTCAACCTTTACATAACATGTCAAGGACAAATGGGAAAAGACTGTGATTCTGACTTCTGACATTGGGCAGTGTAACCGACACAGACAGACTTAGAAGAGGGAGCACATTTCCCCTTTCATCCATCATGCTTACGCCTGACAAAGATAAATTATCAGTGAAATCTCTTTGGAATATTTTTATTCTCCTAAGTAGTAAAAGTCTGCAGTGTTTTCATTTTAATAGAAGTGTCCTTTTGATTCAGAGGGCATGTGTCAAATTTCAAATAGTATATCAACGGTCATCTTTAGTTTCGAACTACGTTTCTCATTTTGTGTTAAACAAGATGTAAGTTCACTTCATTCATACAAAATTTAAGAGAGAATCTAGTCCTTATTTTTACTTTTATTTTCTATGCACGTACATTTTTATGTTTTTTGTCTAATTTTTCATCTCCTCTCCTGGAAGCAGGAAGCTGCTATGTTTCCTGTACATGGGTTGTAACGTTCTCATTTGTATTATTGAGAGCTGAGCTCAATTGCAAATAATGGAAGTAATGGCATTCCGTTGAGAAAAAACGAAATTCTCATTTTACAATAGAGCACAACAAAATGCATTGTTCATAAAAAAGCACTCCAGCCCTATTTTCACTAAATTGGTGTCCATTTTTCTTGGAATGGAGCACATTATAATTTATGCAAAAAATGCAGGCATTCTTTTCTTATTGGAATTCCTCTGTCTCAGTTAACTTCCCCTCCTGTCTCTACTAAAAGCAGGGAACATACCACAACATGCTACTCACACATGTTCCATAGAACCCCTATGCCAGTGAATGGGAAGTAAGCTTCTATTGAATTAAATGAGAGTAGCAGTGATCTAATGCTAGCATTCATGCAATTGCTGCTTCAGTGATTTCAATGGGAGTGCTACCAAATATGTGTAATATGTTTACGTACCAATGCTAGAGGCTACAAGAGGAAAAGTAAAATCAGACAAATATCATTTTCTAACTTCAATAACAGTTTGGAAGTAGTAACACTCACAGAAGTCCGTGCTAATAAAAATAGTACACGTGTTCATTTGGATTTGTATGAATTTTAACGAAATTTGATAATTTCATAAATTCTTACGATTGTCCTAAAACGAGGAGGGATTTTCATTTGCATTTGGTTCCCTTTTCACTGTCACTAACTCATACTCATGCTCACTCACACTCTTTGTCACATTTTGAACTTTGTTGTCTGAAAATGGACCAAAAACAAAACAAAAGAATTGTCTGAATTGTTTTTTTTGTTTTTTTTTGCACAGGATTAAAAAATACAGTCTAGAGTGCATATTTTGTCTTGAGTCTGCCTTTAAGCGCTGAGTTGTGTTTAAAAAAGACATCAATATGAGCAGGTACACATCTTCAAATAAGCAGTTGTTTTCTTTCCTTCTGTGGCACGAGAAGACTAGAATAAGGCTAAGCCATTTTCCACCCATACACTGGCCAACTCTGTGGTTGCTCTGAATACTAGGTTATATGCTGTTGATTAAAAAACATTATATGATTTACTCCTATATGTGGCAAGTCTGGCTTCTACCTTTTCTAAAGTTTTTGACCTCATCAAGCAATGGGACCCAGTTTGGGGTTTCAAGATAAGTGCTACAAAATTCATACTATTCCTAATCTGTCCAACCCCTGCATACAGCACAACTAGGGATCAATATATATGTTCTCATCAATTAAAATCGATTCGGAAAAAATGTTTGCTTAGTTTTTGCCGGATTTGTTTTCTGGCAATGAATTTCATTTCTCGGGTGTTCAGCTTGAATGTTTTAACGTGAATGGCAGAGTGAAGAATACAGAGAGGGTCCAAGATACATTTTTCATAAGATAAGTGTGAACGTTATCTCAGATAGACTATTCAAGACTGTTGGTGTCATTGAGCCACATATATCTTAGTAAACACACAAGTGTATTGATCTTTTTTTTATTAACCTGTCTTTTTGTTTTAGACACACACTATTACATTGTCATGTAATGTGAAGTTGCTTGGATGTCTTTATTCCATTGATTGCCTATTATATTCCTCTAGAGCCAATAAAACAATTAAAAAAAAACACCACAAAAAGCAAACACATGGTATCTTCTTATATAAAATAAAAGTAGAACCTCTATCGCTATCTTTAGATTTCAGAAGGGGGAAAAAAAACAGCCACAAACTATTTTTCATTGATTTTGAAAATTTCCAATTTCCTGAAACATTTTTCAATTTAAATCATACGCATTCAAAAAAGGGTTTGGCGTCAAAAGAAAAATACATAGAGGCATAAATAATAAGATTTGTGGATAAACAAGTATTTTCAAACTCGGTTTTATCCTCTTGAAGATACATTTTAAATAAAACGCTTTTTTGAAAGCTCTGTCTCTCTGATTTAACTAAAATATCAATAGTTTTCTCACATGAAATTAATCTTACAGAGATGGCGGTTTTTTTTTTTCTTTCAGCTTCTTTTCACCTGCCAAAAGCGCTGTCATATGTCTCATAGCAGGGGCACACAGCTTCCTTTCACAATCCATTTTTCTAATGCGGTAAACAATTTCCAACATTGTATATCATAATGGTAAACATGCACTATATCAAATTGCCCCAGCTTGTATTAATTGAGATGGTTCATGGGATAAAGGACATTTTAGCGGCCTACTTCCTGCAACCATGCTTTCTTTAGACACAACACCTCAAGCTGTGACTGATCTGTATAGTATTATTCACACGACAAAAGAAAATGTATACCCGACAAGACCTAATGCACTGCATTTCACAGCCAACAGCCATTTATAAGAGTCATTTTGCTTTGGAGAATACCACACATGCTTTTATGTGGAAGAAAAATCCAATATATGACAAAAAACTGTCATACAATATAGGAATAAAACAAAACCAACATTCAGATTTTTGTTGTTTAATATTGTGTGCATGTTTAAAGGAAACTAGACAGAGTTTATATTAATCGGCTTCTAAGAGAGTAATGTATTCCCAAACATGTGTTTTATATTTATTATTATTTAATTTAAGATGAATACAATTTTGTCTTACTCCTAATAGATAGGCCATAACAGAGGAGCCAGTGTTCATGTTACATTTGTATATTGTTAATTTAATTTTACACAATTCAGTGGCGCTCTATAAAAAGAATGTAATAGTAATATGAACAAACCTTTTTTACCCTTATTAATTTAAGAAATGTTGAGGTCGTAACCTCTGCTGCCAGAGTCAATGTTGGTTCGTATGCAGGTAGATCCCAGTCAGAGCTGCCTGATTGTTCCCTGAAAAAAGTGTGGCTGCCCCTTAATGAAAATGATGAGCATATTGTTACATTAGTGTTTTTTTTAAAAAATCAAGAAACGCTGTGAAACAGCAGGTAATACGACTTTTACCTGTAGGAGAGCAATACTCACGGCTCGTGTTTCACTGTATACACAGTAGGAGGCTGTTCTTTGTACCAGCTACATGAAGACATTGCTAATATTGTAATTATAATCAAAACTTTAGTAACCATGAAGGATCAAGCTAATTATACTGGATATTGTAAAGACATGGCATAGCTCTTATTCAGGCCTTGTGCTGCCTAGGCCTGACTAAACTCACTGGCCCATTAATCTACATTTTCTTAAAAGAAATACTGGCCATAGTTACAGGTCAAGATCAGTCCACAGGGCGAAGCCAAGAAGGGGCAGATTTACTCGACATTAAGTTCCCCCAGGTGTCTGGAGCTCAGTTCTAGCCCATTTAGACAGTGTATCTAAAGATACATAGTTCAAACTCAATCCAGCTTGTGCTTAGCACTAGCTTGTCTCTTCCCTTTGCCATATTTGTCTACAAAAAGCTTACCTGTGCCATATTTACACCCACACAGCTTATCGGGGTCATCTTCGTCTACAAACTGCTTATCAGTACCATCTTTGTCTACAAACTGTTTATCAGTACCATCTTTGTCTACAAACTGCTTATCAGTACCATCTTCGTCTACAAACTGCTTATCAGTACCATCTTTGTCTACAAACTGCTTATCAGTACCATCTTTGTCTACAAACTGCTTATCAGTACCATCTTTGTCTACAAACTGTTTATCAGTACCATCTTTGTCTACAAACTGTTTATCAGTACCATCTTCGTCTACAAACTGCTTATCAGTACCATCTTTTTCCCCCAAACAGCTTAGTAGCTTAGTCGACCTAGGCCAAGATACAGCTCTGGTTCTTAAACAACGCACAACAGCTTGCATGCACACCGTCCACAACTTTGTAAATTAACTTTGAACCATGAGGAGGGGGATTTCTCCATGCATGAATATCTATAAAATTATAATTATCTAATAAATCTACAGAAATAAATGCAAAAATGAAATGTTATTTACAAATATGACCTTTTCTTGCTGGTGTCAGTGAAGCTAAAGACACGTTGATGTCTTGTGTTTGTTTTGTATGAAAAAGCCTCAAACAGACAATGCGAAACAGCTAGAAATAAGATCTTCACCTCAATCGGATCAATATTTTCTGTTCATCCTTCCCCGTGTATACAGCAGGGGTAATGTTTGTGTAACAGCATGAGATCATTATTTTTCTATGGGTCCTGATTCCATTAAATTATTTTAACAACAACATTACAGAGATCACATAGTTAAATACAATATTGACTGTAGAAGGTGTTCTCTCTGGAGAGTTCCTTGTATTTAATAATACTTTGAAAGGAAATTGTTTCTTTAAGCAAGGCTTTCACCTAAGACCATAGTTCTTTATATAGAATAAATACAAGGAGGTAAGATTGAAAACATATTTTCCCAGGTTCAGCTGTAATATTTTGTAGACTTGTCCAATTGAATTCGTCCAAACATATTTTTTTTATGAATATTGCCTGTTTCGTGCATTCCTGTGAATCTCCGGTCCCCGACGGAACTGCCCAAAAACAAATGCGGCAATTACGAAACAAAAATGTAATCTGATTCAATTTTGCTTGCCATGAACAAGTCTAATATGTTGTACCCTGCTGGAGCAGTTGAAAAAAATCATTTCCACGTTTTGATTTTATGTGTTACCTGTTTAAGGTTTTAATCTGCCCCACCATTTCAAGCTATATATATGAAGGCGCTTATGTGCAGCTTCAAGTTTGTTAACTTTCCTAATTCTAAACCCGTTAAACCACTCCTCCAGTCCCCCATACTTCACAATGCACAAAAAAATATCAGATTAAAAAAAACATATTTGTTTTATATTTTTCTCCCTTCCCTATAATCACCCCGCCCAACTAAATTTACATTAACAAGATTCACAGGTTAAGAAAAATAAAGGTAGAAATCTTTATTGGTGGAGACCCAATTTTTTGTTCGTTTTCTTGTTTGTTTTCTGACACTCATGTAAGCTGTAGCTGGTTTGCACAGCGATCATATGACCAGGGAATCAGGTTTGTCACAAAGGTACTAAACGTCCTATGAGGGCATGCAATATTGGATTTAACAAATAGGTTATATAGTGACTTCATGGAACCTCAAAATCATACAAGGCACTTTTTACAAAGCAGATCTAGTAAACAATATTGAACTAAAAGTGACTTGTGAATGCTGAAGCAAAGAGAAATAATAATAATAATAGTAATAATCATCATAATATAAGATGTATGCTATAACATATCTCCTAGTGAAAGAGAGGTGCAGAAATGCTTATCTTTCTCTGCAAATACGTCTGCAATACTCTGGTCTCTTGGTCATCTTCCCCGTTCAATGAATTGGAGGTTCTGTCCTTTTTACCGGAAGCATTCCGGGAGGCCAGGTTAACGAAGCTGATAACGGGCAGAAGTGAACAAAGAGAGAAGACAGGAGAAAAAGATAGGGACAAGAAAAGGCAAGAGAAGAAGTGGAACTGCAGAAAAGCACACAGGGACATGGAAGTGAAGGTAGGGAGACATTGAGAGAGAGTGTGAGCAAGGTTATCAGAGAGAGTTATGGAGAGTGTGAGAGCAATGAAATACAAACTCAAATTTGAAGCTTTCTGCCATATTTTGTTTTGGTTTCATTGGGGGCCCCTCTTTGTTTTGATGTAGTACAATAAGTGCATTATTTTATTTGTATTTTAGTTTGAAGAAAGAATAATCCAATTAAGACTTTAAACAGACAAAAAATAGAGTATACTACATTTCCTTTTGGAAAAATGGCTTATGTCAAGTTTAAATTATGATAATAAAAGAGTATTCTATAAAATGTGACATGGTTTGTATCACTCCGACCTCGCTATGCATCCTTAATAGCTTTTTTAGTCAATTTGCCACTGAGTTACCACGAGCTACTATTTTTAAAGTATGGTCAAGCTCAGCTTTTGTAGAAAGATAAGATAACTATTGAAAATGGTTCACATAATGTTATTTCAAATGCTCTATGACATTTTTCATTTCATGGGAGTTCCTAGTTCTTTTTTTGACGATAGTTTTGTATTTGTTGTGAGACGGTTTCCATTTTACAAATGAATGAAATGAATGTTCTGTACTACTAGAGCAGAGTGACATGTGTTTTTTGGTGTAGGATAGGGTTAAACGTTATTGGGTTTTAACCCCTTAAGGACAATGGACGGTCCCTAAACCCATTGAAAACAATGCATTTTGAGCCCGTACATGTACAGGCTTTGTCATTAAGGGGTTAAGTTGTGTCGCTAGTGCAAATGTCTGGGCTGCCCAAGCGCCTGGTGGGAATTAGGGATAAATATATTGCTCCCTTGGTGATTCCAGGTGGTACCTAAGGCAAATTGTGACCTCTCTGCAAGAAGAGTCGTTGAATAGGCAACAAGTATTGAATAATAGAATTGAATAGGTAATTATAGCTAAAAGAAAAGGAATGATTTGCAACATTGCTATTTAATGTCATGTTTTATTGTGGCGATGGTTGCTTTACTTTTGTTGTAGCATGTAGTTGCCCTTCCGCCTTACAGGCCGGTTGGCTGTATGCCATTTACGGTGCTCTGGGTGTAGCTTTTCTTATAAAGTGTTACATTTGTTATGCTTAAGCTGTCAATCGGTGACAGGACACACTTCCATTGATTCCATGTACTTACTATGACTGACAGCTTAAGCAGGAATGCAATGGCAAAAAAAATTGGATCAAGGAGAAGGAAGATTTTGGAGCATAATTTATAACAATAACTTCTGTGTAAGGAAGTGGGTTTTTTTTTTGTTTGTTTTGGAAAAATGTATATTAAAGTACTGACAGAGGGTTAGCGTTACAGGCAGAGTACTTTAATATGCATTCTTCTAAAGTAGAGGTGTCAAATGTTTCCATTAGGTTTTTTGTAGCATTTTTGCCATCATTGTGTAATTTGTATGCTTGAGAACTTTAGGCTAGAGAGGTCACTGATTAAGAAACCATACACTTTTGTATTTAAACCAATTAAAGTTTAGAGAGCTTAAATCCAGTCCAATATCTCATATCGAAAAGTCTCCACGTGAAATTATCTACATTGTCATTGTTTAGTAGAGATGTCTGTTGTTTTGTGCCACGGAAAGGAAACTACTACAAGGAGATGGCTACCCGAGACGGTGATGGTTGGCCTATTAAACATAGTGATTGTGAAATATCTCACTGTAAGTTTGTATTTTACCACAAATTGTTCTCCTTCCATAAGACCAGGCCTGGACTGGCCATCTGGCTCCAGTGGTAGAGCAAGTGCTGTGCGACTGCCAGCTGAATATCCCCAGCCACAAGGCAACCATTAGCCTTAGAGTGCCAGGGGCTGCCTTATCAATGCCAGTCCGGCCCTGAATTAGCGGTGATGTTCAGTCTAGTCCATAAACATTGTCTTTATTTATTAAATGGCACATATGGGTAATTCAAAGATTTCTGTCCATGTCCCCATTTCACATATTGCCTATGTTGTGAAATGTTAAATATCAGCTGAGTAGCTGATCATTTTTTTGGAATAGGGTAAAAGATGATGGAATAAAAATGTACAGTTATCATACTGAGAAGATTGTGGTAGAAAGTAAATTCTGAATACACAAAGAGGTAAGCACATCATTACCATGGAATACAATTAGCATTCCATTTGCCCATCGACAAACATAGATCTGTTAGAACTAGGAATGATCAGAGCTATAAAATATTGAATGCTATTGATTCTGGCTTTTGGTGCTTACCCCATGTGTTCCCTTTTGCATCATCGTTCTTTCTATCATAATTTGCAGGTATACTTATTTAATAAGAATATTGAGCAAAGTGCAATCCTTGCAGCCAGTATGTAAAAATCGAATTTAAGCAAAGCATGCTGAGGTCTTGCTTTACAGCCATGACATGCTAATTGGACATTGTCTAAGCAGTTAGGTCAACATTAATACATTTTCATGTTGTTTTCCCTAGTTTCATATTACTGGGGAAAACACACTTGCAGAGCTATGTGTTAGGTCTATGACGCAAGTTTATTTCATGGGTTCTAAGAAATGGTCCATAATGATTCCAAGGTGATCCATTATTTGTAACCCACACACTAATCTGTCTTTTGTAGAATGATTTCACAACTAATATGGTTCTCTATGTTATTGCTCATTTAAACAATAACAGAGCTAATGCATTTCCCTCTTTTCATAATATAAATTAGGACAGATAAATGAAACGAAAAAGCTTAAAATACATTTAACAACATTGTGGCTTATTTGCAGTAATTCTGAATTTTCAGCTATTAAAATAGCAGATTATAGTCTTTTTTTCTGTGAAAATCTCATGGCTTAATGTCTATCACTATTCCCTTATTGGTAATTGTTGGTTTATGCATTTTGCTATGGAGGAGATGTCTTTTTCTGATAATTGGTAGCATTTTAGCATTTTAGATGCCTATTCCTGTGTTTTCTTTATGGCCTTTGCACTAGTAACATTCACTATAAGTTTGTTGTTTCCTTGACTATCAAAGCCATGGTTACCAATATTCTTGGCTTCACATCATGTTCCACACACATTATGTGGGCTTCATAGGCATTCCACCATGGAATGATATGCCTTTGGTCTTTTGCATGCTTGGCGCCTAAGTCGAGCTTTGGGCGTACATAGCTTCTTGCAATGCCAAATATCAGAAAATCCGCTGACACAGCCACCGTCAAAACATCAGCTTGGTTGTGAGATCTGGTCTCATGGCAGCTAACTAACCTAGTTTTAAAAGTCGTTTGCTTGGATAAAACTTAATTCAGAAAATGTGCCCCAATAACAACCTCCTGCCCCACCCCCACAGATGCCATTAGGTATACATGAAAATAAAAAAACAAAAACTGTCTGCGCTTCTTACCCTAATAAAGTTGGCGACAAATATATAAACATAATATAAATGAGAGGTTTTGGTTATATGAATTGGCCAAAGCATAATTAAGCTCACCCGCCACGTCAAGGCACACTCTCAATAGGGTGAGAACCTACTCTCACCTCCTACATAGTGAGCACACAAAGCAGTTTATACTGCTACCAAAACCTTATTAATGTGTTGGGGGAGGTGCAATTAAACCTCCTCCCTATTAACCCCTGGACAGCAAGCTGCAACCAGACTGATGAGGAGCCAACAACCTCAAATATGTGCAAACAGGGAAAAGAAAAAATGTCGGTGCGCTAAGCTAGTCACAGGCTCAAATAATACAAATGTATAATACGAGGCCTACCAAACAGGTGTAAGCATGCTGCAAGAAACAGTGTATTGGCTGTACAATGTATACAAAAAAAAAACCACATGAAAATAATGACTTTTTTTTTAGATAAGCACACGTTCTTCAAGCTCCTGACATGCGGTCAAACATGTAGTACATAAACAAGACTAAGCAGAGCACAGTTCCATTCATTTTCTGAAGCCTCCTTAGAAAAAGAAGGTGCCATAAGGAACTAGTTATTTTAGTTTAAGTATGTGGTTAATAATAATACATCTAGCTATATTAAATAAACAACTCATTATATTTTATTTATTTAAGTTTATTTTTGGGTATAATGGTTATACGTTATATTACAATTATGTAAGGCAACATTATTATTATTATTTTATTATTATTAAACATATGAATACGCATTCAAATTTTTATTTTATGCTTTTCACTTTACTTTCATAATATTACGGAGGCAAAATATGTCTACAGCTTTATTGTGGTTGTTTGTATTTGTTACGACTCAATTTCAGCATAACCAATTTCTGTAAATAGCAAAAATTGTCTGACTAAATATTCACACAGTATTTTCTTTGCTAGATTAGCAAGTTTGTAAATTATTATTAAGTGTTTATGTTTTTAAGCTTATAATTTAATTTTAATTAAAATTGTGTTGGTGTGCTAGTATGCTTTTTGTAAGTACATTTTATCTTCAGATTGTTTAAGCATATCAAACATAAACAGCGTAAAGACAGCTGCTGCCCTCACTCATGCACATCTGTTCTTTGACACTGTAGAATAATGTTGAATACATTAGTGATTTCGTTAATATAGTTTACAGCCAGTACACCAATTCATTAATTGATACAAAAAAGAAAGGCCTGCAATATTTAAAGTAATATGATAAATCGTTTTAACAATATAAAAATAATGAATGCAATTGTAATCAGGAGCCCTGCCTAATTAGGCTGTTCAAACACAGATATTGGATTTTTGTTTGTTAACTCACATTAAATATTTTTATATGGGATAACCGTCAGCATATCAAACTGAATATTTAGTTTTAGGATCGAAATGATCCTAGTCCACTTTGTATATAACTAGCCAAAATGCAATATATTTCTAGTATTAAAAGTCATCACTACTTTAAAGGGACAATTGACTGTCACAAGCAGGCTTATCAGTAAAGAATGCATATTAACCCCTAAGGACTAGGGCTATTTTACATTAAAGGGCCTGAGCAAAGTATGTGGTCTTTGATAGGTCTTTCTTCACCTCTTATTTCCCTCTTTATTATTTGATGTACCCAGAAAAACTATATATTTTTTAAAGAATGTAGTGCTTTGTTAAACTGTATTCAGATATGCAAGACATTGTTTTGATGAATAAAATTAAGCTAACCGCTAATCATAGCTTGTTTAAGCCTGTCTGACCTCCAACAAAAGTAACATCTTCTACTGGAAAAGTCATCAAAAATGTGTGAGAAGGAGGAGGAGAGACGACTTTACAGCTACAGCAGGCAAGCAAATGAATGAATCTTAATAAAATGTTAGAGGTATTGCCATTGTTTTTTGTTTGTTTCGTTGGGGTCCCTCCTTGTTATCAGATTTTTACTAATAATGCACTAATAATAAAAATTAAGTTTGTACCAATTCAACTTGCAATATTTACATTTAAAGATAAATGTTAAAAAGAAACAACACTCCTTATTGTATGAGGGGGGGGGTTGTTACCCATCCCATGGTGACCCATCCCATGGTGGCCCATCCCATGGTGGCCCATCCCATGGTGACCCATCCCATGGTGACCCATCCCATGCCTCTCTCATATTCCCCATGTTATGGTTAGAGGGTTCAAAGTTATGCTAAAAGCTATTTGGTGACATCAATCCTTCAATGCCCACACTAGTATCGAGAAATAAATAAAATGATTTGCATTTGATGGATTGGAACGAAGATACTTAAATTTAAGACAAAAATGATTGGCTAAAAAATACACACTGGAAACGCCAAATGGGACAGTTCCTGATAGTACTTCATACCCAAACTAAATAAACTAAACCAGGTATAACCAACAGTTCTCTCCTTAGCTTATGTTTGTGTGTGAAACAAAAGTTAAACAAATACCAATTGTTGTGTAGTACCAAATAGCAATTTGTGAAATGTAGCTTGGTGTTAGGTGTGGCTAACTGGAGGTGCAGTTTGAGAACTTTTGTTCGACAAATACATTTAATAACAAATGTATCCTGCCATAAATATGCCCCCCTGGCTGTGCTAGAGATGTTCCATAGAGGATATGTGCCCAAAGATTATTACCTAAAATAAAAGGTGCACTCAACTGATAAGGTCTGAGGCACAGCGAAGAGCACATTAGAATCTCTAGCTGGGTAGCACCAAAAAACCCAGAAAAACAGATGTCTTTCGAGGCCTTTTAGATCTATACTGGAGTTCATTTTCTGTATATTCCAATGCACTTAACTGGATGCAAAACAGTGAATGCATTCTTCACTTACTGGAATTACAAAAGTGTGTCCCTTCTCTTTACTACTGAAGCCAGGAAGTATTGGTAGGAAGCATACTTAAGTATGCTTGTGGTATATAGCCCTCACACTGGACGTTGAATGAACCAATTGCATGGATGCTAGATGAACATCCATGTCGGCTAGAATACATGTGATTGTATCTTGCTACTCCTATTGATTTTGAGGGAGTACTTCCAAAGGACTAAATATTTAAGTATTCTTCCTGCTTCAGCAGAGGCAGCCAAGGGTTGGAGAAAAATGAGACAGAAGCTCATAGAAATTGGCGTCCACCATCAATCTTACATGAAAAACAGGGAGAGAGTGGTCCCGACAACTATTTAAACTTCATATGACCGTACTAAAAATCAGAATTAGATGTATCAGAAGTTAACTAACACTGCTAGATAATACCTATATTTGTGTGTGCTTCTACTCCTAAACAATAATGAAATGTTTTGCTTTCCTTTAGATTTTATCAACTAAATCCTTTTCACAACAACTGCATATTTGTGTTAATTTCCAGTAGCTCAGGATAAAGGATCTTTGAAATCGGAGGTATAAAAATAAATAGTCATTGTTTAACTTGTGTAAAGCTCAATATTAAGATAAAACATTTCTATTTTTTTTTGCCAAGAATATAAAAGATTAGTCAATCTTAATAATTGATCTAAACATTTATTTTGCAGAAGCTGTTTGAGGAGAAACATACAAAATTACTGCAGCCACTGTTTGAGGTACAGGTTAATTTCCCTTGAGTGAATTATTGGTAGCTTAATGTATCAAGTTTAAAACATTAATGAAAAAAAATCTATTCTTTTTCTATTGAAAATACATTGTCATAAGTATTCAATTTAGATATCCAGAGGTGAGAATTTATGTAATAAATTATGAACAATGCAATCAATATCAAATGTAAAAGGGGGAAAAAAATCGGTATATAGCAGACACCGAGCAAGGTATAATGAAGCACCACAGAACTACTTATTTTGTTCAGTATCTGATAGTTTTAAGCATAACAAAGAAAATATGGTACTTTATTTTTATTATTTCATGTATTTCATTAAAAAACTCACTTAAGTGGTAACTGACATCCACATTATATACAAAATTATATTACCGTATATATATATATATAGATATCTATATATCAATCTCTCTCCCTCTCTCTCTCTCTCTCTCTCTCTCCCTCTCTCTCTCTCTCTCTCTCTCTCTCTCTATATATATATATATATATATATATATATATATATATATATATATCTATATAGATATATATATGCAATATCTTGTGTCCAAGTTACCCGAGCTCTGATATTAAGTGCTTAATGGTGATTAGGCAACCAGGAATATTAGTCTTGTACTGAGCAATAAACTTTTAGAACTGGCTGCATCTAATTATATACACTTAAAGTTTGATGAAACTGCTAAATAGCAAAATAATACATTGGTACCCTACACTGACTATTTAGAAGTGCACCACGGCTATCGAATGCACTTTAATGCATGTAACAGCTGAGATGCCCCTCTCAGTTATCATGGCGGATTCGGCATAATCATTTCCATGCATTTGCACTACCCATGTTATAGTTACAGAGAATTGAACTGAACAACAATATGAGAGTGACACTAATGCATTAGTCTCGAAGGTGAAGGACTTTTACCTTTTACAGTAAAATGAATAGCCTTCTCATTTGTATGTGACTTCAAGACAAATCTATCATAACATATTTCTCCATTATGTGTATTGGTAGAATAATAGCAAAAAAAGCAGATTTAGCAAGATTGGTTCATTCAGGAAGAATACTTCCCTAGCTGGCGTTATAATGTGTTTGCACTATATATATATATATATATACTGTATATACACACACACACATATCAATGCCCTGTGTCATGAAATGTAATGTGTGTGACCGACAGTACTGTATAGAAAAGTGTGCTTTTTGTGGCGGAGAGCGATGTGTAGTAGGGTGTTAGCTGTGTGTCTGAGTATAGTGTGTATGGTAAAATACATTTACCATAAGTTGGCCAAGGTACACACATTATTGTAACTAGATATCATTACAATGATTTGCACGAATTATCTCTTTCTCTCATCATTCCCCCCACCTCAGTAGGCATTGGTTGGAGGCAGGGGAATGGAAGGATCACCCTAAAGGGCATTTATTTTATTTTAACCTCCCAACCAACCTCATGGGGAGGCACTACTTTGGGTCAACCTCAGTTGAGCCTGGTAAAGTCATTTTTTTTTTCATTTTTTTTAATTTATTTTCTAAATGACCCCCTCCATTACACAGAGTAGGGGTTCATGCCTCTCTAAAGTTTTTTTTAGACAGATCTCAATATGTATAGCTTGAAGGAGAGAAGAGAAAGAGTGTATATGTTAGAGACATTTTAATACATAAAGAGGTTTCACAATATACAGGAGGGAAGCTTATTTCAAAATAATTTACTTGGGTGTAATGTATGAGCCTTTTTTATTGTATTTATTTTACTGAGAGGATAGGAGATAAGTGGAATATCCTCTCAGCAGAAGATAAAATGCAATTTAAACATGCATATAGCCATCTTGAATTTAAGAAGAAAAAAATGGGCAGACTAGATGGGTCTTAGGGGTTTAGGGTAAGAATGGGTAATGTAAACTTCCCATAGGAAAATAAATCATAAACCTTCCTCATCCCTCTGAGCAGTAACTCAACTGCCCAGTCGGCAAATTCTCCTAGAAGAGCTGAAATTGTGTCCTGCCTAAAGAATACAAAAACAAATGGAGATTTTGTGAACGTCATCTCACTCATTCAACTATGCCTTTTGTAAGGCCATCTTAGATCTTCTTGCAGAACTTCACTGATGTTGGTCCATCAGAACACATAGTGAACTTGGTCAATGAAAATAATATGGATTAACAATTCAACTTGGTTGCATGCTTCATGGATTGTAGTACAGTCACATTAGGGTGTTTATCTATTTCAGGTATTTTTACAGCAGTGAACCCTTATTTTAATGAAGTTTGTGCTCATTGATCAACTATATATGAATGTTCTAAAAAAATCCTCCATTTTATGGTATGTCTCTATTATCTTATAGTGTTTGTTATTCTACTAAAATCAGGCTCTGTTTTCAGTAGATTCACAATAAAACATTGAAACCACCCCCAATATCCATACATAAACATGGGCATATGTTAGGAAAAAATAACTGAATAATAAAATTTGGAACATTATATATAAATTGTTTTAATTCCTATTCTGGTAGAGGTGGCAATGGATGGATTAGGCAAATTACATTTCTTTAACATAATGTCACAGCCATTGACAATAAAATGTGCCATTTTTATATTTTGGATCATTAACTAAACCATTTCGATCTAATCTCATGTGAAGCTATTATGTTAATTTATATTTATTAAATGAGATTTAGTTGTCCATGTCAGATTATTATATATTAAAATTGCCATCTCTAGATAATTAGAGAACAATATAAGCTTCTACATGTATTGCTGTCTCTTTCAATTTTCATAACTGCAAATGTAAAAAAGGCGATATCTGTAACAGACCTCATTAGATCTGACATACAGGGAGACCAGTTGTGAAAAAAAAGATTTTTTTAAAAAATTAGTTTGTCTACATAATTTAGAGCTTTTCATTAAAATATAAAAATGCAGATATTTAACGGAAATGTATTAACATCAATTAGAGTTCCACTTGCCTGTGCTCAGTATAAATAAAAAAGTAATGACTACAGTCAACAATATTTCAACGCTATTGGAATAAATATTAATAAAGCATAATGTTTTCGCATTTTAGAGACAAAAAAAATCAAATGACAATCTTTTGTGAATGGCAACATTTCTGTCCTAAACAATATTACTAGCACCGTTTTAGGGAACTACTCTTCATAACAAAGGCATCTAAGTGCAAGAACAAATGTGAGAAATACTGAAAAGGTCAATCTATGCATTTATAGTCCATTCATAAACCACACGGTATGGCAACTTTGTACACATGCAATGTTCATAATTATCCCACGAAACGGGTACTGTGCACATTGTAATTTTCATTTGTTTGTATAAAATACATTAATTACAACATACAGTAAAACTATTGATGATATGATATTAGCAGATTGGATTATTGATATTATTCTAAACTAGAATTGGGCTCCGGCCATTGTATCCCACGAATATTCGACAGTTCCGGTGTTCTTTTAAGGCGAATATTTTCTTAATTGTTTGCTGGTTTATTTAACAGGAGTAATACGGGGTTAATGCGGTAACAATACTCAGCAGCTTTGGTGCCAGGATTTTAAAGGTCCGTAAGAGCGACTTTATTGGTCGCCTGCAGAGGCCTCCTCTTGCATCAACCAATGAAGGGCAACTGTCCTTCATTGGTTGATGCCAGATGAGCTCCCTGCCGGCGACCAATATAGTGGCTCATACGGACCTTTAACTCCTGGAGCAGTGGCCTCCCCCAGATCAATGGCCTCCCCAGGCCAAGTTTCGGGATATGGAGGTAGAGGTCCGTACGAGCGACCCTATTGTTCGCCGGCAGGGGCCTCCACTGGCATCAACCCTCTTCATTGGTTGATGCCAGAGGAGGCCCGTGCCAGCGACCAGTAGAGTTGCTTGTACAGACTTTTAACTCCAGTATATAAAGATGATGAGAAAATCTTCGCATTCTACGAATATTCACCCGTTCCCGTGTTCATTTCGGGCAAATATTCATATAAGTTCTTCATATTCGTTATTCTCTTCGTTTTCTGCCAGTTTTCTAGCCTATGTTAAGTCTTTCGTGGTAAAGCAGGGGTTAATATGGGAATTCTTTAGTGTGAGAAGCTGCTCTTCATTGGTTGATGCCAGACAAGCCCCGTGCCGGCGACCAATAGAGTCGCTCTTACCGATCTTTAAATCCTGGTTATACTACAGAAGGCTAGAGGCAGTGGCTTGTATGGGTTAAGGGACCAGGGGAGATTCACTAGGAGATATTTAGGGATTTTGTCTTAACTCATAGGCTACCCTTATATATATATACGGACACGAAGAAACAAAGATTCTTGGTGTTGTGTGTCTTCGTCTTCATGTACGTTTATCCACTGGCATATTTGTTTATTCGTCATTATGTTTGAATGCAACATTCGTGTCCGTTTTCATGTTCTCCCAAATACGAATGCACAAGTCTAGTAATTAAAGTCTTAAGCAGTTTATTGATAAATGTGTTATACAAGTTAAACAGTTCAGTGCATGGATCCTGGAACTTCCATGCGGGGTTCTTCCAGCACAGGAGACAGATAGGTGTAAGGATCAGCTAGGATATACAGGCTATAGGGGACAATGCTCGTTACCCTCAGATAGCACAGCAAATGGAGCAGGAAGACAGATATGGACACAGGGGTCAAGAAGCAGAAAAGCACAAGCGCTAAATGTCCAAAGTGACATAAAAATAGGGAGGTCTCGTTAAGTAGGCCACAAGACAGGAGTGTATGGAACTCAGTAAGCTGGAGATTATGAGCATTGCGTTCTGCAGGTGCTATCCCAGGTGTGACTACTATCATTGCAGACCATAAATCAGTGGCAGAACTGGTAGAATTGGAATTACAATCAATTTCTATTCCTGAAGTCAAATTGCCTTGTAGCTATGTATTTGATCAATTTTGAGTTACCATAATCATTGATCGTAATATCAATTCGATTTTGGATGGTCATAACAAACAGCTGTTGTCGTGTCTGTGAAATAATTAAATTACAGTGTTTTTTTATTATTAAAAGTAATTGACACACTGACACACATAATCATTTACATGGAATTATACATGCGTCTGTGTAATAGAAACATTTAGTGAAATAGCATCTCCTTTGGATAGGTTATTGCTCTGTAAATGTGATTTCATGGGCATGTATTGTCTGCCCAAATGGGATTTCTAATTGCTTACTATATAATAATACTATAGAATACATTTTTAGAATTATAACATGTAAATAGCGTCATATAGGTTTATTACATGTACTGAAATGCAACATGTAGGATTCTAACAAATCCATTATAACGGCTTTTAACAAACAAGCTTCTGCCACTCGTTTACATCATGTATGTATGAATAATATCATTTTACTTTCTTTCTCTGACAAATTGTCTTTCATATTATTCTAAATGAGATCCATCAAGCGAAATGTTATAGATATTTGATTGTGGAATTGATTTTTGTTTTCTCATTAAATACCTTCTTTTATGTTGCCGCTTCTACTTATTGCGGATAATATGGGACCATTCCAGATAGCAAACAAATTATGTTTGAAAAGTCAGGAAAACAAATATTTGGGATATTTTAATGTAATGTTTGTAAGTTTTGGAAATTGAATTGTTGGATATTTTTAAACAAGCAATAGATGGCAGACCTTATATTTTTTCTCCAATTTATGAAGAAACCTGCTCAACATGGCAAAAATATTGCAATGTATTCATGCCTTGCAGATTGGTTTTAAATAACAGAAGTTTATTCGAATGAGAAAAAATGAAACGACAATTCTAATATTTACTGCATCGTGTTATTTTCAACGGCTATTGAATATATTTTTCTGTACCTAGGTAACATATTGCAATGCTTCAAACAAACATTAAGCTTTTGTAATGGCCAGGAAACAAAACAATAAAACAAAATTATCCAGGAAACACAAGCAGTTGAAGCAGAGTTTCTTTGTTTCTTTCAATTGCAGACTAGATGGGCAGAATGGTTCTTATCTGCCGTCACTTTTTATGCATAGGTAAAGATTAATATATTCCAGTCAAAGTCTTAAAAAACTGTGTAATTAATTTAATCACCAAGGTTATTTTTATTTCATAAGACAAACAAATAAATAAACCATGAAATTTATGTGAAGCGCTGCATCTGGAAGCTCCATTCTGAAAGTTGAGCTCCATGCTCATACTGACACCAGCGAGTAGCTGTCGATGAGCCGATCTAAGAAGCAGTAGTCAACTGATTTTCTCATCTTTTTATACTTTGCCAATCAAAGTCATAGTAGTTAGAGCAAGGCAAAAAAAGTCATCTGTCTCTTGCAACAACTTCCCCCTCTTCACCTTTTATCTTCTCTCCTCAATCTTCAAACTGGTATCTTTGTTTGCATCTCAGCGGATATAACCTGGAAGGAACTTCTGCCAAAATGGTGGCACTTGCAGTGACAGCCTCTCCCCAGATTGGAGGATCATATTCCCCTCAGTTCAAGTGAGAGAAACATGATGATGCTTTTGGTGGCTTCATATCCTTGACTGAAGGATTGGGGAGAGGACGTAACCACAAGCACTGTCATATTGCCCCGAGTTTAAGTGAGGGCCAAATGACTGTGCTTTTGCCAAAGTTTTGTCCTTCGATTCAAGGATCAGGGAGAGGCCATTTTCGCAAGCGCCACCATTTTAGTGGAAGTTCCAGCCCTGGTGTCAGGCTCATCATATTGAGATGAGGATAGCAGATTGAAGATAGAAGAAAGAATAGAAAGGAGAAGATAAAAGATAGAAGAAGATGTGGAAGTGGTCAGCAGAAGTGGATGTGGTTGGCAGAGAAGGTAGGAAAACATTCAGGGAGCATGAGAATGAGAGCGTGAAAGTGTGACTGAATGTGTAGCTATGGATTTTGGACAGAACTTCTGAGCTTTTTGCTTCATTTTTATCCGATTCTTGAGGGGTCTGGGCTCATTTTCGGAGGTTTGTAGAAATCACAGAATGTACCAAAGCTCTGTAAATTTGCAACTTGGACGAATCTTAATGCACAAGTCTACTGTTAAGCTGCTGCCTGTTCTCAGGTTGAGTTGTTCTCATACGTCTTTGTAGTGGAGAGCTACCAACAACATGCCGCTGACGAGGCCCATGAAGACTGAAATGTACTTCTGTGGTTGTTGGTTCATTCATACAGAGGAAATATACCTTGCATTTTGGTTCTGGATTACCCTTGTGAGCAGGCTCAGACCGATATGTTGACTGGAGATTTTTCCTCTATAATGGCATAAATGAGTTGAAAGGTGAGATGCTCCCAAACACTGTACAGCAGGATATTAAGTGCCTGTCCATTCTCAGTTGAATTGTTCTAATTACTTGTATGTAAATATGTAACTCACAAATTATCTTTTTGCCATTCTACTGGTTAAACTTTTTTTCCGCTTTAAACATTAGTTGTTGTTCTTGGTTGTGAAATAGTCTGAAATAATCATTACTCAAGATCATCAATAGACATTCTGTATATCATGAACACATAAAATGTGTTTTATGAGAGGTTTTGTTACTAGCATTGTATGTGTTCATGAATTTGTTTCCCATGCAAGACTAATACCATAAGTAAGCAAAAAGAAATGTTTATAGCTTTATAAAATAAGACATTTCATGATATACTTCTGAATGTATAAATATTTGAGAAAACAAATTGTGTTTTTATTATCACCTATGAGATTAATTTTTAGAATACGTACGGGAAACAGATGTACAAAAGCAGATGGCACTTAATATCTACCAATACATCTCTCGTGGATTTCCAGAGGGTTTCTGGCTCTGTAATTTGTCTGATCCACTCTCCTTAAAGCAAAGAGAAAGCCAGTGTTGATTATTTATTTTATAATATGAAACTTTATTTTGGTTATGGAAAAGCATACATTACAGCTTGTATTTAATTTAGAAATATAAACATCCACATAAATTCATATATTTCATAGCCTACAGCAATATTTAGGGTTATTAAATATAATGCCTCCCACACCTTAAATTAACAAAGATATTTTAACTTTTAAACATTCTAAAAGTATAAAAGTACAGTTAGCATTAGGTTTTAATCTATATAAGGCATACATAAGGTAAGCAAATTATCTTATTAATATTTTGACACATATTTCACTCTTTGGACCCCATTCTCTCTAGATTGTTAGCTTGCGAACAGGACCCTCTTTACCTAATGTTTCTTAGTAAGCCTGTCAATTCTGGTTTTGTTATATTCTTTAATTGTTTGTACTGTAAGAAGTGCCCTGTACATTTTTGGTGCTATATAAATGCAAGATATTAATAATAACTATGATTTGACAGTGTTACAGTGGCTACAAACATAGACAACTATTATGACATCATATTACATTTATTTATATAGCGCGAGCAGATTCCGTAGAACTGTACAATAATTGAAAATCACACACAATAACAAACTGGTACACAAAAAGAGAAGAGGGTCATGCTTTTGTGAGCTTACAATCAGACAGTATTTGTAAAAAATTGAGAAGGTTCTCAGGAGGAAATGTGTAAGCATTTGAAGTTTTAAGTGCATCATTATGCACAGAACATCCCATCAGGAAATGGTTTCTGTGATCCTTAATGTAAATGTGACGCTGAGCTCACAATTATGTTGCAATATATTACTGGCTTAACTAGACAGGATATTAAATCTTCATAAAAGTCTACGTGTTCTTAATAGAAAAGGCCTTTTACATATATATATATATATATATATATATATATATATATATATATGTAATTAAAAAAGGTAATTACCACAAAAGAGCCACTTATAGAATTTTTTCTATTTTGCTTTAAGTCAAACAGGAGAGAAAAGGTAGAGATCAATTGAGGTCAACATAAAAGCCGGGGTCAAAACCTAACTGACTCCCTACAGGGTGAGGTGGAAGTGATTGCAGGGGATTAATAGGTAGTGAAGCTTGAGTCACAGGATATGTCCATGAAAATGCGTTAAGGATGCTAGACATGAATGTCCACATGCACACAAAAACAGGCAGGTCTATTCACAACAGTACAGGTGCTGCTGGGTAGGCTAAACATTTAAAGATTTGTTTTCAGCAGCAAGGTCGTACAAACTAGTCCAACGTGCAAATTCACTAAAGGCAACGCACATAAGCATTCGCAGGAGATGTGGGTGAAAAAACCTGTATTCTGTATGTTAATGCCTTTTCTATACTCAGCAAATCAATCTTTTTATCAATGCTTAATGTCAGGGCTGCAATCACCCCAAGATAATGAGGATTCTTATCTAGTCTGAAATAACCTAAACCCTGTGCTCTGTATGTCATTACTGTTTCATACTCCATAAAGCAGCCATATTATGACTACTTGCTACTAGAGCTTTTCTAGAATGAGCAATATGTCACTACCACTCATAGTGGGCACTCTTATCTAGTCTTAAAAATATAATCTCTGCACTATGAATAGTTTAATGCCTTCTCCATGCTCAGTCATGATCATCAATTCCAGGGCTTTTCTGTACATGTGGCAAGTACGCAACATTTCTAAGTAAAGACTAGTTTCACTGAAAGATGGGCATACGTGAAGTAATTTGGTCCCAGAACAAAAGTGCCCTTTACTTCTGCATAGCAGCGAGAGTCAAAACATATAACAAACAGCTTCATTGATCAGAAGGTAAAGTTATATTTCACGGCAGATGGCTATTGTGATCAGCAGCCATTATCTGGTCCACCAAACAAAGAGAAGGTCTATTTTCAGCAAAGGTAGAATTATGTGCACAGCAGGGAACACATAAAAATCCCATAACATCAGAAACCACTCAAAAAAACTTTGACATGGATAGAACATAAGAGCATTCTTGGAACGTTCAAAGGTTTCTTTTGTTACTTTATTATGTGACTTACAAGTATATTGTTTGCTGTTAATAGGGTGTAGGATCTGACCTATACAGGCATAGTGAAATCTACAATTTCCTTTATATATATAAAGTAATAAAGGTAAAAATATTACAGCAGCCAAACAATTAATGTTTATATCCAAAAATAAATTCAATCCATTAGATGTGTATCTGTAGCAGTTCAATTAACAGCCTAGGAACAGCTGGAAAAGTATTCAAATTGTGTTAGAGTGCACGGGGATAATAACTATACAAAGTGTTCCGGGGCAACCAATAATCAAGTCTCTTTTATCACTGTCTGTCAGTTCTGCAGCTGAAAGTAATACCCTCTGTTCATCTGCATCCTCTTATCTACTCACGTGCTAAATAACTAAGAGAGGTAGTAATGGCATTCACTCGGCCAAAAACTAAAATAAATCCATTTCTGTTTAATGATCGGAAAGGTTAGATCACTCAGTTTAGTAATAAATGCGCATATTAAGTAATGCAGTGGATTATGGGCTTTTAAAAAGTAAAACAAAATAATATGCATTGCTCAGCCATAAATCTTTAATTATGTATTAAGTCATATTACTTAGCATATCCCGAGACAAGACGTTACATTACGAGTATGACTAGGTGTGCACAAATTTTACACGTCCCCAACTACATCCTTGAAATTATGTTACTGCCTGTGTATCCACAAAATTAACTCAGATTTCAGTAGCTATCACCCAAACGGGTTAGGTATGGATGTGATTGGACAGACCTACTAAAACAGTGGCCTACTAAAACCAAAAAAACATAGAAAAAAAGAATTCAAAAAGAGCCTCCGTTCCATCTAGTTTTCTAAGTATTCGGACAGGGGTAGGACCTCAACTCTTTCTCCTTGGCCTTGTGTTACATTTAGGATGAACTGTATTAACACCTTCTCCTGGAAGGCTGTTCTACTTACTCTTTATTCTCTCAGAGAAGAGTTACTTTATAACATTTTCATTTGAACCTTTAGCCATGTAATTTATCATGGCAAATATTATTCCCTGCAACCTATCTGCTAAAAAAGTATCTTCAGTTCTTTAAGAACTAAGAAGGTCACTAGACAGCCCATGTCTTAGAGAAAATACCCCCAAATGAGTACTTTTGATTGTGGGCTTAGAAGGAATAAAGGATCTCTTTCATGAAAACCAAAAATTATGATATTTACCAAAATTCCTTACAAAATTTAGAAACTAGTTCAGGCAAATGCCTAGTGGACCAATGACTGATGATGCTGCACACTTGCCTATAAGTATAAGTATAAGATCCCAGTGGGATCGGGGTCCTGACACACCCCACTCCCTGCCCATTTCCCCCTTAAATGGGGATGTGAAATCAGCAAGAATGCCCACTGACATCATCAGGAACGCCTGCAACGTCAGTAGGAATGGTGACCGGTGTCAGCGGGACCACCCTGCGAGTAAAAGTTCTCCTGAGTATAAGAGCCTAGTGTGTGGCCATATGTAATCAGAGGGAGCCACAACTAGCTTGTTTAGGAGCAGCTGACTTTAAGCCAAGGCAACTTTTCCTCACCAATCTGGCCCTTCTATAATAAATACAATGAAATAAATGTTCTATACAAGGGTTTAAGAATTAATTTAAAGGCAAAGTAAATGTTACCTTTACCTATGGCTAGCAGAAGACGTAATTTAGAAGTATAACACATTACAATTGCATCGTAATATTTCAATATATACGATTAAAACAAATATTTGATCATGAAAGCTGTTTTATTGACATAGGTTCATAAGTTATGTCTGTAATAAAAATGTAAAAAAAAATCTAATGTAGGAATGCTAAAAGGGATTTTGCAGTAAGTACAAACAGATTAGTAATAATGTAATAGTGTATCAGTCAATCAATCTACTAAGCCATTACAAGTAAAAAGATAAATAAAACATAATATATACAAACATATTAAATAAATCAGTCATTGTCAAAAGCAAAAAAAAACCCATATCCTCGGGATTAGTCCAATAATTAAATAATTCACATGGTATTTAGAAAGTTTGCTTTCTCTTTATAAATTATAAATTAAAGACAAAGACAAATATATAGCTGCAGATTATGTGAATTATAACAAACTTTAGCATTATTTGGGGATTTATATATCAAACGGTAAAACACTTGAAAACCGGCATTTTTGCTTAAAACACATAAAAGGTGAATTAGCTGACTTTATTCACATTATTTTTGAAGCTCAATTTTCCACAATCCTTTATTTTACAATTTTGCACAATAAACAAAGCAAATTTATTTTCCAGGCTAAAATAAGCAACCTTTGTATATTGGAAACAACCTTTATCTGTATAGGATGACGGTAGGCAGCTTAACACTTATTGTGTGATTATTGCTCCCCTTTAATTTGCCTCTTGTTTTATCTCCTTTTGGTGCAAAACATGTCCTTTATATTCAAACTGGAGGCTGCCATTGTTGTCAGACATGTGGGCTACATCACCACATTGAGCTGATTATTAATGGCAATTGTAATAAAGTCCATTTCTTCATAGACTGTCATGATGCCCACGGGGTCTGAATGGAGGGGGCCTTGACAGGGTGCAGGGCTGGGTCAAGGGGTGAAGTAAAGTTCAGTGGGGAGGGGGAGGAAGTGAGAGGGGTATATAACGTTAGGGGAAAGGTGTTTTTGTCCCACCTTCCCTCCCTCTCGGGGGGTGGTAGCTTGCCAGGTAGTCGGAGGGTGTTATGTGGTTATTGTCACAGGTGTTAAAGTGTCGGTGGGAGGTTACTTGCTGGGTATGTTTGCTGGAATCTGGGGTGGGGGCGAGGCGTCATGGGATGCCCTCCCATAAGGTGATACTTATGGTTCGGCCCCAGTTGCTCCTGGTAAGCTAAGGGGTGTTCAGCTGTATTTGGTTTTGGGTCATTGCCGTGTTAACGCACCTTTTTTATGTTCACAGGTTGCATGGCAATGACGTTAACAAATCGGCTGTGGCCTTTTAATCCCACATTGGTGTTTGTGTTTTATTTGGGGGTTAATTGGGCATGACATAGCCCATGATTCGAGGCTACTCCTGTCATTAGTCAAAATATCCTCTAGGTTGTAAGCTTGTTTGAGAAGGGCCCTCTTTTACCTTTTTTTTTTTTTTGTAAGTCAAATTGTTATGTTATATACTACTTGTTATGTCCTGTTTACCAATTGTACATTGATACAGAATATGATGGCACTATATAAAACAATAAAAAATTAAAACATAGTAATAATATCCAAATACTTTGCTGTTGAGCAGGACTCTGTATGTTGGGTGCCGTTGCAGGGATTTCACCCCTTACTCCTCTAACTCCTGGTGAGATGAAGCATTGCCACTTGAGCTGCAATAAATACCTCTTTTCTACATAAAGTGCTGGGCGTTTATTTGGAAAACATTGAAAATATCGGACAGGGTCATTAAAAAGTGAGCCATCCTCGAATCCTAAAATTTGATAGTAGCAATAAAAAAAAAGATTACTTATGCTTGTTGATTGGTCTAGACCAGGGGTAGGCAACCTTCGGCACTCCAGTAAATGCCGGCTCTGCCTGAGTCTACCATTGATCTTGCTTCCTATTAGATGAGCTTTCAAACTAAATATCTCCAAGCCAATTACACCAATCTATAAAAAATTGCCAATGTAAATGCATAAAAACACACCCTTCATGGTTAACAGCCCTGAAGTTGGTTTCATTTACAAACAAAAAAAAAATGATTTTCAGTATTTTCAATAATAATACCTTTGGACTCACCTATAGCTAGTGAATGAGTAAATAATTAGTTCTCCGTAGGAACTAAGTGCTAGCCAGTTTTCCAAATTCAGCTTTTCCTCCATTTTTTACAACACTTGCATAACAATAAAACAGACGTTTAAATTTGATGTATTAGTACTAACAAATTTGAAGACTGTGTTAAATGTTTAGGCAGTAAAATAAGTACTGGGGTTATTTGCACTTATTAAACAGACTTTCACACCAATCTAAATATGCACAGTGACAAAGTATCAATAACAACCGCGCATTGGATAACAGACTTCAGATTTATATAAACAGTTTTAACAGATTTTGCATTCAAAGACAAATCTCTGAAAATGAGGATGGACCCCCAACAAAAAAAATGAACAAAAAAAACCTCATTAACATTCATTATCCATTTGTTCGTTTATTTGTCTTTGTTTTGGTGCCATGTGGAGCCTCACCTCATCCAACATTATTGGAATGACATAAAATGTAGCAAGCAGTAATTGATTATTGGATGAGATCTCAGACGATATGGTCCAGGTTCCAAGTGGTTAAGTTAAGGAGTGTAAAGGTGAGGCAAGAAAAATAAATACGAATAATGTAGGTAAAGTAACTTTTGTGTTTTTTGTGTGCATCTGTTTACAGGTAGTATGGATTTGCATAGAGTAGTGTGATTTTGTACAGTAGGGTCCCTGTGTATTGTTTAATATGCTTGTGTTTAGGGTAATGTGACTGCATTGTGTAGTTTCTATGTTTATGGGATTGTCGACTATACACAGGGTAGTGTACATGTGCATAGGGTAGGGTCACCGTGTATGCAAGTGTATAGGATATCGTGACTTTAAAGGGTATAATGCATGTGTATAAGGTAGGTTTACCTTAAATTGTTTAGTATGCTTCTGTTTTAAGGTTATGCGACTGAATTGTGTAGTTTGCATGTGTAGAGGGGAGTGGGACTGGTTAGTATGAATGTGGCTAGGGAAGAGATAGAGAATAAATATTGTACCAAATTTTGTTTTTGAATAAAAAAAAACCCTTAGAATTTCATCAGATGGGTAGTAGATACATGCCTCCAATCAGAAGTGATACAGGCCAATAGAGTAAATTTAAACATGCATGGGATAGACACAAAGCTATCTTGAATCTAAGAAAAGATCAGGAAAAGCTTAAGACATGAGTCTTACATCAGGAAAAATGGGCATACTAAATGGGCCGAATAGTTCTTCCTTGCCGTCAACTTCTATGTTTGACGGCAGATAACGGAACAAAAATGTGTCTATTGATTTGACGAGTGTATCCTGACTGGCTACCTGCTACAATGTCACTACCCAACAGAGGAGTAGCCACTCATAGTACGGCTGCTACATATATATTCTGGTCTTTGAAACAACTGATTGTCAATAAACTAATTATCACTTGCTGGACTTTGAGATTGATTGAAAAGAATTATAAAAGAGTGTTATGATGCAAACAGCGAAAAGACACTTTGTTAAGTGCACAGCAAACTCTTCAAACACAAGAAGTGTTATTCTTTGTTGTTCATGGTGTTGTGGGTCAGGGCGGATCAAGAGAAGATTGTATATAAATATATACATATGTGCACTGCCGTACTAATGCGTTAGCAAAGTCCTGGCCCCCTTATAATAATAATAATACATCTTTTTTACCACAGGCATTCACAGCACAATTCAGACTGGGATTGGAAATCCACTCAGTTGGTTTTCCAAGAATCATAGTTTTGTTCCCACAAAGCTGGTAATAGATAACGTTCTCTAACTAAATGTCCAAACATAACCAAGGATGTATCTGACAACACATTGTCAAAAGTAATCTTTACATGTGTCATAGTAGCAGAGATAGTCCTTCTTATGATATAGACTGATATAGAGAAACTATAGGCTCCCACCTGCAAACAGTATCTCTTCTACTGCGACTACAGACTGCTGACAAAGGGATTCTGACACAGTAACGCTGAGCATTGCCTTTTCCCCACCTTATTCAACTCCTAGTGGTAATTATATCCCATCGCTGTTATACCCTCAAACAAAATATGTTTAATAACTAAAAAAAAGAAGCGAGACACAAAGAAACCCTAACAGAGAACACTTTGGTTAGAACACTGAAAATGAGAAACCTAAACTGTGTCCATAAGCGCTTAAAAAATAAAGTGGCAGAATAAATATTCACTAATATATTATGTTTTCCTATATGAATCCAGAATTATTAGGTAGCAAGTTAAATTGCGTTGACATACTGTATGCAGCCCGGGACATGTTTTTCTTGCATTTCAGATACAGTATGCGGAGCGGCATTATTTAACTGCAATGTAACTGTAAAGGAGCAAGGGCTTGGTAGAAAATAGCTCTTCTTCCTGGAGAGAAATGCCCCTGGCTCAACTCTGGTATTTGATAAGCACAGGTAACCGCATGCAGTTTATTGCTGATGGGAATAAAAAAAAAGTTTCACAGAATGAACTTTTAATCTCAGTAA
Source organism: Spea bombifrons (assembly GCF_027358695.1). Taxonomy (NCBI): domain Eukaryota; kingdom Metazoa; phylum Chordata; class Amphibia; order Anura; family Pelobatidae; genus Spea; species Spea bombifrons. The sequence goes on from NC_071088.1 coordinate 12,009,230, forward strand.
AATCTTAGTTTGTTCTTTATTTATCAACCATTTATCTTAATCACTGTAGTAGGTAGGGACCTTTAAAACTAAAATGTGTAATTTGCATGTAATTAGGACTTCTCCAGTTCAATGAATCACAAACACGCAATTACAGGTAAGAAATGACAGTAATGAGAAATGCAAGCAAACCCTGGAAACAGATTTAGAATATGCCGGTATTCTTACTGGCAAATCATTTTTTAAGAATATTTTTCTTAACAATTAAAAAGCAGGAGCCATTTTAAGGGGATATTGGCAAATATTATTTTATCTATATAAATATGAAACTATTAATAATATCAACAGTACAGGCCAAAGGAAGACACATTCTTGGGTTAAGTTCTAAATGTAGAATCTTTTCTGTGCAACATGCAACATCAATATGACAAACAATAAGGGTAAGTATTTAACATTGCGGCTGACATTATATTGTTCTTTATGACTTTAGTGAATGAGATGTCACACTGGGCTTAAAAACATCACCTATCTTTGAAAATGGACACAAAGTAGCACTTTCAGTTAAGCAAACGATTTTGGTGTGCATACATCATATGACTGGTTGTGAGGTCGCACGGCATAAATCTGAATATACTACAAATGGTTCATTTAACAAAAATAACATAACACAGGCTATACAGTATATGACATTCAGTGATTCAGTGCTAGATTCAGTACTCACTGGCAAATTAGAGAGAGCTTGTGCAGATGAAAAGTGTGTGTGTGTGTATATATATATATTGTGACACAATACCCCTTCACTTTGGTATTCTGTCCGGGAATCTTTACTCACACACAGTCTATCAGGCTGCAGAGACGGCTCAGACACGAGGAGGGTAAAATAAAAGGCTGGGCCTGTTTTTATTTTTCACCACAGGCATTACAGAAAAATAAATAAATCAAACAAAAAGCCGGCCTTAGGGGTCTGCGGCCGCACGGAGCTTAAATTAAAACATCGGGGTTTTTTTTAACTTTATTTAACATCCTCCATGTTAAATAAAGTTAACAAAAACTTTATTTAACATGGAGGATGTTAAATAAAGTAAAAAAAAAACCCGATGTTTTAACTTAAACCCTGTGCGGCCGCACACCCGTAAGGCTGGCCCTGGTGGGGGCTTCCCGGCCCCTTAGAGTGGCTGACCCGGTCGCAGTTGCGGCAGGCTTAAGGGGCAGGTGCCCCTTATGCCCTGTGTTTATGTGGCCGTAGAGGCCGCATAGGCCCAGTCAGTCTGGTCCTGACTGGGCCTATTTTAAGGTAGGAGCCTGGAGCTGCAGCTCCATCAGCCCCTAAGTCAATCTGGCCTTGCTGTGGCCCGGCCCACCGGGCAAATGCCCGGTGTGCCCGATGGCCAGTCCGGGCCTGCTCACAGGTCACTTTATTAGGTACACCTCGCTAGTACCAGGTTGCACCCTGCCTTCATTATTCATTAAATACTTTCTACAAGGTGCTGGAAACATTCCTCAAAGGTTTTGATCCATATGGTGCATATGGACATGATGGCATCACGCAGTTGCTGCAGATTTGTCGGCTGCACATCCATGATGTGAATCTACCGTTCCACCACATCCCAAAGGTGCTCTATTGGATTGAGATCTGGTGACTATGGAGGCCATTGGAGTTCACGGAACTCATTGTCATGTTCAGGAAATTTTGAGAAGATGTGAGCTTTGTGACATGGTGCATTATCCTGCTGGAAGTAGCCATCAGAAGATGGATACACTGTGGTCATAAAAGGATGGACATGGTCAGCAAGAATACTCAGGTAGGCTGTCGCATTTAAATGATGCTCAATTGGTACTAAGGGGCCCAAAGTGTGCCAAGAAAATGTCCCTCACACCATTATACCAACCACCAGCCTGAACCATTGACACAAGGCAGGATGGACCAATGCTTTAATGTTTTTTATGCCAAAGTCTGTCACTGCTGGAATGGAGACTCATCTGACCAGGCAGTGTTCTTCCAGTCTTCCATTGTCCAATTTTGGTGAGCTTGTGTGAAATGTAGCCTCTGTTTCCTGTTCTTAGCTGACAGGAGCGGCACCCGGTGTGGTCTTCTGCTTCAAAGTTCGACATGCTGTGTATTCAGAGATGGTATTCTGCATACCTTGGTTGTAATGAGTGGTTATTTGAGTTACTGTTGCTTTTCTGTCGTCTCGAACCAGTCTGCCCATTCTCCTCTGACCTCTGACATCAACAAAGCATTTTCGTCCCCACAGCTGCCCCTTACTGGATATTTTCTCTTTTTCAGACCATTTTCTGTAAACCCTAGAGATGGTTGTGCGTGAAAATCCCAGTAGATAAGCAGTTTCTCAAATACTCAGACCAGCCTTCTGGCACCAGCAGCCATGCCACGTTCATAAACATAAAAATAAAGTGGCCAGTGAGTGTGTGTGTGTTTTTAAGTAGCTTTAACTACAGTCATGAGAGTTTATAACCTATTTTATGTGAGTGCACTGATTTAGAGATTGTATATATATATATATATATATATATATATATACTAAAATTAATAATTGTAAATATACATTAATAGTGTAATTTGTGAAGCCCAAAATTGATATATGGAATAATGGACTTTCATGAACTTGAGTCCTTTTCCATTTATCAAAAAATGTGTTTGAACCTTATGGTAAAAGATGGTTTGAGTTCTAATCTCTCGCATACACAACTATTTACCGTGTTCTACCACAAGCAAGTAAAGTATTTTCATTAAGATAGCATTGTAAAGGTCACTAGGGTCTGGATCAAATTAATCTAAACAAAGCACTTTAATTAAGTACATCGGCAGCTGTCAAAAAGAGATAATGGACAATCTGAAAAGTATCAATTTGAATTGCCTTAACGGTTCGGAGAGGGCTCTTAGACAAAAGGGAACAGCTAACTAGAATTACTGCTTCTGGAACTTGTTGAAGAAAATCTATCATTTAAAAGCAAAATCGTTTTGCCCTTTTATTGTGTATTTATTTACGTACTTAAAATGCTTTAAAAGGAAACAATGTGTAATGTTTCTTTTTTTTTATCCAAGTATGTTTTAAAGACCAATTATACCCCAAACTAGGTTAATTGTTTAATATTTCTGTCTTCTAAGCATACCTGGGAACTCTCTGGCTACTCAAGGCCACCTTTGCGGGATGTGGGTAGGAGGTCCTGTTGATGTTGACGGGCGGTCTTGCCATGTGAGTGTGCAGCCCAGCAGTGTCAGTGTCCGCGGTGTCAGTGGGGTGTCCCATGACACCACTCCTGCGACCCAGAGTTCCCCACAGTGACCCAGAGACTCCTGATGAAGGGGGAGGGCATGTAGTGTACACTGTGACTGCAATAGAAGTTGCCCTAAATTATAGTATAATGCTTGCTTGTCTGTAGAGGTAAATTATTGCACAGCTTTCTGAAATGGTACTGAAATGGTAACTTGTTATTTGCATATTAATTATGCTGTGTTATAAAAATTACTAGTTTGATAACATTTGCTCCGCTCTCTATAAAGTGTATGTTTAACTCCAGTACCCAAAGATGTGCCCAGTGGCAAAGTGACTTTTTTTGTAGCAAGACATAAAAAAACATTATTTCACAGCAGACCCATCTGGCCCAACTAGTCTGAATGTTTTATCTGATGTAAAGACTCAAACATTAATTAGTCCTTGTCTATATTCAGGAGCCATATGTATGTTTAAATGTAGTTACCACTTCTGGGAGGCTGTTCCACTTACCCTCTACCCTGTTCTTAAGTAAAACTTCCTTACAATAAATACAACTAAAAGTCCTAGGGGTTCTGTGAGCATCAAGCTACTAATTTTGAAATTTTAGTCCAAGGCACTTCTGTGGGAGCAGCACAAGATCCCTGAAAAATACAAAGAGTGGATTGAAAAGAAAATGAATGTTTCTGCCCTATAATATAATAGAATCCTTGTGTAATGGTTTACACTTCATACACACTACGCTTGGGATCCCTGTTAGTTGTTTACTTTAAGGTTTTGCAATTTGTTTTTGTTTGTTTCATTTTGGGGCCGTCCTCATAATCGGGGATTTGTATTAAAAAAGAGTTAAAGATAAAGTTTGTACAAATCCTAATGCTAAACCCTACTATTCAGTACTTTATTAAAAAGTTCATGCATAGAAAGCATAGAAATTGTTACCCTTTTTGGATTAGTAACAGGAGTGCTAATGACTATTTGCTGAATTCACCTCTACATATTCCTCAGAAAGTGCTTTAAAGTAATACAAGGTAAGTTTTATTTTATAGAGAGCATAGTAGATCGCTGGATCAACTTTTCTCCAAAAGTACTAAAGGTTAATCTATTGAAGGAATTTAAACATGCATCCGCTAGGCATAAGATTATCACAAATATATCACAAAACACAGAATCAAATTTGGGTTTTTTACAGCAGAAAAAAAATGACCATATGGCTTCAATAACTAGTATCAACACCAATGTTTATATGTTTTTGTTGGTAACTATACAAGTAACCAAGTAAAACATCTTGAAGAAAAATATATTTTATTTCTATGTTTCCTTAATTATCTGTTATTAATGTACTCATTAGTGTGACCTTTGGTTTGCCTACACTCTTAAACTTTATATTTTTCTGAACTGCAGTCCACCTAAGTTCACTTCTCCTCTGTTTTCCACTCCTCCTCCTCCTGCTGCAGTGCTAGAACGTGGCCAGTAGGTGGCTTCTTTTTTTTCTTTTTTTTTTATAACAAAGCAGTGTCATACAAAGTGTGTAAATTTGCCATGCTAGATCAGGGAGTCCATAGGAATGTGCTTAATGACACAATGTATTTTAACATTTTTTTTTTTTTTACATTCGTTAACTCATATGAATGTCCAAAAACTAGGAGGGAACCCCAAAGAAATAAAAGGAAATGGAAACAGTTCCCAATTTCCAGTTGAAAGTTGTTTGATTTTTCCTCTCTCTCACTCCCTCTCAGTCTCTCCCTACCATCCCTGACAACCACTTCATGTCTCCCCTTAGCAGACATTTTTCTCTCCTCTTCACAGTACTTCATCAACAAGACAGAGCCTCTTTGCACACCATGGGAACAACTTCTTCTCCATTCATCCAATCACATAGAAGAAAGGAAAAACATATGCAATTTAAGAAATACTGGGAAGGAAGGGGATTGGAGCAATACTGTAACAGAGGATAGAGGATGGACCAATAGGGGAGGTGAAAGGGATAGAAAGACAAGAGTCCTCCCTGTATAATAATAATAAATAAAAGGTGTCATTTATTTAACCCCTTAAGGACCGGGCTCATTTTTCGTTTTCTACCCTGTGGGACCGAGGCTGTTTTGACACTTTTGTGGTGCTTGTGTTCAGGTGTAATTTTCTCCTCACCCATTTAGTGTACCCACATAAGTTATATATTGTTTTTTTCAGGACAAGATGGGCTTTCTTCAGATACCATTATTTTGATCGTATCATCTTATTTACTATAAAAAAAATAAGAAAAACATGGTGAAAAATTGAAAAAAAAGACATTTTATGACTTTTATTTGAAAAATCTTTTACTCACCTAAAAAAGCAAGTAAAAAAACTAGCTAAATAGATTCTACTACTTGTCCTGAGTTTAGAGATACCCAATGTTTTTATGTTTTTTTGCTGTTTTTTTGTACGTTATAGGGCAATAAGTACAAGCAGCGTTTTATGATTTCCAAATCTTTTTTAACAAATCTGGTCAGTCTGCCTCCATCTCCTCTTTGGAACATCTTTGAAGCCGGTTAACTCAATTTAACCCATTCAAACCATATATTTTTGAAAACTAGACACCCCAGGGTATTCCAAATGCTGTTATTTTAACCCTTTCCATGCACCAATTATACAACTACACTTTGTCAAACTTTGTAATAGTAATTTTTTTTATTTTTTTTCCCCACACAAATTGTACTTTAGTTATAGATATACAGGTTCTGGTATATGTCACTATCAAACAACACCCCAATGTGTGTTCAGGAACATCTCCTGAGTACAGCGATACCCCACATGCATGGGTTTGTCAGATTGTTTGGCTGGTAAAAGGCTACTTTTGGGGCATGCGTAATTCAGGTGGTCATTTGGTCATTCTGCCTCCATCTCCTCTTTGGAATATCTTTGAAGCCGGTTAACTCAATTTACCCATTCAAACCATATATTTTGGAAAACTAGACACCCCAGGGTATTCCGAATGCTGTTATTTTAACCCTTTCCATGCACCAATTATAGAACTACACTTTGTCAAACTTTGTAATAGTAATTTTTTTCACACAAATTGTACTTTAGTTATAGATATACAGGTTCTGGTATATGTCACTGTCAAACAACCCCCCAATATGTGTTCAGGAACATCTCCTGAGTGCAGTGATACCCGACATGCATGGGTTTGTCGGGTTGTTTCAGATTTAAAATGCCACATTTGGGAAGTGCGCTTTTTTTCTCCATTTTGGTCAGTCTGTACCTATGCCCTATCTGTGAGCTAGGCCACTCCAATTTACCCCATCAGCCATTTTTTTTTATATATTAGACACCCCTTGGGTATTTGAAGTGCTTTTATTTTAACTCTTTGAGATTTTTGAGAAATTTTAGCACTTGCTCAAAATAATAAACTTTATTTTTTTTTTTTTTTAATACTTTTTTTATATTTTTTTTACACATTTTGCTGGTACTGGATGGTTCATCTAGTGACATCACTGCATAATTATTTTTAAATGTTAGCACATTTTTTTTTTTCCATTTTTTATTTTTTTTATTTTTTTTGAATATTTTACTAATCACATAGTGATTAGAAAGCTGGGCTCCATTAACTTGAATGGTTGAATGCAGTACCTGTATTCAACCAGCAAGTGGAGCCAGTTCTCTAGAGGGTCTGGAGACCGTCTAGCGAACTCTTTCTTCTTTATTGTTTTATTTCCCGGGCCGCCGCCATCTTGCTGATGGCGAAGATCACCGGCAGCTGCGGCTGTGACCGCTCTCCGGAGCGGTCACAGCCCACCTAAAGGTAAGTGTTTGGTGTCGCTGGATGCCTCCTGATCGAGGCATTCCAGCGACACCATTTAAGTTTAGGAGGCGATCGTTGATCGCCTCCTAAACGCTTTTAAAACGGGCGTCCGCCGCCATACAATGTATGGCGGCTGTTGACGCCCCGGGGAGGGGCCAGACATGGCCCCCGATGCCGATCTCGGCCTTGCTGAATGCCTCGATATCGAGGCATTGCAGCAAGGCCGTTTAAGCGAAGAAAGTGATCCTTGATCACTTTCTAAGCTTATTTAACTTTTTGACGGTTCAGAACCGTCAAAGGTCATTTAGTGACCTTCTTGTCATGACGGTCCTGAACCGGCAAAGGTCGCGAAGGGGTTAAGTTTCTAGTCTCATCAGATGTATGTTCTGTCAAAAATATGCATGCATTAATTTGTTTACAATAAGAAATGTAGTATTCCTGGTTTTCCCACTAGCATGGTGAAAGATAGAGAATAATACGTTTTAATATATATTGTCCATCATGATCTATAACATAATTAGATTTAGTGTTTTAGCATTTATATTATAAAGTGAAAGGGGAATTTAAATCATCTTTGGTTCTGTTCCCTTAATGCTTTGAGTAGAAAAGACTTTTTAAAGTAATGTTAGTTTGTATGTTTCTGCATCAAAGTGTATGAACTCTTTATTAAATCTATTATAGCCAACAGAAGTTATTCTAGATTTGGACGTCTTGACATTTATTGCTCTAAGCTGATCATGATAATATATCTTATGTACACTAGCAAAGGTTAGGAACATTTTTTTTTTTTTATTTTTTTTTTTCATATATATTTATTCAAGGATTTTCAAATAGGGGTACAGAAAGGAAAAAGGGGGAGGGGGGAAGAGCAGTGCATGTCAATAAACCACTCGCAGGTGGTAAGAGCAGTTCACAGTATATTTGATCACCGGTGCAATAAATCGCACTGAGCACATGAAAGATACATTATACATGGAGCCCTGTAAGAAATAGAAGGAACAGAGTAAAGCAAGGTATAAGAAAAGAGAAGAGAGAGAAAGGTAGAGTCAACAGGGTTCGTGACACAATGCCCAAGTCAAATCAAACTAATAATGGACGCGTAGTCCAGTGGGAACTCATAGAAGGAAAACACTCAATGGGAGTGATAAATATAACGCTCCCACATGAGCAGGTAACAGTAATATAAAAATAAAATAAAATAAAATAAAAAGGCGTCTAGAAAAGAAAGCCTATAATCAGCACGGAGGTAACTCAATGTATAAGCTAACTATAGCAAATGTAGCAAGAGTGAGTGCGTCTCAATGAGGGGGGAGAACTTCCAACACCTGGGGGGGACAGGTAAGTTATCTGCGGGAATCTCCCGCAGACGAAGTGTAACGCAGCCAAGGGGACCAAGTGGCGAGGTACAGGCGGTACCTATTACCCAAGCTAAAGGTAAGTTCCTCCAAACTACGGATACGCTCAACCTCCACTATCCACTCCTGCAAGGTAGGAGGATCAGGTTGTCTCCAGCGTCTGGGAATAAGTGCTTTCGCCGCATTAAGGAGGTGCGGTATAAGGGATAATTTGTACTTCCGAAAAGACAATGGCGTAAGGTGGAAAAGGGCAGCCATGGGAGTGCAAGAGATGTCAACAGAGGTGAGTATCCTGACCATCTGTATGACGTTAGACCAGAAGGTCTTAATTTTAGGACAAGCCCACCATATGTGACCAGGGGTAGCGGGCGAGTAACCACACCGCCAACAACTAGCCGAATGCGCAGGGATCATTTTATGAAGTGCAGCAGGCGTCAAATGCCATCGACACAGTAGTTTAAAATTCAGGAGACGGAGACAGGAGTCAGGGGACGAGGAAGACATCATGGACGCCGCTCTGCGCCACTGTTGAGGGGAAAGGGCACAGCCGAGGTCACGTTCCCAAGCTTTCAGATAAAAGGGAGGCGAGCTATACATGGCCTTACGGATCAAAACATGAAAGGTGGAGAACGGTCTAGTAACACCTTTATGGGCAATACACATCCTCTCAAAGATAGTATAGTGGAGACCAGCAGCCGTGTGTGGGAGCATAGGAGCAACAAAATGACGCAGTTGGTGATACAAGAATGCTACATTACCAGAGCTCCCCTTATCCCCAAATATGGAGGGCAAAGACCTGACACCCCCATCATCCACTATGTCATGTAGAGGCACGTAAGATGTCTTAGGATCCCGGAAAGAGCCAAGACCCGCTACACCAGGGGGAAAAAGGGGGTTGTGAGAGATCGGAGTAAGTGGGGAAAGGGCCGAGGACCAATGCATATCTAACTTATGTTCCCTCCACATCAGTAAAGTAGGGGCAATAGTGGGATGAGTGGCCAGTCCCAAAGCTGTTAACGGGACAGATTGCCAAGGAAGTGACTGTCTTGGAACCATTGAAAAAGAGTCCTCAATATCCAGCCACTGTTTACATGTATCATTCCTAGTCCATAGATACAGTCTCGTAAGCAGGCTAGCCATATGGTAGCATTTCAGGTCCGGCAAATTCAGACCCCCCAAGTGCAGGGGACGAGCCAATAAGTCATAGCAGACCCTCGGGCGTGTATGTGCCCACAGAAATTTTGTGAAGATTGCACGGACCTCGGCAAAAAAGGCAGGAGGAATATGAATGGGCAACGTCTGTAAAAGATAAAGCAGCCGCGGCAGAATATTCATTTTAATAATATGAACTCTACCAAGCAAATTAAATTGGGGCAAATTCCATTTCACTAGATCGGCCTTAATCGAGTGAAGTAAGGGAGGAAAGTTTAAATCAAACAATGATCTTATAGTGGCAGGGAGCCTGACGCCCAGGTATTTAACCGAGGTGCTAGCCCAAGTGAATGGGTATCGAGATCGTAGTATAGACACCTCAGCCTCCGGAACTGTCAGATTAAGGATTTCCGTCTTCTCCAAGTTAACTCTAAAACCCGAAAGAACCCCATACTCCTGCAATTCACACATAAGAGGCGGTAGGGATTGCAGCGGACTAGATAACGAAAATAGGAGATCATCAGCGAAAGCCGATGTCTTGTATTCAGATTGTCCTAAACAAAACCCCTTAATAGAGTCATTAGATCTAATAGCCTGGAGAAGGGGTTCGAGAGTCAAAACAAAAAGTAAAGGGGAGAGGGGACAGCCCTGCCGCGTGCCATTGAGGATCGAAAATGGAGCGGAGCGTTCCCCATTCACCATCACCTTCGCGGAAGGATTAGAGTAAAGCGCCTGCAGCCACGATTGCCAGCATGGCCCAAAACCCATAGCCCGCACAACCCCAAATAGGAAGGACCAGCTCACCCTGTCAAACGCTTTCTCAGCATCTACAGCCATCAACATAGCTGGGGCCTTCAAAGTGCCGGAGGCATGAATAAGGTTTATAAGTTTAGTGGTGTTGTCTTTAGCTTCTCTAGCAGGGACAAACCCCGACTGATCAGGGTGAACCAGTCCTCCTACAAACGGCCGCAGTCGGAGAGCCAACACCTTGGCGAAAATTTTCAAGTCGACATTAATTAGCGATATGGGCCGATAATTTTCGCAAAGCAACGCGTCCCTGCCAGGTTTAGGAATAACTGTGATCGCAGCCTCGGTAAGAGATTGAGGCACATCGGGGTGGAGTCGTAGAGAATTATAGGCACGTAAAAAATGAGGAGCCAAGTCCTGTGCAAACTGCTTATAATATTTGGCTGTGAAGCCATCAGGACCCGGGCTTTTCCCTAACGGAGTAGCTTTGAGTGCGGCATGAAATTCGTCTAAAGAGATGGGAGAGTCTAAGTGGTGACTGACATTGGGCGGGACAGTAGAGTGTAGGTGCCTCTCCAAGTAAAGCGTAACATCTTGTGTGTGTTGCAACGAGGTCGGGGTGGGCCATAAGTTATAAAGGGTTCGGTAGTAATCATGAAAGACCCGGGCAATGTCAGGCGTAGAGTGTTGTAGAGACCCGTCTCGGGCCTTGAGCTTCGCTATATACGAGGATTGCCTTTTCGCCTGAAGAGCCTTTGCGAGCAATTTGCCACTCCTGTTTCCGTGTAAATAAAAAGTGTGTCGAGTATGTAACATGGAGCGCTTGGCCCGGTCAGAAAGCAGAATGTGTAAATCAGTGCGAGCGGCCGTCAGCAGTTTATAGTGATCTATAGAGTGGGAGCTCTTGTGTTCGCGTTCAAGTTCAGCAATTCTATCCGTCAAAGCTTTCAGCCGCTTCGCCCTACCTTTCAAAAGCTGGGAGTTCAGTTGAATCAGGCGCCCGCGAATAACTGCTTTATGCGCCTCCCAACATATCATAGGGGTAACATCACCTGTATCATTAGCTTGAAAGTAATGGCCTAACTCCTCCGAAACTGCAGTTGTAACATTAGTATCGTTTAACAAGATGTCATCAAGTCTCCAATGTCTCGGAGGCCGCGACATTGCAGACACATTTAGAGTAAGGAATATAGGGGCATGGTCTGACCATGTAATATGTCCAATGTCAGCACCTGATAACATGGGCAAAGCATAATGGGAAAGGAAGAACATATCGATGCGCGAATACGAATTACGAGGAGCGGAAAAAAACGTGTAATCGGTGTCAGTCGGATGCATTACTCGCCAGCAATCTGTCAGCTGTGCGTTATGTAAGAGATCAATAGCCCTAGACGTAAGAGAAGAAGGTTGGTGCGACTCATCTCGAGCGGCGGCATAGTGTCTATCTAAAGTGAAATTGCAGTCACCACCAAAAACAACATGCCCCTCAGTAAAGGTAGCACAAATCCTGAGGATCGCAGCCAAGGCACGACATTGGGAACGGTTGGGTAAGTATATATTAACAAATGTAAATAAAGTATCACCAACTTTCCCCTTCAAGAGCAGGTAGCGGCCGCCCTCATCAGATCTATGGTCTACATAAGTAAATGGGACAGTTGCACGCAACAAAATGGCCACTCCTCTAGATTTGCTTGCCATAAAGTTAGCAAAATACCCCACCGGATAATGTCGATTACGGAGTGACGGAGCACTCTCAGCCTTGAAGTGCGTCTCCTGAAAAAATACAACGTCGGCTTTTTGGCGAGTAGCTTCCTGGAGAGCCATAGTACGTCGCTCAGGAATATTCAGCCCCCTCACATTTAAAGACATCAATGTAAAGTTAGCCATTTATGTAAATCATCCGTGAAAGAAAAGCATAAAACACTGCTCGGCCAAAAATCGTAAGTAAATGTGTCACAAGATATAAACATGAAAACAAAACCATAAAGAAAAACAAATTGTACATCAAAAAATCGCAGTGGCAGCCGCCGGAAACAGGCTTTAGTTCCAGACGGCAGCAGGTGTCAGGAGGCAAACACTGCTGCGGGGGTGGACGAGCAGGCGTATCCATAAACAATAAACAACTCAACCTCGGACACCTTATAAGGAAAATAGGCCCAAGGCCAAAAAGTGAACATGTATAGAACCCCTGAGTGCGCAAGACAGTGGGGACACTCAGCTACTGAGAAGAGTGCTACATGGCAGAGACATGAATTAGGTGACCCCATCAAGTACGGAGTAGCAACCATAGAGAGAGAGTGCTCGCATCAAATAAAAAGTAACCAAAAACCAGCGTAGTAGAAACATAACATAATATAAAACTAAAAGGTAGAAAAAATTTAGAAAAAATAAATAAAAAAATAAATAAATAAATAAAAAAAAAAACAAAAAAAAAAAACAATCAAACATGGTACTATTATTGTCTAGCCAGGTAATATAGCAGATGTCCCGAAGGCAAGACGCAAGGTCGGATCGCAGAGGAATGCCAGCCAGCTACCTTCAGGTGATCTTGATCCGGGAGGATTGAGTAAGCGGGACCGGACCCGGACGCGGAGTCGGCGATTTGCGCTTTCGTTGAGTCGTCTGCCAGCGGTGTCTCTGGGGCTGCGGTTGGAAAGATGGTTGGAACGATAGGTCCATCCAATCCGGTATCAGGATGTCAGGTAAACCCAAAGCTTCAGTAAATGCTGGTACCTCCTGTGCCTTGGTAATCGTGTAGGTGCGCTGTTGGTGGGTCACCGTGAGGGAGAAAGGGAAGCCCCATCTATATTTAAGGTTGCGGTCCCGCAACTCATCAGTCAGAGGCTTAAGATGCCTACGCGTTTGGAGGGTAATCCACGACAGGTCCTGGTAGATCCGTGCATCTATACCCGTAAGGGCAGGTATGTCAGCATTCCGGGAAGCTGTGAGAATGGCTTCCTTATCAGCAAAGTAGTGCAAACGACAGATTATGTCCCTGGGAGGTGCCTGAGCAGTAGGTTTCGGGCGAAGCGCCCTGTGGATTCTATCAAACATCAGCGGTGTAGAGGGGGGTCTACCTAGGATAGCGTTAAAGTAATCTGTAATGAGTACCTTTAGATCTTCAGCCTCCCCCTCCGGATAGCCCCGGACGCGCAAATTATTGCGCCGATTACGGTTGTCCAAATCTTCAAGGTGTCTATGTTGTGCGTGCACCTGGTCAGTGATACTATCCAACCGGTGATTCATGTGCTGCAGCTGAACATACACCTGGTCCTTGTCAGATTCTTAATCCGCCACACGGGATCCTATCTGCGTGATGTCTGCCGAGAGCTCATTCAACTTGGTATGAAAGGAGGTTTCCAGCTTGGACATCATAGAAGCCATATCCGCCTTAGAGGGTAAGCGTTTGAGCATTTCACGGATATCCTGATCCGGAGCTGCTTGAGAGCAATCCGACACCGGACTGCTTGCCCGGGAAGAGGCTGAGCACGCTGCCGGCGCCATATTGGGGCCTGCATCCTCCATCCGCGTTGGCGTCGGATCGCGAAAATAAGCCGTCAAGGCAGCCGATTTAAGCCCCTGTGACGGCTTGGGAGTATGCTTGTGGTCCGGATCTCTTTTTTTGTTGCCCATGGTCTCTCTCGGGGTTCAGATGCTTAGATTAGCGGTGTCATGTGCGAGGAGCTCGGTCAACACACAGCCATCCGCCGCTCGTGCGTAGCCACGCCCAGGTTAGGAACATTTAACCTTTTGGGAAAATTATTCAAATATAGCAAATGTTCTTTACACTGAATTTCATATTCTTGGTGATTATTGAATTTGTTTTTACAAATCTGGCTCAAGCTTCTTATGTGGGCTATAGCTTATATTCTATTTTTAAATTTCTGGTTTATCATATTGCTCATAGTGCTAGGAAAGGAAGTTTAACTGGAAGAGGGGCTAAGCCAAATCACTGGTGTTTATGATTCCTCCGAGGTCAAATTTGTTTAGATATCTTAAACTATTTATGTTACAATTTGTGTCAATTGTAAAAGGCAACTAAATAAGTACATTAAAATGAGTGGTTACTTTGTCTGAAAATTGTTGTTCCCTTGAGTAATAGTTTCATAGTCCATTTCTAGAAAGGAAGGTTTTTATATTATACACATGCTGGAGTTTCCTCCTCTTCCTCATGTGTTTGGAAGGAGTGTGACTATGCCAAAAGTACTTTTAATGGTATTATTTTACAATAGACATCAAGCCATGAGTCAAATTGGTCTACAGTAGTGGTAACAGATGTAAGTGAACTAGCAATTTTGTACATAATTTAAGGTTCTGTTCCACCTAGTCTGCTGAATTAAACACTATTGAAACTTAATGTAGCACTAGAAACAGAACTGTTGAAGGCTCTTCCCAGAAATAATAATTTAATCATTTTTATCAATTAAATATTTTTGTCATGAATGCTTAATTGTCATGTGACACAAAACCATAAAAAAAATTATTTGCTAATCCTTGAGGTTTCTGGACAAGAAAATCATACTAACTAATGTTTCTGTCTGTTTGTCATATAGACAAGAAAAAAAACAACTACTATAAATATAGATGTGGGAATTAGGTTCAGAAGAATCATGGTATGAAAAAAGGTTTACCTTTAAATTCAAAATGTTTATGATGAAGAATGAAGATCTTGGAAATTATGCAATAATATGTTTGGGAAATGGGGAGCGGGTAAGCACCTGTGACTTGAAAACCAATTCCTGAAATAAATGTGTGACTGTAATATCACTGATAGCAAAGCAAAAAGTATTTTTTTTATTTCACATTTCATTTGTACAAAATATGATCTGTTTGCAAAATAAATTAATCCCACACAAAGAAAAACAATGTTGATAACCAAGTTAGTAACAAGTGAAATAAGAAGTGCATTTTCATACCTATTTGGTTTTTGGGTAGTGTTTTGTAAATATATTTTGTACATCTTTTGGCATTACCATTTAGAAATAAAAAGTTAAATACATAATTAAAAAAAAAGAAATAACACTGTTATTAAAATACATTGGTAATGAAAAAAACAACGATAGTGGGTTTCATTCTCAGATTATAATGGGTGCACTAAGGATCCAGTCATGGTGTGAACGCTCCCTAAAGCCTTTTTGCTCTATTCAATAATAATTTTAGTACCCAGCTGAATTAAGGGTGAATGACCATACCAATGATTTTGCAAGTTTCATGTGAGGGTATGCAAGATGTATATCTCAAAATGTAATGTATAAAACAATAAATATATGTAATTAAAAAAACAAACAAAATTAATAGACAAATTGGGCTTTCCAGTACCCCTATATTTTTTTCTTGTTGGCTATATGTGGAATTGCAGGTAAAATACACATACGAGCGGCCAGGGGACAATTGTAACCCCTCCTTTGCTCTTTCCAGTAATATATTATGACAAGTGGTTGTACCACTAGGTACTTTTATAAAACACAAGATCCAAGATAAACCTCAACATTATTCCATAGACACTAACCATTCGGTGTAGTACCGTAATCATTTCATTTTGACACGTTAATTATAGTATTTGAAGAAAAAATATACTTATAATTCAATTAGCCACACTGCTCATCATCATCATGTATGATAACGACTTGGGGGCACAAGATAGCTTATATAGCAAAATGGGCCGTGTAGCAAACATAGAAAGATTGATCTTGATAAAGGACCATAATGTGGTCAGAAACGTTGACTTGATTTTTCTTATCATGGTGCTTGTTTGTTAAATAAAGTATTATTTGGAGATCCATGAGTGCAAATCACAATTTCTGGACTTTGTATGCATCTGGTGGGAACTGCCCTCGGGTAAGTATTTGACTTGGAAAAGCTGAGTGCAAGCATTGTGGACTTATATATATGTATGTGTGTGTTTACATTTAATTATTTGATGCATTGTTTATATTCCAAAAAAGATTTCGTTAGGGTGCAAATGACCCAAGAACAGTACCTGCATATAGAAACAAATATATTTTCCAATGAATAGCCCAACATTTTAAAATAACAACGGCCATCATGGCTTCTTTATCTCGTCTCAGTTTGTCAAGTAATATCATGAAAAATATTTCAATGTATAAGATGAGATAAGATTATCAAGTTGCATTAGGATAGCTTCTAAATGAGAAAAAGAAAAATGAGAAAAAGACAAAAATGGATGTTTAGAATATACCATGAACAGTCAATATATGAATACAATAATATAAATCTTCTGAATCCAGTATTTGTGATTTTCCAAATCCAAATGGTGGCACTTTTTTCAAAATAATCTAAAAGGTGGGTTCAAATAGGGTGATGGAATAGTAGCTACCCCCTTTCTTATGCTATAAGAACATAATTCTTTGATTTGTGACTTTTTTTTCTACAAGTAAGTATTTTTATTTTCCAGGAAAGGACGCAGTTATTCATTTCTTCTGTTTGTGAAATATGTAGGTATATTTAGAATTCTCTTTTTTTTTCTTGCAACTTGAAAAAGAAAAATACTGTTATTATCATGTTTCTTTCTCGTTTATAACATGATCAGTCATTGGATTAGTTACTTTTTCTGTGACCTTGGGTCTAATCTAAAGCTTACATTGTGCACCCAAGCAATAACACAGATAGCTTGTATGAGCCACTGGGAGGATCACCAGTATTTCTAGAATCTGCATTCAACAATATCCACTCAACACAATGAAAGCATGTATGTCACGCACAGCGTAGGTGGAGACAGTGATAAGGGTTCAAGGTCAGGCAAACCGAGGTGAGGAAACCAGAGAGCAGGAACGTCGTATAGCAAGCCGAGGCCAGGATACCAGAAATCAGGAGTAACGAATAAACAAGCCGGATCAGTAACAGGAAATTAACTAGAAACGCGTACTGAGGAATAGGCACGACCATCAGAAGGCAAAGTCTGAGGATTTCTGAGAGCCTTAAATAGGCAGGAAGGTTTTGGCGCCAAATTTGGATTATCCGCCAAATTTTCAAATGTTCCGTTACATCACTTCCGTCCTGCGGCCATCTTGACTGTGGCGTGCACGCAACCTCCCTATATAAGGCGAGGTAATTTCCGCTGGCACCACTAGAGGGCGTGAAGAGGACTGCGTCAGGATGGAGGAGCCGGACTTGCATCCAGCTTGCGGTAGCTGAAGCTGCTGTGTGGAGGCGGGAGGTCTCCCCCTTCTTCGCAGGGCTGAGGCTGCTGTGATATGGAGGTGAGAGGTCTCCCCCTTCTTCGCAGTGGCTGCTGCTGTGAGTTGGAGCCGGGAGGTCTCCCCCTTCTGCTTAGGTAGGTAACAATGCAACTTTTTGATGTGATGGAAATAATTTTATAAGGAAATTGTATTTTTGTGATATCCCATCAGTCCTAACAGATGTGATAATAATTTAGAGATGTACAGAGTGGTATCTCACATAGTTAAAAACCATGACTTTTTAAAGTCTATAATATGTTAAACATAAATACCGTATTGGCTCGGATGTAGACCGCCCCCGTATATAGGCCGCACCCTAAAAGTTTGGTGCTTTTTTAAAGAAAAAGTTTTTTTCTTTAAAAAAGCACCAAAAAAACATGCTGCCACTCTGTCCTCTCCCCCCCCCGAGATATGCTGCCACTCTTTCCTCTCCCCCCCGAGATATGCTGCCACTGCCCCCCCCCCGAGATATGCTGCCACTGTCCCCCCCCCGAGATATGCTGCCACTGTCCTCCTCCTCCCCCCCGAGATATGCTGCCACTGGCCCCCCCCCGAGATATGCTGCCACTCTGCCCCCCCCCGACTTACCAGAGCAGACTCCCGGGTGTCTTGCGGGGCCGGCGGGGGACATATACACAATACGCGTATACAACTTCCGGTGCCGGCACTCAGCGGATGTGTCCTGCATGTCCTGGGCGTCGGGCGCTAGACCCCGAATATAGGCCGCACCCCCACTTTAAAGACTTAAAGTGGGGGGGAAAAGTGCGGCCTATATTCGAGCCAATACGGTATTATATAATAAATCAAAAACAAAAATTGCTAGAAGCTAAAATTACACTGGTGCTATATATATATATATATATATATATATATATATATATATATATGTACTGCAGAATTTCTACCCTATCTAGTATGAAATAAATTGAGGTACCTGCTGAGATACAAATTAAAAAGAAATGAAAAAATAGTGAGTTAAAGCAAACCAATGGACACATATGCCCCGAGGGACGTTCGCTGTAGTTTAGATAAGGATCGCAAATGTTCTAGTTGAGTGCCAGCAAAAATATCATAAAATGGCATGTATGGGTTTACCTCTTATGAAGAAGCTCAATGATTGTTTTGACAAACAAAGGGCTTTGTCAGGGGAAAAAGCCTTTTCGTTTGCTTTGTATTCATTAATAGCCATTCTTCCTTTATGGGTGATACATATATATTTTTTAATAATATATGTTTTATTGCATTTTGAGATAACATTGCAAAATCAACATGTACAAATATTAAGAATCAAGAACAAAATGACCCACAGCATTCCCATTGTAAATGATACCCACTGAAAAGAAATCCACACACATATAATATTTGCTTTTTTGCATTTTATATGGTCAGGTAGGGAATCCAAATTAGCGGAATTGGAAGGCAGGATAATTTAGTTTTTAAATAATATAGAATAGCAATACGATTTGTAAATAGTAAAATAAAAGCAATGCATATGTTTCGTATTAATAGTTGCAGTAAACTTGTGGTAGGATATTTAATATTGTACTTTCCATAAACAACTAAATAAGCGTCTTTGTAGACACATTGCATTACATTACACATATTTATTTAGCGCCAGCAGATTCTGTAGCACTGTTACAATCAGTGTAAAAATTTCAAATCACAATAACAAACTGGTACAAAAGGAAAAGAGCCCCCTGCTCTTGCGAGCTTACAAGGGAAGGTGGCAGGATTTGGTGAGAAACTAGATGTGAGAAAGGGTTGGATGGATGGTGGAGTTGTCAACTGTGATAGAGATGTCTGGAGTAATGGACGGAAGGCATGGCGGGATAACCATAAGCTTGGTCTTTGAGATGTTGAACTTCAGGTAATGCAATGCCATCCATGATGCAAATCCAGAAAGACAGTCCGTGAGGCGGGTTAGAAGAAAGGGTGAAAGATTGGGAGAGGAGATATGAATGAGGGTGTCATGTCCATATAAATGGTATTGGAAACCAGAGGAAGATACAGTATGAATTGTCCAAAGTTAAGAGGTGTAGATGGAGAAGAGTAGAGGCCCAAGAACTCAGAAAGGTAGGATTTGAATAAAATAGAGCGGTGTCACAGATGCCATAAAAATGAAGAGTTTGTAGAAGGGGGAAGTGGTCAACTGTGTCAAAAGCTGCAGAGAGGTCTAAGAGTAAAAGTCGGGGTAAGTGGCCTTTTGTTTAACCGGTAATAAAATAAAATAAACGCTACCTTTACATTTGTGAAAACTGAAACTTGCACTGAAATCACTAATTAGTTTAGTAATTAGATGAATGAGATAGGTCCTAAAGTAGTGTGTTAGTGCTTTGTATTCATTGATGGAAAACACAAATATGACTTATGGATATATTAGATGCCTACATTCAAGGGTCAAGAAAAAATAACAATCTTGAAAAGTAAACCTGGTTAGTTAGGACACCTATCATTATGCCAATGTATCATGTTTTATTATACCCGGATTATGCTGGTAAATTCTAACCTAGTTCATTGAAATTGTTCAGATTATCTGGCTAAATTGGCACTCTTGGTGACTATATTATAATGAAATACAGGGACATTTAGTCTACCATCTTAGAGTCAATGAAATGATGAATACAGGAAAGTTTTAAAAATAATAATTTTTTGCTTTGTTTTGGTCTCTCAGTCACTGATGTTGACATCACATCCTGGCCAGCGGTCCAATGAAAGCAAGGGACTAGCATTTTATTATTATATTGTGACTAGCATTTTTTACTCTCATTACTATGATTAATTACTATTAGTAATTATTACCAACGCTTAACACATTGCCAAAGGATACATTGAGGAATTTTGTCATGTGATTGAATTGTGAGCTTGTGAGTACAAAAAAAATAAGGACTCTGATGACAGCACTACATCAAATAGGTTTAAATTACCATACTTTCTCTACAATGCTTATAATAAGTGGTAAAATTAATTAGGGCTGCTCTGGGTTTCTCTTGAAAGACTGTGAGAAAACTGCAAAGAGTTTGTTGTACACACCAGCAGGGAGGTAAGCTGCAATTTTTTCTAAAGTTTCCATCTTCTTTTCTTTTCTTCGATCTTTTTTTCCGTCCTTCACATTATCTGCAGTGTTCCTATGTGAAATTCTCTGCAGGGAGCCTCAAATAAGACCCTTGATCTTGGACTACATGATCCAACCTGCTAAATCTGGGGATTACCCCTTTAGCTCCTTCTCTACCAAGGTCTATTTTATAACCAAAAACCTAACACTTTGTTTTTTTTACATTTTTACGATATGTTTGTTCAACCACAATCGATGATATACTCGTAAATTATACATATTTTTGCAAGGGCAGATAAGACTTTCTTTTGATACCTCATGCAGATGTGCAGACTAACATTTACAATGTGTTATATATTAAAAATGGAAAAAGTCACAATTTTCTGTGATTGTGCTCACTGTGCGCCTTGGCACCCACAGCACTCGCCTTAGCATGCCCCTGTATAATAGGCAAAGAGTACAAGTTAGAACATTTGAAGATGCTAGGATAGTAGCTTGTATGCATCTCATATGCATCTCTGAAAAATATGTACAGTATATATGTGTGTATATATATATATATATATATATATATATATATATATATATATTCCCCTTTAATACTCTTGCACGAATAGGGATGGGTTGGCACAGACAAGCATAGGGGCAAACAAAACCTTTGCTAACTATTTAGGATGGCTAATCTGTCCCAAACCACAAAACATGAGATACCCTAACAGTTTATTTATATTACAGAACCATTTTATTCAGTGTTGCAGCTTCACAGCCCTGGTAACTTCTGAGTTACAACCTCCTTAATAAGTCCTCTAAGGCTTATGGACAATACTTTTTTTCCAGCACTTTACATCTGCCTGTCTCCACCCTTTCTTGGTGTCTATTGGCTCCTAAACTCCCTTGATTAGCAGTCCCACCTTTCTCTTCATCACAGTATGTTAGCGTGAGTGTTAGCATGAGTGTGTATGTGTTAGAATGTGTCAAAACAGCATTTAAATACCTCAATTGTGTAGACACTAAAAACATGAAACTTTCACTATTTTCCAAAGTCATATCAAACTCTAATTGGCACCTTGTGTTTTTTTTTTAGAAATACATTTAAAATTCTTAAGCAGCAGATTGTGCTTAATGGACACCAGGTTGTATTCATTATGAAAAGATATAATATTTAATCTGATCTTTATTTTTTTATTCCTAGATTTTAATTCTATATCCCAAAAGATCCACTTTTTTCCTGATGTTAGATAGTATAAGTCTGGGCTTCAAATGCCACCTTTAATGTTTCCCAGGATCCATAACTGCTTGAAGTTTTACTCAAGGCCAATAATCACTAAGGTCATATGCAACATTTTCCATACAGTATAAAAAGCTCTGTAGAATTAATTGAGGTATTACACTCTCCTGAACTTGTTCAATGTCGATAATAAAGAGATATACAAACTGTAATAATCATACATCATATTCCAGTCACTAGTCACTGAGCACCACAAGAAGCCTCAATTTCTCCAAGGCCTGATTTAGAAATCACCGTTAGAATAGTAATACTGTGTGTGTGAAGCCATTCACAGGTAATCACATCTTACTCACAATAAATGATAAAAATAGTTATAAAGTTATATTTTAAAACACAGTTTGTCAGTAGCCTACGGTCCTGTTTATTCTGTTCTTTCTTCTAAACCATGGAAACAAAATTGACAGCAGACAAAAACACCCATATAGGATGAAGGTACTTTGTATGCATCTCTGTATATGTGTATATACTGTATCTTTTTCAATGGGACTTCCCCTTTAATGGTTGGCCCAGGGAAGCATCAGGGCTTTGCACCCTTGGCCAGTCCAAAATAATTTAAACAAGGCCGATCAAACCTGAGGAAATCAAGATATAGCAGGGGAGAGGAACAAGTTCCAGTGAAGTAGACAATAAAGGTACAGCCATAGAAATAAGATTTAAGCGAGGAAAGAGCTGTGTCATGGATGCCATAAGCATGAAGGGTTTGTAGAAGGAGTGGGTGGTCAACCATGTCAAAGGCTGAAGAGAGGTCCAAGAGTATAAGTAGTGAAAAGTGGCCTTTTGTTTTAGCAGCCATCCCATTAACAGATAAATGAGAGCATTAAATGATGATTTCCATTTTCACAACTAGATCATTGAGGCTTATTGTGCGTCCCTATCTAGTGTTTGGTTTGCCTTATTCCTGAAAGCTACCCTTATTGTGTGTTTATCTGGGATTTTGATGCTTTTTAGCTTGTTTCTCATTTCTTGTTTTACCACTTTTTCTTGTGTCTCTTGTCTTATTTCATGTGGTCCTTCATTTACATAGTTCCTAATTTATGACTGTAGAGCTGGAGATTAATGACTTAAAATGAAATGTAAAATAAAAAATAATAATAGCACCACTTATCAGTGGTTCTCAGTGCTGGTTTCAAATATCTTTTTATTTCAGATGTGACAATTCCTATTAAAGTCATATGAAATAAGAGTAGTCAAAGTCAAGACCTTTTTTTATAACTTTCACCTTTATCATGTGAATAATAAGATTGATTATAATTGTCTAAAAATTTATAATCCATCCTACAGAAGAAAAGTTTGAGTAAAACTGCTGTCAGCAGCTTCATCCAAGCTGAACCAAGGTACCAGCATCTGAAATCTAAAGACATGTTTTAGAAGCTGATTAATTATTTCTAAGGCAGCACGTTTAATAGATCTCCAGTGGTGAATTTAGATGTTTAATTTAATATTCATAGAAGGGCAAGGAGGAGTCAAAAATATCAGCAGGTTATTAATTAAGAAATAATCCAAGAAAAAATGCAGCTAAGCAGAGGTATATGTATGCATTTTAGCGACTAAAACAGAAATATAAGAAAATAATTTTAAATACATATGCTTTACTTATTCACCTACCTGAATGCTTAATTTTGTAGCAACATTTTGTATTTTTAAAGATATGTCAGTATAGAATGTCTCCCAACAACCAAAAAAAAACAAAGAAAATAAATGAGACACCTCCAAATATTCTTAATTTAGTTGTTCATTTGTTTGTCAGTTTTGGCACCATTACAACCTCACCTCACCCTTCCTCTATTTAACGTAATCACATGGAACCTGCCCCATATTTTGTAAGATGCCATCCAACAGTCAATTAATGTTTGTTACATTTTATTGTTCACTGCCATCACTCTACTGAACAGAGGCAGAGACATAGCTGCCCCAAAACGTCTTAAGTCAAAATAGATGCAGGTAATAAGTAATGTGCCCTTTTCCATCTATCTCTCTCTCTTCTTTCTCCATCCTCTTACTTCTCTCTCTTTTATATCTCTCCTTTTTTGCTTATCTGTTCCTCTTATTTCTCTCTCCCCTTCCTCTACCACATCTTTCTTTCTCCCACTCTCTCCTTTCCTTATTTCTTTGTCTTTTTCCCCGTTTTTTCTTTTTTTCTCCTCACTTCTTTCTTTCTTTTTTTCTCGCTCTCTCTCTTTTTTCTTTCATCACCCTCTATTTCTCTTTTCACTCCTTCTTTCTCTCTTTCCTTTTGTCTTTCTTATTTGGCTTTTTTTCTCTTTTTTGGCAGCCCCTTTGCTCTAACTCTTTTCTCTGTATCACTCTCTCTTCCCCCCTTTTTCAATCTCCTGCTGTATTTCTTTGTTCTGTCTCTTCCTCTTTCTTCTGTCTATCATTCTCCCTGTTTTCTTCTCACTCTTCTATTCAATTGACCCTCATACTGAAATTGTCTCAAAAGATTTTAATTTTATTTTTGTAAGGTTTTTTTAGGAATTGAGTACAAATTGAGTATCAAAATCCTAAAATACATTGCTTTTGTACATCCGCATACTAAAAAACAAAACAAATCAAAATATTTTAAGACAATACATGTCCTTCAAGAAAACAAGTCAAAAAAATGGGAACTAAATCTCAGCATCAATATAGATATATTTCCCATTGGACATTGTAGGCAGCAGCTACATCTAAAAGTGTACATTTAAATGTTTCTCATAGAATTCCTTCTATTCTATGTAGTTGTTCACACACTCAGCATGATAATCTGCTGTTCTGTATTCTGCAGATCCAACACAATGTTCTACCAGGCATGTTTGTTCATATCAATTAAGGTGTTTTGCCTACAGATAAATTAACAGATCAAGAGATGGAGAAGTGCGTTTTTGCCTATAGCAGGGGCAAGTGAAAAGATTTTTGAACTGACAAATGTAAATTATGCATTGCAATAAACCTGATGATGACATTACAATTATAAATGTTTAAGACTGGAAATAGCATTGGACAACTTAAGGAGCTTTATTGCTTACTTATTGTATTTGAATATACTTTTTATACTTGTCATTTTATGAAAAAAAGCATGAAAAGAAAAAAAGATAAAAAATTAGGAATTAAAATATTTTTTTTGCCAGTGCCAGACAATTCAAAATTTTTTAACCAAGTGATGTTGGATCCATATTATAAATTATGATATTCACATTTGAATTTGAATAAACAACGATTTGCTTTTTAAAGAACAATTTATATTTGTACTTTTTATTTTATACAGCATGTTTTGTAATTTTTCTTTTGTCATTGTGTTGGCTGTTTGGCAAGTTGATATATTTACCATGGTTAATCTGACAGTTTTATTTACAGATATGACTACCTGGGAGTAATTTCATTTTAGTTCAGCTGTGGAATAAATCATGTAAAGTTTATTAATTAACAGTAAATCATTTGAATAGAGTTCTTTGAGCTATAAGGCTCCCTTAGTTTCCTTTTGTGGTCCATTACTTCCAAGATGTTTGTTAATGACATGAAAATTAGGCATAATAATGATATTACTTTTGCTGATAGCACAAAAAGTATAGCAGTTAATACAATGTAAACTGAACAGGTTTCAAAGTCACTGAAAAGTCCTACAAGACATAGACAACTACTTTTGGGTGTTAAGAATAATGTTTTAGAGAATACTTTTGGTTATTAAACTAATACATTGAATTATTTATGACTTATATTCCTTATAGTGTTGGTAAATTTTGGTATCTGTTAAAAAATCTTTCACTTACTATATTTCACTTACAAACCAATCTTGAAAAACTTAAAATAAAATACTGAAAGTATTTAACTTTCAGTTCGGGGCGTGTTGGTACTCATAATCTCACGTTGGTATTACTGAAGTCAAAGGTTGCATGTGACCTAGAGAGGGTTTCACCCTTTCCAACACTTTAGAGAATTTTTTTGACACGATAATTATTCAGAAATTATAGTATACGGTGTTTCTGGGGTCAATTCGGTCAGTGGAGAATACATCATAAAGGATATAACGTATTCATTATTTTGTTATTATTATTTGTTGCACATGTTAAGTATTTTCTGATACCAAACCAATATGACGACTTGAATTCAAATTGTGTGTTTTCGGTGAATATATAAGTGGCTGATGTATCAAGGCTGGATTTACTATTATTATCAATATTATCAATTCTCCAGTCCAAAATGAGTCATCATGCATAACAAATCATTGATTTGAAAGTAAGGATTATTTTATTTTATTTATCGTGGGGGAATACATTACAAATCCACGAGATATCAAATCATTCCTGTACCAAAATATACATGATATGAAACATTTTAACAAAGGATTCTATTTGTTTCAATGGGATGTGTCCAGTACCTGTTAAATACAAGGGCACTAGTATTCTCTAGATTCGGTTGTATCCTCTTTAGATTTTCAGAGAATTAGTACTTAATAACACCATTCCACAACCCTGGAATTATATCCTAAATACCCCTGTTACTTTAAAAAACATAGAAAGGTAAAACTATTGAGATTGCATGTTTGCTAATATACAAGGGGATGTGACATTTTGTAAGTATCAGGTGAAGTCATGCGCAATGAACAATAACTTTTATGCCCTCACCTAAAACTTGCAAAATAGGTATAAAAAAACCAAACTACCTATGCTATATATGCATAAACCAATAAGATTTAAAAAAAAACAACCAAGGTGAAGGGTTGCCAGTTTATCTCCCTCTTCTTCACGCCATGCGGGGTGGGGTGAAGGGTAATAAATAAACCTTAGGGGTTGTACAGCCCAACTATACCCTCCACCTACTAAATGCCTATTGGTGTAAGGATTAAAGTGCCAAAAGAAAGAGGCATTGACCCCTTCTTGCTCCCCTCCATCCATCCCTAATCTGCAAGATGGAGGGGGTAAACTCTTTAAAAAAAAGTCAAACTAAAAAAAGTAAAAATACCTTGCATACCTACCCACCTTCTCTACTTAAGTATCCACATAAGTGTGGGGGTGCGGTTCACACTAAAACTCCTGTGGTGCCAGGAGGGTCTCCCTCTTGGCATCCAAGGATGACCAACACAACATGTTTTGTCTAGTACATTGTGTAAAAGCTTTACCATAAGACCATAAAAATTGTTCTGGACAAGAAAATAATTCTGGGAAACAGTACAGTTATGTTAACTTATTTTTGGTTTGCGGTGGCTATAAAGCCTTCCATTTATAATAATACATGTATTTTTCTCTCATGAGTTTGAATGTTTTCATAGGCTTTACGAATATGAGTATAATTTTGGAGACTCCAGTTGCTTCTGATATATAATAAATATATATATATATATATATATATATATATATATATATATATATAGCGGCTTACATGGGTATATCATTAACATATTATACAGGGTTGTGGGTCTACATAGTGCCATCCAGATATGATCCTTGATATACGTAGTGGGATGGATTTAGGATGTAACCGGTGACGAGTGTGTATCATTTAATGGACATTACCATTAATAATCGTTGTATCTGCAATGATTTACCAAAGGTGCTCTTTTTAAAAAAAAATCTGGCATTTGTAACTGCTACGTATTGACTAAGCAATTACTATCATACACAACTGTCTTTGCATATAAATCCATACGCTGTTTATTTGTACATGTTTGATTTTTATTCAGATGTTGTAATGGATTTATATCCACAAGATTAGAGTGTAAGGTGACATCGAGGCAAATTGGGGCTGTCGTGACAGACATTCTATACAATTAATTGGTAAGTGATATAGTCCCCATTAATTCACTATGAAGCAACCAGTCATAGGGGGGTTATTAAAACAAGGTCATGATTAAACTGCTTCAAAGACATTTTTGTTACCAATGTACTTGTTACAAGAAAAAATATAAGCCATTAAAACACTGAATGTATGTGCCCCCAAATGTTGACGTTAAATAACCTGTCATTGGATTGGAGAATGTAGTATGCTCAATCGTATTGGTGTCAAGGTAAAAATATAGCTAAAAAAGGGAATAGTAAAATTGAAAAAAAAATAATAACAAAATCATTAATAATTTCAAAAGATGGCCATGTTTAGCATATTTCAACAATTTTTATTGCACTTAGATAAAAACCATGAGAGTAATTTGAAATGAGTATACCCTTTACTTTTTTCTAGCTATAATTAAATATAATCGCTAGTTCAATGTATAATACCTAATCCATTACGTTAGAATTTGATATAATGCCATTTGAATGTGTCGTTTTAAAATGTAATTGCTGCAGAAATACATAGTTAATGTTATTCTGATTGTTTTGTGGTACATATTTTCCTTGGAAAGGTAATAGAGTCAAATAAAACAACTCAGAAAATTAAAGTACAATTACATTTTAAAGCAGATAGCTAACATAAGCAACAACAAAAAAAAAAAATGAAAGCAAGAAATCAGCAATAAGCAAAAAACACAGATCTAAGGCATAAATATTGGGGATTCGGTCACTATGTCAAAGTACCCCAAGTTTGACAAGTCCTATCTAATTTTTCATGGCTATATTGTTTACCAAGGAGCTGAATCAGTAGGACTGGTTTGCATTTTAACTCAATGGGATTCTGTTTGGCATAAGGTTTGGTCAAAACCTGCGCATAGCATATAACCATGAAAAATTAGATAGAACAAGTCGAACTTTGGTTACTTTGACGTAGTGGCGTGCTAAGCAATATAAGGCCATATGTTGTGATGGTAATCCCCAATATGTATGTTTTAAATCTGTATTTTTTGAATGGTTTTCACTGGTTATGCCCCGAATCCTTGCTTTGTTTTGTGTACGTATCAGTCATTATTATTCTAACAGCAACCCGTATATGCCTTGTATGCTTTTTAGGTTGTGCGCTCCCCTTTCTGTATAAATATTAAATGCATTTTACTTTTATAAAATGTATGGTTAGTATACCCGAAAACTGCCTCTGTCCTGTATTACAAGGGGCATATTGGCCTATTGGGCAACCAGGCCCAATCAGTATATAACTACTGACTGGGCTATGAAACAAGATCAGAGATGCCCCTTGTAACCATGCCATTTATATTACAGAAGGCTGCACTTTATGATTCAACAAGCTCAATTTGGCAAAATGTTCTCAGCTAATTACTAATCTGTAATGATTTCCCTGTCCTCATCTAACCTTTGTAGTCCTCACTTCCTTCATACAAAACAGGTTAAACCATAATGTTTTTTGAATGTTGACTAACGTTCAAAAGTTTTGGGTCACTTGGGTCTAAAGGGTACAAGGCCAACTTCAAACATCTTAGCATCCCTCTTCCAATAGTAGTGTTATTAAGAAGTTTGCTGCTCATGGAACTGTTAACACCCTTCTGGGACATGGTTTCAAGAGGAAAATTGGTCAGATCAATCTTCAAAGACTGGTGCAAACTGTGAAAAAACCACCAAATAAGGCATCCACATAACTTATGGGCAGATGAACCCATAGTAGACAGTTTTGGCAATGCAGACCAGCGATTTGTTTATAGACAACAAAATGTGGTGGCAGATTTGTAATGAAGTGGGGCTGCTTTGCTGATATTGGAGGCATTACATGTATTAAGGGAATCATGAAATCAGAGGATTGCCAAGGCATCTCAGGGAGTCTTGATCGAAATCCAATTGAAAACCTTTAGATAAAGCTGAACTCCTGTCAATTAGAAAACTAATCCTCCAAACATCTGAGCAAACTGCAATTGAACTACAGAAGAAACTGACAGCAGACAGGCGCAAGAAGCTTATAGACAGCTACAAGAAATATTTGGAAGACATCAATGTTGCCAAGAGTTCTACTATTCTACTAATAGACTTGTGAATTCAGATTTGTACAAACTTTATTTTTAACTAAATTTGCCAATTTTGTGCATTGGTAGGAATCTCTGATAATGAGGAGGACCCCAATAAATCAAACGAAATCAAAGGCAAAACCTCGAAAAGTTTGTTAGCATTCATTGATACTTTTTCCAGTTTTGGTGCCATTACAACCTGTTGTGGTGCCCTTTGATGAGGTAAAGTGGGAAGGGACTGTGTGTAGAAAAGTACATTCACAGTAAATTAAGTTTAGAATAAAATTAGAAGTACCCAAACAGCGTGTACGTTTTTTTCCTTACTTTTTTCTCAGCTTTTTTAGCTGTTCAACTATAATTCCTTGTATTGATTTACTGTGACTGCAGCAGCAGGTTTTTTTCTTTGCTTTTGTATTTAATAATTGATTGATTTATTTCAGGACTTTTTTAATTTATAAATTAATTTAGGAGCCAATTCTTTAAATATTTCCTATGAAGTTCTGCTTTAGAAATTCATGTATACTATAAGCAAAACCTTTTTATTTTTGAACAACACAAAACAAATATTTGACCAAATTAGGCATTGTTCCTACTGTTCCTGTGTTGGGTTTAAGTTGCACATTTACACTAAGAGGAAAAACTCTTAATTTTTGACAAAGTAAATAATAAATGAGAACATACTGAAAGCACTAGAGTGTTTCCAACACCCCAGAGTGAAGATGGACAGGTACTTTCAGCAGATCTCTGCTTGGGCCGGAAGAAAGTAAGGGAGAACAGAGAAAGTCAGCCCTTGCAGCAGAAGTGGGTCTTACTCCTTCTTGTGCACACGTAGAAAAGGATATGGTCATTGATAATGTCGATGACCTGGATTTCAATTATGAGCCAGAGGAGGAGTCGATCGACACATCTTCTAGTAATTTCTTTGTTACAAGTGTTGTTCTTTACATTCAGCAGAAGTAGCAGTAGCAACGTATCTTTGCCACTGGCCCTGTCACATCGTCTGGACCCGTTCCTGGCACCTGTCTACCTGTTTCCAGGTTTCTGGATCTGTTTGTGCATTGCCTATTATACTCAGCACCAAGTTTAAGCTGCCTATACCTGAGCCTACTCACTGTTGGGATCACCCCTATCCACTTACCTTGGTGGCTCCCCTCTTTGCTAGGCGGCAGAGAGCAGAAGAACTTCTGTAGTAGGTGCTCATTCTGTGACAGTGGACATGGCAGGTTCCCCTACATGCACTGGCACCACTACCACCATCACCATCACATATACATATATATATCATGGAGAAAAGAAAAAAAATGTGGAAGATCGGCGCACAGCAAGGTACAAATTGTGTTATGAGTGAGCTGAGTTAAGGTGTTTGGACATCTCACCAACTCTGGTATAAACCAACACCTACACACATGTCACAGTGCAGCTTTGCTTCATGGGCAAACTAGCAGCAGTTACTCTGAGCTGATCAATTATTTTATTTTTTTAAATAAAATCCTTCCTTACTCTGGGATGGTCAATTGTTTTATTTTTTTGAATATTGTATAAATTCAGTCCTGCATCTAGGGACTTGTTCCTTTCTACCAGTGCCTGCCCAAGCTACGTGCCCTATGACTGCTGTTGCTCCTCTATCTTCTTCCTTATTCTGGGGTGGTGAATTTGTGTTGGGTTTTTTTTTTAATATTGGGGGAAATTTAGTCTTATATTTACTTAATTCTGTTTAGCAGGCCATCACAATTATTCGAAACAGTAATTAAGGTTTTGTGGTGACTAAAGAATTTTATGCTACTTCACAGAAAACCTAATTTGTTGCAATTTGGTATGTTTTTCATAGCAACTGTGATCCAATCAAGAACACCTTTTATTGCAACTGCAATCCACATTTTGTTTGGATCTTAACCACATGCTATCTCAGGCTGTCATCACCAGATTCTTAATTTACTTTTTTTGTTCTTCCTAGCTCAAATTCTCCATCATGGTTCCCTTCTCATTATTTTGTTTTCATTATTTTCCCATTTGCTTTATCTCACTTGGCCATTCTGCCCTCACGATAATCCCACCACCTTCATAATCTCCTGACCACTGCTTGTGAATTTTGCTTCAATCAAACTTTTTGCTCAGTCTGTCATCTTTTTCCCCCTCTTCTCCTTTAGATCCAATATGTCTTACATTTGTTCATGTTATTGTTAATCTTTGTGTTGCTTTTAAATCTGGATTTTCCTTTCCTTGTAATTTTACTATATACGCAGCTGGCACTTAATATATAATGTAAATGTAATGCAATTTAAATATCCTTTATTGAGTCACATACTCCCAAGTACAGCAAGCATAATAAAATATACCAATTAATGTGTCAATTAATGCTAGCTTGCTTGTGCTGTGCTGCTTCACTGTACTATACAGATGTATAGGTGATTTTAATCTTTTAGGTGGACTGTATTTTATTCTTGCCTGTACAGGTTATATCTGTGTATAGTTGGTTATGCTGTTAATGTTTGTGGTCTGCACTGCATTACAGTATGATTTGTACGATATATATTGTCTTCAAATTAACTCAACATTCAAAACAGCTGTACTCTGTATAGAAAGAACTGCTAATTAAGGATATACGGATATATGCAAGTGGAAGAATTATGTTACCATAGGTGAGCATCGAAAAAGTGATATACATTGTGTCTTTAGGTGCATACTCTACTTTGAGTGGTAAGTAGAGTAAGGTTTAACTCAACCTTAGTCACATGCCCTGTAATTCTTGGAAGGCACTACAAATTTAATTTTTACAATTAATTACAAGGAAGCACATGCTAGGAACTCCAGAAAGAAAGAAAGAAAGAAAGAAAGAAAGAAAGAAAGAAAGAAAGAAAGAAAGAAAACACCATTAAGCATTTGAAAAAATACTATAGATAATGTCTAGCCTTATAGACATGCCATGTTGGCATAAGTGTATGTTATCTTGCTTTCTGTGCACTGAATAGTGGAGAGCTTTTGTCTTAACCCACCATAAAATACAAGATGAGGTCCCCATGAGAATTTCTCAGTTTACTCAGGGAAGAGGGAGCAAAAATGTTGGGATTTGGCATTAAACCCTGAGACCCTTGAACGTAATGTTAACTAATGTTTTCGCCGTGTTGGGCAAAAGGCATGAGCTACCGCTACCACTGTGTTCTACTGGAAGTCAGTGTTATATTTTAGGTTATGTGTAGCTTGGAAGCTGCATTCTGTTGGCTGCCTTTCCAATAATCATTGTTCTCAATATGGCTTTATATACCAGCGCTCCGCTTCGAAAGTATGAATGGTATTGGTACAGCACATTATGGATGCTGTGTCAACTAGGCACTTACAATGAGAACTCTTCTTTGTAAGTGGCTCATTAAGCACCAATGCATTAGAAAGTGTGCTTCTCCCCTGGACCTGCCACCCTAGGTCTCGATGGATTAGGCCAGTATAAACCACTGCTAAAAATCCCTGTGTGTTTTTTTGGATTTTAGTTCTCTGCACATGTATAAACCTAAAATTAGAACCACGCACACAATTCATAACGCTGGATCTAATTAAACAAACTAGATGAAAAAAAAACAACTAGATGAGAGTTGATAGAATACATTACTGCATTACGAGAGTGAAAGAGCCAATTATAATTAAAGTGGATATCAATCTGTGCAGATTCATTTAAGATCTGAATTATGGTTCCAGATGTACCTAGTGACACATCACCCATTGTACACGTGCAGCTCAATCCACTAGACTCTTATTCTTGTTTTCCTAAAATATACAACTGTTCATGGTTTTAAAAAAAAAAAAGCAATAGTTTTGGGCCATATTCTATGACTGCTTTACCTAGTGTGCGAAGTTGGGTGGTCAGTAGAGTAAGGTTAACTCAACTTTAGTCATATATGCTTTACTATTACTTAGTTATAGTTACTTGTACCTGTGAGTGCATGCAAATTTAATTTTTACAATTAATTACAAGGAAGCACATAGCACATACTAGGAATTCCCAAAAAAAGAAAGAGAGAGAGAGAAAGAAAGAAAGAAAGAAAGAAAGAAAGAAAGAAAGAAAAAAAAACAACACCATTAAGCATTTGAAAACATAAATAGACTATAGATAATGTCTCATGGTTATTGGTTGATAATGTTGGATGCAAAATATATATATATATATATATATATATATATACACACACTCACTGGCCACTTTATTACCTTGCTAGTACCGGGTTGGACGTCGTTTTGCCTTCAGAACTGCCTTCATTCTTTGTGGTAGACTTGTGCATTCGTCTTCGGGCGAACATGAAAACGAACACGAAGAGTGTGCGTTTTCGTGTTCATTCCGAAGACACGCCGAAGAGAAGACAGCGGCGGTAAAACGTAGGCGAAGACGAAGACACACACCACGAAGATCTTCGTGATCGTCTTCGCCTACTAATCTCCCCGGTCCCTTCCCCATCTAAGTTACCTTATCTTCGCAGCAGTTCACGGAAGCGGAAATCCGTAGGTTCGCCGTCAGGGGTTACAGGGCAGTGCGAATGAGACTATTGGTCACCTACAGGGACCTCCTCTGGCATCAACCAATTGGTTGATGCCAGAGGAAGACCCTGCAGGTGACCAATAGGCTCACTCGCACAGCCTTGCGTTAGATAACGGGAGCGGAAATCCGTAGGTTAAAGGGCCGTGCAAGCGACCAATAGGCTCACCCGCATGGCCAATTAACCCCTTAAGGTGCAACAAGTTACGGCACCAGGAGCCTACAGAGTCGCTCGTACAGACTTTAAAAAGTTAAACCCTAATGAAGCAACTTGTCCGGCAGATCCCAGTGGTCTCCCTGTTCTATCAGTTAATAAATGATAGAACAGGGAGACCAATGGTATCTGCCAGACAAGTTACGGCACCAGGAGTTTAAAAGTCTATACGAGCGACCCTATTGGTCGCCAGCAGGGGGCTCGTCTGCCATCAACCATTGGCAGACGAGCCCCCTGCTGACGACCAATAGAGTTGCTCATATGGACATTTAAACTCCTGGCGCCAGAGCTGCTGCTGTAAGCCTTAACCCCGTATTAACCCCTTAACCGGAAAAAAACGAAGAAAAACAGAACATGAAGAATGTCCACAAATATTCGTCCGAAGAGAATACAGGACCAGGCGAATATTCGCGGAATACGAAGATTTTTTTTTTCACGAAGACGAGCACGAAGACGAACACGAAGACGAACACGAAGAGCCCCCTGGTGCCCAAGTCTACTTTGTGGCATACTTTCTAAATGGTGCTGGAAACATTCCTCTGAGATTTTGGTCCATATGGACATGATGGCATCATGCAGTTGCTGCAGATTTGTCGGTTGCACATCCATGATGCGAATTTCCCGTTCCACCACAAAGGTGCTCTATTGGATTGAGATCTGGTGACTGTGGAGGCCATTGGAGTTCAGTGAACTTATTGTCATGTTTAAGTAACCATTTTGAGATTATGTGAGCTTTATGACATGGTGCATTATCCTGCTAAAGTACCCATCAGAAGATGGGTACACTGTGGTGATAAAAGGATGCACATGGTCAACAACAATACTTAGGTAGGCTGTCACATTTAAATAATGCTCAATTGGTACTAAGGGGCCCAAAGTGTGCCATGACACTTTGGGCCACTCACTGGATATTATCTCTTTTTCAGACCATTCTCTGTAAACCCTAAAGATGGTTGTGCGTGAAAATCCCAGTAGATCAGCAGTTTTTTAAATACTCAGACCAGCTTCTCTGGCATCAAAAACCATGCCACGTTTAAAGTCACTTAAATCCCCTTTTTCCCCATTGTGATGCTCAGTTTGAACTTGTCTTCACCATGTCTACATGCCTAAATGCATTGAGTTGCTGCCATGTGATTGGCTGATTAGCTATTTATGTTAACAAGCAATTGAACAGGTGTACCTAATAAAGTGGCCAGTGAGTGTATATGAGTGGCTTCTTTGCCTGTTCTGGTTTAGAGCAGGATAAGACAGATTTTACACTATATCTCTCAGGAAGGGATGGGGCACCAACCACTTGTGATCCATTACAATTACAACCTACAGCGCTACTACATGCATAGGCTCATAGCGACCCCCCTTAACAACATAAAGACCCCCCCCTTGTTTATTTATATAAAATGGACAGAACCCATTTAGTGGTCAATTGTACTAAAACAATTGTATCAGTCCTCCGTAAACCACAATGACATTTGGAAATGGCAGTTTAGGGAAATAAGAAAAATCTAGAAATATATGTGACAGTATAAAAACCACTTTTAATAAAATCACAACTGTCAGTCTAAGAAACCACAGGGCCCTTGTGGCTAGACTCAGTTGCTTAATTACCACAAAAATAATAAACAGAAAAAAAAAATACCAAAAAATATATAGTAAAACATATAATAATAATACTCCTGATCAATATTGGTACACGGTTCAGGCTTAATGAGTATAAAGTCTAGTGGTCAATTGTGTTTCGATTTAAAAAAAAAAAATGGAGGAAGTATAGGTTTAGGTTTGCGACAAACATCCCCTACCTGGTCTTTATTTGAAAAGACTTGAAGACAGGCCTTAGGTCAATTTAACACAAACTAACTTGTAATGTTCTACGTTAGGTTTTTCATATATTTTTTATTAATTTTACTTTAATTTGTTTGTTTTATGTACTTTATAATGTATGGAACAAGCTTTTCACACAAAATAAAATCAACCTTTCAAAAATGCTGAATTTGGCAATGAAAAGCGTGTTGCTTTCTATAATAGAAATTGTTAGCAGGAATTATACTTAAGCAAAGGAATTGCATTGTGCAGAAAACGTTTCTGGCTTTCAAATTACCTATGCCTTGGCACTCAGACAAGAAAAAAATAATTCTGTAGACTAAGTGCCTTGCTAATTTGATTTAGGTAATAGGATTTTCATCACACCTTCACGGATATTCCACATAAAGAAGGTGATTTATTTTTAATTATAAAACTACCAAAAGCTGCAGAAGACGTTAACTGTAGAAAATCAGGTTGTCCCAAGTCAACAAAGTGTGACAATTATTCACCTTGTTTACCACTCAGATGATGTGCTCCTAGGGTTTGAGCTTCACATTCATCATCTGTGTTCTCGCCGTTAAATAAGTGGAGTAGTAACATTTTAGCTCCTGGGACAAATTGTGAATTTCAATCTCTGAACCTGTCCAATATCAATGTATTGTAAGTTCCATACTACATATAGTTTTGTGGTTTTGTCACTAAAGCGGGAGTTTGCAATAGAGTTAATTTATCTCGCTCTCTTTTTTCTACATACCCCCCCTTTTCTCTCAGTCTCTCTCCTTATGTCTTTCTCTCTCTTTTCTTTATCGCATCTCTTTTCTCTTTACCTTTCTTCTTTCCCTATCTCTCCTCCTCTGTATCTCTATCGCTCTTCTTTCTCTTTATCGCTCCCTTATTGTCCCCCATTTCTCCCCTTTATCCCTGTCTTTCACCTAAGTATCTCACTTTCTCTTTATCTCCCATTCCTTTTTCCCCATCTCTCATCTTTGTCATTATCTTTCTTTTCTCTCAACCTTTTCGTTGTCTGTCCCCTAATTCATCATCTCTCCCCTTTATCCCCATTTCTCTTCTTTCTTATCTCTCCCTTCTCTCTATCTCTCCCCCAACTCTCTCCTCATTATTTATCGCCTATATCTTTCTCTTTCTATTTTCTTACTATCTCTCCTCTTTCTCATTATCTATCTCTTCCTTTTCTTCCCATCTCTTACCTTTCTAAAGTGCTCTGGTGGGAGCACAATGTCTGTTCATACAGACCTCTGTTTCAGTCCTGCTGTTTTTAGTGCTGACCGCTGGGATACAACATCATATCCCAATGCTCAACATCAATAGCTGATGAATAGATGAGTGTTTAATAATGCTTGTACTCCCCCAACATTAATAGCTAGCATGCTTCACAAGCATGCGGTAAAAAACAGAGGTCTATATGAACAGACCTTGTGTTCTGTTTATTTTGGGCTGGTTAGAGGGTAAACACTCCAGTCCGCCTCTGGAGTTAGCTGGCAGGGTGACGGACACCAGTGTCTGTGTACGGACACCTTGCTGACCCCTGGGCTTAAGGGGCAGCTGCCTTTTTTGCCCCACTTTAAGAACGACCCTATACCCGACACCTACAAAGGCTGATTTCCCGGGACTGCAAGTACAGAGGCAAGATCCCAAATTAATGTACTGTCCCTGGAAAAACAAGTTGTTTTTATCGATCTTTTGTAATCAATGTGTATATCTAGTGTGTTATTTTGTAGCCTATTAGGCCTGCCTGCATTTGTTGAGGTCTCCCTGGAGCTGCTTGCATCCAGAATAAACTTTCATACATTCAAAGATGTCTAGTGGTCGTCACATCTTTTGATTTCCACAACGGCAGTTTTAACAATGGTGTAAGTAAGAAGCCTTTACGGCCCTAGAAGATGTATAATTGCCACTATTTTACAGTACTCAGTATGTTATCCCATTTACGTCGCAGAGGCCTTTTTGCATTGCAGTTTAGCTTTTGTTCATTTGTCCCATTAGGACTCAAATTTCTTCAGAAGCAGTGTGTGAGCAGAGTCATGATGTGAGTTCAAATACAAAGGCCTGTTTTACTAAAGTTACAGGGTAGTTAAACAAAAATCAATTTGCACTTTATTCTGTGCATTCATTGTACATATATACATTTATACCATGAAAATGAATAAACCAAAATATATATATGACTTATATAACACTTTAATACGCATTCATTACTGCCAACAGTCAAACGTTTGTTGGGACACTTCTCATAACCAAGCTTATATGTATGCCCCGCAGCAAATATCCCACCTCTTGTTATTGCTGATAGCTTAACATGCATTGACTCCCTTAGTATTTTAAAAAAATGTATTTTTATTTTAAACTTTAATTTTAGGTGTTGCCATTGACTTTGCCATTGCCAATTGAGTGAGGACCACAAGACCAAGTCTACAGACAGCATTTATTTCTATGGGACTCAATCAAGTCAATAGAGAATGCGACACATGTTCCAAACATCTTCAAAAAAAAAACACTTATGTTAACACTTGTGTATTTTTAAGACAAACACACTCTATTATTTAACTTTCCATATGAAAAGACGAAAACATAAGTAATGATGGCCAATAAGTACCAATGCTTCACAAGGCTGCCATCAGGGGGATACAACCAGCACTGTTGTACCAGCTGCCCTGCTCTCTCTGCTATGGGTCCCTTACACCAGACCCCCCCCCCCCAACATAACGCTAGGGCTCCCTTAGGATCCTAGCACCAGCTCCCACAAACATACCTCTAGGCCCCACCATGCTTCATCAGGCCCAGCACACTGAGTCTAAGCACCGAAATATGATGTCATATCCCAGAGCTCAGAAAGAGTGTGTGGGGATCTCGGGCGAGCAGAAGAGATGTGTAGGTAAGGATAGGAGAAGAAATATGTAGATAGGATGTGTGTGTAAGGATAAATAAAATATGTTGATGTATTTGTATATGTTAGCCTGTGTTAGTATGATACTATGTGTGTGTGTGTATGTTAGTATATGTGTGTACGTATGTCAGTATGTTATGTTGTGTGTCAGCGTGTTAGTTTATGTTTGTTAGTATGTATAAGGATGTTTGTATGTTACTGTATGAAAATGTGTTACTCTGTGTGTGTATATTAAGTATGTTAATATGTTACTGTGTATAAGTATATACATTAGTTTGTATGTGTAAGTACTTTACTATGTGTCTGTAAGCATTTTAGTATGTGTTTAAGTATGTTACTGTGTAGGGCATACAATCGTATATCTCACAGAGGGCCCGGGAATTTTTTGTTACACCAGCGGAGGAAGCAGTGTGTAGTATGTGTCAGTATGTATAGAAAGTGTTATTCAGTGTGTGTGTGTATCTTATATATAATATATACA
Organism: Spea bombifrons; assembly: GCF_027358695.1. NCBI lineage: Eukaryota > Metazoa > Chordata > Amphibia > Anura > Pelobatidae > Spea > Spea bombifrons. Next base: position 12,048,730 of record NC_071088.1, read on the forward strand.
CGAACGCCAACACTATATATATATATATATATATATATATATATATATATATATATATATATACTTACACATATACTATAAATAATATATATATATATATATGTATATATATATATATATATATATATATATATATATATATATATATATATATATACACACAATATCTATCTTGATGACAGAGATAATTATTCAGAGATGAATGCCAATCAACTTGCTGCCCCAATGATTGGTTATTTCATATTGTATAATGAACAAAAAATAAAACACCAAAAAAAGCTAACATATTCCTATATGTTTACGGACATATTTTATTAGGCAAACTTAAAATACAAAGAAGCTAAATCAATTTTGTATTTAAAGGGACATTCACAAAAAAATGGAAACATAATTGATTTTGATTAATTATGTATTAATGTATGTGAGCATACGTTTCATTTGATGTTAATGTGTGTGGAGGTTATAGTAATACAAAATGATTTTTTATTTCCACCCACCACCATCACTGAAGAAGATAAGCAGAAATAGATGATGACTCCTTCTAGCAATTAGTTATACCTTAAAAGGCATTATATATTTTTTCCTTGTGACCAATCCATTACTTTAAAGAAAAGTGAGAACATGTGCACAGATGCTGCCCAGAAGATACAGATTAATTGATTTACATTGTGAAACCATGGGAGACGATTTATGGGAAATAATCAAATTGCTTCAATGTATTGTAAAACGTGCTTTCTTCTGCTGTCATAAATCACCCCTTATTATAATGGATATTTGCCAATCTGCTATCATTGCAAGCAGAGACAATCTTTCTATAGGGAAACTAGGCGTAATGCGATTTGAAAACAGAATAAGACAAGTGGTGTTGGTTTAAAGTTATCCCCAATTGGTTCTTCCAATGACCGTCAGCATCCACAGCCAAGTAGGCACATGCCTCTAGATTTTGCTAGAAAAACAGAATGGGCAATTTGGCGATGTATGAGGCTAGGGTAATTTGTAAGGGAAATCTCTAAATCAATCCAAATTAAATTACCGTATTTGCTCGATTATAAGACGACCCCCCAAAATCTGAATATTAACTTAGGAAAAAAGAAAAAGCCTGAATATAAGACGACCCCAAAGGAAAAAAGTTTTACCAGTAAATGTTAATTCATGTAAACTATTTTTTTTTAATAAAAGCTATGATTGAGAAAAATATTTTTTTTGTTTTTATTTCTTGTATTTTCCAACCTGTCCCCCAGTTACGCACATCTGCCCCCAGGCTTGCCACTCCAATATGGCACTGTGGCCCATGATATGCCTTTTAACCCTCTATATGCCACTGTGCCCCATGGTATGCCTTTTGACCCCCTATGTGCCACTCTGCCTCCAGAAATGCCTTATACCCCTATATCCCATTCTGGCATTTAGGGGGTTAAAATGCATATTATGGGGCAGAGTGGCATATAGGGAGGTATAAGGCATTTCAGGAGGCAGAGTGGCATTAAGGGAGTTAAAAGGCATTGTATAGAGCACTCTGCCTCCAGAAATGCCTTATACCCCTATATGCCACTCTGGCATTTAGGGGGTTAAAAGGCATATTATGGGGCAGAGTGGCATATAGGGAGGTATAAGGCATTTCAGGAGGTAGAGTGCTCTATTAAATGCCCCCTTAACGCCACTCCAGAAATGCCCTATGCCCCCATTTAACACACACACACACACCCTATACCCCATTTAACTAACTAACACACACACACACACACTCTCTCTCTCTCTCCCCCCCTCTCTCACCCCCCCTCTCTCACCCCCCTTCCCCCTCTCTCTCCCCTCTCTCCCCTCTCAGCCCTCTCTTACCGGTGCTTCCAGGCGGGGCAGCGGATTGACGTCGCCTTCCGCTGCAGCGGGAAGGAGGTGGAGTTGGCAGCGGGGGTTTGTATGCGTCCGTCGCGTATACTTTCCCCGGCTGTCAGAGATCAGAGTTCTTGGCACCTGTGCGGGGAACTCTGATCTCTGACAGTCGGGGAAGGTCTACGCGACGGACGCAGACAACCCCCGCTGCTAGCCACACCCAGTGGGGTCTCCAGCTTTCATATATAGGGGGGGCACATGGGGGGCCAGAGACCAAAGTAGGGGGGCCAATTATAAAACGGTACATATACACTATATATATATATATATATATATATATATATATATACACACATACATACACACGTTAGACGTGCATTTTTAACTACATAACATGTATTTATCTCTTTGAAGTAAAGACCGTGATTAAAATATGATTTCAAAATAACAGCTAAAGTGACAGTTATTTTTCATTCTTTAATATTAGCCCCTGCTGACAATATACAGAAATATTACACCCTGCTTCCGATATATATTAATATTAACCCCTGCTGCGGATATATATTGATATTAGCCCCTGCTGCGGATATATACTTATATTATACCCTGCTGCGAATATACATAAAAATTATACCCTGCTGCCAACATATATTAATATTAGCCCCTACTGCCGATATATAAATTATTAGTCCCTGCAGCCAATATATTATAAATATTAGCCCCTGCAGCCAATATTTATTGATAAGAGGCCATGCAGCCAATATATATTAATATTAGCCCCTGCTGCCGATATATATAAATATTAGACCCTGTTGTCATTATATGTTAATATTAGCTCCTGCTGCTGATATATATTAATATTAGACCCTGCAGCCGGTATATATTATTAGTCCCGGCTTCCGATATATATTAATATTAGACCCTGCTGCCAATATATTTGCCACACTGACTGCAGATCAGGGGAAGACTGCGAGTCAGTGCAGTGTTCCCTCCTTCTGACTGCACCGTGACATTGAGAGGTCCTCTCCCCTGTAATCATCCCCAGAGTCCCTTTGTCCCCTCATTCACTAAACCATACCGCTCTTTTACTTACTCCCTGTAGTTCAGGTATAGATCAAATAAACAACACATGGAAACAGCACGTGCAACTGAATAAGACAAAAAAAAAACTGTCTTTGCAGGTATACATAAATAATGTATGGAAACAGCAGTTACAGATCAACAGAATTTGACACACTATTTGACATCCAAACAACTATAAATCATTCTTTTTTATCACATTATTAAAATCCCAGAAATCAAAAAAGTTAAAAGGCCCAAATAAATTAAGGAGATTAGACATAATGGAAACTTCAACAAAACTTTTAGCCATTAATGCATCACAACCATCTTAGCGCTGCGTCACCAAATGAACGCCTCATCACAGATAACACAATGCATACAGCTGCATATAACTAAGCTGAGTACCACTTGGTCTGAGAAGGCCTGTGAAACCAAAGGGGAATAGCGTCCTGTATAATGAAATCAAGAATTGAGTTTCACAAACTCTGAACCAACATCTAACTTTTAATAATATATTCAGATTGAAATAAGAGTAAATAACACAAAACCTTTACTTTTCCTCTGATTTCTAGGCCTAGAAAGTTTTGTCCTCTAAAGTGACCACAAAATCTGGATAAATAAAAATTACAAAGTTCTATTTAACCCTACAGCAAGTAAAGTGCCAGGAAACAGATGACCAAACTCATATCAGGACAGGCTCTGCCACACTGACACCCAAACACATACCCCAGGGCAGGCTCTGCTGCCACATGGACCCCAACATCAGGATGGGATAACCATATAAGATGCCTTCCACATTGCTTTGCTGTTTGTGTGTATTGACCCTTGTGTATTTGTGCCTCCCCAGCCACCCCCCTTTGTGCATTTTTGCAATACACCCTTGTGTATTGATTTATTTGATGCCCCCAGCCAGCCCCCCTCCCTTGTGTATTGATTTATTTGATGCCCCCAGCCAGCCCCCCTCCTTTGTGTATTGATTTATTTGATGCCCCCAGCCAGCCCCCCTCCCTTGTGTATTGATGCACCAACCCCTTGTACTGGTTAATTTAATGGCCCCCATACCCATGTGTATTAACCCCCCCCCCCCCCGTTTGTGTATTGATATATGTGACATCCTTCTAACCACCCTGATGTGTAATTATGTCCCCAGCCAACCTTTGTGTATTATTTAATTTTCCCAATGCAGCCCCCCCCCCTTGTTAATGTCCCTCCTTCTGTCACCTCCACTATTTATTTAAAATAAAATACTTTTTTTTTTGCTGGCCTTCATTCTTCCAGTGTAACACAGCTGCTCTTCTCCCTTGTGCTCTTCTCCCTGTCAGGCAGTGACAAGCAACTGCTCCGTAAGAGCCCGCCCCCTTCAAAGGGGCGGGACGAAGAGCCTCAGTCAGTGATTGGCATGCCGGCAATCCATTAAGCGGCCAGCGGAGGCAGTTTTAAAGCTGCTTTGAAGCTGCCAGCCGCATCGGCTGCAATTGGAGCTTGCTGTGCACACCGGGTAAAATGGTATAGCGTTTTAATTGGGGGGGCACACTGGGGGGCACAGCATAATGTAGGGGGGGCCATGGCCCCCTCTGGGCCCCCCCCTGGCGACGCCACTGGCCACACCTCCTTCCGGCTGCAGCGGACGTTGTCTAGGCGGATCGCGTAGACGTCAACCCGCTGCCCCGGCAATACAGCAGGAAGCACCGATAAGTGTGTGTATGATGGGGGGGGGGTGAGACAGGAGGATCCAGGTCCCCTGCAGCGGTGCGGGGGATCTGGATCTTAGTCTCCTAATCAGACCTCTATTTGAGGTCTGATTAGAAGACGACCCCGATTAGAAGACGAGGGGTATTTTTCAGAGCATTTGCTCTGAAAAAAACCTCGTCTTATAATCGAGCAAATACGGTACTCAAAATGGGAAATACGCCAAAAATACAAAAACTGCATCAGGAAAGTTTTTCTTTCTCGGGGTACAATCCAAAAATAATACAAAGTAACACACAAAGTAACAATATTCGGGCACTAAGGATACTTTAATAATTTTAATTATACTAGGGTAACGATATTAGGGCACTTTAATTATGCCTCTGTGATAATGTAATAGAAGTTTCAGAATAAAAGTGTTCAAAAGTCCGTTTAATAATTAAACATATAATGTGCAAATAGATATTATAATAAAATGAAGGGCATAGTATTGGCTCAAGCTCCCACAAACACACCTTAAAAAAGGAAGATTTGGTCTAGGTGGTCTCAAATGAAGTATTATATTATACCGTTAATTGTAAGATAGGTTGGACCCTTATCTCCTTCTGTACCATAATACTGTATATTTGTTAATGTAAAATATTAATTTTAATGTTACTGCTAATTGTGCATTTTCTCTTAATTGTAAAACTGGTGCTTTTTTAATAAAATGTAATAATAATGTAGCAAGTTTCGGTGCAGTCGACGGCTGGATATGCGCAGCCATATGCTGCATTTTAACGTTCACGTAGCGTGTGCGACCGCGGCACTTGATCTCAAACTGGAGTATTAAGACGGATGAGCGTGTTGGGGTGTCGGTAACCGGTCCATCAGGCATTTGACCGATATGCCAGATGACCAGTCCGGCCCCAATAGGAACAATTACCAGCTATGGGTTGGTACTTTATCCAGCAGCTTATGTAGCAATGAGAGAATGAAGAAAGTATCAATGCTTAACAATAACATGAATGCACAGAAGACACACTGGTATGGAGATGAGGGCCCTGCTTCTTTGAGTTTTCATTCTTTTAACCCCTTAAGGACAATGGGTTGTCCTTAAACCCATTAAAACAATGCATTGTGAGCTCTTTGTTATGAAGGGGTTAAAATAATTGTCTTAAGAGTAGAACTGAAGGGGGAAAAAACAAACTTTAGGCCATTCCATGGTAACTTAAGATGACAAACCATGATTTGCCTTTTCCCATTCTAGAAAATATTATTGCTTACAGCCTGAATGTAGCTAAGAATTATCCCTGAAAATGTAACAGTGCTATTTCAGTAATCCCTTTAGTCTAAGCTTAAATTGGATTGTCACACATGATGGATAGGTAGTATTTGGTCATTTAAAACCATTATCTATTTTTATTAATCAGATTTGTTATTTGCAGTTTAACATTATATTGCATTATATTGCATTGTTATATATAATGTGTACGTTTCAAATTTTTACCTAAAAAGTTATTTATCTTTTTTTTTTTATATATTTCCAAGAGGCCATCAACATCTTAAGATATTTCATTTGATGTCTGAAATACTGTAAGTGCCCATATTTTCCTAAGGTCATAACTAAAGAGTGATATAAAAGCTTTTCCGGCACTTTCCAAAATAGAGCACTTAAAATATTTTGTAGAAAAAAAATCACAACATCCACAAAATGCCAAATGGAACTCATGCCTAACGTACAAAAGGATCGAAAAAGACTGTGATGAAAAATAGTGCCACTTTTTACTTATAATGAAAAACACAAACATGGCAATTGTTACCAAGAAGTTAAACTGGTTTGCCTTATCATCCTCACCGTGATATTTTGTATCTCTTCATACTCAACATATGCAAGTTTTCTTTGCACTTGCAATACTTGGCGTGTTGTGTTTTGTGATACAAGTAAATAATGAGTGTTAAATATTTGGAAAGCCTTATCAAGACCCATCAGCACAATGAAAAGTACCAAATTACCAACTCTACTACCATTGTCCTCATACTGCGGGGCTGCTGCAAGCATCTTTTAGCCCTGTAAAAATTGCTGTTGTTCATGGTATGGGCTCCCCATACACAACGGGGGTCCATCATTCATTATGTTACATCATCTATTACATCATTACATTTCTTCATTCTTAGAATTATTTAGTACATGGAACAAAAAGGTCCGTGGTTGCTTATTTTGCTAATAGTGCCCTACAAGTTAAAATATTTAAACCCAGACATTGGAAAATGGTTGTAGTAGGAGTGAAAATATTATTATTATTATTATTATTATTATTATTATTTTTATTAGGTAAAATCAATGTGTCATTGATAAGCATTGTTTGGAGAGTCGGTTGAGATTGGTCAAAGTAGGCCAAGGTTGAATGGAGGTTAAAGAAAAAATCTCAACAATTTTTTTTACTGGCATCAGATTAAAAATATGTTTTCAAAAACATTGGGCTGTTTTCTTTTTAATGTCGTTCTAATTTTATATAATCTAATGCTTTTAGACAGCTGCATTTTAGCCATTTTCTATTATTTTAGCCCAATCTACTATACAAACACCCCGACTCCTTATCATACTTCCTACGGTAAACAATAGAATGGCTCAGTCTTACTCACCCAGCTGGATACTCTGCTAAATAAAGTCTATGAAGGAACATACTTCATAGCATTGCCATAAGGGATAAGCTCTGCGTGGTAAAGATAAAACCAGATTATTGTTATTGATAACCTATATTACTCTATGCAGCACGGGATTTTTTTTTTTTTTTTTATTTGGACCTACCCTGAATCTACTAACACCGCATGGTAAACAAATGCCTGAAGCACGTCTGATGTACCCCACGGCACTAAACTCCACATCTTTTGGATCTTCAATTCTTAAATAAATGTTGAATCTCAGAATTATTGTTGCTTGGCTGCACTGCCCGCTAACATTTAGAAAGCACATCTCATAAACTTTGTTGTATTTCAAAGGTGTCGTGCTACACAGTAATGTTCTGAGAGAACGCTGCACTTATGCCAACGTATCCAAACTTATTTCAGAGCCGTTCCTTCCACCACATGCCTGTAGAAGCATTTGACATTTGACACATCCTCATTGTAAGAGCTTGCTGAGATGTGCTCATAGATAGTATCTGCTATTACACTGGCAGAAGAATTATTGCCTATTATTTAAAAGACAATCACCCTCTCTTTGTTTCAACAGAAGCGATAAGCACTGTCGGAGTGCTTGATTAACAATGAGCAATTATATCACTTAGAGAAAGTGAAGGTGTCTCTTTATATTAAGTTTTAAATGCCCACGAATATAGTACATGGACTAAATAATATTATTACTCGATAAAGGAGATATCAAATTCAAATTGGTAATTATATACTATATTGTTTCAACAGCATGCAAGGGAAGATTTAAAGAATCAGTGATGATAAAGTCTGAACGCAGCCCATATGATTTTGAATACCTTTCCATCTGTTGGGAAGATTGGGATTGTCCATTCTGTATAAAATACCATCAGTGCTGGGTTCATATCTCAGGCATACCTAGGTTTAAAAATATATATATATATACAAACATTTATATATATTTAAATATAATATAATATATATATATATATATATATATATATATATATATATATATATTTACATGCAGCTATCTAGTTTAATAACTGAAAGGGTTTGCTGATGGTACCAGGTTAGGACTGGGAGATGGGTCTGTGTTGGATGAGATTTTGCCATGTGTATTTTTTATTCACTTCGCTTGCAATGCTTATATAGCCACTGAATTGATAAGGAAAATAATTGTCCTAGGTGGCATTTGCACCCTGACTAGATCATTTATGCGTTCCATTGATGCCTTCCCATGCAGTACCTGTCATTGGCATTTGGTGTGTTGCCAGCCATATTTGTTTTTTACTTCTCTTGGACTATTTGCCTGGGCTTGCCTATTGGAACGGAAGCTGCCTTTTCCAGTCTCCAGAGGTTTATTTCAATCTGATATACAAGTATATAGTTTAATTACTATCTAGAGAAATTATTCAAATAAGATTTGATGCATATTTTTAATTATTAAACTACATGCTTGTCAACTATGTTTGTCTATGTGCTCATAGAACCACCTTCTCTCTCACCCACTTACAACCCTTATCTCGCCCTACGTTAACATCACTCACTACCACGCAGTCCTCACCTACTGTTTCTGCCCTTATCCACCTAGATTGTAAGTTCCTGCGGGAACAGGGCCCTTCATTCCTCTTGTATCTGTATATCAATTGCTGTATTGTACTTGTCGTTATCTGTAAAATTTTCATCTTGTACAGCGCTGCGGAATCTGTTGGCGCTTTATAAATAAAGTATAATAATAATAATAATAATAGTAAAAAAAACTGCCTTAAACTGAAAAGCATATAGACTAAAATGAAGATTGTGAGAAGAATAAAGATACTGTTTAAGGGGGCATTTAGCATCACTGAAGCCTAAAACATAATTGGTAAATTGCTTCATCAGAATTATTCAGTACAGTCCAACATACCTTCATCAAAAGATTGAAACCACATCTAAAGAAGCAAAGAAAGGATCCAGGCATTTCCTTATTATTCATCTTTACTTAATTTATAGGACTTGGGGCACATGAAAAAAAGGTGTTTTTGGAAGTGACACTAAACTTACAAAACCATCAGAGCAGCCCAGAGAACGGCTCTATACTAGGGTGCATTTTTGATGAAAATGTATTTAATCAAATCATCACTGTTATAAATGAATACATTTATAACCAAGTATAAAAAACATTATACAATGTTAGGAGAATAATCAGGGCATGATATACCTGAGGTATATAGTACTACTATATGATTTATGTATGTGAACGAGTTTATATTTTTATTCATTATGTCATTGTCTCTTCATGAACCTGAGGCACTTTCTATTTAACTTTTTGTAAAATTATTTTTAAAGGGAAAGTCAAACAGAGACACCTAGTGGTCACTGTATTAACTGTAATGCATTGATGTAATTTAGCGATGATGACATCACTGCATACATAAAAGGATTGACATAATATGAATGTTTGTATGTACAATATGCACATATAAAAACACTTAAAATGCATTTCCTGTATACATATTTTTTTAAAAAATATATAATGCTAAATACTTGATAAACCTCATGAGCTAGGATTGCTACAGCCATGGATCAGTTTACATGTATACACAGACTTAAGTATACAATGAATAGTATGTTAGTTTATAGCTGTTTGGAGGGAGGTTTAAAACTTATACTTTATAAATAACACACACACACATATATATATATATATACATTTTGAGAATACTTGAAGAATACAATAGAAATCTATTTTATACAGAAAGGCCTATTGTTATGGAGCGTGTGATGTCATAGTCTATACTTTGTAAAACTACTGTATATGATTCCAAACATCTTTGTAACAATTGTAAACTTGTAAGCAGGGTCATCTTTGCCAAATGTATCGGTTTGTATTAGTTTGTCAATTCTGGTTTTGTCATATCTTTTGAATTTATGTCCTTTAAGAAGTGCTGCGTAAATTATTGGCACAATATGAATAAAAGATGATGATAATTATAGTAATAATAAAAAAAAAAAAAAAAAATTATAGTATTACAATATAAGCATATGGTTATAACTAAACATGATACATTATCTAGGATACTCTACTATATTCTAGTTACGCCCCTGTGAGCAAACCTATATTGCAAGTAACATATATGTTGACTTATAGTTTACACTCTAAAATAGTATATAACAAAAGAGTTTATAGCAGCCTTGCTTTACAACGCTATCAATATGTGAACTAAAAACCCTGTGTTAGACTGTGTATAAAATGTTGAGACTTTTCATAAGCCCCCACGAGCTATGCTACTCACAGCCATATGTGTTTTATGTATAAATAATGCATAAAGAGTAATTCTGGAGAAAAGTTTTAAAAGTGGACCAATCACCATAGTAACCAATGGATTCAAAAGAATGTTCCTGTTACTTGCTCAATGTTTTCCAATTTGCAAAAAATGATGTGAAATATTAGCAAACATAAGATATGTATAGAAACCACAAGACTTGTCTTAAATGAGATAACATATAACATGGGCCCCATTTTTTAAAATCTACAGTAAAAAAAAATGAAAATGATGACATAATTTCTTTATTAATTAATTTTCAAAAGCATTTTTGAAATCATCAAATTTAGTTGTGTAAGGGTTAATAACCTAATCTTAAATTATATACATGCATTCATGCATTAGATGTACTTAAGTTGTGTTGGTTTATTTTAGAAAAGGATTCAGTGGTCCGCCGTACATGAATGTTTTATTTTGTTAGGTTGTCTGATTCATAGACTCTCACAGTCGAGCCAGAAGTAAAAAGGTTGCCAAAAGGGTATTACTATTGATTCTGTGGTAATGCCAGGTAAGAAAAAGTAAATATAATTTATATATTGTACAACCCGCAGCATTGTAACTGTTATGTATATATAAAATTGACTGAAATTGATTGCCAAAGCATGGAAATTAATAGAACATCAGAATAGCAAGTAGAAGGTAATTCGTTATCTCCCTCAAGGTTTTCACGAAAGCATATATGTCTGTGATTAGAAAGCCTTTTGTATAATAACAAATATAATAGTATAATATACCCAACCTGACACTTAGACTAATGAAAGTCCATAAAGAAAAGGATTTCCATGGATAATCAGAACGAATCCTAAATATACTTGAAAAGGGCAGGAAGCCAAGTGACTCCAAACACAGTTGCCCCCACTATCCCAGTGGCCCGTACTCAATACGCATTCCTCTATAGTAGAGGTGTCCTGTTTTTGTGACTTTATGTCTTATATGGAGAGTTTTACTGTGGCAGGGACCTTTTTTTCTAATGTATTTATAACTGTTATATTCTGATGAAAATAGCGTTTTTATGGCCTGTACTTAAATAACAGAATTTATTGTACTCCCTTTTAAAATATGTTTTAACAATAAACAGCTAACTAAATACTAAATAAAAAAAATACATATTACATATATTACACACATATAAAAAATTATAAAAATGAAAGCATTTGGAAAAAAGTGAAGAGGTGCCATTAGGTTTTGTCCCGCCGACGGCCTCTCTTCTTTAAAGCAAAACAATGCTTTTGTTCTATTTTTTAACAATTTTTGAAGACAGAGGTTGTATTTTTGGGCCTATTTAACATGGGTCCCATTTTTTAAATCTATAGAAAAAATGAAAATGATTACATCATTTCTTTATTAATTAATTTCCAAAAGCATTTTTAAATCAGCAAATTTAGTTGTGTAAGGGTTAATAACCTAATCTTGGGCCTGTCTCTTCTTTAAAGGAAAACAATGCATTTTTTTAATTTTTTAACAAGACAGGGGTTGTATTTTTTTTTTTCTTAATTTTCTGCCTTAAAGAAATAGGCCGACATGTACTATCATGTGGTTGTCATGGCAGAACATAAACAACAACAACAACAACAAAAAAATACCTCACGTAATTGCGATCTATGAACATATTTCATTCGGATATTTGAATGCAAATCAATACGCCATGGTTACATAAGTTATTCACAGTTTTAAAACCTCTCCTCATGCAGTCGAACTAGAAATTGATTTTGCACTAATTACCTTTTATGCTTTTAGTATTGTATTACCTTTCATGTTTTTATCGCCTTGAAGCTTTCTATTTCTACTTGACATCAAAAGTTCTCAGTATCAATACCTTTCTAGAGCTATAGCCTGAAAAGGAATATAATCCCCCCCCAACAGTTGCAATAGGCTAATTGGTGCTGGGAATTTTCCATACATAAAAGTACAGAATTAAAAAGAGATAATTCTAAGCTTTGCCGGTAATGAACACTGAAAAAAAAAAATTCTGGCACTTTTTTTTTTCTCCCTCACAATGGATTTTACATAATAAAAAATATATATTATTTTACATAGAAAGGCACATTGAATTCTAACATTTTTTATATTTTTATAGTGGCTATGCAATCAAAATGAAGGATAATCTATGACTTTTAGCTTCAGGATCAGCACGGAAATACAGAGCAATTCGTTTAAAAAAAACCCAAAAAACATTTTCTGCTTCTAAAATTCATCCGCAGTTTGAATAGAATAACCAAATGATCTTTTGTGAAATAAGAGCAGACGGTTCGCAGATCAGAAGAGAATCTTATTAGAAGAAAGTGATGATTAATTGAGATTAATTAATCAAACATGAGGCCTTGGATTAATCTTATTGTGATAATTAAACAAGGATGAATGACTGAAATAGCTGATAATGTTTTTAAAGTAGGAGAATCGATGATCTTGCTGTAGGAACAAAGGCCTTAGAGTGAAAACAAAGAAAAAATTAAACAAAATGTCAGTGGTATCTCCTTTAAAAATGCATGGGGGGTTCTGCAGAATTAACCATTTGCCCCCCCCAGCTAAATTCCCTGCAAGAGATGTGTTCTGGTGACTACATCTCCATGCATGTGATATACTCACTTCCAGTCTGCTCTGGTGTGGGCTCAGGGAACACTACACGCATGTTCAGACCCGTATGCACATGTGCATAAAACACTCTCGTTGATTTGAATGGGAGCACTTTCCTGCCACCAATTGGCTGCTTCAGGAGTTGCAAGAATAGTCTGACCATGGTACGAGGAGGGAAACTGCAGTAAGCCAGGTAAGTGTTCTTTTCCATTTTGGAAGAATGTCTCTTTAAAGACTTGAATACTTCATAAAACCATGTGGTATCAATTGTAACCAAAAAGCTGCATATATGTTACCAAGCCCACAGTATTACAGCTTGCATATTCTATTGGTTTAAGGGCTGAAAATCAAGCAAGGAAAATATTTGGCTCATGAAACTGGGTCATTCGGGGGCATTTTTGTTTGGAGGGTAGCGAAGATTGGAAAGGACATCAACCGAAGTGCCTTCATATTGGGGGAGTTCTAGCCGAGTTCTGTCCGATTGAAGAAGATAGACGCTACGGAAGATAACTCTACGGGATTTTCTAGCGCTATATAAAACAATATATAATAATAATAATAACAGATAGAAGATGAAGAAGAATAAGAAGATGCAGAAGCATAAGTGGTTGGCACAGAAGGTAAGGAAACATTTAGGGAGTGTGAGTGAGTGAATGAGAGGTTGAGAGAGTGTGTGAGTGAATGTGGGCCCTCGTCTGATTTGGGGAGAGTCCTGACAACTAGTTTATTTCCAAGCAGTTGCCAAGATTGTCAGCGGCTCTTTGTCATATTAGTCATCATGAAGATTTACTGTCACTTTTTTGTAACTAAAAATATCCCTTTCTCAGAGTTTTTAATGTTTTTTTCCAGTAATTCAAGGCATTGAGGTGCTGTCCCCTCCACAACTATGTTTGTAAAGGCAAAAGTAAAGAAACAACCAGAAGTATTTCATTTGTTTCAAAGGCAATTTATCTGATTGCAGCACTTTGTCTTAAAATTGTCCCAGCTTTGCCTTAGAAAATACTCCCAAAGGTGGTCATGTACTAAATAATCCCGAAGAAAAACATTTTCACGATATCAAAAACATTGTTTTTTAATCCAAATTCTTTTTCTAGTGGCTTTTTTTTGTTTTCTGTGCTCACTAAAGATATTTGCAAAATAATTATCTTGTAAAAATGTAGATTTTGTCTATATTTATGTGAAATAATTTATGTGATGTGAGAGTAACAAAAGGATGCTAATTACTTCCACATAAACAGCTGTTTTTATTATTCTTTTTAGTATATGCATCTTGAAGGGGTTATTTTTTTTAATTATTTCAGCGCCTATCAAATATATTCCGTAATTATCAAATGTTCTTAGGTCAGACATACCAAGATTAATTGTTTGTATATAAGTAACTAAAACTGGCCGATGACTCTTTAATTAAAGCATTCCCTTTCCTTCCATGGCTGTTACATTTATGCGATAAAATTATAATACAAGATCCTGTAATCAAGATATTTATCTGTGATCAGCATTCTTAATGAGTGCTCAGCACTTTATTATGTGTTCCGCGTATTGTAATTTGCTGAGCGCTGGAGCAATCATTCATTAAATCTACCTTTGTTATTATGACAATGCCAAGAGAAAACGGTATTACATTAACTTTGATACTCTCTGTTTGATTGTTCTTTGGTGCCTATTCATAAATCTTCATAAATTCATAAAGCCTAAATCTGTTCTTCCCTGCAGACATATATGTCCATGGGTGTCTTATTGCGATTTGGAATACGTTTGTGTGCTGCCTCTGAATGACAAGTTGGGGAATTCTTTATACCAGTTTGGACTGGCCATATAGCATAATGGGCAAGTGCCTGTTGGCTTGCTGTTTCTGGGTTAATTTCAACTAAAATTGCTAAATCTGAGCCTAGCATAGAGACTAGTCAATTTGTTATATTACATGTCCTGTCTACCCATTGTACAGCGCTACAGAATTTGATGACGCTATATAAAACAATAAATAATAATAATAATAATAAGACAATGTTATCTAAATATTGATACCCATCACACAGCAATACCGGCTACAAATAGTAATGATTTACATGATGCTGTTCATCAAATGTGATGTATATTTTTTTTCTCATAAAATCAGGGTCTGTAGACTTACTGAGCTTCCAATCTACTCAAGTTTAACTCTATTAGTGAACTATGAAGCTGAGACATGGGTTGATCCCACAGAGTTGAACTTAATTCATTTATGGAACTTTTATATCATTTGAGTCAAACTCACTTTAACTAAATGTCTTGTCACAGTCATCACATTGACTGAATCAAATTACTTGCAAAGTATATTGGCATTTAATTGGTTATGTTGCAGCATTTTCAAATACACATATATGTAGCATATCCTTAATATTGGATCTGCTTTGCTTCCTTATTTAGGTTCAGACGATCGCCTTCCCAACTCCCTGAAACATTTGGATTTAATGTCCAAAGTAAAAAGGGTGAACCAATTGGAAAATTGAAAAACATTCCATTGATTTCTAAAATGTTCTTCTTAAACTTCTGATGTCATAACTACTGTGGAATGTCACAGAATTGATACATTCAACATTTAACCAGTTTCTACCTCAGTCTCATGGATTTAGGGTGAATAGACAGATTCAAAGAGTGAAATAGTCTTGAGCTAATGCCTTGATGTTCCACTCAATTGTCGTGGTCTATGAGCATCCATGTTGGTAACAATCTTACTGGTCTGTTAGTGTCTGCTCAACCCCTGCTTCGATACATCTAATAATTGAGAATGTCATCACTTACTGTAATAGTTTTTAGATGGGCAAATATTGGAAACATCTGGGTTCCTCCTTAGGAAAGTCATTTACAAAGTACCCAGATATACATGTCAACACAAATATTCACCAATTCATAGCAAGCCTGCCTGATTTTAATCCCTAAATTTATACCGTGCTCAACATAGTATACGGTTAATAAAGATATCAGCAGAAATAAGACAATCTAGATAAATATATAAAAAAATGGAACTACTTGAAGAAAAAGAGAGGTATGGAAAGATGATTTGAAAGGTAATTAAAAACTACTTATTAGAGTTCATTAGTAAATCACCTTGAGATTGTATAATCTTTTACTTTTTAATGACTGCCTAGTCATTCACATTCGCGTTAATTGTTTTTATGTTGACTTTACATAACCTAGAATTACTTTACTTAAGTATTTTAGCTGAGCTAATACTCAACAGATATTTATTTGAAGTTACTTCGCTGTTAAAACCAAATAAATATTCATCCTTTATTATAAGCAACGAGAAATGATTTTGTGTTGGAAATTAAAGACCTTGGTAAAATTATTTGGGTTTTTTTTTTTTAAAGAGTAGAGGCCTAAAATATGTAAATGTTATGCAAAGATGACTCGAAACTTCCATTGTGAGTGCAAAGCAATCTTATTGTGTGGTGTTTTGCATTTCTACTACTTAAAATGTGCATAATGCATTCTAAATGACTGTAAATCAGAATTGTATGCCAGTTGTTGCATAGAAAATTAAAATGTATTTTGTTGTTGTTTCGTACTATAGTTTTATTTATCCTTACTTGGCAAAGTTTCATATTGTCACATTTCTGTTGGTATCTTTGTACACCCCCCAATAGTCCATATAATGTAAGAGAAACACGTTTAAGGGGCTGTGGCTAGGGGCAGGGCTTTATGGAGATTTGTTATGTCACTTTGTGACTTGATAGCTATTTAGGTAATTGAGTTAATGCACTCATTGTGATTTTTGCGATAATTAAGGCTGTATAACAAACTTACAACCAGCTAGTATCTTAAGCCTCCAGAAAAGATGGCGGAAAGAAGAATCCCATGGTGAGTCCCAAAGAGAACCACCAGGTCTCCTAAACTGGGATGTTTAGAGGTATGTTTTTGGACTACATCTGCCACCCTCCCGATTTAGGCATCCCAGGTAGATGCCTGGCACAAAGAGTGGCCCTGTCTAGATGAATCATGTTTCCAGCACTTGGTAACGTAGAGGAGAACATGGCTTGGTGTCCACTACAAGCTCAATGCCCTATAGTGTAGGATCAGCCATGTACCTGTAAATATCAACTTCTCACAATTGGAGATAGAAAATATATGTAGGCAATTATTAAAAGGTGACCGCTACAAAAAAAGCAAATTGCTATTAAGAGTTACCTATAGAAGTTACTGCTGCAAGAAATGTGGATATGGCCCTTAATATAAATACAGAATCAGGAAGATGACTTTCAAAACGTAACCGCACATTAACAATGCATTATACAGACAGCTGAATTATTCTGCTTACCAGCAATATCAAACCTTAGTGGATAAACTTAAACGTTGTGGAGAACAGGCCCACACAACCCATCTATAGCATGTAGCGGCCATATACGATATGATATCTGAGCAGTCCCATAAAGAAAGGGCATTCTAGAGAGAGAAATTAAAGCATGATATAAGGAATATTTTGTTCAAATTGCACTGTATGATATTCTAAATATCACTTTTTCGTTAGTTTGATGATGAACTCAAGAAATTCCCATATACTTTAGTTCTGTCAGGAATATATTTCATGTTGGTTTATAATGAGTATGGCTGTTCCAGTGCACAGATACCGGCTATAAGAAATCCAGGACCTCAGCTGACTTGTCCTTCTTGCACTTTAATTTCAGGTTGAAGATTTAAATCCTTTGAAGACCGTGTCCTGGATATTTTACCAGCCGTGCCATAGATCTCTTCAAGGTCGCTTCTTCCTGATACTTTGATTTTCAAGAAAAGTGGTATGTCTGTTTGCTTTATGTGAAGCATATCTACATTGGCCCTTATTTCCTGAACAAAACCTTCTCAGTCAATGTCCATGAAAGCATTTTAAGGTCATGTTACTTATCACAGTTTCGCACATCTTGAGGGGAGAAAAAAAAAAATGGCTTGTCGATAGCCGTGGCAACGAGCAGTTATTCCTACGGTGGAATTTCTTTTTTTGACATCGTCCTTAAAAATAAAGCAATGATGTTTTAAGTTCATAATGGCACATTTTATATACAGCGGGCATTATAATAAAGTAGCATTTACTGAAAAAAGTCAATTTCACCTTGTTTTTTTTTGAGTGAGGGATGTTCTACAAAAAAATTGAATAGACGCTATGTCTTCTAGACGCGGAAAGTCATTCATAGGTAAGACAACACATTTCGGTTACAATGCATTTTTATTCATTTGCTTTGTATACTCATTTATTTATTTTGACATGTTATAGCAGAGGGAAAAAAATCCAAAATCAGAAGGCTGTTTCATTATATATATGTGTCTTTGGCTTGCTAATCTCCATTCTTATCATGAGTTTTATCAAAACCAATCTTAAACATCCTTACAGATGGGGTTTTGTTGAACCAATAGCTATTTTCTTATGTAAAGGTAGGATTTCCAGGCACTTGGTTCTCTTCGTTTTACAGATAATGACATTTCTCCTTCAACAGTGATTTCTGATGCAGGAAATTGCATCTTCTGTTAGGATTGAATCTAGACAGTTTATTTCTCGTCTCTAGCTGCAGACACTTTTAATACAATTTATCACAGAAATATTTGAGCACTTTTAAGCATTTTCATTTTTAAATAAACAATACATTTTATATATATATATATATATATATATGCACGTCCAAAATGTATGCCTGTATGCCAGTAATGAAATTTCAATTAATAGGTTAATAGAATCAAAGAAAATAATGAAGAGTTTTCGCATTAATCACTACAATTGTAAGGGGACATTTTATGCAGGATTTTACAGAAGGTATAATTGTGCAATTATTTTCATGATTGGTATTCTCTCTCTCTCTCTCTCTCTCTCTCTCTCTCTCTATGTCTGTGGGTGAGTAAAGATGTTACTGTGTGTGTAAGTGTGCTACTGTGTGTAGGTATGTTAGTGTATGTGATAATGTGTAGGTATGTTAGTGTATGTGATAATGTGTATGTATGTTAGTGTGTATAAATATATTAGTGTGTGTAAATATGTAACTGTGCGTGAGGAGCTTGGGGTCCTCCCACTGGAAGTGTTTCAGGGGTCCCGGCATTTTTTGTTACGTCACTTTAGCAACATGTTTTTCTCTGCTTTCTGCCTCTTGCAGTCTTTTTCTCTTACATTCTATTCTTTCCTCATTTCTTTACTTTTGTTCTATTCTTGTACTCTGTATCATTTTTCACATCTTTTCCTTCTTTTTATTTGTTGTTTTATCTTATCTTCCTTTTACATGCTTCTAACTTATATTCTCCCCCACACATACCTACATATACACACACATGCACACATATGCTGTACCTATACACACATATGTACACATTTAAACATAAAAGTAAACACATCCCTGAAACACACACACATACACACGTACAGTATACGTATTCACACATGTAAATATACACATATGCTTAATAAACAAATAATAACATTACTGTATTTATAGAGCATTTACTTGAACTCGGTGGAGTGGAAGGATGACCAGACTACTAATGATTACATGCTGTTTCCGTTCAAATATTTTAATATTGTTCATTAGTGTTATGATTGTGTATGCTTTTATCCATCACTATAACTTCTAGTCCAAAAGGGCAAATCCCTCCCTCAGTTTATACTTTGGGAGAGTGGGAGGGTTAAAGAAGAATTTGTTAGTGCAGATACATAGATTTAGGATAAAACATAATTATAATAAATATTCCAATTTAAACCCAGCTACGTCCAAAAAACATGGCAGCATATGAAGTGTTTTTTTTAGAAACAAGTGCCTTAACTTAGCTAAAGCCATTAATTTTCTTTTTACATTTTTCCATTTTTTATATTCTGTCATACAAAATTATGGTTTAACTATACATATAGTTTCAAAATAAAACACTGTCTGACCTGAAAAAAAACAATATATAAATTGTGCGATTAAACTAAATAAGACAGGTGGAAATTATGCTTCAAAAACAAGATTCCTAAAGTGCTAAAAAATGAAAAAAATGGCCTAAGTGTTTAAGGGGTTAAAATTATTTAACTAATATAGCAGAGCTTGATGGAAAAATGGCAAATCTAATCACCAATCTTATAAAAGGCTGCCTCAACCAATCCCACAGCAATCAGCGACTTAACGCCTGGGCAGAGATCACGAAATGGGATGAAATGATAATGCTGAGAAGATCCAGTCATGATGGCTCCTCTCACATTTTGGTTTTTTATACATACCGTATATTCCGGCGTATAAGACGACTTTTTAACCCCAAAAAATCTTAAAAGTGGGGGGTCGTCTTATACGCCGGGTACTTACCAAGCCGGAGGTTCCCACGAAGCCACCAATCTCTCTAATCACTACGCGCCGGCTATTGATGCCGAGCGCAGTGATGAGTGAGCAGGGAAGCCGAGGTCTGGCACTTCAGACCTCGGCTTCCCTGCTCTCTAATCACTAGGCGCCGGCCATTGATGCCGAGCGCAGGGATGCCGTCATGTCCCGGCGCCCGGCATCAATTGCCGGCGCGTAGTGATGAGGGAGCAGGGAAGCCCGAGGTCTGGCACTTCAGACCTCGGCTTCCCTGTTCTCTAATCACTAGGCGCCGGCTATTGATGCCGAGCGCAGGGATGATGTCATGTCCCGGCGCTCGGCATCAATAGCCGGCGCGTAGTGATTAGAGAGCAGGGAAGCCGAGGTCTGAAGTGCCAGACCTCGGGCTCCCACAACTGGATGGAAGAAAGAAGACAGAAGATAAGGTAAGAGATGGGGAGAAAGGGAGAAATATATATATATATATATATATATATATATATACACACACACTGGTGTGTATATATATATATACACTGGTGTGTGTATATATGTATATATATATATATATATATATATATATATATATACACTGGTGTGTGTGTGTGTGTGTATATATATCTATATATATATATATACATGTGTGTGTAAAGGCAGGGGTGTGTGGTGAGGGCAGTGTATAAATGTGTATGTATGGACAGGCATATGTGTAGATATATATATAGATATATATATAATATATATATGTGTGTGTGTGTGTGTAAGGGCAGTGCATGTATGTATATGTCAGCAAATCAACCAGCAAATCACCGGTAAGGTACATCGCTTGCCGTGATTGGCTGGTTGTTGTACGCTGGGTAGAGGGGTAGTCTTATACGGCGAGTATAGTCCAAACTCTATATTTGGACTGTAAAAGTTGGGGGTCGTCTTATACGGTATACAGTATATTTCTGTACTTTAAACTATAAGCACCACTAGATTAGTTTATTTAACAATGCAGGTTTTAGTGAAATCACAGATCCGCTTTAAGTTGTTTTATGATTGGAATGTCCACTGTAGGCATCTGTATTCAGAGGGGCACACAATAAACCAAGAAAATGCCAAAAAAAAAATACTTGAACATTTTATGAATAGTAGATTCTCCAACCACAATACAGTACCATGAACCATAAAAACACATCACAGCATTTGTGTTTCTTTAATAGGCGTTTGTGCGGCAGTGTCCATGCCTCTCTCGCTGAAGGTTAAGGTGAGTTTTATTACAGCAAATAAAGAGTGTGTCACTTTGACCTTTGGAATGCAACATGATATCGGCAGCTCAAAGGCTATATTTGCGGATATCCAACCTGAAAGGCACAGAGGAGGAATTTCAGGATTCCTAATTCATTTAGTCACTTGCCACAAGTGTAATGGGGTGCAGACTGCAGCTGAAATGGATCTCGTCAACCTTCAAAGAGTTCATCTGCCTTGATCTTTGAGCTTCAAGTCATCACTTTCAGAAGCTTGTAATCTAAACTGTGGTCAAACATCTCGAGTCTGGCTGTTAACACACGTTTTATTGATTACATTCCTACAGGTGTATATCGTGTCAAGGAAAACACTATTTGGTCTTAAGTACGGCGCCTGAAGAAAATGTAGGAACCGACACACAAAGACTCCACTTCAGCAAAATGTTTTGATACCATTAGATTTCCTTTAAGATTACATCACAGCATAATGTTTTTAATGACGGTAATAAAACCGTTTGCATGTCTCTGATTGAGTAACAGCATATCATCATGTCAACGGACCAACTACTTAATGAGATCAAATCAATGAATTGTGTACATAGTCATCAACCCTGTGACGTTTAAAGTTATTTATTGCTGATTTCAACTTGGTTATCTATCAAAGTAAGTTGTTCAATTTCTTAATTAATAATTAATTTCTGATGTCTACTGTCATTTTATTGATGTAGACACATTTGATGACTATTTTCCACTTCTTTTGATTATTATTATTATTATTATAAAGTAGGTACTTTGTAGGTTCATGTCATATTTTCTTCCTTTTTAAGAAATATCACAAGTTTGAAAGAGGGCCAGCTACTAGTTTACATACAATCAGGATGAGTAAGCGCATGTTTGTTGTTTAATACAGTGTTGTTTGCAGACACAAAAAAATAAATAATCTATGACAGCTGGAAGCACGGATGCTATTGTGTTCACAATATAAAATGACAAACGTGTTATCAATGCTCATGGTATTACATATCTCGAAGTCCAAAGAATAGATTAAAATAGAGTAGCCGAGAAAGTCCAATCAAAATGTGTTGTAAAAATGCCAAAAACAATAAACGGAGAATTTGAGCAGAATTTTTCCAGCCTACAATTTACAGACATTCTGATATTTCCAATATGCCCTAGAAAATAATACCATGGAACCATTCGAAAAGCCATGTGTTACCCATCCGACTGTTATAAATTATTTTGTGCAAGTTCAAAACAAATCGGTTGATTTAGATACCAGTAAAATTCCAGTCGCCAATAATTAGTTTTATAATTAAACATTAGCCTTGCATCAAATTACTAATATAAATGTACCAATATCCATAAGGTTGTGTTCATCTCTATTAACTAATTTATCGCACATTTTGATTAATCATTTGAAGTATTGACAAGACATAAGTATAGTCCTAGTGTAACATTGGATGCTTTCCGTTGTGTCTCATGTGATTGGATATAGCCCTGGTGGATCTTTTACGTCCTCTCTCTTTATATCTGCTCATTATATATAATAATTATGGTTTGGCGTGCTGGCTTTGAATTTCTTTTATAATTCATCAGTTATTTGAATATGGGGAATTGTAATTTAAAATGTACCTTCACTCAAAATCTTTATGGGATTCGTTTTTAGGACTTGGTCGTTACATCTGATGCACAGAACTGAGGTTTAAACCCAACCTTGGGTAACATTTTGACACCAAGTTAGTTTTCAAGGGCAATCTACAAACCTTGAAAAGTTTACTTGTCTTATCTTTAAAGGGAAATCTGGTTCTATGTTGTATCTTTTTGTTCTATAATCTAATGTATTTTACGTTATTAAGTATATTTATAAATGGTCAGTCATTTTTGTGCTATTTTGTGTATGAAGTATGGAAGAGTTCTTTATCTTTTATCCTTTCCTTAAAGGCTCCCATCTCAGGGGATGGATTTATTCTTTTAACCAGAACCTTGTTCACACATGGGCAAACCTACATGAACGAGGTTAGATGAAACACGTTCAGTGGCTGCAGCCTTGTGCATATTGAACAATCACGGTTGTAATTTTAATGAACTGAACAAAGATCATGCTTACAGCATTGTTGAAGAATTGCCATGCTTTGTTTTCTTCATTGTACATTCAATGTGGGGGCAATGTGGAAAGCTTGAGATGGCACGCCTTCATCTGCAGGCATTTCTGTTGAGGTTTGGAGTTGAATCCCTGATTAAGTTAATAAACAGTTAGCAAGTATACACAAAATATAACTTGCGGTTTAAAGGGTTAAACAAGACCCATTTTCATTCAGGGATCATCGAGGCAAATAATTCTTGATTCTCTCTTTCTTACATGGGAAATGGCCTTCTGCGACTAATCAGCCACCTTCCCCTTGGGCTTAA
This sequence comes from Spea bombifrons, assembly GCF_027358695.1. Classification (NCBI taxonomy): domain Eukaryota; kingdom Metazoa; phylum Chordata; class Amphibia; order Anura; family Pelobatidae; genus Spea; species Spea bombifrons. The sequence goes on from NC_071088.1 coordinate 12,072,742, forward strand.
AAGGTCCTTTTTTGCTGAGTTTACTCAGCCATGCATTGAAGTTCAGGAGAGGTGAGGTTTTAAACATTTTCAATGGTTTAACTATACATTATCAAGAACCAACCTTGTAACCTTTTCTATGATAGGAACGCTGGTAGGCCCAACATAACGCACAGAAACTCAGCAGGCGTTGCATTTAATAATGGAAACTTAAGTCAGTAATTCGCTAACTCGCTGCCAGTTTACATTTCACTGAAAAACCTGCCAAAGAACTTGAACTGTGATTAACTATATATATATAAGGACGTTCTACATGGCAAATATTTCATAGATTTTTAATGGAATCTGGTATATTGGATCTGGTTTATCTAGATCTTAGGTAAGATTCCATTGTTTCTATATTTAATATCAATTGATATTAATCACTGATATTAAGAAGGATGGGAGGGAATTTACAGATTTCTCTCTTTTCTCAGCTTCTTTGATGATGAAAGGAAATGCATGTTTGTAATTTTTATATACTGCTTTTTTAACTTAACTGACAGGGTGTTATTTAACCTTACGGAGAGTATAGTACCGTATTTTCCGGCGTATAAGACAACTGGGCGTATAAGACGACCCCCAACTTTTCCAGTTAAAATATAGAGTCTGGGCTATACTCGCCGTATAAGACTACCCCTCTACCCAGTATACAACAACCAGCCAATCACGGCAAGCGATGTACCTTACCGGTGATTGGTTGGTTGTTGTTTACAAAGCCTGCTTGGATTGGGTGGGTCAGCTCTCCCTAGCATATGCCTGTCCACACACACATGTATAGACATACACTGCCCTCACACACCCCTTCCTTTACACACATATACATGCACACACCAGCTTACAAACACACATATACACATACACTGCCCTTACACACACCTGCCCATACACAGACATATACATACATACACTGCCCTTACACACACATATATATATCTACACATACTAACATACGCCTGTCCATACATACACATTTATACACTGCCCTCACCACACATCCCTGCCTTTACACACACACACACACACACACACACACACACACACACACACACACACACACATATATATATATATATATATATGTATACACACACACACCAGCTTACAAACATACAAATACCTACACTGCTCTTACACACACCTGACCATACACATACACTGACCATCTCACACCAACATATATATCTACACATACACTGCACTCACACCCCTTTCTCCCCATCTCTTACCTTTCTCATCTTCTTTCTTCCATCCAGTTGTGGGAGCGTGAGGTCTGTCATTTCTGACCTCTGCTTTACTGCTCCCTCATCACTACGCGCCGGCAATTGATGCCGAGCGCCAGAACATGACGTCATCCCCACGCTCGGCATCAATAGCCGGCACGTAGTGATTAGGGAGCACGGAAGCCGAGGTCTGAAGTGCCAGACCTCGAGCTCCCTAATGCTGGGCTAGTTAGAGGGAGCTCGTGATCTCCCCAACCAGCCCTGCTCATTGGACGCCCACTGATCAGGGCTAGTTGGGGAGATTACAATCTTGCACCTACCTAGGCGCGGCCCTGAAGACCGGCCCAGGGGAGGCGGCTTCTCCGCTCGCCATTCCCCTAGAGATTCCAGTCCGGCTCGTTAAGTAAGTAAGTATACCCGACGTATAAGACGACCCCCGACTTTTGATTAGATTTTCACGGGTTAAAAAGTAATCTTATACGCCGGAAAATACGGTATATAAAAGGAACAGCTTCCCAGCAGATATCGTAGAGGCCAATACAATGAGGGAATCTTAACATGCCTGGGTTACGCATATGGCTTTCCTGACTCTAAAAAGGAGCCAAGGACCGATTATGGTCGGTTGGGCCAAATGGTTCTTAACTGCCATCAAATTCTATGTTTTGCTGCCCATTTCATCCATTGCTATTAAGGAAAACAACATTTTAATGTCAACCATTTCACATGTAATGACATTTTTCCAGAAGCTTGACGTTGAAACTTTGTGATTTCAGGAGATTCCGTCACGTGGTAAATGTGTTCTAAGAAGACCCGAACTGTGTATGTGTGGCATTGTTTTAGTAATGTCATGTATTACCATTATGCTGTGATTTATTACGTTATAAGGATAATGGAATGTACGTTATACTCTCGCAGGACACTTGCTGTTTGGCCTTCAATGTGTAAATAATGGTGCCAAAGTGACAGCTGCTCAATAAAGTGAAGAATTCTAATTACACAGCTCTATAAAGTGTTTTTAAAATACAGAAAGGAGTTCTATCTTGCTAGATGACAGAAAAGTATCTTGTGACCTAATCATAATTTATTTTATCAAGTGAAAGGAGGGTAACATATGGGCATGCTGGGACAGAACCAGCAATTAACTATAGATAGAGACTTAGATATCACTCAAAGAGACATATAAATAAAATAATTATATAGATAATGGGCATAATGGACATTTGTCTTTGAAAAATGTTTAAATAAGTAACTTGTGAAATGATTTCAATAATCATTAATTCATTGGTTTCATCTCTCACATGAGCAGAGGATGTCTCACAGCAACTCTGGGATATTTAGCATTTTATTAGGTTGATTTTATGGGAAATACAACATTTTTGATTATGCTTAACAATTAAATAGAACTTTAACATTAAAACAACATAAATGTCCCGGCCAGGCCCAAACCAATAATGTGTGTGTATATATATGTATATATATATATATATATATATATGTATATATATATATATATATATATATGTATATATATATATATATATATATATATGTATATATATATATATATATATATATATGTATATATATATATATATATATGTGTGTATTTCCCATAAAATCAACCTAATAAAATGCTAAATATCCCAGAGTTGCTGTGAGACATCCTCTGCTCATGTGAGAGATGAAACCAATGAATTAATGATTATTGAAATCATTTCACAAGTTACTTATTTAAACATTTTTCAAAGACAAATGTCCATTATGCCCATTATCTATATAATTATTTTATTTATATGTCTCTTTGAGTGATATCTAAGTCTCTATCTATCACCTTTATATATATAAATACACATAGTGGAAAGAAAAGTGATTTGTGTACACATTTTCCCTAAAATATGATATGATCTTCATCTAAGCATCAATAAAGAACACAATCTGTTTTAACTAACATACAAATTATTGTATTGTTCTTGTTCATATTGAATATACGATTAAAACATTTACAGTGTTGGTTGGAAAAAGTATGTGAACCCCTAGGCTAATCACTTCAGCAAATGCTAATTGGAGTCAGGAGTTAGCAAACCTGGAGCTTAATCAATGGATAAGGGTTGGAGATGTGTTTTACAGCTACTTTGACATAAAAAAAATCTTGAGTCTGTTTAGAAGCATCTGCTCATGTGAACCATGCCTCAAAAAAGAAATCTCACAAGACTTTACAATCTTTTCATAAAGATGGAAAGGGTTACAAAGCAATCTCAAAGAGTTTATCTATCCATTAGTCCACAGTTGCATGAATTGCTTATAAAAGGAGACGATTTAGTACTGTGGGTACTTTCCATAGAAGTGGGCACCCTCTCCAAGGACACAATGCTAAATTAGGTAAAAAAAAAAAGGACCCTAGGGTAACAGCTAAAGGCTTAAAGGAATTATTAGAACTGGTTAATATCTCTGTCTACCATATGCCAAAGAGCACCTTGACACTCTATAACGCTACTGGGAAAATGTTTTGTGTACTGATGAAACGCTGGTTGAATTTTCGGGAAGATCACACAGCGCTACTTATGGCATAAAAATAACACCACACACCAACATGAAAACCTCAACCCTACAATGAAGTAAGCATCATAATGCTTTGGTGCCTCAGGGCTTAGACAGCATGCTATCATTGAGGGGACAATGAAAACAGAATAATTTCAGGATGGCTGTCTGCCAGCTGAAGCTTAGTAGAAGTTAGGTGATGCAGTAGAACAGGGACCCTAAACATCCAAGTAAATATACTACAGAATGGTTTAAAAAAAAATAAAAAAATCCACCTTTTGGAGTGACCTAATCAGAGTCCAGACCTTAACACGTTAATGACCTCAAGAGAACCATTCACACCAGATATCCTAGGAATATGGCTGAACTTATAAGCATGCAAGAGCAGGGCCCTCTTCTCCTTTGCAGTTTTATTGTATGTGTTTTTGTATGTGAAATTGTTCTACTGACTGTAACAGCGCTGTAGAATCTGCCGGCGCTTTATAAATAAATGTAATGTAACTTAAGCAGTTCTCTATGGTAGAATGGTCCAGAAGCGATGCTGGCTTCTGCTAACAAGGGGAGTCCAGGCTGTCAAATGACAGCCTGATCTCCCATGTAGTGACAGGGATGTGTCCCTGCCGCTGCAAGAAGGTCAGGATGTACTGGTACGTCTATAGGTGTTTCTTGAGATGTGTTTTATGGACATACCAGTACGTCTATAGGGTTAATGGAAAATGAATGCAGAAAACCAGGCAATTCCAACGGGTTCACTTACTTTTTCTTGCCACTGTATATGAATGATTAAGACACAAAGGGGTTCGGGACCGGTGTTCAGGTAAGTGTGGTTCAGATAGGAAATGTTAAGGGCATAGAAAGCAGGACATTATATGAGCAGAGATAATGTATTCACTCCCTTTACATGACTCTGCTACAATGATTTTTGGGTCTTTGTTTCAGAGTAACAAGATCGTTATTGGTAGGTTCCATGAGGGCTACCATTAGTGAGAAAGATAGCTATCAGAAGCATTGCTAACTTGCACTTCAATTTCTTGTCAATTCTGCCAAGAAGATGATGTATGATCTAACCTTCCCATCATTTCTTCCAAATATATTTTATTATAAATATGTTTAAAAAAAAAAAGCTATGCCATTTATTATTGTTGACAAACACTTTAAATATATGGATTATAGAAAATGTAATCAAACAAAACCATAGTTTAGAAAATAAAAAGTAAAATACTTTAGAAAGCTTATAACAAAAACAAGATATGATAGAATTCTTCATTTGGAAATGTTCTACTTATGATAAATGACTGTTTTTGGACCATTTGTCAGACTTCTTGAAAGAGAAGCATTTTAACACATTGAATAAATAGCCTATTTTCCAAAACATTTTTTAAGCTTTTTTTTATATTACAAAACAAAATAATTTATAGCACAATGTAAAATATACATTTTGTATATTAGTTCATTTTAGATGACTATTCCACCTATTCTTTTTTAACAATATGAATATGTTTAGATGATCAAATGGTATTTTACACTGTCAAAAATAAAAGGGACATTTATATTATATTTATTTATTATTAAATTGTAAATGTTATTTTGTTACAAAATTATGATTTTTATAAATCTGAATTTCTGTCTTTACAAGATGCTCTGAAGTAAATATATATATATATATATATATAGATAGATATAGATATATATATATAGATAGATAGATAGATAGATAGATAGATAGATAGATAGATAGATATATCTATATCTATATATATATATATATATAGATATATATATATATATATATATTTCTAATTCTTTTCATTATGAGAATTTAATTCATCTTAATAGATTAGTGCAGTAGCATCACTACAGGGGCTGCAGAGGTCGCACTTTTTCCGGTCTCCTCTGGTTCATAATTGTTCAAAAAGAGTCCATCCGGCCTGGACCTCACGAGCTGTTACGGGCAAAGGTAGCACTGTGAGACATGCTCCTTGGTGAATTTGGGGGCCCTGGGGCAATTTTTTCCGCCAGCGCTCTGCGGTTTCTAGTTACACCCCTGCAGGAATATAATCCCCCAAATGTATTAATCCATCAATGACAAGTAATGTTACATGCTGCCTCAGGAGTGACCTATTGCACCTCAGGTCTGTGGATACCCTTCCTAAGGCCCCCTCCTTGCATTTACTTATAGATGGATCCATCCGTGATGGACCTAGGGTTAGAGCATGGACATTGTATTCTGCCCTATGACATCATATGCTGCTTGCCTCCACTGCACTGATCATTCAGCTTTAAGGAGTAAGTGACTAAGGTCTCATTCCTCAATGGCAGCACTAAAACTGGGCTAAGATAAATCACCTTCTTCCCTACAAGAAACTCTTGAGTGAAAATTTTCTACCAATGTATATATGCATATCTGTTGCTTAACCACTTCTGACATCACAGCTCTCATGTTGCATTCAGCATGATGTCAGTGAGCGAAAGTGCTTGTTTCTGCCCACCTTCATGCTTGTCAGCGCTTTTGCTGGACATAAAAGAAACTGATTTTGTCTGATGCAACTCTAGAGAAAAAATGCAGGAGACTGTTCCCAAGTGTCATCATTTACCTTAACTACATCTTCCAGTAAAAAGTAAGCTGTTTAACATAACTGTAGCTGAGACACTGTTTTTGTGTCTTACATTAACCCTTGTCACCCTTGACACAATAAACTTTAGGGATACTTTGCATCTCAGGCGCAGAGGTCGCTCCTAGATCAATTTCAGCAGAGAACACTTTAACCTCGGTGACTGCCTGAACCTATTCATAGGTTATTTAGGCAGGACAGGTAGGGGGCACTGGAGGAAGAGTTCACCAAAGGTCCTAAAAGTCCTAAGGCCAGCCCTAGTAGAGGTTAATAGAATATACAGTAGCTACATGTACCTTGTTGCAATAATAATGCATCAACATTTTTTGTGATTGTTCAACTGCTTTAAAACCACAAGCAAAAGAATACTTTTAACACGTTATCGTTAGCGTGTAAAACTCTACGTGCAGAGTTAATGTTTATCTTCATGTTATTACCCTCCCATTAAGATAAGTAGGAGCAAAAAAATATATCTTCAACCTGCAATTAATATTTATGACCCTTGCGTATTGTTTACTCATTAGTTTTTTGCTTCTTAGGTGCCATTGTCCAGTAAATGACGATTAATATGTTTCAATGCCTTCTGTAGTTTGACTACGTATAAATCAGCTAAGATTAATGACGTGATTGGTATATTCAGTCGGTATATATATAACAATTTTATTAGTTCTCTACCATATTCCCCTCAAGGAGTCTCTTTATATGAAGGATTTTTTTTTCTAAAAAGGTACATATTTAAAGAATGAATTCCAAGGAAGAAGTGAAATGCAGAAAGAAGAGGATCCCCCTCAGCAACACAGAAATCTGGCTCATTGCCTTTTTGGTTATGTTTATATGTATTTGTATTGGATTAATTGTATTCGCATGGATTATGTTAAAGGACCAACCTGCAGGTAAGAAAACCAAATATAAGAAGGCATACATATATATTATAAATATAGGTGGGGGTGGTAATATTCTATTATATAGTTTATGTGTATATATATATATATATATGTGTGAATATAAGATAACTCACAAAAAGTATCTTTTGATTTGAATGCAGAGCAGTTTTTGTTTCATCGTTTGTTTATCATTTTATTCATGAATATATTTTTGTATTCTATTTTATATTTAAATGAACATACGCAATTCAGATTAGTGCTAATTTAAAAGCAGAAACGTATCGCTCATTTCTCTGGAATCTTCGGTACTTAGATGTTGTACACATGCTGCAATGGCGAGGTTTCATTGTATATTTTTCTTGAAACCTAACTGGGAACTGAAAAAGAAAAATGAAAAATCGCAAGCAGCCCTTCCTACGGACAAAGATGCGCTTGAAAAATAAAAAAAAAAACCTAAGGAAATTCTAGTACAAAATAAAACATACCCGATAGCTTAAAATCTATTTAAATACATATATTCAATATTTTAACCTAAGCACCAATAGAATGTTTTCCAAATTAACTACTTACCATATTTAGCAGATTATGTAGGATTATAAATAAAGTAAAGGAATTCATGGGCTTCATTTTTTAGTGTCTACAGACACCAGACAAGCCAGAAGGCTTGTTTTTCCCTCCGAAATCTCATGGTGCTGCCACAACCACAAGGGATTCTGGGTAGGCGCATGCAAATAAGGTCAACAATGATCACCACTTTATATCCACTTTATACATGGATCCCTTGAAAGTAATTGCCCGTTGTACAGGGCAGCCTTTAGACTAAACTCGGGTAAGAGGTGCAGTAGCCAGATCATTGCAGTAGGGAGAAGTGTTTTCATGAGTGTCCGCACAATTTTTTACAAGGGGCAATGTATCCTCCCCATCTTTCCCCACTCCCACCCAAATGCCTCCTTACCTCATCCCCATTGTGAAGGGTGAAGAGAGGTTCAAGGCAATAATGACTCAGAGGCAGCAAACATGTGGAGTAGGAATCATCTTTGCACGGTTGACAATGAGTAAGACTGCCTATGGATTTTTAATATTGAAGGAATAAGAAGTTACTTATAGACAAAAGGGGAAAGACCAGCAGTACAAACAGGTTTAAAAGCAGTCGGTCCGGGATGAGTGGTGCATTCATTGCAGGATTCCACCTTGTTCCCTCCTTGGTGAACCCACCTAAAATTCTTCTTGATAGGAAACTGATACTAAGATGCATCTGGCACACAGATGAACATCGCTTGTGCATAAAGCCTGGCTTGGGTCAAATATCAATTGTAGGAACAAGTTTTTTATAACACCTGCATGCCACCATCACCATTGCCATTCCCTTTGTAATATTTTTTGTACCTATTTGGGTAAAAATATGTATATTTTCTGATTATTCTTATTTAACCCCTTAAGGACAATGGGCGGTCCCCTAAACTCATTGAAAACAATGCATTTTGAGCCCGTACATGTACGGGCTTTGTCATTAAGGGGTTAAAAAAATATTTTCGTTTTATACAACATGAAAACGTGTTTAAAGCTGATGTCATTGTGCCCAATATCCCAATCTACTATACATATGATGTGGTTCATAATACAAATAATATAATCGGTCTCGTCCTGACAAGATTATAAATTGCATGACCTTGGCCGTAGATCTCGCAGCGGCTTACAGAAAAAAGTATATTTGTTTAAGCAATAGTTTAGCTCAGAGCCGCTGCCAATACTATACATGTTAGCCAACCGCTGCAATTTCAGTAGTTCTCAAAAATAGAACTGCCATGTTACAAAGAACTCATGTTGGAACTTTAACCACGGGGGTTCTATAGTGAGTCCATAAAAAATAAACAAATAAAAACATTACCGAACAGTAGACATCTGTACAACAACATCAAAATCCCGGCACTAAAGGCTGCAAAAATCAAAAGAGAGGTCATGTCAGACAGGATTTAGTAGTTTATAGATTGGAAACAAATAAAAACATACACAATGTGACATATCAGTATGTTCCACTTCAGTTCATTTGGAGTTCATGCATTATGTGAAGCGATGTTTGCAAAGAGTTATGAAAGGCAAACATTTAATAATGCAGCCAGAGCTCTTTAAATACCCCTACCTTGTTGAGCCTATTTCAATTGATGGGGGTATTTTTGTATTTAATGGCAATAGAGGAACATGGAGAGAAATTACATCAACCCTGTGATACTACAAGTTTTTGTCAATACACAAATTAATTACAGTGCTTTAAGTGAGAGCTACCGTCTTGCTTCAATATTATTAGTCTTAAACTAGTGTCCTCTTTTATGTGGGGAAAAAAAATTCTGTCCAGATGGGTTTTTTGAATGTGCCAAAATGTCCGCTTTTGACTCAAGCTGCATGACTGGAAGGATGAGGAGAGTGGGTAACGGTGCGACGCAGGCACCGGCGGACTAGTGCGCAAGCACTGGTCCTCGGGGATCACACACTTCCATCTCCGATGAGTGCAACGTCACTTTTGAGGACACCTGGAAGCACGCTGGCATCAGCACTGAGGAGCCCGAGCTGTCAACACGCTGAACGGAGGAGCTGAAGGACTTGTCCTCCCTCCAGTGTGTTAACGGCTTGAGCTGCTCAGTGCTAACACCAGCAGGTGTCCCCAAAAGTGACACTGCACTCGGAGCTACCTGTTATCAGCCATACGCGACTGGGTGGTAATCGTGTCCTCATATCTAGTCACCAGGGTATGGTAACCCTAATCATGACAGTATCTTTACAGAGGAACTATCGATGTGTAGACGATAGTCTTAGACCCACATGTAAAGTAGATGAATTGTGATTTGATTTCCAACACTCCAATGAAATTTTCACTGGAGGAACTTGGGTCATAAAGAAATTATACGATTATCCCTTTGGTCATTGTCAGATAAACATCTAAATATGTTTAACGTGGAACATTCAAAAGCTAGACAAGAAATTGATGGTTTTCAGTGCTAGACTTGATTATAATTTTATCTTAGATGTGATAGTTCCACTTTAAAGACTAATTAAACCCATGTCACTGTATTTAAAGGTAGTAATAAATAGCTACATATATTCTGTGTTTTCTCATGAAAAGATCTCACAATTATGAATCCTGAAATCTTCTCGCTTCTATATAGTTACGTTGCTGATTGCTGTTGATAGGGCCAGACAGTCTTTGGAAAGGGTGGAGTGAGGAGAAGGGAAAATAGGACTCGAAAATTGCTTTGCTTATGTTGGTCCTGGTACACTCTGTACTTTAATGGAATGAAACAATTACACCGTCAAACAAAACACACAGCCAATAGGTACTTTTAGTTAATTGATTTCATTTTCTACAGCAGAACCCATTCAAGACAAACCAACTGCTCACTGTGCAGAATAGCAAGACTTGTCCTCAAAGGACCCCTAAAAACCAAAGCCCCTTCTACAATAGACATTTTAGAATCCTTTTACCCAGCAACTTTCTAGAAATACGGTGGTTTTGAGAGCGTAATACCCCTTACTCAATAATTGGCATTATATTTGTTTTATATTATTCTACTTCTGCATAAATCTACGCCACAAATATACCAAACATACAAATCTGGAATTTATGTTCTTTATATAGATTATGTCACATGTGATCCTGGAGATAGCTACAATGTAAGTGGATCATTCAAAATAGTGTCTGGTGCAGCATATACATCCAGCATGCAAAATCGGAACTCATCAGACTTCAAAATCCTTGCATTCGACATGCAACAGCTGGTAAGTATACGTCTAAATGGCGTTAGTAATGAAAACGTAACTTATAGTATAACTATATAAATATAATTCAACACACCCCTTTATCTTATTCTATTTTTTACATATTTGTTGCCAACTTTATTAGGGTAAGAAGCGCAGACAGTTTTTGTTTTTTTGTATACATTGTACAGCCAATACACTGTTTTTGCAGCATGCTTACACCTGTTTGGTAGGCCTCGTATTACACATCTGTATTATTTGAGCCTGTGACTAGCTTAGCGCACCAACATTTTTTCTTTATTCTATTTTTTACACAGATTTATGAAGTATTTTTAGGAGGTCAGCTAATGCGTGAATTTAAGACAGCAGAAATTTTGGAATTGAGGTAAGTACTATAAAAATCTGATACTATTTTTATCTAATGCAATGAGATAATATTTTTTTGTCCTAAAAAAAAAAAACCATCGACCATCCAGGCTATCACAGGTGGGGTTGTAGACTGCATAAAATGAGAATTGAGCAAGCACAATATTGTTCATCTTCAGTGGAAACAGGCAATTGTCGTATTAACTGCAATCATGGCTGCTTGTTTTCTCCCCATGTCTAATTTTATATTTATTGCTATAATCAACCAGATCATCTTTACTTTTAATAATGCTAAAGAATCCAACGTATCAACAAATCACAGGTTGTTTTGTGCTTTAAAATGGCTGGAGAGTGGATTTGTAAAATTAAAGTATAAAATAAATAACGCTTGGCGTTTCAAGCATTGACCCACAGTACTAATTTCTACATTTCTTTCAATTAAATTTGATTATTTTGTTTCAAACACAAGATGAACCTCAGCATTATACTATAAGGTATGCAATAAACGAGCACTTCCATTCCACTCGACTAAGGTTCTAAAACTGATTTAACAAATTAAAAGTGGAAGACGTTAAAAAAAATGTATCTTAGCCGTGAAACGGCAAAATTAGTCACAGCGAGACATAGATTTGTGAAGAGTCGGTGGGTAACTGGTGGCATATATGTTTCAAAAAATACTGTGAAAAAAAAGATGTTATTGTTATTTCTTGCAAATGAAATGAAACCTCTGTACTGTGCCGGGCAAATATAAAATTAGCTTAATGTTAAAAACACTCACCATTTTGCACCCATTTTGATTCAAGCCATCAGCATATAATCTACGCTGTGGAGACCTTAATGGACTAAAAGAAAGCCTCAAAATGCGGAATTGTAGAAAAACAATTTATTCTAAGTAGGCAAAAGCACTGCAGGATTTAACATACATAAGTAATTTGCTTCACTCCTCTAAATTAGAAACTGCTTGTATTTGGGAATTTAATGTTCTTTTTCATTTCTCATTACAATTGAATTAATTTAGACTAGATTTAACTCCATTTATATTTCTCTTATTTGGCTTCCATTCTTGTGCAATCCTCGGGAATTATTTTTAATCGTATATATGTAGACAGATTTTTAGCAGTACTAATTTAACCTATGTAGACCATATCTATTCATATTAATGTTCTATAGCAGTGGCCTTCATTCCAGGCCTCAAGGGCCGCAAACAATTTTGGCAACGAAGCCATGGTGCAATGTGCATGTCCAGCAGTTTGGCACATTGTAGGTTACCTACACAAAGAAGTTTTGCACTCCAGGACAGAAGAGGTTAACAAATCGCACATAGAAGTTTTGCCCTGCAGAACAAAAGAAATAACACAAAACACTTCAGAACTGAAAAGGGTTAATTTCTGTTTTACACTCCATTACTGGAGAGGTTACCTATGCACTCAGAAGTATTGAACCTCACCATCAGAAGATAACCACCTACAGGAACCGACCGAAAAGGCTGTTATATTATATCTGACAGTAAGGAGACAGCTACGCATCTTCTACTGATAAGGCTGTCAGAAAAATACGCCTCTCTAAAGCTCTCTCATTCAACCAGCAACTGGCATGACCTTTTACAAAACGTTCAAGCCGGCAAAATTCCGTCCACTTGGCAACCCTTGTTTTCAGGCAAGGATACACTGAATTCCATCACTGTTTATGAACCTCAAGGCGCAGAGTTGAAGACCACCGTTCTAGAGCCATCTTTAGTTTTTATGAATATTATTTAAAAAAGTAGCAAGGACAAATCTTATAATGGTAGAGGGAATGTTTTGATTCTGTAATGGAATCAGAACTGGGCTCCATTTTTACTCTAAGTTAGTAGAAACATTTAAAATGTATTCACTAAACTTGGAGCTTGTGGGTAGGTTGGATATTTCAGATGCCATTCTAAGGCCTACTTGTTCCTGCTTAATATATACCAAAAAGTGACTTTTGGGATATTTCTTCAAATTAACTATATGCTATGGAGGTCCATGAACAACACCCCCCCCCATACCAGGGCGATGTAGCGTTAGGGGTCTTTTTAACCTAACTCATCCCACAAGTCAGGGACAGAAGGAGATGCGGGGGATGGTGTCTATGCACCTCCGGAGGGATATTTAGATATTTTAACCTCCTTCTGGGCAGGTTAAAAAATAATAGGATGGGCAAAGATGCTAAAGGGTGATTAGTTTTTGTAACCCTACATCCCATCAGGTTTTTACTGTACTGTCTAAAGGGGACAGAATAGGTTAGAATAGTTCTTGTGACCCATAACAAGGCCTCTGTTTTTCCATGGTTTAAAGATGACTGCAGTATATGAAACTACTTAGCCGCCCTGTTGGTTTGAGGGTCTTTCTTTAGTGCAGAGTGGGCTGACACATAGATCACCATAACGTTGTTTTTTTCATAAACATAATGGATAAAACATTTTTGTTCACCATATAACCATCACTTTGTTAGTGGTATTTTAGATGCCCCCTCTATTTTGTTTCAGTGTAGGAAGCCTAAAAAAGCCCACCTGCATGACCCCCTAGGTATAAGACCCCCTAGGTATAAGACTCTCTATAAATGTGCAATCATTAACAAGCAGCACCGAGAGAGTATATAGTAAAAAACTATGGATTAATTTTACATGAAAAATCATAAAAATTATCCCCACTAACAAAAACCCAAGTTCTACCAACAGACTGCTGATGTGTGTTAAGTAGTACTAATAGATGTAAATAAGATATATAAAGAATATTTTCAGCATGTGAATCTTTCACAGCAACACATAAAAAAAAGACATTTTTATTTCCGTTTGAGCTCACTGTACGCTTATTTCTTGCATGATTTACGAACTTTGCATTTTCCTCAACAAAAAATAACTATACGTTTCTCAGAAGTGAGCATTTTGGTTACTGATTTCACACCATCAGTATAGAATTTAAAATGGTTTTTAGTTTGAGAATATACATGTCAACTGTCCTACGTCGGTCCTACTTCATGCTATCGCGGTATGTTCATAGTAAGTGAACTATGCTGAACTATAATTTCTGCCACTGGAGGTGCAGATTCGCTTGGGGAGATCAAAGATCTCCCTGTAACCGGCTTAAAATCAATCAAGGAAGCGGGAGGTCTATTAATACAGGCCTCCGAGCCTGCTCCCTTGCTATGCTCACCGGCAACTGATGCTGTGCGTCGAGATTTGACGTGATATCCCGGCGCACAACACTGAAGCCGCATCCACAGCCTTCTGCGCCACCGCACCGGAAGGACACAGAATAAAAAAAGCCAATGTATAGTGATGGGACTTATACTGTATTACCATCAGTGCCTTGCTCTGTGTGTAGTGATGGGAGTTATGCTCTAAAGTAGATCATAACTCCCATCACTTTATACTGAGCTAGACATTACATAACAAACCGACACAAAAGAAGAAGAGGGCACTGCTCTTGCAAGCTTACGATCTAGTTGACAGTGCTGCAGCATACATCCTATCACTTTATACCACCATCAATGTCTGTCTCAGTTAGGGTGACCACGTCGGCCATGTTTTCCAGGACATGTATGCGTTTTTCATATTGATGACTAGCACAGGTAAAGTGCTGCCCTGCAGTATGTGGGATGCATAGACTCATGGAAAGGAACCAACTAATCATCCATACTGCAGAGCAGCACTTTATCTGGTCTGGTCAGCAATATGTAAAAATTCTATGTGTCCTGGAAAACATGGCTGATGTGGTCATCCTAGTCTCAGTATATAATGATAGCAGTTATGCTGTACCACCGTCAATGTCTGGCTCAGTGTATAGTAATAGTAGTTATGCTGTTCCACTGTAATGTCTAGCTCAGTATATAATGATAGAAGTTATGCAGTTTTAAAGTGTGGGGGGGGCACCTACAGGATCAGCCCCAGGTGCCAAATAATCTAGGTACGCCCCTGAGCATAACGGACCAGCAGGCAGACATAGGTACATAATTTATTGTCCGAAGGCCAGCTTCAAATTGTTAGATGTATTTGCAAAAGTTTGCAATGACATAGTAAACAGCTGTAGACATTTTGATAGGTACCCTATATTAGGTACTTTTGGAAAGCATTATGCCTTTTAACTTGTTCTACATTTTTGTTTTTTATTTGTGTAGGGATGGCAGTGTTGTTGTTGTTTTCATTCTGCATTTTACACAAGGGATACCCGCCGAAGATATCCAGAGTGAACTTGTTCTTGGGATTGAGGGAAATCATTCTGAGCTCACAAAGACATTTGTAATTGATACAAACAGTGTAATAATAACAGGTAAACATAATCATTATTATTGTAATCTCTCAACCTTCTCCATTTTCATTTATTTCAAAAAAGCCGTTTGTAGATATTTGCACATCAATAAAGGGTGTTATAGTTTATTTTAATACTTATGGATTGTCTACTGCAATGCACGCTTAGTAAGCAACACTCTATGCATAGCGTAACAAATACAGGATACAATTCCATACCACCAAGATAATTCTACTATATGTTGTGTACAAATAATGATTGTTTCATGGGTGTTTTCTTACCTAATTATGTCATTAGTATGACCACAATAACTGTAGGTATCATCAGCATTACATTGAATTATGTTCTTACCCAGAAACATTACTATGAAAAAACATTCTTTCATGCACATAGTAATTTTATTTATTTTATATGTTCTTGTTCTGACAGATGTTCTTCCAGCTACAACATCAAGACCCAGCACAACTGCAGGTTAATCGTGTTTTGCATATACATTTTCATTGAACTGTGTGGGAAACGTATTTATAGAAATGTATTGAGAAATGTAAACATAACCCAGAATGTAAGCAGAGCATGTATTTGGCTGTTGTTTTCAACATCAAATCACAGACATGTATATATAGGAAAGTCAAATTAAAATTAATAAAATATAGCTTGCCCAGTTTTGTATGTATGTACGGTTAAATATTTTTCTCCATGCAACACAATAACCTAACATGAAAATTGACCTCCTGTAAATCATAATTAGCGGGCATTCAAATTCACCGTGGGTTAATCAGAGCCCAGGAAGGATTAAAATTTTCAGTGTGCTTCCATGGGATTTTATATGTAATAATTAGCTATATTGTGCCATTTAACCATAAATAGAAAATATGAATAAAATAATTTTGCACCGTGGGATTAAACGGGCACGTAATTAACAAAGATTGCTTACATCCACGTCAGAAACAATAAACAAAATAATTATGTTCGAATAGCGCTTCAGCTTAATAATATTTCATGGAAATTAGCACATTTTTCAAAAGCCCGCACAGAAACTATAAAAAAAAAAAAAAAATGAAAATACAATTCTGAAAATAATTATAAAAATATATTCAATAAAACTATCATCTCTGCATAAAAATATGGTATGAGACTAACTAAACACAAATTAATTTTTACTCACAGCAGAAGTATTACCTTTTCTTCATGGAGGGAATAGAACATAAATTAAAGTTACAATTTCATAACATCTTCTATAAAATAACCCTGTATAGTGCTATAAATTAATGTAGGAATAATATGAATAGTTGGTAGTATTATGTTATTTATTGAAAGAAAAACCTTTTTTTTGTTGTTGTTTATTTTGGCGCATGACTTTTATATATGTAGTATAAATCTTCATGAGTAATACCTGGTTTTATAGACAAACTATATCTGCATTGTACTTAAAGTTGTGCTGTCATTTTTCCATATTTCGTTTTCCGCAATTTTAGTAAAAATGTTTTTGATTGAAACATATAATTTGGCAGCATTTAAGAACCATTTTGCCCATTTTTTGTTGTCGAGACTCAGACCTTGGTATTGTCTTAGGTTCAAGATAGCTATATACTTATCCCATGCACGTTTAAATTCCCTCACTGTATTAGTCCCTACCACTTTCCTGGGAGGCTGTTTAAGGAACATTATATTTGCCTTATATTTAAATGTCTGACTCTCTAGTTTTAGATTATAACTTGTTCTAACACGTCTCTTCCTTTGAAATACAATTCCCTTCTGTACTCTGTTTAATCGCTCTACCGCGATACCATATTGGAGCACATTTTGCATTGAGTGCTTTTTACTTCATGCACATCCATGCAGACATTTTATCCCCCCACTCTGAGCTGTTTCTACTGAAAGCAGGGGGCATTTTTTTCAGTACCAAGAATAGGCAAAGTGTCCGTACAAGGCCACCAATGTCCTTGGCAAAGTTTGTTAAGGCCCATAGAACATCACTAAGTTGTCCACCTCAGTCCACCAGTGTCCACCACTTCTTGCTCATAGTTAGCATCACTCTCATTAAAGTCAACAGGAGCTGGGCTCTCATTGAAATTAATTGGAAAAGCAGCAGTCAGTTACTGTACATGTATGCTATATAAGCACTGATACTAGTGTGGAACCTTCCTTCTTCTGCTCGCCCTCCATACCTACTATAAGTATGTGAATGAGTGGGTATGGCTAGAAGTGTTTTGGAGCAGGGTTCGTCCCAGTTAGGCTTTGAAGGTTTGGAATGTGGGCGAGGAGTAGGCATAACCTGGGTGTGGAGTGAACATAAACAAATAATAGAGACTCAATAAACTAATATAGAACCCAGTGTTTCAACCAGAGACTCCCGCTGATACCCATTAAGTTCCCAGCTATAGTTGCAGAGCACTAGAATATAATGTAAAGTCCTTAAGCTTGACATCAGGCTACCACTATCTCACAGATATGGGGAAACCTGCCTAGTACCCCATTATTATAAGAGACAGCACTGTTTAACCCAAATATAAAGGTGAAAATATAAAACCCTGTCTCTAGTGTATAGTGAGATTCCTGCATTATGAAATAGTTTCATCCAGTGATATCGAAAACAGAAGCAACTTGAGTATGACAACACAATTTACAAACTAAATTTAAGGTTCTATAAACGTATTGATTATACATATAACCTTTACCTTGTCACGCTGCTTCTAATTTTCTTTATGTCTATTAATTAAAAAATGCATGGATAACTATGTTAATGAGAATTACTGTCACAAAAATCTACTACATTGGTACTTACTATATTTGAATAGAAGCTGGTTTGGGAGACAAAAAAAATTTGTACTTTCATTTGAACCTCAAAGGATTAAAAAAGCTACAAGGAGATAAAGTTCTAAATTTGCAGGAGTCACCATAGAAACCAGGTGCATTTACTTCTTACAATTACCAACTATTTAAAAATATCACTGAAACAGGCCCGGACTGGGACAAAAAATAGGCCCGGGCATTTAAGACTGAGCAGCCCATTTTTATTTATTTATTTATTTTTTGTTAAACCAAATTCTGACAAATATAATATACCATTTCTTGTTGTCTATTAGTTATATTTCAGCATGCTTTTGTCACTGTAAATCAATTAGCATTACATAAATATATAATAAATGAATCATAACGTCATGCAATATATAAAGTGCTATATCTTTAATGAAAGATTCAATAAATAATAAATAACAGTAACAAATCTTTGACCATTTAGTTGGTACTTAGAAAGAGGTAGAAACTTCTTCTATCTGTAATTTTAGCACATTTCTGAGCTTCAAGTTCCAAAGACTTTTTAAATTTCTCTCTAATTTTTTCTGCTCCTCCCTTTTGTTTTTTGGAAGACATTCTATTTTCTAATGAATCTATATATATATGAAAAACAAACAAACAAAAACAACCTGTCACTGATTTTATATATACACATATATATATATAAATAAGTATATACACACACACACACACACACATTAAATATCAGTCACAAACTCACAGCACTACACGGAAACAATCTTTAAAGCTGAAATGCCCCATAAAAATGGAGGACTTGAAAAGGCCTCTGAACTAGGGCTGCAACAAACTATTATTTTAATAATCAATTAGTTGGCCAATTATTTTTTTGATTAATCGATTAATCAGATAAAAAAAAATATTCAAATTTTTCGTTTATTTAAAACAAAAACTTATAAGATGTGTCATTAACACTTTTATCTCTTTATCACAATCGCATTTCTCTATTCGCATTCTTATTTTACTGACATAATAATTAAAGGTATATTTTTAAGGTACAAGAACCCAAAACACATTTCTCAAACTAAGTTTTTTTTTACCAAAATACCAAAAAAAAGTTTTACTAGTAAATATTAATTAATGTAAACATTTTTTTCATATTTAATAAAAACTATGAGAAAAACTGCCTCTTGTTTATATTTTCTTTTATTTGTCAACCAGCCCCCCAGTTATGCACATCTGCCCCCAGCTTGCCACACTGCCCCAGGAATGCCTTATACCCTCCTATATGCCAGAGATGCCACTGTGCCCCCTGATATCCCTTATACCTCCTATATGACACTCTGTCCCGTGATAGAAAAACTGACAGTGCTAAAATAGGTATGAAAATATATGCTTTAATAAATAGACAAAAAAAAATAGATAATACATAATACAATATCAATATATATATATAAATATATGGACAATACAAGCAATAAATCAAATATTACAGCAATCAAAAAAAAATAAAAAAAATTAAAGAATGCACATAATTAATAGATCCCGAAAAAATTCTATCTGCCCACCAGGGGTTAATATATCAACAGAAGAAACATGGGGCAAATAAGCAAAAAAATAAAGATAATACTCCAGGCTAAGCTTACCCAGTGGTGCTTATTTGCCCTGTTTTTCTTCTGTTGATATATTAACCCCTGTTGGGGCAGATGGAAGTGAAGTAGTGGAAGTTGCGCACTAAAATCCAAATTCCCCGCAGCACTGCAGGGGACCTGGATCCTCTCTCGCAGCCAGTCACAAACTAAGAAACTCAGACCACGCCAACTGAATTGCGGCGCTCAGCCAATCCTCTAGGCTGAGCAATGTGACTAACAAAAGTCATCATACACGGGACCCCTGAAGCCACAATCTAGCGCCACAAATCGTTTTTAATAAGATACGCAGGTTGAAATAAGAGTAAATAACACAATACCTTTACTTTTGCTGGGCCTAGAATGTTTTGACCTCTGAAGTGACAAATTCAGGAGGGCGTTTTATCTCTGGATAAGTAAAAATTAAATAGTTCAATTTAATCCTACAGAAAGTAAAGGGCCAGAAAACAGATGACTAAATACACATCAGGACAGGCTCTGCCACCAAGTCAGTCACACACACACACACACAAGGACAGGCTCTGCCACACCAACACCTAAACACAAACACCAGGACAGGCTCTGCCACACTGACACCCGCATCCGGAGGGTTTCCACGGACGCTTTCCCTTTGATTTAGGTGATGGCCGCAGCTGGCTCTCTTGGGTATTGATGCTGCCAGCCCCCACGTGTATTTATGCACTCAAGAGAGCAGCCCCACTTTAGTATTGATTTATTTGATGCACTGATGCCCCAGCCAGCACTCGCTTTTGAATTAATGCCCCCACACCCTTGCGTATTGCCCCGTCAGCCAGCCCTACATTGTGTATTTATGCCAGCCACCCCCCTTAGTATCAAATCAGACCTGGCACCCAGACCTGCCTAGGACCCAGATTGGAAGAATAGGACTTGCCATCTTTGGCCCCAAAACAGCCCGCCTGTGGCATCTTTGGCCCCAAAACAGCCTGCCTGTGGCATCTTTGGCCCCAGAACAGCCCGCCTGTGGCATCTTTGGCCCCAAAACAGCCCGCCTGTGGCATCTTTGGCCCCAAAACAGCCCGCCTGTGGCATCTTTGGCCCCAAAACAGCCCGCCTGTGGCATCTTTGGCCCCAAAACAGCCCGCCTGTGGCATCTTTGGCCCCATAACAGCCCGCCTGTGGCATCTTTGGCCCCAAAACAGCCCGTCTGTGGCATCTTTGGCCCCAAAACAGCCCGCCTGTGGCATCTTTGGCCCCATAACAGCCCGCCTGTGGCATCTTTGGCCCCAAAACAGCCCGTCTGTGGCATCTTTGGCCCCAAAACAGCCCGCCTGTGGCATCTTTGGCCCCAAAACAGCCCGCCTGTGGCATCTTTGGCCCCATAACAGCCCGCCTGTGGCATCTTTGGCCCCAAAACAGCCCGTCTGTGGCATCTTTGGCCCCAAAACAGCCCGCCTGTGGCATCTTTGGCCCCAAAACAGCCCGCCTGTGGCATCTTTGGCCCCAAAACAGCCCGCCTGTGGCATCTTTGGCCCCAAAACAGCCCGCCTGTGGCATCTTTGGCCCCATAACAGCCCGTCTGTGGCATCTTTGGCCCCAAAACAGCCCGTCTGTGGCATCTTTGGCCCCAAAACAGCCCGCCTGTGGCATCTTTGGCCCCAAAACAGCCCGCCTGTGGCATCTTTGGCCCCATAACAGCCCGCCTGTGGCATCTTTGGCCCCAAAACAGCCCGCCTGTGGCATCTTTGGCCCCAAAACAGCCCGCCTGTGGCATCTTTGGCCCCAAAACAGCCCGCCTGTGGCATCTTTGGCCCCATAACAGGCTGTTTTGCTGGCAAAGATGCCACAGGCGGGCATCTTTGCCACCAAAACAGCCTGTCTGTGGCATCTTTGCCACCAAAACAGCCTGCCTGTGATATATTTGCCCCCCTTACACACACACATATTAATTCACAAATATTTACTCACTAATTCACAGATAATCCATTCACTCATTCAGATATTCATACATTGATACTCATTAATTCCCTCATTCAGACACTCATTTATATATACTCATTCACAAACATTCATTCACTCACTCCTTCACAGATACTCATTAATTCACTCACTCAATCTCACACACTCCTTCATGCAGCCTCCCCTTACCTGAACAACTGAAGATTTAAAGAGTACGTGCTGCTCGGCGCTCGCAGACCAACCTGTTCTTCTGCACAGGAGGAAGCAGATGCGCAGCAGGGTCATGTGACGTACGTCACGTACGTCACGTGATTCTTTTGGATTCCTGCGTCCCCGGCATCCTCGGCTAGCCAGTAAGTAGCGGGCCCCCGCGGAATCAATCGTGGGGGTTGCACGGGCCCCCTAGAGTGGCGGGCCCGGTCGCAGCTGCTGCAGGGTTAAGGGGGCAAGTGCCCCTTTTGCCCTGCGTTATAGACGGCCGTAGAGGCCCAGTCAGTCCGGTCCTGGCTGGGCCTATTTTAAGGTAGGGGCCTGGAGCTGCAGCTCCATCAGCCCCTAAATCCATCCGGCCCTGCCGCGGCCCGGCCCACCGGGCAAATGCCCGGTGTGCCCGATGGCCAGTCCGGGCCTGCACTGAAATGATCCTTTTAATTTACCACTGCACTGTATGTTTATTTTGAGATTCTGTTATGTGCTAGAAACTTTTCACATCTTCAAAAACTAATCGCTGAGGGATGAGTTAACAGTACCTTGATTTTCATGATTTAGACTATTTAGTCTAAATAGTCTATAATACTGATTATACAAAAGAAATCTCAACATGAGACTCTAACCATACAGCAAGCTATTTAAGTAATTTTTCTTGATTGATCTAGTTTAGCACTCTTTGTACAGAGGTAAGCCCTGATGATACATACACCATATGCACAAAAGTGTTGTGACACCTGACCATTACACCAACAGGGACTTTTATGACATTGGATTCTAAATATGTAGACGTTACGTAGTTGGTCCCAAACCTCATCTGTAGGTTTGGAAACTTCACATTTACACTAAACATGGAGGCTCAGGTTGCAGGACAGAAATAAAAAGTCAGTGACTGATCAGCAGCTTCTCTATATTGTAAAAATGTGAACAGTGCATGGACCAGATAGCCTAATATGGCTGCCTGCTACATCAGTAGTGATTTTACTTATATCAGCTAACGGGCATGCAGAAAAAAAAAATGTTTGATGCTATTGTATGAGACATTTTGCCAAGGCAGGTGCTCCATACCTACATAATAAAACCACAAATTAAAAAAAAAAAAAAACAGCATCGCAAAAGTGTGACATTCTCATGGATTTTTTTTTTTTTAACATTTGTAAAATAAGTTGTATAATGTGACTCAAGAGTTATTGGATTATACATATAAAAAGAAAAGCCTTATGTGTAAAACAATACATATAAAAACAGTCAAACAAGAATATGGTAACAATGTGACAAAAGCTCAAGATTTTAAGAAACTCTATACCCTTACTAAAGCAGGGTTTACTGATTGAGCTTTTGCTCTGTAATGATTGTAGTAAGCAAGCAATATTTAAGACTCTTCCAAGTAGGTTTCAAGCTAAGCCAATGAAGATATTATCACTCAAAATGAATTGTCTCGTGAAGTGGATGCTAACGTGAAATGCTTTTCCCCAAAGTGTTCTTTACAGTAACATTAGTGTTAAATATCTCTTAGCTGCAGTGCAGTGTGAAGCCTTTCAGAAGATTTGTGCAGATTTTGTGACTTGCATACAAGAGGACCTGTTTTGTGATGGAGTGGCTGATTGCCCGGATGGCTCAGATGAACACAGCAAAACCTGTGGTAAGAGCTATTTCAAAATCCACTCGAATTATTGTGTATGTAAGGTATTAGAATATTTCTGTGAAAGCATTATTTCAGCAATGGACAGTAACAATTAATAATAATAACTACTTGACAGTTTATATCAAATAATAAAAGCCTTTTCAACTGTACTTAAAATGTTTTAATTTGGTGATCTGTGTAAAAAACGATAAACAAATATTGGAGCTTTTCCTATCTAGAGTAAGTCACAATAATTTTGAGTTTATAGATTGCTTATTTGGTATATAAATTCCTTTTAATATGTAGGCTTCAACACCGGCAATTTTTCTTCATTGCACTGTATAATGCGTATGTCTCATAGTGTCAAGTAGCATAGACAGCCTAACTTGGTTTGAGCGGGGACCTCGTCTGTGGAGTTAGACAGGGAGCGCAGACAGGAACAAGGTTTAGAGACCAAGGAAGTTGAAAAGGTCAGCAATACGTTAATTAGTAGGCTTGTGCAAATCGATCAAAAGGATTCAGACAAAGTTTTTGTTTAATTTTTGGTCTATTAATCTTCGAACAACGAGTTTTGTTTCCTGCCCATTCTGAGGGCTTTTTCCATTCAGAATCTACTTTAAATGCATTACCACTGATCTTCACTCATGCTCTCTCACACTCTCACCCACTCTCTCATGCTCTATCACACTCTCTTTCACACACTCTCTTTCAATGTCTCCCTACCTTTTCTGCCAACTGCTTCCATGTCCCTATCTCCTTTTCTGCAGCTCCACTTCTTCTCTTGCCTCTTCTTTTTCTTCTGTCTTTTTTCTTCATCCACTTCTCCCTGGTATCAGCTCCATTATCCAGGAACTTTTGCGAAACGGCAGAATATTGCAGACGGGTTTGCTGTGAAATAGAGGTGCAGGAATTCTTCTTTCTCCACAAATCTATCTCCAATATTCTGGCCTCTTGGAGTATCTCCGCAAAAGTGCCGAAGTGCGCCGGGAGGCCTGGTTAACAGAGCTGATACCGGGGAGAAGAGGAGGAAGAAAGAAGACAGAAGAACAATTTTTAATGAAAATTGTATGTATGTGAATCCACATGGTGAGAAGTTAGTTGATAATAGCTAATTGAGGCTTACCACAAGGCATATGGTACACTCTCAAAACAACTTCCCTAGACCCTTATTAACCATGTCTGGTAGAGTATCCAAGTATATCCCTTCTCACCCCATCCTTTACATAGGAGTATAGAAAGGTTAAATACCTTATGGGAGGCATGGTCCTCCTCTCATGCCCTTCCTTCTGCATGCCTCCAGTAGGATAGGAAGGTTAAAAGCAAAATTACAAAACCTTTGGAGCGCCTTTGTTCCCAATGCCTGTTATGTTGAAAGGGTTTACAATACTAAAGAAAAGCATTTGGAAAGACGCTTTTTCAAATCATGATTTATTTAACTGTATTTTGTGATATTTATTCAGGGGGATGGAGGAATCACAAGTCACTTTGCAGCCTTCTCTGGATTTGAGATGAAATGTTCATGTTCCAACTAGAAAGGATAATGAATCTGCAGTTGAGCGTATGAGAGAAGGGAGAAAGTTTTTTTGCGAGTACAATTCGAGTTGACTTTAGTGAATTTACAAGTTGGATTGTCCATCTCATGCAAGTTTGCGGCAAACTTGCATTTTTGCCAACTCCCATGCACTTGCACTTTATTGAGAAGAAACCCAATTTGTCCACCTCTATCTGAATGAAACCAAAACACATAATCTAATTATATTGAGCTTTAGTTACTCCACATTTTTTAAGTTTTATTTTTTTGGTCATTTTTATATGTGAAAAAGACTTTTTTGCTTATATAAAAGCGTGAATGGTTACTCTCTTTTTATTCTAATCACTTGGGTATTTGGGGAGAATAAATCCTCTGACTAATGCACCACTTAATGGAAATTAGATTCAGTTGTGTAAATCTCCATTTTTTTTTGGCAAACCATAGTAAGTAATTCAGAAGAGTTTATTTAGAATACAGAGAAATGGTATTAAATGTTTCTATATTTTTTTTATTCAAGAAGACTTTTCTCTGTCAGCTCAAAAGCTGCCAACTTCCATATTTACACTTGTGATTGCAATGTAATTTATCATATTAGAAATCCATTTACTGCCGTTCTAAATCGTATTTCATGGAGACATGAAAACATATTGCTTGATTCAGAAGAAAAAGTATTTGTTAAAGTGGGAAAATGTACACGCTGCACAAGATCAATTAGTCATACGCAGTGGAAAATTGTATTTTTTTTTCCCCAAGCTGCAACTTTTCCATCCAGTTATCCACTATTCTTCATTTCAACACATTTTTGTCTGGATACGCCTAAGCATCTCAGGAGAAACTTACATACAAACACAGGTCATGTAGTGCTGCTTTCTACAGGAATGATAATCATAATTACAGTTGAGCTGAATATAATTTCAGCCTTGATGGGCCTTGAAGTGTCAGACTTTATAAACAGATGAAGGATGAAAATAAAAATTAGACCATCTAGTCTAGAATTCCAAAAGGTACCATGATTTGAAGCTTGTGATAAAATTTTAGTAAGAGCTATCCCATTTTTGCAACACTCAAATTGAGCTGATACCCCCATTAATCCTCAGCCTGTTTTTATATTTACATAACACACGAATATTAAGTTTGAACAATGAAAAAACACAGCATTCTTATTAATCTTTCATTTTTTTTCCCAGAGACACAATCTGCCCAAAAAAAAGGCAATTTATAGTAGCCACAGTTGGCCTGGAGAACTTCCTAAGTCTCTCCTACAAGGTTTCTCAATAGACTACATCACACCAGCAATAAATGAGTGGAGAAGTGCAGAAATGAGTAGAATGTGGATGGATGTAAAAGCCACTGCCCTGACCCTGTAGACTAAGAAGCCACTGCCATGACCAATATTTATCCTACCATCTTGGCCACCTAGTATCTGGGCCAACTTGTATACAAAAATAAAATAGGTAGATGCAACCTTATTGGAGGGCACTTTTTGGGCTCCGTCGAGGAAAAAACTTTCTTAAAGATTGTCAGATGGGGTCTCCAATTTCATGACTTTTAACTGGTTTCTGTAAGGATTTCTTCACAAAAGGAGACTTTGGCATATGATTTTGTACCTTCTTACCGCATCGACCATGTGTCTTCCGGTGAAACGACTGTGTCTTATATTCTTTAGCTAAAAGAATATATTCAATTTGACACACTAGCTGTGGTTCTAAGTACCTGACTTTCAAATGCAAAGGGATGTTTTCCCCTGTAATAGTGTAGCTTCAAGATGTTTTACTGATGCATCTCATTGTAAAACTAATGACTTGTCTTAGTTATAAGGCTTTAGAAGTCTGGGATGTACTTTCTCACCCAGACTGTTTTACTAACTCAAAAGATGTTTAATGCATCAGCTACCTGAGTCATTTCCCCTTCTTATTTAATGTTTATTGAGGTTTTAGAGACTTAAGGATACAGAGAAGAAACATAGACTGCAATCTGGAAAAGGGCTATATAAAGTAAATAACACTGTAATAAAATTCTAAAAGCATTGCTTAGTCATCTAAAACATAAATTCAGTTTAAAGACATTTTAAAATAAAATTAGAAATTATGGAAGGACACACTAAAGATGTCCCTCATATATTTCTTCAGGATAACTGCCAGATATCCCAGTTTCAATGTAGGAAATATAGCTAAGGCAAGTATTTCTAAAATATATTTTTCAAATTAAAATTTAAAATATATATGCATGTGATTTTTACAGCGTCTTCCTATTTTGCCTTAGACGTCTGATAATTAATCAGCACTCTCAACAACATTTTTTTTTGTAAAATAGGACGTAAACATAGGACATAGACCTCTTCCCCACCCATCATTCTCACGCTTTTCTGTATTTCTTTTGTCAATATATATTGAGTACTTTAATATGCATTCTTCTAAAACAAAAAATTACAGCACCTACTTGACACAGAAGACGTTGCTGCAGCAGCTATCATTCTCCTCCATGGTCGGACTATTCTTAGCACTGATTGGGTGCTTCAAGCAGCCAATCAGTGGCAGGAAAATACTTTCCACACATGTGCACAGAGGTTTGATCAAACAATCGCCCACAGCGTTCCCCGAGTCCACTCCGACGTTGAGTATATTACACGCAGACAGATGTGTACGACATTTAGCTGGAGTGGGGACAGGGGCAAATTCATATAAGCGAACTGAGCAGAATCCCCCCATGCATTTGCAAAATGGAGAACGCGAAAATTTAAAGAGACCACACAGGTGTCATACGCATTAATATACATGTTCCGGAGTGTCACTTTAATTCCTCAGTTGGTCTTGTAAGCAGTTGGCAGGCATAAGTCCAAGACACCATCAAATTAATTGTATTTTATGTTATATATAGTAGCTTTTTTATATAGCACATAATTTTCTGAATACGTCAATATGCCAAATGTTTGCGACTGCATAAGCTATTATTTAAATGCATGACAGACGCTAAAGGGATTGATTCTGTTTCTGTTCAGGCACCTCAGAAACTGCCATTAAAGCCACTTCATACTCCATAAAACACTTTATTTAACAGAGTGTAAATAATCCTGCCTTTGAAAGATCTAATGCATTTCTGGTATAGTTAGTGGACAACAGTTCTTTTAATACCCTGTTGATACACTGTTGCTATATACAGACTGATAAGTGCCTGTACGCATTCATTTGTTATTTTATTATTTTTGGCTTTTTACATTACCACATTCATCCATTACCGCTATGCCCTATGTTAGAATCATTTCATATTTCTTTTAAGCTTTTCAGCAATCATTAGATGCCGCATTTGAAGTAAGCATATTATGAAAGCATATGTAAGTATTTTAACATGGATTAAAGCTTATTGACAATGAAGTGTTGTAGCCAAACCAGCGGGTCTCCATATTATGGTTTCATTAATTACATTTAAGAGAAAATATCTTCATATACATGAAATTTGCCACTAAATCTTTCTAGGTAGCCAGCAGACAGCTCTCATTCTATTTGATAACCAGGAGTAGGTATACAAGCACAGAAGTGTCCATGACAAGGCTCCATAGGAGTCATTTAATAAATGTATTATTATAATATCAAATGTGAAAGTAGCTTAAGTATATATATATATATTAATAAAGCCCCCTATTCCCTTAAAACAAAAGTGTATTTTATGGAAATGAATTCATTAATTTCCATAAAATTTATTTTAAATGTTTTTAAAAAAGATTTTGTGGGAGGGGCTAGAAGTATATTTAAACCCCTCTAATCGTCATTCTGCCTCTCCCTTTACATCGCTCAGTGAAAAAGTGTTACACGCAAAACACAAAAATGTAATGGGTGGGGGGAAAAGTGAAAAAAAAATAGCCATGAAAAATAAGTGCCATAGGGCCCTAGCCCATGGCTACCATTATAAAAATGTATTAATTACTTGCTAGCCAAAAGGACAGGCCAGTAAATAGAAAAACAACCATGAAAGGTGCCAAAAAGGTGCCAAAAACAAACCCTGTGACATGAGCCAAGATTGTACCGTTGTCTGCAGCACCTCAGGCTTTAAGGCCAGGGGGCCAAGTAGCCAAAAACAACATATTTATTTATTTATTTATTGATTCTTCTTATTATTTTTAATGAGGGTCTCCAAAGTCCTTGTGAA
Organism: Spea bombifrons; assembly: GCF_027358695.1. NCBI lineage: Eukaryota > Metazoa > Chordata > Amphibia > Anura > Pelobatidae > Spea > Spea bombifrons. Next base: position 12,102,226 of record NC_071088.1, read on the forward strand.
GGTAACTTAACTCAGTCAGGTCTCGTCAGACAAGTTAACCCTTAACTCTACTGACCAGTGAACTTTTTAGTGAATGGAGACTTGTGTCTCTGATTGCTGCTCTCCTCACAGATATTTATTTAACAAAGGAGCCATGAGATCATTTGTACAGCGCTGCGGAACCTGATGGCGCTATATAAAACAATAACTAGTAAGAATGGAGGCTCGTGCACAGAATGCTTAAACATTGCAGGCGGTGTCCAGGAAATGTCTTGCTATTTCCTACTGAAAATAACCTTCCATTTTAGTCTAGGGAATGATTATAAGAAGCGAGAAAATGCTAGAAAATATAGGTTTTAATGATTAAAAATGGATTTCAAAATAAAAAAAGCAAAAAGTGGTGTTTACACTAGAGAAATCGGTACCTTCTTTAGTTATCATGTGGTGTATAATTACCATAGAATAACATTCTCCGATCCATGGATATTATTATTATTCTTACTGAGTTTCCATTCAAAGTAACGTTGTGATGAGATGCCTCACCTATGGCTTCACTCAATCTAGAGTGGTGACTTGAGCCTACTGTGCAAGCGGGATCACCAATTCACTTAAAAAGGTTGATTTCTGTTACATGAAAGATGCAAATTGAAGTGGCATCATTTTAAATTAGATTTCAGGCTCTGTGGTTTGCAATTCCATTGCAAAAATAGAAAAAAAAATCTGAAATAGTGTGCACAGGTTTCCTGCATTATTTATAATTTTCAATACATAGACCTTTGGTATATTTTTTAGTGTTTTTGAAAAAAGTTTCCATACAATTTCATGCAAATCTACAGGACTTCTTTTTAGTAATTCTTCTCTGTTGTCTGTTTCTACTTTTGCTTTATCAACTCCACATAAAGGGCCAAATGGCTCTTATCTGTCATCCAATTCTAAAGCTATTGGGTTTTCTAGAGTGACAATGGGGTTTGGTTGGGCAAGAATGGGCAATGCACATTAAATGTATTGCCTTTTTTAGGTTAAAATATTACAAAGTGGACCATTTGTATGGGCTTACATTTTCAGGATGAAGGATATTAGCTCCGCTGATTTCACATCAAGTTTATGAATAGTCAATCGTGTTTAAGCTGCCGGTCTTCTGTTTTGTGTGTATGGCATGGGAGCTCTGAAATTTATTTTTTTTCTGAGCACAAAATAGTCACCGATTGTCTAAACTGTAGTTAAATGGCTTATCCACAAGAAGTATACATTCCGTAAAGTAAAACCAAGAACATGATCAGCTGTTGCACCAACATCTCGGTCTGACATAGGGGAGAATAAACCCTGCCAGCATGAACTTTTAAACCCTGGCAAATTACTCCATCAGTACCAGAGCTTTGGATGGATTTCTCCCCTGGGAGGCTATGGCAATTTTCTTTAGTTTTTCTATAGTTATAGTTTTAGAGCCTTATATATAGCTTACACTTTCACTAAGAAAGCCTATGTTCTTTCAGGACATCCCAAGCTACACACACTATGTGTGTGTTCAAAGAGCACTTACAGGATTTAAAAAAAATATATCAAAAAAAGTTTATTCATACATAAATCAACATTTCAGTCTCACTAAGAAGCTTTTATCAAAACACCAAAAATGCCACTTTTATGATCATGCCACAGCATGATCTTCTAGGGCAATAAGGCACACATTTACAGCAAACCGAGTGATTTATTTACAAGTGGACAAATCAAACACCCCAAAATAAAATATAAATACTTTGCTGGCCCAGACTAACCAGCCTGACTACTCCACACCGTCTGGTTTGCCACACATGGTTCGGGATCATCTTCATCATCTCTCCACAAATATGTGCCACAATATATATATATATATATATATATATATATATATATATATATGTTACATGTCAGAACAATAGAGCATTGATGGCGGGATGAACAATAGAGCTCTTATTAAAGTACATAATGGCAAATTGTAGGTGATTTCAAGCCCAGTCATGGGTTCTCCCTGTGACATTTCTATATCACCATTATGTTGGCCATACTGATTTGAACGATAATGAAAACACCGCCAGAATGATCATATACAAGCCACCTGAGATCTTGTACTGTGCCTTTTACCCACCACAATGCAACAGTGTTTTCAAAGGTCCATGGGGACCGTAACCTTTAACGCTTTTGGAACTCAGTCAGCACAGCATACATGAGTACGTTTACCCATGATGCTTAGCGAGTGAAATCAAAAGGAGGTATGGTTATTACCATTTTTTGAACCTTTATATTCTGTACCGAATCTCATTATCAATATTTATCATGCCAAAGAGATACTGTTAAACTGTATGCATTAATAGGTATGTTAATATTGGTTTAGCTGATCCGTATGTTTCCAATGCTTTCTATACAGTCACAATACTTTGCAATAAGTCAGAAACTGTTACTTTATAGGAGAATGAGGAAGTGGTTAAAGTTCTCTGTGTTGGCAGAATAAACGGTGAACAAAGTAGTGCCATTTTATACTATTTCTCAAATGCTTATAATATTGTACAATTGGTGCAATTTGTCAGTAAAATGTATGGTAGTAAAAGCTAAGTGCAAAGGAAACGTGTATTATTGCCTTTCTCTAATATCAGATTTTATGGAAATCATACTCAGGTTTAGTCTTTGTCCTTAAACATACCTTTTGCAACAATAAGGCATACAATCTAAACATCAAAGAATCATAGAGTAAAAAAAAAACCTCAAATAAAAAAAATACAAAATATAGCAATTTTAAATGTTCTGGAACGGTATTAAAATACGTGTTCGCTGAAAGATGGTTTGTATAAATAAAACTCTGATCCACATCAATACCTCCACAAATCTCTTCCCATGATAGACATGTTCATTCAAAAATGCATAATTAATACAGAAATCAGCAGGAACAAATGAATAAATAATCCTGAATGTGTCAGAAGCTTACAAGCAACTTGGTAAGCGTCAGATGTCAGTGGCCCATCATTTTCTCATATGATTTTGAGCTTGTAGCTAATCTATGCATGTAATAAATACATAGAAAAATTTTAAGATTGTCATCATTTTTATGAGCACACACTCTACATTCAGTACTGAATATATATATATATATATATATATATATATTCTACATTCAAGTTCCTCTCTTTTTTGTACCATCAACATTTCGACTGCCCTGTAAATATGGGTGTTGAGTTGGGCAGTCATATAACTTCTCTCCCGGTAGGAAGTTGGTTATGAAGGTTTTCGTAGGCGTTTCTTACAGATGTATCACACCTGCTGGTTTGATTAAATGCTATGGGAATAACCCAGTCTGGATGTTGGGGATTGGGCCTGAGATAACCATGGATTTCAACCTAATTACTGGATGAGCATATCATTTATGTACTTAATTAATACGGTTGGATGCAGCGTGTTGAGAAATAATATCAATGTTCTTTTGTCAAATGTAAGAGTTTTTTTGCCAATAGCTTTGGCCATATATGCTCTAGTTTTGATTGTTTTTATGGAAACAAAAATGCGTCGAGGGTCTTTCATTGGATTGATGGAACTCTTGAAGAGCAAACCCTCTAACCTTAATTTTAGTGCTTTGGTGATTAGAAGTGCCAGATATTACAAGGATTTTTATTGACTCTGAGACCTTTTAATAATCGTTAGCATAACATTCATAAGAAGAGTATTTTTATTATAATGTGATGTACACAATTTAATTTATCACAATTTCTCTTCTTATTATAAACAGTATTGTGACTCATACCCAGAAAATATTCTGAGCTCCTAGAAGAGAGGGACAGAAAGATATGGGTTCCAAAGTAGGATTGTCTCCTTCTTAACTGGAGAGGTTCCTTGCTTTATGTTCTTATGCTGCTGTGGTTTGTTTTGCTCCATGTGGATGTGAATTAAAAAGCTTATGAGCATTGGATAAACAGTTTCGGAATCCTTTGTTTTGTTTCCTTCTTGTTGATTTTGCTGATTGGTACCAGCGTGGTCCTCCTGCAGGAGATCGACGGATCCAGTGTCAGATGCTCCCGCAATGCATATACGCATAGACAGCCAGGATATCTCCAACGCTTGTTTTTTTTCGATAAGACTCATTATAGTATGACAAAGAATCGGTACAAAGTCTGGAAGATTTTATGTGTCGTGACAATTCTACAGGGAGATGAACATATTTCTCCAGTATAAAAGAACTGATACAGAAAAAAGATTGGATTGTAAAGGAAAATAAGTTTATTTTTTGGCTATTTTTAACATAGATATACTTTCATTAAGCCAATTAAGTGAATTTGAAGTATTAAATTAAAACAGTAATCTTGAATAATACGTCAACCCAATAGAAACATTACATTTATTAGTCTACAACTATACCGGTTATAGAAATCAAACTAATTAACCAATACTTGATTCTACTAAATACATTTGTCTTTTTCCCGTTTATTAAAAATAATATATGTCTATACTATATTTTTGAAAATATACTTCTGTTGCCATCAGATTTAATTATTTAAACACATTTAAACTAAAGGGGTTTAAATTCATGTAGACTTAAACACAGGTCAAAAAATACCTATAAAAAAAATGAAAATTAAATTTAATTTATGTAATTGACATACAGCAAGTGACAGGAGGTAACCCGCTGTCACTGTAACATTTTGCAGTACAGCTACAGAGGTTGGCATGTCTTGAAAAGCTTTCACATAGAAAAAAAGCTAAATGACACATTAAAATTGTTTTATGTCCTTTTCAGAAACCGCGTGTGATGGTCAATTTTTATTATATGGGAGTTCTGGAAGTTTTCATTCACAAAATTTCCCACAGCTCTATGAGTCAGACCTTTTCTGTCGCTGGATAATAAGGTTTGTGCCACTTGTATGTTTTTATATATTTTTTGGTATATTTTTTCCCATTTGTTATTATTGACAACCTCGTTTTCATTTATATGTACCAGTCTTATTGAAAATATTTTTTTCATTTCTCAGACGGTTCTAAGACAGAACTCATTTGTTAAATGTGATTAAAAGAGAGTGTTGGATTATGAGAGAGCTGGGTTCTACTGCTAGAGGCATAAGTGACAGAATAAGGGAGGTTTTTGTGCCACTTTAAAAATCACAGGTCAGGCTTCACGCAGGGTACTGTGTAAGGGCAGGATTGATGAATGTGCCCCTGTTACATAATATGGGGTTCCGATATTGAAATCTCCCAGCATTCATTTCTGCCTAACCCCGGCAGGTGACCTGACTTGATAAACCATGCGTGATGCTCCCAACCTCTACACCAATTACTCCAGGATATTCTTCATGCCTCATATTCTTTAATTGTCAGGGTTTTGCAACTCACAGAGCCACCAACATTGATGGAACCTCTGTATCCAGTTCTGTACATAGCCCATGGCTGGTGCAAAGATTTTTGCTACCTTAGGCAAGACCCTTTTTTGCCTCCTCATTGGCTGCACTCCTGGATGTCCCCAGGCCTCCTCTGTTACAAAATGGAGGAGCTGGAGCAAGGAGGACTTGGGTAACTAGCCGAGTGAAGCATCACTGGTTTGGGGCAACAGGAGGGTCTCTAGGTGCTCTCAGCAAATATTTATTATAGGGTACAATGTAAAGCATGGATGTGGCCCTTTTGAACATAAAAAACATGTATGTGAGGCATAACTGTGATCAAGAGATGTTGCTGAACATAAACTGGGTTATTGTTCAGCTGTGGCACTTACAGTAGTATAGGATTTGTAATCTAGTTTCACTAATAACTATGATATTTTATGTATTTCTATGGGTTTAAAAAAGGGCTCTACTTCTCCTGAACAAAATGATATATAATTTGTGCAAGTTCACTGAATATGCAAATGAGCAATCAAATATATGATAAAAATGACTGGAAACACTTGGTCCTTAGGTTATAAAACCCACCAGTCCTGAAGGGGTTAAGCTGCCAATCACATATCATTGCAAATGGCCATGAGAAATGTAGTTAGGAGTGTGTCTGGGGTGTGGGGCATTACTGTGACTTTTATGTAACATAAAATAATGTATTTTATTTTCTAAACACACCGTTAATATTATTAATAAAATATTATTATATATATATATATATATATATATATATATACAGTATATTAATTTACTGACATCATTAAATAAGTTAATATAATAATGCTAACATTATTTATTTTAATTTGCTGACATCACCAAATTGGTTAATTTAGTGAACTAAACTATAATATGTAGCATTTTTTGAAAAAGTTACAATTCCACATCAAATTGTAGTTAAAAGGCTACGCTGTTTTTACAACTTGTGATTATATTTGCTTTAATTTCCTGCAGTAGAATATTTTACTTGCTACAGATGTATACTGTATACTTGTACGGCGTACTTCTATAATCTTTTATGTAGATGGTAGAAAGTAGTACAGTTCTTAATGAGATCAACCTTGGATTAAGCTTGTATTCGGATGCCTCCTCCGGTTCCTTCACACAGTGCAAATAAGTAAGCTCCGCACCGCCGCATATTCATCGTTAGAACAAACATCAGGCATTAAGATTGGATAGTTTAAAGCAGCTGGTTATGTAAAATTATGTATAATTTAAAATTATGAGCTTAAAGAAAGATCATGCATCACTTTTTATGCTATTCAATAACTTTCTAGTTGTATCATTAACATTTAAGATGTATAATTTTCAACTTACGTGTTCTGTCTGTTTGGTAAAGTGGAATTATGCACACATGCAGCTGTATGGGTTGCTTCATAAACCTATTAACCTGTTTCAGAGAAGTAACTATTTTGATTCACATGGCAAGTTTGCCTTGGTTCAAAATATTGGCAAATTGAGGCAAGAGAAGAATAAAAACTCCACGAAAATGTATTTTTAACACGCAACTTTCCTAAAAAACCACAGATTGAGTTCTTTGGCCCATTACATTGTTTTCATGTAGAATAAAAATAAAGTCATGCTGGTGACAGTTTTTCAGGTGTCGTATTTTACTGGATCCTAGTATAGAAACTGGAGCGCTGGATCCTACATCCACTACAGCTACAGGTCTTTTTATATGAATGCTTTCTAGATTAAAGGGACAGTACTGCCCATTTGTCAGGAATCAGTATACAAGCAATGTTTATTGTACTGATATAACACTATGTAAAGGACGAGAGGCTTGGATGTGTTCTCTTAAGAAAATGGGACCTGACATTAAAAAATGTGTTCCTTTGACATTGCCCCTTTAAGGTAATATGATTAGTTGGAAGGTTTTTGTACAGGTGCTCAACATTTTGCTATCTGCCTCCAGAACAGTTATCTCTCTTATTAATCCTTTTTTTTTCGGGATACAATAATGATATCAAAGTCAAGGTAGAGCAAGGTTCTGCTAGATTGTCCCATTTATCAATATCATGAGCCTGTCAATTATAAAAACCGGCTCCATGCTTGGCTCACAGCAGAATGTATTTCTTACTTTAAGCCAGCTTTGTTATTGAATATCCCCCAAAGGCATTAATAAACATGACCATTTCCTTTGTTGTATATCGGAAAAGCTTGTGGTATATTTAGGTAAGTTTATTGCTTAGGAAAAAAGCTGAATGGAGAAATAGAATATGTCATATTGTTCTAAGAACAGATCTTTATTTTAGGTTTTACATTAAGGTTTGCTGTGGACCTTTATGGCTTGGTTAAGTCTAAGCAAGCCGTTAAGGATTTGTGTCTGTGGCCTGTCTCTGCCATGATCAATGGGGGGAAGAGGGGTATTAACAAGATCCAAAAACAGCTTATGGCTATCCTAACATCTCTGGCCATGGGTCCTCTTAATATCCTTAAGGGCAAACAAGGGCCCGTGTCTGTGGTTGGCTCTTGCGTCTGCTCTATGGATCCAACTGACACCCTGTCTGACTCTAGATTTGGTTATGTTTAGTTTTAATATTTAGGTTAAATATAATATGTTATCTTATAAATAAATAACCCATTGTCACCCACAAAGAGTATTTTTGCCTTATACAGCTGATGAAGAAAGTTTTTTTGAAACGCGTCCCTCAGTGCTAGCCTGGCCAGGGAAAAATACTCTTTGATTAAGGGTTTTATGTATTTATTCATATATTGAGATCTATGTACAGCAAGTTTTATGGGGATTCTTAAACCCCCCATTTTTGGGTTTTGAGTTTTGTTTTTGATATATATTTTGTAGTTAGTTTTTATTCTTCTTGTAAGTGTTTTTATGTATTTTTTTTGTATTTATGTACTAATGTAATAATAACATAAATTATGTAATATTTATTAATGTGTATGCTACAGGCCTCTCCACTTTATAGGGATCCTTTCTTCCAGGCCAAGCACCTCTATACCCTGGTTTAATCCTCCTTCTGGTTGGTAAAGTGGTTGGTGGTTCACTGATTTTTCAAATTTATATATACTTGACACAGTGTCTCTATTTCAGCACTATATTTATAGAATTTATTAATGTAGAACTTTATAGAAATGATTGTGGTCTAACGAGTAGTGTGACATATTTGTCTGTGTATCATTTTGTTCTCCTTTCCCTTTTGTCTCTTTCTAACCCCCCGCACCTGAGCTGAATTCAACGAGGGAGAAAAATCTTTCACATATATTTGAAAAGCAACCCGTACATTACATTACATTTCAAAAAAGAAAAATATAAACTATATATAGATATATTTGCTCAAGCTCAATAACGGAAATAAAACGTATCGCTCCTTTTTAGCTCATTTTTTCATTGCAGTCTATGTGGTGATTCATATTCAATTATTTGTGATTGATTGAATTCATTGAAGCCGTCTCTCTGTCTCCCACTCAGTCCATATGAACCAATATTTTTGTGCATACAGTGGAAGAATGGTAAAGAGCAAACCACAGAAAAAGAATTCTACCAAAAGACGTCACTTCATATCCAGAGATAATGGAATAATGGAAACATATTCCATCCATATTCCTACAGGAGATGCAAGAGGCCAAACTTTAGTATTCACCTTGATAATGTATCTGTATACTTTGTACAAGCACTCTGTTGTCAAAATAAGTCAACATCGTGTAATATGAGGATATTGCAATTTCCATCATCTCTGTACAATTCTGCCCTTCCAGTTCAGGCGAAATTCGGAAGGCTTTTATAGTTTCCAAACAAAAATGTGTTGTCATTTACTCTCTCATTCTCTCTCTCTCTCAATGTCCCTTTACCATCTCCGACAATAACTTCTGTTACTCCGTCTTCTTCTCTGGCCTCTTGGAGTACCTCTGCAACAAGACACACAACATGGGGACAACCTCTCCCCCATTCCTCCAATCGGAGTAGAAGGTGTGCTAAGAAGGCATATATATTAAATTTAACTGTATATTACCATGTTGATAAATGCTCCCACAATATGCTCTCAAATTATGGATTATTCCCCTATTTTTTAAAACCCCTTCACGACAAAACCCATACATGTACAGGCTCACAATGTAATGCCATTAAAGGGTTTAAGGACAACCCGTTGTTCTTAAGGGGTTACATTAAGACTATATTTTGTATATTCCTGGAGTGAATAAATAACATCCCCTGGCTTGATGATTCATCTCATAAAATCATACCGCAAAGTTCACATTTATTTATGCTTAAAAATTTTGTTTTTTTACTGTGTCCACAATAGATAGCATTGCATATTATTTGTGACATTTAGTATTTCTAAACCTTTTTTTTTACATTTTACAAACTTTAAAGTAACATAAAGTACATTTTGTTTCTTGTGGTGTTCTGCTGCTCTTTTAACACGTTTTCTACCCAATATTTACATCTTATTATATTGCCTTTGCAATTTAGATGAACCTGGCTAGAGGGAAAGTATCGAATAATAAAATTCTCCATGCTAGTGGCTGTAAACTGGGTGGACATAATGATAGTTTTAATATTTGTCATAATTGCACCATAAAATTATAAAATTGCTGATATTTTACATCTGTGAATGCTACCACACGATGTAGATTCTCCTTAACGAAAATGAAAAAGAAAAAAAAAAAGAAAACATAATAATCCATTGCCCAATGGGGGCAGATTAAAAAAATTAGGAAGATGTATAATACCATGCAAAGACTTGAATGAAAATCCTACTTACCCCAGAGTCCCATGGTAGGGGTGATGAGGTCCATCCAAGTACTCTTTGCTAAAAGGATAGATGTATGCATATGGATGACTAATCATGCATTGAAGTGTAACCACAACGGGAATGTCTCATCAAGTTAGGATGCGACAGAATGTTCCTCCGGGGGACAGTTACGGATGTGATCGTGTAACTGTAAAATTTAATGTTATAAAGAGCATACGGGTTTCATTGCCAAAGTGGTGGTGTTAATTCTGTTACCAGAGAACTGGTAACATCACGTTTAATTCTCATCATTGATGTAAATCTGTTTTGCAATCATCTTAATTTTTAATCATTTTTTATATTATATTATATTTTTGCTTCCTTTTAGACAAACTACTTTAAAATGTATGTCAATTGATGTTTGAAAATAGTGACTTCTGGGTTAATGACTATACCGCTTGTAGTTTATTTTTGCCATACACCTTTTCAATTGCTAAAAATATGAATTCTCGAATACCGAGACACCTCTTAGCTGTATGTTTTTATATATATATATATATATATATATATATATATATATATATATATTTATGTACCAACGAGGAAACCTAGTTACCTTTACTGACAAATTTCAAAAACTCCTACTAAAGATTAATGGAAAAGCCGAACAACAGCGTAGACATTATGAAAACATATTGCTGAAGCTCAGTGATAATGAAGGGTATGTTGTAAGAAAGGGCACTCTAGATTTATTAAAAGATAAGCAACTCTATTAGCACTTACACACAGTGTTAAGAAATAGGTGTTTGATGTATCTGAAGTAGATGGGAAAAGGTGATTCGAATCCGCGATTGGATAGCTGAGTATATATGGATTTTCCAAAACCCATTCAACACCTATACCTACGAAAACCATTAATATAGCGTATTTTAATAAGATTTTTTGAGACTTTTTTTTCGAATTAATCTTTTATTTCTTACACATACATTTTATATCTAGACTGTTTTAAAATGATCAAAAGCAAATGTCCATTTGGTATGGATGTTATACTCATCACTTGTAACATTTATTATTATTATTATTTGTTTTATTTATATAGCAGCAACAATTTACGCAGCGCTTCTTACGCGCCATACATTTAAGCGGTATGACAAAACTAGAATTGGCAGGCTAAGACGAACCGATGCATTAGGTAAAGAGGGCCCGGCCCGCAAGTTTTCAATATATAGGATTAGATAATGATTGTCAGTAACTTACTGTTAGCTTTATTATTTTTTTTGTCTTGTCATCTGACACAGTTGGCTTAGCTAACATTGTTACTTGTATTAACTTAGGGCAAGGGAAGCCCACAGGTTGCTATGAAACGGCAAGCCGTGTGTTGCTAAGACAGCCATAGGTATGCTTTACTGTCTTCTAGAACGCTGGATGAGCATTTTGGGATCTGTAGGCGGTTGTCTCTTTCCTTGTCCTTGGACACTGACCGCAGTGAACTGATTTGAATGGCAACGGGTTGTTTTGTAATCATATAATGCACACTGTTTAGAATTCCTTTCCATGCTCATCATCCTTTAAGAAAATGATGAAGAAATACTAGTAATTTGTATCGTTCCAAAGTATGGTGTCTCTCCCTATCTTAAAAACAACATTTTAAACCCTAGGTATGTATTTTTTAACGCACATTGTCTGTTTTTTATGGACTCCAGTCTATTTTATATGCGATCGGCTCCTGACTTCAATAGGAGCGCCATTCATATACTTAAAAATGTAGCCACCGCGTATCCACAGGCAGCATCCTTAAGTACACAGCCTGCTTCTGTAGAAATAAACAGAATATGTAGAAGATGAGACAAAAAGTCAAATTTTCTAACCCATACCAAAATAAATTAATATTTTGCTTTTTACATGCAGTTAAATGCACTGAAGCCCATAGAATAAGTCAAATGTTCCTTTTCTTTTTTTTTTCTTTTTTAGTGTTAATGATGGTTTCAGCATTAAAATCAACTTCACGTCATTTGAAACAGAAATATTTTCAGATGTTTTAAATATCTATGAAGGGATTGGACCAAACAAGATTTTAAGAGGCAAGTTTCCATAATAAAATTCACTATATTATGTGTAGATCTACACTTACTAGCCTGAATGATGCACCCACTAACCTTTTTTTTTCTCAAGTACTCGCTCACACGCTCACACATGCTGTCTCCGCTTCTCCTTGCCTCTGCTTCTTGTTCTGTTTCTTCTGTCTTCTCCGGTGGTCTGTTTGTCCCGGGTCTCCACAGCGATAACCCCGGCCTGGTGTAGTAGTTCCATGTCAGGGCGGAGCTTGAGGTGCATACGTTCTTCCCTGATTGGAGGAATTGGGAGAGGCTGTCCCCGTGTGTGCGCTGAGGCTCCGCCCTGTTGTGGAAGTAGCACACTAGGCCCAAAAAAATATAAATGGAACCTCGGAGAAAGAGAAGTGTAAGATTTTGTGCGAACCGAAAGGGCAGCAAACAAAATTCAGTGTTGGAAAACAAATGGTCCAAAAAAATACTTCTATGTAAACTGAAGATAATAATATTGCATTAATTATAAATCTTGGGCTAAAGCAAAATAAAAGAGAAAACAAACATCTATTTTTTATGAAAAAAACTTATTTTAAACAATTGGATTTGTCTTTTGTTGTAAAAATCCTTAAGCATTGAACAATATTATAATTTAAAAATTATATAAACTAATTATCCTTTTACCATATGCTTGTTTTTAGCATCACTTTCGGGAACAGCGCCTGGTACCGTACGGATATTTTCAAATCAGGCAACAGTTGAGTTTGCAACAGATTATATTTTAAACCATAAAGGTTTTGAAGCAATTTACACAATATTTAATGAGAGCACTGTCACAAGTAAGTATATTTTCCACAAAAAAAAACTTGAGATGTCGTCTCCAAACTACCCTATTATTATAATTAAAGATATTATTATCCTTTCTTTTGAACTATAAAATTCTCTGCATGTGAACATTAGAATAAAATGTAATGTAAAAAGCATTTTGAGTTTGATAGACAGAAATGTAATTTAGAGATATATTTAATTTTCTTTATATGAGGGATATATTGTTCTTAATAAAGAGCAATTCTGGTGCAAAACTTTGAATGTGGTATCATAGCCATAGCAACCAATGGAATGGTCAGGTTGACAGGGACGTGGGTTGCCATGGCAAAAAGACCACGGTAACGGCTTGCACAGAATTGCTTCTTATAAATAACAGCGAGACTCTCCATTAAAGTGATATGTATTTTTTGAGAGGTTGGATGATTATTTGGAAAGTTTTAGCTTTCTTCTAGTGCAAGGATTATGCATATTTCTACTCTTCAATGTGCTGGATATCATTTAATTTGCATAATATATATTTATATATTTTTTTATTATTTTTTTATTATTAATTTTCATTACATGAAACACAAACATTTAACAATCTTGAAAATAAATACACATAAGGGATATGAATATTTCCATTCCAGAATAAATTCATTATATTTAAGTTGTTACATATTATTATTTTAAACGTATATCACCCCCAAAAAAATATAATCTATATTTATAAACAATATAAATTGGGGTATATTTTTGGTTTGACCATGTAGTTACTTACATTACAGTACATTTATTTATAGATTGTCAGTAGATTCTGTTGCTTTATTACAATAGGGGAAGAGTACAAAATAACAAAAGCATTGAAAGAGCTTTTACAAGCTTATCATCTACGAGGAGGTTGAGGAGGAATGACATGGATGATTTAATTGTAGTGATGTGAAAAAGAAAGTGGCATGGAGTATCATAAAGTTGGATGGTTTCCTTTAGGATGCAAGTTGCACATATTATCAGGGTATATTGTATGCATTGCTGTATAGATGGACGTTTAGTGTTTATTTAAAGTTAGAATAAGGAGGGTAGGGTCTGACAGAATAGGGTAGGGAAGTCAGAAGTACAGCAGTGTTCTTAAGGGCTCTGTAGTTGATGGGCAGGAGTTAAGACCTAATTCAGGATTGTATGAGGAGCAAGTAGAGGGGCTTGGAAAAAGAGGCAACTGATGAAGAGCTACGTTATAAGAAAATTAGTCTGACACAGGTGTTCATAATGGGTCGGAGCAGTGAAAAGTGGGAAAGGGGTAGGCCAGTTAGTTGGGAGTTGCAATAATAAGGAATTACCAAGGGAATGGATTAGTATTTTAGTGGTTGTGAATGGAGGGGATTGAGTGTTGTTTCCAAGGTGAAGGTAGCAAGATTTGGTGAGCAACTGGATATGGGGGTCAAGAAGGGAGCAGAATCCTATGCAATACCAAGGCATTGAACTTGGTCTGTTGGGTAGATAATGGAATGCTCAGCAGTGCTGACCAAATCAAGAATTGTCAAGCATAGACAGAAGTAACCAGAAGCTCAGTCACTGAGATGTTGAGGTTGAGGCGGTGGGATGCTATCCAGGAGGTAGTTAGACTCAAGAAAGGGCAAAAGCTCTAGGTTAACTAGCAAACATTTTAGTTCTTAGCATTATGAAGGTCCAACTTCGGTGAGCCTATCCTGCAAGTTGTCCCTAAATACTGCATAGTTAATGGAGAGGGATTTGTTGAATGTCATCACACAGATTTAATAATGTATTATGTAGGACCAGTTTGGCCATTCCTGAAAATGGGGCTTTACCTGAAAACTCAGTTTACTAAATAACCTGCATTGTTCTCACAGAATCTTAACCTTCCATGTTTTTATATTTTTGTTTGTTATGATGTTCTGAATAGATTATTTTTTACATATCCATACCAGAACAGGCACAGCATGGGGTGTAGAAATGTGTCCTTGAATTCTTGCTTTTCTATTTTGCCTGCCTCTATTTTTGTCTTGCCTCTATTTTTGTCTTGCCTCTGCCTCCAGTTTAGAAAACTTTGTGAACTATATATTAAATCTAGCTAAGCTCTGCATTCTTCTGCCCCAGTCTTTCCGGTTCATTTCAGAGCAACTGACAAATATAATGAGTGGCAAAACCATACCTGAGAGCTGTCCTGGTTTGACCTGGAGCACTGCTTCTTCGGATCTCCGGGTCAACACCCGAATCCTCCAGGTTGCAGGGTCTTGAGATATATATATATATATATATATATATATATATAAGCACCTAAAACGAGTTTCAAATGTTTGATGTGTTTTAATATAATTTTACAAGTGCTGTACAGGACCTTTTTACAATGATCCCTAAAGTGAAGCAAGAAAATAAAAAAAGAATTAACAATATCGATCACTGACACAAGCTATAGCAATAAAATTGCCATATTACAAAGTAGTATGAGATGCCAGACAATAAAACAAATGAAAAACAAACAATTGATGCATATGCTCTTCGACTTTTCAATTTTTTAATACTTTTGTAAATGCAACCGAGTTTTCTTTTAACAATAATGTCTTCTTTTTAGCCCTATAGCAATGACTATAGTCCAAAAACACAATGCTTCGCCCTGGGGTTGGCCCAACTCATTTACCTTTTTTACAAACAGAGAGCATTTGTTTTTTTTTAAGTTGTTGCTCCGAGTAACATCTTAAGAGATTACAAGGTTTATAGTTAAAGTTGTGATTTATGAAAAGTCATTTAAACGGAAGTTATAGCCTTTAGTTTTTTTGCTTTATTTATGTTTATTTAAAATTGCTCAAGCCCCGGCTTTACCGAGACGATATTACTTTACAGTATGATTTCATGTGATAAAACTATATTGTAGAGTTAATAGAAATTCAAGTTTCAACCTTTTTTATATAGTGGGGCACTAAAGTTGCTATTGGTATACCATCAGTTATACACTTTATGGCTCCTAAAGTGCTTTTAAAACAAATACAGAACCATAGATTTATCCTTAGGAATAGCATTACAGTTGAAATATATATGTGCCTCCATGAAAGGTTAGAATAAACACCATTCAACTGAAAGCAAATTTTGTTCCCAAAAGTAACTACGTCTTCCTTCATTTTATTAGGCATCGTATTGTAATAAATATATCTGTGCTTATTGCTTTGTACTTTGAAGTAGTTACAGATTAAGAGTGATGTTTTAGTCGTGAAATGATGATTATCAGGCTAAAGCAATGGTGGGTAACAGCAGAGGTCCTCTTCAGTGGCACACAATTTGGTGCAGTGTTTTAGCACCATTGGATTCAGAGAACTCTGCAGAACATTGATTATATCGTCAGTGGAGAATCAAGGTATATTGTAAAAGTTACTTGATGGTGGCTATGAGATTTTTATGTCCTTAATGCTAAAACTTTTCAAAAGAAATAGGAATAATTCTCTGGGTTTATGATAGCTATAATGGTTTTGGATGCATTTTTTTTCCACAGTTTTATTTGACAACATAACCTGCTGGACAGCCCAGAAGAAGCTTAAACAAGTTATATAGATAGTATTTTCAAGACTCATGCAGGGTTATTACTGTTTAAATACTACAGTAAAATGCAGACACATGGTCACTGGTTGTGAACATCAAAAACATTTAATTATATGTGTTCAAATATTTCTTATGGGAAAAAAAAAATATTGACACCAGTATATTGACTGCATTTCTATGGTTGATACATGGTTATTGTTAAGAAAAATATTATTATTTATTTTTAATAATTCTTAAAACTTATTTATAATTTTTATGCATGAAGATGAAGAAAAAATTGACTGCAACTTTGAAGACGGGTTATGTTTCTGGGTTCAAGATATTAAGGATGATGCTGAATGGGAAAGAGTTAATGGGCCAACATTTCCGCCAATGTCTGGACCCGATAATGACCATACAATTGGAAACGAGTCTGGTAAGTGTAGAATTTGTCTAATGTCTAATGGTTTATACTTGCACAAAAGCGTTCGTTTTTAATTACTGGAATCATTTTAAAAACACATATTTTAAAAACACATAGTTCCTGTTTTAGCATTATATAATGTTTTCAGACAAGTCCATATTAGGCATTTCTTCTTGTTCTAGCTTTGGAATCTTAGCCCAATCTAATAGACCAACACTCTTTATTTCACTGGCTGTGATAAACAATAGCATGGCTCGGTCTTAATCAATCAGACCATTTAAAGTCTACAGAGGAATGGATTTCATGAGTATTTTCATAATGAATCAGCTCAGTGTGATGTTTGAGCATGGAAAGTCATCCAAAATATCACATGACTGACACTAAGGGAAGCCTCCTGGTCTGTGGCTAAAGGACAATTATTGGAACCAAATGAAATAAAAACAATTCAAAATGTTCTTGAGTTTTGCCTTCCAAGTTAAAGTACCTGAACATAAACCTTATTACATACTGACTACAAAACAGCAAGGGGACACCTTCGTAGGGTAAACCCTAGTAGAAAAATTAAAGCTGTACAAATTGTATGAGACCTTATCATCAGATTTGCCAGATAGTATTAAAAGATACAATAACTAAATACAAGGCTGTGACTGCCTAATGAAAAATGTGAATTTGATGCTTTCAGAAATAGCAACAAGCATCAATTTGTAGAATCAGTCTGAGTAGAGGTGTAATGACCAGGGATATACGTCGACAGTGTGCGTTATTGTTGCAGCTACACCTATGTGTCAATCTCATTCCACACACATCAACCCACATCAACACTGTTGTGTTTCACTACTCTTGATCTATGGCTTCATGAATGAGCCAGTGCTCCTAAAGGAGAAGGTGTAAGTTTCCGAGATGAAGTGTGGAAACTATTTCATCAAATGTGTCAGTGATTGGAGGAGTGATTCCTACGATATAATAAGAAGCATTCCCATTGGTAGAACCAGATGTCTATCGCGATTATGTCAATTAGTGCTGCCTTGAGCTAGCTATAAATCGATAGTGTTAATACAATAAGTAATGGTTGCCAGTATTTTGAGTTGTACCTACTGTATATTGACAAAAGTTGATTTGTTGATTCCTAAAACATTTGTCTTCATGTGTTTTAGTGTTTTTCTTTACCTAAACATTAACAGCGTTAGAGACATTTATTTATAAAACATTTATGCTTTTAAAGTCTGTCCTGTCACTTATGGCCTAGAACACAGGACTGATATATCTGAAATTCTTAAAGAAATATATCATGTTCTAGCGCGACTGACATTGCTTTTATTTTTGACATGCCGCAAAATAGGATAAAATATAACAGCCCTCTTACAGAAAAATGAACACTTCAACCGCAAAAACTGTTACTTGATAGAATTTAATGTAACCTTAGATTTCAAAATCTGTTTTGCTTTCCTTTACTCTTCTTATTTGTAAAGACATTCAAAAAGACTGACCGATTTAAAATCACTGGCGATTGAAATGGCTTCTTTATATATAGTGTGCAGAGTGATATTTTAGATTTAAGTTGATTTGATTGCGTCTTGGTGAGAGTATAGGAATTTGAAAAAACTTAGTATTTCAAATAGAAGATTTTTCAGTATTTTTCCAAAAAGAAAAATATATAGGAGACAATATGTCTGCTCTCATTCCCTATTTTCTACATATTCTTACTTTTGATAAGCATGAATCTGGACTGATTGTGTTGTTTTGTTAAATGCATGTATTCTTGTATACAATGATACAACTTCATTTAGCTGAGAATTCAACATTTTATCTGCTCCTTTACTGATAGAATATTTTCCTGTGCTGAGTATATTTTCCTCTAACACCGGATAGCAGTGAAGTACTATGTGTTTTTAAAGTGTAATAATTTAAGAAGATGTTATGGCTGTTACTCTTCTAAGGGAAACCCCTTCTCAGATTTGGAAGTTTGTCTGGAACCACCAATGATGACACTTTAATGAGTCTCTTGAGGTGGGAGTATCTTTCAGAATGTCTGAAAGTCTTATTGATTCATGGATGCTCTTGTAAGTAAGTAAATGTACAGCAAACCTACATTCATCAACTGTGCCAACATGACCAAGGTGGCTTGCAGAGCGCAACTAAGTGATTCTTGCTTGGGTCTACCTGTTCATTGCATCATTACTTCTACCGATATACCACCATCGCTAGTCTTTAATATTGGTTGGATGTCATTAAATCAGAGCAGCATGAGATCAGTATGAGAGCTGCCTCTTTTACAATATGCAGTAAAACACTCATAAAATATTAATGCTACCATATTAATGTGTGTGCGCAATGGTTATTTTTAGTTTAATCAGATTTAATCAGATTTACATCAAATTACACAAGCCTCTATGTTTACATGCCTGGGTTGTTAAGGATACATGTGTGCTTGATTGATATTTCTTTCTCTTAGAATGACAGTAAATGTCAAATGCTCCCACACGAGAACCAGAATAAATAAAGTATCAATCCCACACAAAGAATATCGCTAACTCCATTCGTAGATAGGTAGAGAGAGGTAGATAGATAGTTAGAAAATTGGGGCAGACACTTTCCATTGGTTGCTATGGTTATTGGCTTACTTTTACCACTTGACATCAGCAATGCTCTTTATAAATTACCCATATAAATATTCTCTTTGTATCTATGTCATTAGATTTCAATACATCCCTTTGTTACTTATCCTAATACAACTGATGTATCCCTTGTATGTCTTTTGTGCAATTAGTAATAATGTGAGAAATGAACTGCAGCAACTGTAATATATGTAATAATACAAATTAAATATTAAATGGAAAAATAATATGGAAATAAAAATTAATACAAATAATAATAATACTTATGGGCAGAGATATGGCAGGTCAAATAATAATAACAAACAAAACTCTGTGTGTTATATCGCCCTCCGTCTTCCCAGTGCAAGCTGTGTTAGAGATAGCATGAAAAATGTTTCAATAGGATGTATAAATTCTATAGTATTCAGACATTCCTTGAATACACTAGCGGGTTTTCATGTTCACTTTCTACCTATAGCTACTTTTGAGGCCAATATGATAATTCTGACCAGCCTTACAATATGCATAGGCAAATGTATATATATATATATATATATATATATATATATATATATAGTGCTTTATTTATTAAATAGCTCTATACCACTGATAATTACATATCTATATCTATATATTACATAAACTCACCTTTTATTTATTTAAAGGTTACTACTTATCAACACCAACTGGACCAGGAATCCGTCAAAGAGTTCGACTCCTTAGTCTTCCCTTAGTGCCGAGATCAGAACCATCGTGTCTCAGTTTTTGGTATGCTAAAAATTGTAATTACCAACTGTATGTGTTTAAAACTCAGACAATGGAAGATTATATAAAAGGAAAAAATATTTTAAACCTTTGTAGTAAGGGTTACCAAAAAAGACAACGCAATTAAAGTTATGTGGAAGGTTAAGTAGACTGTAAAAGCAGAGTCAGCAAACCAATTTTTTTATTGAAGGATATTAGCAAATAAAATTTACAGTGCTGAGAATGCATATTCTGTAATTACTAGACTTATGGAAACAATAGTCATAGAAACAGAAAAATGGAATTAATGCATCTGGATTATCCATAACAAATACGAAAGATTATGGAAAATATAATGTCAAAATATCTATGTTTTATCTACTTAATATTTAATGAATTAGTGTCTTGCTTTGGGTCTTCTCCTATAAAGATCTGTTACCCACTTATTGTAAAATAAAAAAACAAAAGAACCCCTCATCTATGGAAACTTGGCAGAATCTACACAAGGGTTTATTCAGAATCAAGATGGCAGATACCTTTTACATAAAGTTTTGAAAGTATAATTTAACCATAAAAATTATATGAAATTGCTTGTGTAATACGTATTCCATTTCGTTCCATTAGTAACATATAAAATTAAATGGTGGTCAGTAAATACTGCCAATTTGTAGCTAATGGATTGATTATTAGGGGGAAAATGGAGCATGTAGGTAACTTTTTCATATGTCCGGTCAGGGATGATTTATATCAGGTCCCCGAAGTATTAACAATCTGGTTGCTTTTAGGGAGAACCTGCTAAAGATTGCATTTTAGGGCATCATTGTATTTTTACAACCTCTTTAGACAAATAGTAAGTCCAGTTACTAATTAGAGGTGTCATCTAGGAGCGTGTAATAAGTCAGTGGTTCTCAAACTGTGATCTACGGACCACAAGTGATCCTCTGTTGAGCGACAGAACAAGGAATATAACAAAGCCTTTTTACTGGATATGCGTGCATGCCAGAGATAGAAAATGAAAGCAGAAGGCAGATGTTTTATAAATTAATATTATGAATTCTAGAAAGTAATTTGAACTTGTATTATGGTTGCAAATATTAATTTCTCACAGGTGCAAAAAGTATATTTTTTTTTGGGGGGTGGGTATTTTCTTGATGGTCGTTAGATGAAAAATATTCTAAAATATTCTTAGATACAATACAAAATTACAAAGACATTGGGAGAGCTTAAGAATGTTCTGAGTGTATTTTCTTGGACTCTTGATAAAGGAATTCTGTTTTTGATTGATATCGTCTTGCAAATGAAAATTACTATTATAGCTAATGGTAAGTCATTTTTTTTCACACGATCCATAGGTATCACATGTATGGCACCAATGTTTTCCGTTTAAGTGTTCTTGTTATTTTTGCAAATGACTCAGAGGAAGTAATGTTTCAGAAGGAAGGAAATTACGGGCAAAATTGGAATCATGGTCAGGTGACGTTAAATGAAACCTCCGAAATAGTGGTAAGTAGGTTTATGTAACTTGGGTATTAGACATACAGCTTAAGAGCTTAATAGCATGGATTCTGCTTTAGCATCAAAAGAGAAAGAGAAATAAGCCAATACAGTGTAAATCATCAGATTCCAATGTCAAATAGAATCAAGATTAATATATTTGCAATATCCCCCCTAGGGTATTGATATTATCCCTTAAGGATTGAAGGGGTATTGTTATTATGCATCAATTTTCAGTTGCAATTGCATCTTGATTCTCGCTCATTTTAGTATTTGTTAAAGGGCAATTGTGACCAAAACATTTACATATATTACTTATACGTAATAAGAAAAAAAATGACTTTATTTTTGCTTGGTCACATATTGTAGATATATGTTGTTATGATTGAATGCAATACATCCAGACTTGTATATTGACTACTATGGAGAATGACCAAACCATATTATGTATGAAATAAAAGAATTTGTAAAAACAGTAACTAAACACAAACTCTAAAATCTATGGGGTTAAATTACAGTACATCTAATTTGCTTTCCACAGACAGAATATATGTCAAGTGAAAATTTCAAACTGCCATAGAAACTTTTCACTGGACTTTTGGCGGCTTCATTAGGGACATAGAGGCAGATTGAAGAATTTCTGATAATATAATATATATATTTTTGCTTAGGGCACATAAAAATCTAGAGCCATCCCAGTTTATGAAACATGTTGGATGGCAGCAGTGTGACATCACATCTTGATCTGCTCTCATTAAATCCAAGTCCTGTCAAGCCTACATTATGCCCAAGACCCACTATGAAACTCACTTTGCACATGCATGCCAGCAAGAACTCATACTTTTGGGACATCAAGCAGACAGCAAGACATCAATTAGGACAGTTAACCGCTATGGTACTTGCTGTGTAATGTCATGTATATGTGTAAGCATTTGTGATGTTTCAAAATGTTGTGTTCTCATCAAAATTAGGTTGCTTTTGATGCTATTAGGAATCAAGGCTTCAGTGACATAGCAATAGACGACATTGGACTGCTTATTGGAAGCTGTAATGAAAGTGCTTATCCAGAACCAACTCGTGTCCCCACTCTTCCCACGACTACAACAGCTCCCAGTAAGTACTTATTTCTGTAAATGGTGTGGCCATGCGCATCCACAGGATTTTTTCCATTGGAGGCAACTATTTTACAGTGTTACTGTAGACTTGGTGTACCCTCAAAATAGCTACTAGTCCCATAATAACCAACTTGCAACATAATAAACAACTTGCTGCTCATTATCATAGAAGTTTCAGTCAAGAAAAGTTCATGTTTAGTGTGTAGTGTAGCTCTGTGATGTATAACAAACATTCTGAGGTACTGCGAAAAAGGTAGTAAAAAAAGGTAAATAAAGGCTTGGTAATTTTGTCCGCAGTTAATATTTGGCACTTAAAGTGCTGTTATTACATTTCTCATGATGTATAGCCAACCAAACGTATGGCTGAGAATCATCAATCCATAATAATGTAGTATCAATCCATAATAATTTATAAGCTAATCTTTGGCACTCCAGTTATTGTACTCACTTTCCCATGATGCTTAACACGGCTGAGAGCCATTGGAAATGTAGTCTCGGCAGCTGGAGTATTAACTAACCTTAGTTGCAATACATGTTTGAACTGAACTACCTTGGGTCTGCAGGATGCAAACTGTGTCTCTGCCAAGGCAGGGACTCTGTGCCTGTGAATGAGCATTCAGGGCATGCAACCTCAGGTGCGTTCAGTTCACCACTAAACTGAAACATGGAAACAGAGAATTTGACAGTAGATAAGAACTATGTTGGCTGTTTAGTCTACCTTGTTTTTCCCGATGTAAAGACTCAAACATTAATCAGTTCTTGGTGTCTCTGAAAAAATAAGTTATTTGTATGGGTATAGCTGAAACACCTATACTCAATAATTAGGAGGGTTGTCCACATACATATGGCCACATAGTGTATGATGGGGTTAAATTCTATCATTATACAAATGAAACAACCAATACCTCCCTGACCCTCATCACCCCAGCCAGTGTGATCTAAAAAAAGAACACCTGCTCATTATTTTATTTCAATTCATTGTGTCAACTCAAAAATATATATTTTTCCATTTTATATATTTATTAGTTTTCTGGCTATTAGAAATGCATTTTATTTATATTTAAATATTTACGTGGGGACATTGGGTGGGTTTTCTGTTACTTCATAATGTCTGATTCTAGCATGTTAGCATGACAGACACATGTTTCTGCAACATCTAACAACATATCACCTTCCAACATGGAAGCATTTTTTTTAAAAGCCTGTCCATTGGTAGCAGGCAGTCAATTGGTCACTGACCAGTCAGCAGTTTTCTCCTTCTTGACAAGACCCTTAGCATTTAAGTGCAAATACAAGACTTCCATATAAAAAAAGTCTTATGTATACTCATAAATGCAAAATCTATTACATATATTTTACTTTAGGTGTAACAAATTTAATTTGATTTCTTTATAGGAAAAAAATCACAAATTGCAAATAAAAATAAAATAATGCAAATGGAAAATTACTGCTGACTGGGATGTAACAGTTTACCTGGCAAATTCTTAGAAAACGTCAAGCAATTCTGAAAAAGCTAATGCTTTATTAAACACATCACAACAACAATAAAAAAAATATTTTACCCTTAAGAACATTAGATTTCAGCGCAAAATATCTCAGCAGTTCATTTATAAGCCCTATAATTAAATTATGCCGTATTGTAACATTTAGTTTTTATATATTTTCTTCATAGCAAAATATCAAATAATGATAGATGCAGGAATTGTTTTCAAAACATTAAAAGTCTATTTACTAAAAGGCAATCTTTAACTTAAGTAACATGCTCTTACTTATTAACGCTGACAAAGCATATTATTATATAATATAACAATTGTTTGTGAGTACATGCAAGTACAATTTACTTTAAATTACATTAAATTGTCATTAACTTGCATGTCCTCACCTCATATATATATATATATATATATATACCAATCAGCCTTAACAGTATAACAACCTCCCTGATAATGTGTAGGCCCTCCTCTTGCCCCCAAAACAGCCCTGACCCGTCGAGTCCACTAGACCTCTGAAGGTGCGCTGTGATATCCAGCACCGAGAAGTTAGCAGCAGATCTTTTAAGTCCTGTAAGTTGCGAGGTGCGGCCTCCGTGGATGCGGTGCTCGTGTTCAGCTGTAATTTTTTCCTCTCCGGTTTAGTATAAGCACACAAGTCACGGATTGTTTTTTCTTCAGATACTAGTGTTTGATCATATAATCTAATTTTCTATAAAAAAAATATGATGAGAAATTCAAAAAAAACTCACTTTTATTTGAAAAATCTTTTACTCATCTAAAAAAAACTAATGAAAAAAATGCCAAATAGATTCTACTATTTGTAGAAATACCCAATGTTTTTATGATTTTTTTCCCCCTTTTGTTCTGCAAGTTATTGGTCAATAGGTACAAATTGTGTTTTGCGATCTGAAAACCATTTTTTAAGTAGACACTTCTTATTTGAAATGTTAGTATTTTAACCCTTTCCATGTCAGGCTTTTTGGGAAGATACAGCGCTAATTTTAGCACTTGCTCAGTGTCTTAGTATGCTAACTGTTGCCGTGTCTCTTTTAACACTTAGAGTGCCAGCTATGTACATAGCTGACTGAAAAGCTACAATGTACACAGCTACGAAGTACGTAAAGGCACTTTAGGGCCTCCTCTCCATGCGATCGCATGCAGCATGCCCGCAGACATATTTTCCCCATCATATAAAAGAGAAAAAGGCATGTGTTTACTTTCAAACGTGCTGCTTTCCTCAAAAAAAAAGGAGAGAAAGCTCTTATTATAAAAATGGTCGCTTGCCACCATGGTAACGGATACAAGGTTTTAAAAAGGCCCAGTGTGCTGCCAGTGGATCTACTGTGGGGTCAGGTGACTGACATGCTGGTAAGACACCCTGATCCATGCTCCCTCCCAAAAAAGCCCCATGTAATTAAAAAATTGTAATTAAAAAATAAACATACATAAAAAAAATGTCTGATGGGTCTTTGTTGACTTCAACACTTATCACTCTCATCCAGAATGAGAGTAGTGGGACAAAAAAACTCCTGCTGCTAAGGAAGACAGCACTAAACTGCGTCAATCATTGCGTGTGCATGTATAGTGGTGCTATCTGACACGCCATGGCCACCAGTAGCCCTGACGCGCCACGGCCGCCAGTAAGGCAAACTGGTGATGTTTTTGAGTGAAACATCGCTTAGTTATCTGAATGGACAATGTTGCTTAGACAAACACAGCTTGCCCTATTGATACTTAGATATTACTGCTCCTTTATTTTTCTTTGCCTTATTTCTTTTTCTATGGTTCTGTCATAAGCTACACTGTTATGATCTACAATAACATTTACACTGGGTCATGGTTGATATGATTTAAACCAGTAACACAATAAAATAGATTACATATAACATATTAATAGATGTATATCTATCTGCCACTATGACAGATGAGTAACAGAATATGAGCGTGATGATATCTTGTGCATTTTTGAACATTACTGTCTAAACATCAGTCATTTCTATGAGATCGCATGGCGTTCAATTGCTCTACCATTTTTTTTCTTGATACCAGATCCTATATGTAATGACTACTTATTACATGTCTGTCATTGTTCAGGAAAGAAATCAGATTTTTCGTAATCGTCTCAAATTATTATCCTTTTGTAAGAAACCCTGAATTATAAATGTTTAACTGGTAAAAATGTCACTTTTAAATCATTATGGACAATTATTAAGTTATGCATTTATGGAAGTAATATATCTACATTCTTATTCCCAATTTAAATGAATGTAAAGATGAGTAGACTTGTGCATTTGGATTCGTAGGGACCTTATTTTTAACAAAATTTGCCAAATTTGTACATTGTACATGGAACTAGAAAAAGTGCAAAGGAGGGCTACAAAATGAATAAGGGGATTGGAAGATATTAGTTATGAAGAGAGACTAAAAAAGTTAAAATTATATACACTAGAAAAACACTCTTCAGTGATTTGTTCATTAACAGAAATGTACAAAGAAGTCAACCTCTAAGACTGGGAGAATGGAGATTTTATAGACGACAAAGGAAGGGATTCTTTACGGTAAGGACATTAAAGGTATGGAATTCACTGCCAAGGGAGGCGGTGTTATCAAATACATTAGATGCCTTAAAAAGGGGTCTGGATATTTTTTTTAGAAAGCCATGACATACAGGGCTTTAAATAGAATGAATATTTTAGAG
This sequence comes from Spea bombifrons, assembly GCF_027358695.1. Classification (NCBI taxonomy): domain Eukaryota; kingdom Metazoa; phylum Chordata; class Amphibia; order Anura; family Pelobatidae; genus Spea; species Spea bombifrons. The sequence goes on from NC_071088.1 coordinate 12,129,219, forward strand.
CTTGATCCAAGGAGAAATACCGTTGCCTTTTGGAGTCAAGAAGAAATTTTACCCCCAGATGGCAGAATTCAAAGTAGCTTAATTAGGGTTTTTGCCATAGTGGATGAAGAGCAGGAAGGTTAGGTAGAATGGTTGAACTTGATGGACGTAGGTCTTTTTTCAACCTTATGTACTATGTAACTATGAAATTCACTGTCCTTCTATACCATTGGGCTGGATGTGTCTACCTGCCAGTGTATTCCCAGGCCCCTACTACTACTACTACTGCTCAGTTCATGAAAATGGTCCAATATTTGGAGACATTCAGTCCCATCGCTTGCTGCTGGATGTGTATTCATTAGTGCAGTACTGCTGTTGCTGCTGATACTGTTCTTGCAATGCTAAATCGAGTCTAGATCTCTTGCTCTTACTAACAGTCCCAAAGTTTTCTTCCTTCACTTTACTGTAGTCTATGTCTTTGGCCATCTGAGATATTTGAAGCTATGCCTTTACTTGTTTTAGAAAGTAGACAAATAAGGGTGATTTGTCATTTGTTGTCACTTTGATGATAACTGTGGTCAACCTTTCTTTTTATTGTGTGGTTCTTTTAGTATATATCTACGAATAAAGTATTTTTATAGTTGGAGATCTTGGGGATGGGAGATCTTACATATACATAAAGTAAGTGCATTCGCTTTGCTCTGACCGCTCTCTGAATAATAACTTTTGCATTTAAGTTAAATTACTAAGATCTCAATTCCAAAAGTATTTAGCCGTGCAGCAAACAAACAAATATTTTCATCTACTTCATCTACTTGCACAAATCCAATTATAGAAGAGAATTGGAAATCACTTAAAAGAGAATGAAATTAGAGCAATCACTAAAAGAAAAAGTGTTAGAAAAAAGTTTAAACGTCAACAATGACCACCACAATTATATTGAATTATATTATATGTTGCGATCAATCTAGAAGGAGCAATAAAAGCAAAATTGTTAATGGGATAGTAAATTTTAAAGCTCATTGCTATGTAATGGAGAACAGACCTGCAACGTCTCTGAAATTGATCTTTCTTGTTGTCAGTCTTCCAAACATTGAGGACAGATGAATTGATCTTTGGAGCTGAATTTTTTTTTTAGTTACCTACACAATTATAATAAAGGGGTATGTTCACTAAACTTTAACTCTACCGGAGAGCTGAGCATTTAAGCTCTCTGACTATGCATTCTCAGTGGCCAGCCCCAGTGAACTTCCATGCAAAATTGATGAGGCGACTTTCAAGAAATTGTGTATTAGTTATACCGTGTGTAAAGCTAGCTTAACCCTCCTTGTAGGAAAAGCTCAGGGGTCCAGCCTTAAGAATGCATGGAGGCGTCAGATTATCAAACTCTCCTAGCGTAGTGAATAGACACCAGATTGAGTTGGTCCAAGCCATCAGAGCAAGCTTGGATGCCAGAAGTGACCTCTAAATCAGCAAATACGGCTAGCTTTACCTTATAAGTGACCTAGCTAGTGGGGGCTCCACCACTAGGCTCTCTCCAAATGCATTCAGGGGCAAAGACTTTGTTTGAGAAGGAAGCTAGAAACCTTTTTAGTAAGCAGATCAACCTTTTAAAGCATAACCCATGGACATTTTATGTTATGTAATTGCCAACATTCTGTCTGGAATATATTTTACTATGACATGTACTTCATTTAAATCATCCAGTCCGTTTCTGAAATATACAGAATCTTATCTTTCGGCTTAATTGGGTTTTAGGAGAGTCACCATAAGAGTTTATTCCTGTAAATAACAATACAAGCTTTGGGAATAACGACACATTATAACATATGTATGATTACATTCTAGAATAGACTATCATTCAGTGTGGTAACAATTGCAAGTTTCAGCTAATGTACGTGTGGTAAGAATAGCAAATAGGTATATTGTATATTCTGGTACACTGCATTCCAAAGCAGCATCTGTAATACTCTGATAATACAAGACCATGTATTTTTATCCTTATGGGTTAATAATGATAAGAAGACCCAGCTCACACAGCGTGATATCATTCAGAATCAAGTCAGTCACAACATGGATGGGTGAAACTGCTACAAGAAAGCAAAACATGAAAAAAAAAAAAGATAATTTCCATTTTCTGCAGGAATTCTGAATTTTGCCAGCCAAGTATATAAAAACATGCAAAACCCTGTAACAACAAGGCAATAACTCATGATAAGCACAACTTAAACATTCGTATTTTACAATATGTATATTATTATGTCTTTGTCGTCTTTGTTTTCTATAGCAGATTGTGGTGGACCTGTTGAACTATGGGAACCAAACAATACATTCAGTTCTTTGAACTATCCTGAGAACTATCCAAACCGAGCTTCATGTGAGTAATGAATAACCTGCTGGTTTTTAAACCTTAATGTATGTCAGGCTTTAAGTCCTAAATATCAAAGATTTAATTAACATTATGGAACAATAACCATTCGTCATTCCTCAGTCGATTGTGTTTTAAGAAGGTATTCATATAATGAAACGATTAGGTTAGCCATAACCATTTGTGGCATTCTGAGGTCACCTACATGATAAATAAATCCGAATTAGCTTTAAACAAATCTAATGAGTTCCAAAATTTTCTTTATATAATACCCTTTTATTTTATAAGGGTCCTCGAGACTCCCGTAAAGATGCTACTGTGTGGGATTTTTTTTATTATACTGTTAAAATTTATTATGTCACATAGTAACAAAATAAAGGGGCATATTAGCTGTTCAGAATGAATATGTTTCCATGTTGTTCATAAAAATCCAATAGCACTTATTTGTACTGTATAGATTGAGCATTATGGTGGGATGGCTCCATCCTTTCCTTTATTATATTTATTATATTTCTTTTTAATTACCATTTGCTTTGGGAAAAATTCCCAAAGCAAATCTAAAAATGGGCTGTGTGATGGTACCAGGCTTACTGGACCTTTTCTGGGGCCGTCAGTCTCTGAACCATCACTTTTGTTGCTCCTCGTTCCTAGTTGACTGGATCCATGCTACTCTGAAGGTCTGGAAGCAGTGCCTTCATTTTAGCTCTTTTGCAAATAGTGAAAACCCACCCAAAAACTAGCTGAGACTTAAGTTACATTTGGGCACCTAAAATGTTGAGGAGAGATATGTAAAATTCTAGTAGCCAACAAATTATCATCTTCATGCAAACTATGTTTTCCTATAGCAGATCTACAAAAAGAAATAAAAAAAAAATTCTATTCTATGTCAAAGAATGGTACAATAATATTATTATTGTTTTTATTAAATAATATATTATTTATTCCTGTAGCACAGTGCTTGAAATTGATGACTGTTTTTATTTTCTTTTAAGTACCTTCAGGTGTAGATTGTTTTTGTATCTATTGCCCTTCACTGCAACTTCATGAGTTTCAAAAGTATACAAAGTATTGCAAACAACACAAGATACTGTGATACAGCATTAGTTATTTTTTGTATGTTAGAAGGTAACCTGTTTATTATTAATTCACTATATTTAAATTACATTTCTTACTCTGCTTTACAATTTTATACACTGTTACCAAGAGCTTAGGCTGGCTCATGTTTTGGGGTGAGGCATTAACAGGGTGATCCTGCTCCCTGATGCACACTGCCGATCAATGGGCTGATGGGGCTCTATGGGCTCAAAACGGAGGACACCCAATTAAATCTTGATAGAATGGCTTTTGGTTCTTCTCTGGGTTAGACCAAGGACAGAAACCCCCCATAAATGCACACTGATTATTCGTTCCCATTAACCCTCTCAGAGACAATCATGTATGTGGTGTAGTGAAGGCTTTTTTAAAACAAAAAATATCCCCCTTATCCTACTGCCTATGGTAAAAACAAGAATGGTTCAATCAACCGGACAGACCCTGACACTGAAGTCTATGGAAGACCAGACCAGTAGGACCAGCTTGCAGTTTCAGCACCTATTTCACTATTGTCTGAAAAACATTTGCAGATTTCTGTCTAGGAAGATTTCTTGAACACTTCTCTCTCTGTGCAGTGATATTGTGGTAGCTACATGTTGACTGGGAGAGCCAAAAACCCAGAGTCTCCAGTATAAACTTGCTTCTGTGGGTCGGTTTCTTCTTTCCCCAGGCAAGCGAATAGTGTTTGCTACCCCTCCCTTTTCTCACCCACCAAAGGCTTTCTGGAGCTGCTGTAGTTCTTCCTCCAAGTGCCGCTTGCATTAACTTTCCTTGAAGCCATTCCTGTAGGAGAAGGAGAGCTTAAAGTAGTCTACCCTGGTACATTTCCAGGTTTGCCAACAACCGTAACCAAAACCTATATTATTTACCAATACTAAACTAAACCCAAGACCATTAGGCCATAAATGTTATGTATTGTGAACATGTTTGGCTCATAATTTTTCCCAGATGTTTAGTTTGTTTAGACAATAGCTTTTGTTTTACACCGTGCTCAGAGTGGTGCAGCATGTGTGTTCTGATTATTGTCTTTGAATTAATGGAAAAACCATAAAGGGTCCACATAATAGCCAATATTATTGTGACAACCCCTTCACAGCTACTGCAGTTCCAAGGCACTTCCAGGTGGTACGGAGTAGCTTGTGTTGGTTATCACTCCTTTTAGAATGTTATCCTGGTGATTGAACACTCACAACCGCTTGCAACTGGGACCCTAATCTCAAATAGCATGTAACACCTAATGATAATTAAGGCCACCTTGACAATGTTTTTTCCACACACATCAATAGGCTTGGTCATCTATTTCATGGGGCTTCTAGCAGTACATTCTATGTCCTTATATTTTCAGGTCCACATATATGGGGTCTACAGATTCTTTTCTTTTATTAAGTTTCACTTAGCATTGACTATCCAGATGATTTCATGTTCCAAGTGAAATATTATCCCACAGGCACACGGTTTGGGAGTTAGACAGTAGATAATTATTATATTTTATAGATTTGGTGCTCTGAGTAGTTGAACTAATAAACTTTATTAGCTTGTTTTATAATTAAATGCTAAGTGATGGTTTATAACTTATGACAGCATAGTTTTCACATCACTGTTCTCTGCTGAGGGAATTCTTTACAGACGGTTATAAATTGAAAAGTATTTGTAAAGTTAAACTATTTATTTTCTTAAATGTCTTTTCTTACAAACATTTAATGTGTCTTGATCGGGGAGAATTATAGCTAAGCATGTGTGATAATGTGACGTTTTAACTAAAAGGTTGTGCTGGCAGTTAGGTTAAGGGTTAACTTGGCTGATGTGATACAATTTGCATGTAATTAATATATTCACTAATATACACGTGGCTTGCAAGTTTATGCAAGTACATGTGGCTGGAAACTTGCATGCTGTTGACTACAACTCACAGAACCCCCCCCCCTAATAATAACTTTCATAATAAAAAATATTTTTAAAATGAAGAGACCCCAATTAAGCAAAAAGATGTCAGCTAGTATGAGGGAGCGAAAAAGCTGCCCCCAAGTGTAGGTGATGTTTAAAAATGGAAAAATGGTTAACTTTGGAGCTTCCAGATTTTATGTTTAGTTATGACAGACTATGGACAAAGATTGAATTACTAAACTGGATATAAGACACACAAGGCACTTAAAATAGATTATTTTATTTAAATCCTACATTTGTAAAAGCAGTAAAAGGAGACGTGTAATGACTGGGGCAAGGGGGGCTGGTTAGATATGTGATGCAACAGTCCCATATATTTAATCTATATATCTCCAAAAGCAATTGCACTATATGCAAAAAAAATATTTTTTAAAATGTATTGTAATGCCCTAAAGCTGTGAAGGTGAAAGCTTCCCTTTAACAAACAACCCAATAGCCTTTCCACTTGGCATCCACACATAAGACATTTGGGTAAACATAAGGGCTTAGTTCAGATTTATTTTGTAAAATTAGCCTACCTGGGAACTTCCCAAGGTATCTATCGTTTGGGGGTCGTGGCTTGGTAAAGGGTATGGGGCTAGCTGCACATAGGAGTGGACCTGTCTCCAGTGGATGGGGAGCACAATGGAAGTAGGCAGAAAGTGGACATGGCCAAATGAGCGCCCCTGTCTGGAGAAAGCCCTACCTGACCCAGAGACCCAACGAAACAGGGCTTCACCCAGAGACTCCATGTCTAACACAGAGCATTCTCAGGTATGATAATCAGGATGACAAGTTGTCTTTACTTATGGTAATATAGTAACTTAATTGTTACATTTAATGAGAGGTTTGTCTAACTCCACCGCAAGGTTCTATTTTAGAGATATACCAAGTTAAAAGAAGAAAAGGGAAAGTAAAACCTAGAAACCAAATAATTGAAACATTAAAACAGTGAAGTATGACACCATCCTGCAGGTATAATTTTATAAGACTTCAAACATACCTCTGGTTATACAGGATGAATCAGCATGAGAGAAGATAGCTTAAAAAAAGCTAATTAAGTCGTATCCATGGTTCCCAAATTTTAGCAAACATCTTTAAATTCCAGCATAGGGAAGTCATTAAGTATTGCATGAAAAGGAAATTTGCTCTTACATCTAATGTGCCCCTGCAGTAAGCTTAACAGAGATAAATAGGTTGCTATAATCCAATATTTATTATTATTTTTAATACTTACTTTAACTTATTTCACAACACTGTCCAATGGACAGAAAAATGTATGACATTTATGAGTATAAAGTGATTTCTTTTTTCACAATAATTTATACAGCATGCAGGCAGGTTAGCTAGCAAATGTACATTTCCTTAAACATATCAAACATCGCGGGCTGGGTATAAAAAGTAATTCTGATGCAAACTTTGATTAGTGACCCTATCACCATAATCAGGGCCGGCCCTATAATGGGGCAGACTGGGGCAATTGCCCCAGGCGGCACTTTAGAAGGGGCGGCACTTTGCCGCCCCAAGCGCTTTTTTTTTTTTTTTGAAGCGGAGGAGAGAGAGAGAGAGAGGGGCACCGAGTGGTTTTCGCTTACCCGCTCGGCGCCCCTCTCTCTCTCCTCTGCGGCGAGTCTCCCTGTTCGGTCCCAGTGCCGGCTTGTAATGCAGAGCGCCGGAAGTGACGTCAATTTCCGGCGCTCAGCATTACAAGCCGGCACCGTGGCAGAGCAGGGAGACTCGCCGCAGGACTGTTTAAAAGTGAGTACCGGGGTGGGGGGGGTGTCGTAGATTATGGCGTCGGCGAAGTTTAAAACGCCCCAGGCGGCGTTAAGTCTTCGGCCGGCCCTGACCATAATAACCATTAAAGTTGTCCAGTAAGCAGGAACGTTCTGTTGCTTGCGATGATAATAAGACCACTTTTCTTACATTGCACCACAGTCAGGGCCGGCCCTACCATGGAGCAGAGTAGGGCAATTGCCCCAGGCGACACTTTTGAAGAGGCGGCACTTTGCCGCCCCAAGCGGCGTTTTTTTTTTGTTTGTTTTTAAGCGGGCGCCCCTCTCTCTCCTCTGCGAGCCCTCTAGCTCGGTCTCGGTGCCGGCTTGTAATGCTGAGCTCCGGAATATGACGTAATTTCCGGCGCTCAGCAGTAAAGCAGTGCGCACGGTGGCAGAGCAGGGAGACTCGCCGCAGGACTGCTGAAAGGTAAGTGAAGTATAAAGGGGGGGGATAGGGTAGATAATGAGGGGAGGGGTGGGGGGGGCTCCATTTCAAACTTCTCCCCAGGTGGCATTATGTTTTGGGCTGGCCCTGACCACAGTCTCTTTTTACGCAACCCCTTACCACCAACACCACCACCTTATTTACCATCCCTTATGTAGTGACAGTCCCACTTTGCGACAAAAATAGTGATAATATCTGCATTTATTATTTACCAGGTTTTGTTAAATAATGAACCGGTTTAAATTAAAACATTGGTTTTCTTAAACAAAGTATTCCATCCCAAAGTTTTTTTTTTTTGTTTTTTTTTTACATTTCTTTCTTTATGTTCTACAGGTGTATGGTACCTGAATGCTGCTATAGGAAAAAATATTCAGCTTCATTTCCAAGATTTTATCCTAGAAAACATCTATGATGTTGTTGAAGTTAGAGACGGAAGAGGCGGAAATTCATTGTTGCTTGGCAAGTATTCAAGCTGCAGTGGGAGCGGGGATTCAAAACCAACGCTATAGATCTTAGATGAATTATTGCAAAGCAACAGTCGGCTGTTAGAATTCATACTGTCATGTAAGAACCGCAACTAGCCACACTGCACAGCGGAGAAGACTTTGCAGCTGAACTTACACTTATCAAAAGTAGGCCAAAGATCATATCCCCCTAGATTTCTCGCTCCTGGAGAAGAGTTATCATGAAAAGATTATCATGCAGAAAGCATGAAAGCCAGAGCACTGGTAGCCCAAAAAAACTGTTAGGATTCCAACCTAAAAGAAACTTTTTAAGTAGAGAAAGAAAGCATGAGTATTTTTTTTTCAGGGATCAGAAAATTGTGTTTGTAAATTCTGCAGAAAATGCTTAGAATGGAAATAATGGAAATAATATAAAAATAGTGTTTCAGAATGCCATAATAGCTACACGTTCTAGTTTCATAAGTAAATGTCTATGTTTCATATCACATTTAGTTAATTATTCTCTATAACTTGACGATATAAATCATCAATGACATTAATTTACCACCAATTATGTGTTCGGTCATAAGTAGCTTATTTCCATTAACATTTTGACTTCTCACCATTATTAATAGCCTGTTTATAATTTTATTACATAAGCTGATCACTGGTCATGGTGTTTAAATGTATTCTGTCTTTTTGGAGATAAAGACATTGTGTAAGAAAATAATATTCTAGCAATTTCTTTATTTTTTTTTGTTAAAAAATATAATAAAGAACTTTTCCAATCGAACAGTTGCAATGCACTGGAAAACAAGAGCTGCTTACAGTATTATAGTAATGGTTAAATTGCAGGTAAAAAGTGATAATGCCATTACTGATTAAGATCTAGTCATTAATAGACAGTGATACCTTTTATTGGACCATCATAGGGAAAAAAAGATGTTATATAAGCTTTTGGAAATTTAGAGGTCGCGTCCTCAGATGGATGAAGAGGCGAGACCTCTCAGTTCCTTGAAAGCATGTATGTTTCTGTGTTAGCCCAAAAAAGGTATCAACTGTAATAAAATAATTTATCCTCTCTTGTATCATCGATTTCCCCTAATGAATGATGACATTTTTTAATTGTTTGTTCCAGCTGTTTACACAGGAAGTAATCCAGTAGAGGACGTCTTCTCTACAACCAATGAAATGACAGTTTATTTCACTTCTGATTCGTCTACAACGGCCAAAGGATTTTTGGCAAACTTTACTACAGGCTATGGGCTTGGTATGCCAGGTTAGTACTTTTTAATTACGTTAATTACGCTCGTAATTTCTGATTATTCATTACAAGAAAACGGTTTTTACTTTAGTCAATCAATTCAATTGCTTTGGGGATGTTTGGTACATAGCCAACCTGAACATTAAAGATAAAAGTTTGTGGAACCATTTTACGTCTGAGTTTCCGCTTCTGAATTCCTTTCTTCCTTCTCCTCCTTAACATTACAAAAGTTTGTTATCGTACAGTAAGCAACTCTAAAATGCATGGTTTGAGAAAACTGACAGATGTGTTTTAAAGTGACTTTTTATTTTGTAATAAATATTTATAAGAAAATATATTCACCTTTTCCTAACAAAATTTCATATGACTCATTTGTTTTGTAATTCAGTCAAAATGCACCCGAATATTCCACCTTTTTGGGCACCCCGTTCAGTGATAATTCATATTGTGTGATATGTCATTATGCTTTCTTTTGTTCAAAAGAAAAATAATACAATACATATTAACTAAAGGCATCTGTAAAATCCTTCTTTATTCAACAAGCAGAAAAACAAATTGGAAATATTAAGAATTATCCACTTCAGGTTGAAACAGGTTGCCTTCAGATATAGTGCCCTGTGACTTAAAAAGTAGTTGATCTCCAAAACATACCAATTTATATCTTGACTGCTCACAGAAAGTGAATTCCATTAATTCATTGTGTATTTTTCAGTGCACTTTACAAAAATACCAAGCTGCCTAATACAAAAGACAGCACCTAAGAAAACAATGTGAAACTCAGTCTTTCTTGCTCTTGTTTTGTGCCCAACATCACACTGAATAGGTAGGCACAGCCTTTATTCCGCTTTTGTAGGCTACAACTTCCATCACCCTTACCATCAGCTTGGCTGGAGCATAAGAAAAGCAAAAAAGCCGACCAATTTAAAAATATTTTTATTATATTTTTTATATTTATTATTTGTCTTGTATTTATGATGTATTTTATTGATTTTATTTGCAGCTGGGGGTTTGGCTGTGCAATAATGTCTGATACCCTGTATGACAACAGGGATCAGACTTTTTTTTTTTTTTTTTACTTATATTGGTAAGGTTTGGCAGGTCTTTTAACTTGTTTGGCCTCTTTCTGCCTAATCTTATAGCTCTGTCTATCTTACTCACTGTGGGGGGGATTTTTTGCTAACTAAATTCTTTTAGTTTTTTTACTATTCCGGCCACTTCTGCCGAATACCACAGTGGTTTCTTTAATTTGTTTGACCTTACTGACCAGCCTAATACAATTTGCTGTTGCCTTCAATAATTCAGTTTTTAAATAACCTCATTTCTCCGGGATTCTGTTTAAATGGCCCCAGTCTGATAATGACTTATTACACATATTATATTTTTTTACTAAAATCTAAAACCTTTGCATTGTGTGTCACTGTTCTTATAGTAAACCACACCGACAGATGATCACTAGATCCCAAGCTTTCAGTAATATCTGATACCAAATCTCCATGTGTGAACACTAGATCTAATATGGCCTCCTAAAGAGTTGGCTCCTCAACTACTTTGAAATTATAAAGATAATTCCAGTAGGGACTTTAGAATATATGTATTCCTGGCAAAACCAACTACTTCGGTTTTCTGGTTGACATCAGGAAGATTAAAGTCGCCCATTATTAGACCCTTCCCCAATGTAGTTTTAGCTATTTCCTCATTTAGTAGATTATCTAACTCTAAATCTACTCATGCTATTCGACTACTTTATGATACCGCACCAAAATGCTAATGTAACATAAAAATAAACTCTATGTTTGCCTCACTAACTTGTATTAGGTTCAATGGCATGCTATTTTTCACATAGAACGCCACCCCTCCCCCTTTCTTGCCTTCGCTGTCTTTATGCATATAAAACGATTACCCCGGTATTGCTTATCCCAGTCATTTTTCTCATTATACCATGTCTCAGTAATGGCCACTAAATCTACATTCTCAATTGCCATTATTGTCACAAGTCTCATGGATCTTATTTCCTAAACTGCGAGCGTTTGTACACATGATTCTGAGATCATCATTTTTGATGGCACAATTCTAAAATAACTAAAACAGTCCCAGCACCATCAATGAAAATGCTGAAAAATAAATGATTATTTTATAAGAATTGGGAATTATCAGTCAGACCAAACCAAGTCCTTAGAAACATATACACGTTTAATAGAGAAAAAGAGAAGACTTAAGGTAATACTAATGATAACAGCACACTGTGCCAATTTATTGGTGGAGAAGAACTTTATTTTTTACCAACAAAGATCAAAGATTACAGTTCCCATGAAGTCACCTTTTAAATTAAGATTAGCACTACAACATTGAACTGCAATTGAAGTTAATTAGCGATGTGAAATGGTGTGTTGCCAGTTGACAATTTAAGATAAAGAAAGTCAACGGAGCAAGCCGACCTAGTAGAGTTCAATATAAAAAAAAAATAAGTTAACTATTTTTAGGTTTAAGGATTTTAAAAAAGGTAAAAAAAAAAAGTAAGAAGCAATATTTTCTGCTTGATAAACAAGCAATTATCCCCTAACTGTGAATAATTTAAATATTAAGCCGGGGTTACCTCTCCCAAATCTTAAAGAAAAACTACAATTTAAATATGTGTTCTGAAATGTATAGAATGCTCAAGAATAGCATTTTCTTGTAGAGCTCCGCGTTTTATTGTCCACAGAATTCCACATTGTATAAAATTCTATGTTGGTGATTTCTTTGTGGTATTTTTAGAATGATGTTTTATTTATGCCTAAGTATACAACCCGCATGCCATCAGCCATCAGCACTCATGAATATTTCTTTTTCTAGAGACGCATTACTGCATTTGGGGATTTTAAATCACTCCAATCTATTAAATTTCTCGACAACCTTTTTTTATAGTAATCTCTAGATATCTGCCAAAGACCTACGGGCTCAGCTGAGCTTGGGACATGTTTAATGTCAAGATGAATATGAACAAAATAAGTGGATTTTGTTTCGTTTTGGGAGGGGGACATGATTCTAGGGTAATGAAATATTTACGTTTTAAACATATTGTGACTAGCTTCACTTTCTTTAGTTTGTGGATACTATAAAGAATAAGTTTATCAATAGTGCCTATGTTCATGAGTTGCTGTTTAAATGATATTTAGGTGAGAACGAAGCCAGGTGTCTGAGAAGGGAGTGTTAAACTGTGTTTTAAGTTAAAATTGTTTAAATTTATGCCACCTTTGTCATTGTTATGTTATCTTCAACCAGACACTCATCACATTTGAATACCAGTTCCAATCAATCCATGGTTGACTCTTTTACCCGTTCTTCCTGTTGTGTGCGAAGAAAAACATTGACAATCCCAATAAAGCAGATTGTGGGACAAATCCTGTCTGCTTTCTTGGGAACTGTTGTTTTTTTAATCTAAATGTTATCATCAATAAACATTATGTCAATACAAGCATTCGTGAAATCAGAAAGAAGATAAGCAGTACTGCGACGCAATGCAGGGCAATAACCGCACAGTACAACTTCAGGTTAACGGAAAGCTCAGAAATACAGTAAAAGCAATGTACGATTACAATTCCAGACATGGTACATATGGTTTATCAAATTAGTGGAAACAGCCTGGGGAAATGGGGTAGCGGAGTGGCCAGGGTGGGTGAGGGCAAGAATGGAGTTTATAGGAATGGGGCTAGTTCTCAGGATCTAGACTGTCCATAAGAGAGTAGTCTCTCAGCAGCCTGTGGATAAGCCTGAGGCAGTCACGGACTGTGACCTTCTCCCTCCTCAAAACCAGGCAGTTCCTGGCAACAGGGCCGGCCTTAGGGGTGTGCGACCTGTGCGACCGCACAGGGCGCCATGGTAGCAGGGGCGCTTGCCCGGGACATCGTTTTTTCTGTTTGTTTTTTTAAACTTTAATTAACATCATTCATGTTAAATAAAGTTTTTTAAAAAACGATGCTTTAATCTAAGTCCCGGGCAGGGGCGCCGAGCGGTTGCTCGTAAAGTTCTCAGCAACCGGCGCCCCTTACTCTCCATGACTCCGTCGCGGTGCCGGCATCTCATGTTGAGCGCCGGGGTGTAGTTTGAAGGGGCAGAGGGGGGGTGTAGTTTGAAGGGGCAGAGGGGGGTGAAGTTTGAAGGGGCAGAGGGGGGGTAGTTTGAAGGGGCAAGGGGGGGTTGTTTGAAGGGGCAGGGGGGAGGGGTAGTTTGAAGGGGCAGAGAGGGGGGTAGTTTGAAGGGGCAGAGAGGGGATAGTGAGGGGGGGCGCCAGAGGAGTAGTCCGCACAGGGCGCCACAACGCCTAAGGCCGGCTCTGCCTGGCAAACAATAGAGCGTCTTTTGCAGAGCACATGAGGCGCCAAGAATCGTCAACGTTGTCCTCAGCGTGTGTTCCTGGGAAAAGTCTGTAAGGTACAGTGTGGGTGGACAGGTACTGTCTCTAGAGTCCTCAACTCCAGGACTCTGAACAAAGCCTGTGCAGAAGTCCTTCACATGTTTAAGAGTGTGCACAAGGTTTCTGTTGGTGTCCCACACTTACCTTTATTACCACCATCAGATATTTTAGCGTAACTATAACAATAATTAAGCATAGCTACAGCTTGTGCTTTACATTTGTCTAGTTCTGGAGATAGTTCAGAAATTTAACCCATGAGAGCTTAGATCTATGTTTGAGCTTGGCCAGCATGTTCTACTCAACTTCATTTTCTTATCTCTTCAGCCCACCCTTAAACAGGCTACTCAAACCAGTCTATATCAATCAGCAACATACCGAGGGGGGGGGCAGTATGACTCAATGGGTAGGATTAATTACGTTTAATTTTGGTTATATTAAACTGTAAAAACCATTACATGGATTTATTTAGCGTATTGAATTCTACAATGAAGGATTTGGGAAAAAGGAAAAATCTGCTTTAAGTGAAAAAAAGAATAGATTTTCCCCCCATAAAGTGTGTACATTAAGCAGTTTTCTATAACTCTAGTGCTGCAGGTAGGGAACATAGTATTGTTAAAATTAGCTGTTTCCAGCAAGTTTTAACTACAACTCCTACCTTCCCACTGAGCTGGCAAACTGTGAAAATGGGATTTGTAGTCAGACCATCAACAGGATTAGCTCAAGGCTGCCGAACCCACGGAATTTGTAGTAGCTTCTGTAAATGTATGGATTTCATTTCCTAACAAAACAAGAGATTTATAGATAATTTTTAGCAATTATAAATTGAATATTGAATGTATTAAAAGATAATGTATTCATGGCCATTGCTGAAATGTGAAGCTATAGTTGATAGAATAAAATGAAATTAAATAGTTCCGAAGTCATTTATGCACAATGGCTGAAGCAATTTGCTTTTTCATGCTTAGGCATTTTTAATGTAGCAATCTACTCAGGCTGAAACAAATGTGTCCCTCTAGAGAAATATTCTTCTGGAGAAGACATATTGGGTGTTGCATGACTATATATTTCCGTAATTTGTCCTCCTCTCTGTTCTCTATAGCATTTACTTTGTTCAGCCAAAATATGCTTTATTTTGTGCTGTTTCAGCTTCTTTGTACTTAATGTAGCTGAGAAAAGTCAAGCTTATTCTTTCTGCTTCATATATCATCAACAACGCTGGGCAGATAGTTGAAATGATTATCAATAGGAGGATGATTATGCCTGGTAATGATGTATGAAGGCAAAAAAAAAAAAAAATTGTAGCGATATTTTATAAAATCACTTTTCCTCCCTTTCTATATAGTGATAGTGGTCAAGATTGTTATGGGATGTAAGAAAAAAGCTATTAACCCCTTAAGGACAATGGGCGGTCCCTAAATCCATTGAAAACAATGCATTTTGAGCCCGTACATGTACGAGGTTTGTCATTAAGGGGTTAATGTTCACCTTTGTATGTATTTAGTGTATCTCCTCCATCAATAGAGTTTAAGGAAAGATTTATGAAATATGTGGATTTATATAAAACAGTAATTTACAGATAACAGTAACTTAACAAAGCATTTCAACCCCTAAAAAGTGATATTAATCAAATCAAAAATTCTCTATTTTATAAAATATTTTTTATAATTCAAGATGTTAAAGTACATATTTTCTGAGAATAATCTACCAGCGTACATATTTCTTAGTTTTACGGTGTGTACATCTATTTGGGTGGAGATGTCCCATATAGGTATTTCAACAGCTACATAGTCGGGCATGTAAAAAAAGTGAAACGTTTTCAAAAAATCTTAAAATAAGTATTTAAATAGTTATTTATATTCTATTAATGGGAAAATGGTTTGTGTAACATCATGTAAAACAATTTCCATTCAACTTATTGAGTCATAACATGTGGCAGACAGTTTTCTTTAAGAAAAACTGATGAATTTGTGAATTGATTTGACATCTCATACAATATAATACAACTGAGAAACGTACTGACTTATAACAAATAGTGGCCAAAGTTACTAAAGCCCATACACAGGCCCATAGCAAAAGTGGTAGACTTCATTAAGTGAGGGAATTTAACTGAAAAGCAGGAAAAATGGGCAGACTAGATGGGCTGAATGGTTCTTATCTGCCGTCAAAAACAGTGCTTATATATATATACATCTGTGTATGTGTGTAAGATTTTGTTACAAATTATTTTAAGTAGGTGTATATGTGTTTATATATATATATATATATATATATATATATATATATGTATATATTATGCAAGTGGTTAATATACGGTGTGTATATATATATATATATATTATATTTGTTGGAAGATGTCTAACTTGGCTATAGGACTGTCAGGTTGCAGTAGTTCCTCTTACATCAAACCGGTGATCAAAAATGCATTTTATTATTTAAGTCTTAAATTAGACACAGAATAAACCCTGTGGAAATATCTGCTACAGCAGTAGATGAATAGTTTTATGGAATGAGCAATTAGTCACAGCAAACTAATGTCAGTACAAATATTCAGAATGCAAGTGAGGATATGACTGACACTCGCAAGTCACAAAAACCTGTAGTTAAACTTCACAGCGCTGATCTTTTAAATGCTAAAAATAAATCATTTAAGGATGAAATTGCAGGATATATTTCTATGATTAAAGTGTTTTTTTTGTTCATGTTCTGTTTCTTTCAGCTCCAGTTAGGGTAAAATGACTACAACTGTTTACATGTTAATTGTATTTAATATGTTTTACAGAGCCGTGCAACATAACAGCATTTCAGTGTGGAAGTGGGGAGTGTGTGCCGATTACCAGTGTCTGCGATAAACACCAAGACTGCAAGGACGGTTCAGATGAAACAAAATGCGGTAAGAACGTCTTTAATAGGAAAATTGTAGAGATACATTCATTTTAACTTTTGACACCCCAATACATCTTGGAAATATCAATTAATATATATCACACACAAATATACATTTAAAAAGCATTATGGAATATGTTTAGTATGCAGCATTTTATAGACCTGTGGATAATTTACATATTAAAAAAATAATAATCATTGAGAACAAAGCTAAAGGTGAAGGAAATGAAACATAAAAGGTTAGCTCTTAGAAACATTATAGTACGGAGATGTCCCCACAGTTTGTTATCTAATATTGTTTTGTATTATATTAATTTTAGCAAACAGTTTATTATAAATAGCAATGGGACTCTGTATAATGTTATATGTAATCTATGTATCTGATTTTATCTTCAGTTCGTCTCTCCAATGGAAGCTCCGATGGTCTGGTTCAGTTCCGCCTTCAAGACGAGTGGTACACAGCATGTGCAGACCACTGGACTGAAGAGCTTTCTAATAATACATGCTACCAATTAGGACTAGGGTAAGGTATCCATACTAAAGCTTTTTGTTGTAAAATACAGTGGAATATGGTGCAGACCAAACCAAACTTGCTGGATATATCATTTTTATTTAAAAACTGAAACTGACTGAAACATACTTACTAATCATCAGTTTTGCCAATGAACCATATGCTGTATATAGGTTCTCATTTTTGACAGTTGTCAGATACCCTTTGCTGGTGTCCTATACATATTTTACAGCGTTAGCTATCCTGAATAACATGGTAAAACATCAACATTATTAAAATACAGTCTTCAGGGGGCTGCTGAGTATTTTACAGTCTTGCGCACCATGGATAACAAATTTAGTTTCCTGTCCTTTCACTTTGGATGAACTTTTTTTTTATTCAGAAACTAAATTTGTTGGCCAAAAATAAGTTTTTCTCTCTCTGTGCCCCTGCCCTCTCACCCAGTCCTGTCTGTACCCCCTACACTCTCCCCTTGCCTTGTATCTGCCTCCCCACCCTCTCACTTACCTTATCCAGACTTGTCTGGTCTCCTCTGATCACTCCGTGAAGCTGTAGAGATAATACTGACAGGAGAGATGGAAAAGGGAGCATGAGAGTGGAGTGGGAGTGTGTCAGTGTGTGAGAGTGTACAGCTGCAAGAAAAAACCATAAGCAGCAACAATGACCTGCAAGCTACCAATAGTGCCAATCAGTCATGGAAAATGTAATCCCAGATGCACTTGCCTTAATATTTATTGGACATTTTGATTTAAGTAACTTAAACAATATTTTTTAGATTAAAACCCAGGAGTTTGAAGATCTGAACATTTCATTTATATAGGACCAACACTGGTAGGCTTCTTTTGCAAAAAAGGGCTGAGTTTGTCCTATACCTCTCTCCCTCTTGTGGGGCAGTGGCTTTGTGATGGGGTAGGGCTAGATGCACATATGAACTGGTTACGTCTCAGGCAATATTTAATGGGTGGGGATGGCTAGATGTTGCTTCCCATGCCCAGAGAAAGAAAGAACTGACCTGGAGACCTGGGAAAGGAGAGATTCACTTGGAGACTCAAAGAGAGTTTCCACATACCTATCTGATATACTGTATAGTCAATGAGGAATATATATTATGAAGGGTAAGAGTAGCTCACCAGGAGTGGCAGCCCTTGGTCAATTCATTGAGATGAAATGTTCCACTCCTCCATAAATTCTGATTTCAGTACATTTACCCAAAGGAAACAAACATGGAACATTTCTTAATCCAATCAAATGTCACTGAACACTACAACCAAAATCAACCTTCTACAATTTATTTCACTGATTTTCATTTCAAGCATGTTCTTATCAAGTATTGCAGAGTAAACTACCGAATGAATTTGATTAAACTTCAATATCTCTCCATTAAGCTAGCTGTATTACTTATAAGTAAATGATGTACATGTACATACAGTAAATGATATACGCATGAACATACTTCATATATTAAAATAACCTATTATAAAAATATGAAATTGAAAACCATCTGTTTTTATTAATAACATAAACTTACTTGACACGAAGGACATGCTTTTATTTCAGTACCAGAAAAAAATGAAAAATCGTAAATACACGATCCTATAAAACCCAAATTCAGAATACTGGATTAATAGTATAATGAAAGTAACCAGTGATGTATGAAGAAGTCTGTAAATCTTTGTTTCAGGTAGTTTTAATGGGTATTTCTTTTAAAATGAGCATTTGTTTTAACCAGCCCCTGCTGAGCAACACTGTACATTCTCCAACATGGGCTAATGGCTTTTGGTGAAATATTTTCTTTAATGTGCATCACCTTTTATTTTGCTAATCATAAAAAAGACAGGAAAACAGGTATATGGCAGTTGAAATCTTCATAACAGGTGTAGCCCATTCCTAGTTGTTCTAGTAACATAGTAAAAGACCAAAGTCCATCAAGTTCAACCTATATACATATTGTGTCCCTACTGTGTTGGCTAGTGCTCATTGTTATTTACTAACAAGTGTTTTTATCATGGTGGGATTAGTATTAATCTACCCATTTTATATATTTTATAACAACCTTAAATCATTAAAAGTACTTATAGCCAGACTTTCTACTTTTCAGTTAGTTTTGATTGTTTGCGGGATATTGCTCATAAAAGACATTTATCCCAAGGAAAGTCTGAATATTGTCAAAACATACACAACATACATAAATACACACACACATACAGTATGTATATGTACTGCCTTCAGCAGTAATGTCAAAGTCTGTTGAATCAGCCTGAAAACTTTAAATATTTGCTCTCTAACTCCACCACATACATTTTTTGTACATTTTTTACTTTTCAAACTTGTTTTTACTACAGAACCCCTTGGATCCTTCATAGACGTAGGGGATATATATAATGAGGACACCGTTTAAGGAACAGATTTTGTTTTAGTATGTTGATGGGCACCATTTACATCTGTAGGGGACTTCCTTTCTTCCTAAACTGAGTATGTTAAGCACATGCAAGTGATGCACAACATGTGTAAATGTCCACAAATGTAAATATATAAAAAAAAGATTTGTAGTCCATGGAACTGCTAGTGTCGACTTTACTGGGAACTTCTTAAAGTAGACCAAACCTAAAAAGGTAGCTTACAGTTGAATGCTGCCTCAACAACAAATAATGTATATTTAATTAAAGTAGTTAATATGCATTCTTTACCTGTATAAAAAAATTTAAATATTGTACTATGCTTTTATATATACTGTATTTAAAATAACTTGTGAATAGAAATAAGACATATATATATATATATATATATATATATATATATATATATATATATGTATATATATATATATATATATATTATTATTTTTTTCTAGGTATATATATATATATATATATATATATATTTATTATTATTATTTTTTAGGGATAGATATAGATATATATATATATTTATTATTATTATTTTTTAGGGATATTAAGTATATTTATGAACAGAAAAATGCATATTAGTAAATTATGAGACATCATTCTCATGCTATACAGATAAATGAAACGCTTGCGGCGACCAATAGAACTTAAGTGTTGTGGCATTGGAATATATTTTTGCCCTTCCCTTAATAACCTTTATAATCTGCTAAATCAGAAAATTTCATATGTTTTTATACTAACAGAGCAAAAGTTACAGTCTCAGTTTCTAATAAAAATAAACACTTAAACAATGCCACCATAATGCTGAGCAAGAACCTTCAATACCACAGGGTGCATTTTAACTCAATTCTACAAAATGAGGATAGTTTTTTATTTTTTTTTAATCCAGACAAATTTTTATACAAGCATTTCAAGCCATTATTAATGTAACTGAGACCCTTGAGCCATAATATTTTTTTCTCCCATTCCTTTCATCTCTCTTTACTTAGAAGAACTTGTAGAAAATATCAGTTGCAACCCGTCAATTTCTTTGTTGTAAATTGACTTTTTGTGATTAATGGAGTTACTTAACATATTTCTCGATCTAAATATGTAATTAGCACTTTTTTTTTTCTCGTAACTTTAATATTTAATCACTGTGAAATAGTGGTAGAGACTTGAAAGAGAATTAAACATAACTAAAACTACAGAACCTTTATTATTCATTAATTGTTAATATTCAGACTAATCTTCGCTATTAGCAATTTGCCTTATGCGACTTCCCATTATTTGACCTTCAAGGTTTACTTTAAAATTGTGTTATAGAATTTTGTACTGCTTCAAGTCATCTATTTCATATTTTAACCAAGGGAAAACGCTGTGGTTACGAACAAAAAAGCAGTGGCTAAGGATATGAGTTTCTTCTTGCGTCTCCCAGAAGAAGAGGCATTTGTCTCCGTAAAAGCAAACTGTACTATCCAATTATGGAACAATCTAACAATCTCACTCTTATCAGACGTGCGAGGATATTTTTGAAACCAAGAACACTGTCAGGTTTATTAAGAAACTTTGTCTAAAGAAAAGAACAATTTGGAGCTGTCACTTATGTGATGAGACAGGTCATAAGAGGATTTGGTATCAAGATGATCTCTTTATAGCAGGATTTAAAAAAGGTTGGGTCAAAGAGGAGCAATTAAGTGACATCCATGTCAGTAAGATATAGAGTGGTCTTTAATATGAAGCAAAAGTATATTTTTCTATGTAGAACATTTAGAAGTCAATGTAGCATCACATTAAAGAGCCAGAATAGCCACATTTATAGTAAATATACCCTTTACATTTCCAGAAATAAGATTTATCTACATCATGTTTTCATACCTGTCATACTTACAGCTGATGGGCAAGTGGCGCATGATAATAACGTTAGGACGCATCTCAGCCAATCAGCTGAGACTAGGGGCTGATGAAGCAGTCTTCTTTTACGCCCCCTGCAGGAGAAGTGAGTGTTAGCAACACATTCACTGTTACCGTGTAGACTTAGTCCTTAGAAGAAAAAAAATAAATTCTAAAGAACAAGCTGCATTCTCAAAATTTTGGGGATGTTTTTTGAAGAAGCCAAAGCTATTTTTAAATTTTACAGGCACTTTAAATCAGTAACCACAATAAAGTTGGGCATCTCCCAACTGGCGTTTGTAAGTGGAATGTATACAATAATGCCATAAATAATATAATTTTTCAAAACTGATCCAAACATATAGCTACATCCTGTAATGTCTTGATGCTCGAAAATATTCAGGTACTCCTCTGGTTGAATCTAAAGATATCTTGATGGCCGCAGAGCTTAACAGCAATCAGGTTTTGGCCAGGAATAACCTTGGGTACTGTCACACCACATGGCTTAGATACATTTAACCATTATATTTTGGTGCCCATTCAACAAGTATGTTAGCCTGTCCTCTTCTTATAGGTTTATCTGACCTTGTATTTTCATCTGGTAAAACACATATTTAGGTAACCAGGTTCAAAAAAACATCTCAACATCAAGGAGAAAGTACGTTGTTATTGGTGAAGACTAAACTAGTTACAAGTTTATGTATTAAACTGTTTTGCATCCTTATTATCCTAGCTGTTCAGATGCAAACAAGATTAATCTTTACAGTAAATGCAAGAAGTGTGTATAGAATGTAATCACTATAGGTCCTGAAAAAGATAACAGGGTTACAAACACCAAAATTTAAGTGTCCCACAAACAAAACTATATGCTTTTGAAAAAAAGTGAAACAAAAGAAATAAAGTAAATTTGATCACTTTATTGGCTAACTGATTTCATGCTTTGAAAACTATTAGACCTATTAGACCTACATATTATGCGTGAAGAAGAAACTTAGATACTCTTAAAAGTTTTAATCCATTAAAGGTATCATCTTTACCAAATTTGCATTCTATGGCTAACACGGTACAACTCTATACCTTTAAAGAAATAAAGCAAAACAAATGAAAATATCATGCAAAGGCAAATGTAAATGTTTATTGTGATGAAAAATACATAACAGTGAAAGACTTAGACAGGAATACATCACAGGCAAAAATAAAGCCCAGCAGCCAAAAAGTGGACTATTATGTAAGATGAGTAGCACAATGTTTCAACAAATTTTGTATCTTTATCAAAGTTGATACTTGGCTGTTGCTGATAATTCCAAACCTTTCTAAGCCAAGAAAAGATGAAAGACACAGGAAAGGCTTCTAGAGGCTTAGATGCATTAAGGAGGCTCTGTGATCTGTAGAGTGGTTTAGTGTCAGTGCTGCTCAAGCTCTTCTGTATCAGAATGTAACACCACATTCAAACTGGTTAGATATGCGCACTAAACAGATCTGTATTAATAGCATGCTTACACTATTAGTAATTAGCTAACTGTATGAAAATATGGACAGATGACTGCATTTAGATAATTAATGTTACTGGTCTACTTTAGGCTTACAGAGGTAGAGAGCATTTATTTTAGAGTAAATTGAATCAGTGTCATATAGATCTGTGATGACCCTTCGACAAGCGTGGGAGATCAAAAGTAAGAGCAATTCGGCAAATTAATTGTTCAAATGACTATTTCAATGGTTCCAAGCTTTGCACAACACATCACATTGAGTAGAAAATACACCATAGCAACAAACTCAGTTGTCACTTTAAAAATTATTAAATATTCATGTTAAAAAAAAAGGACGTAGACAGATTCCTAACTAAACCGGCCCTATTCCTCCCCCACAATGTTTTTTTTAAGGCGCTGTAACAAACCTGTTCCTGCCGATGTAGGTTTATCTTTGATGTCTGTCACTACACAATCATTCAGGGTAACACAAAGTAATCACCAGAAACATAGATGTGTTTTCCAGTTGCACAGGGCCTGTTTATTTCAGTTTGCAGACCACAAAGATAACTCTTTGTTAGCCTCCCCTCCAGCATGCACACACACATACTAGGGGCTGATGCAATTTACACAACTCCTTTGTAACCCTGGATGTAAATGTGGTACCCTAATCTGCAAGGATTTCTTATGGGGTGCCTACCCTGTATTATTACCTCTGGGTACCTGTTGGGGTAATCTAGAACCACCAGTATAGACTGGTGTCCTCTATCTAGCAGACTAGTTGACATGTGTATATATATATTGACATGCCGGGCATGTCACAGAAATGCATCCCCTTAATAACAATTGATGTGCCTGGCGCATCATAGGGTTAAACAGGTTTGGAAAGAAATTAAAGATTACTTTCTTCTCTCAAACAGTGTTGCGGTGATGCCTTGATATCAACAACTGCTGCAGAATACCTCCCTGGATATATACAGTACAAGTAGTTAAAATACTAGCATTTGAAATACTCATAGGGTGTAAAAAATTTTTTTTAAATTATGGTTTTATGGGATAAATTATTTGGCTGGGCTCAAAAAGGACATAAGCGCAGACTAACTAGATGTCAAAATTTCAAAAAAGAAAAAAAACTCCCAAATGTGGCCTTTTAGCCCCCAAACAACCTGACAAACATATGCATGGATGGTTTTACTATACTCAAGAGATGTTGCTGAATAGGGGTGTTGTTTGTCAATGTCACATATCACGAGGTGTCATACCTGAATCACAATGTGTGTGAAAAAAAACATAAGTACTATTGCAAATTTTTACAAAGACTGTTGGCAGAATTAGCGCATGGCAATAGTAAAAATACTAGCATTTGAAATATCCTGAGTTGTCCAAATAGGACATGGATGCAGTAAGATCAGATTTTTAAAAAAATGGTTGTGAAATAGCAATATGCTACTTATTGCCCTATAACCTGCAAGAAAATAACAATGGGTATTTTTTAAACTAAGAAAAAATATTAGAATCTATGTAGAAGTTTTTTTTTTGTTTTACAATTTTCCACCATACTTTATTTTTACAGTAAATCTGATGATACAAAGAAAATAATGGTATCTAAAGAAAGCCCTTCTTGTCCTGGAAAGAATATACCATATTGGCTCGGATATAGGCCGCCCCCGTATATAGGCCGCACCCTAAAAGTTTGGTGCTTTTTCAAAGAAAAAGTTTTTTTCTTTAAAAAAAGCACCAAAAAAACATGCTGCGACTCTGCCCCCCCGAGATATGCTACCACTGTCCTCCCTCCCCGAGATATGCTACCACTGTCCTCCCTCCCCGAGATATGCTACCACTGTCCTCCCTCCCCGAGATATGCTGCCACTGTGCTCCCTCCCCGAGATATGCTACCACTGTCCTCCTCTGCCTCCCCCCCCCCGACTTACAGGAGCAGACTCCCGGGTGTCTTGCGGGGCCGGCGGGGGACATCTACGCAATACGCGTATACAACTTCCGGTGCCGGCAAGACACCCGGGAGTCTGCTCCGGTAAGTCCGGGGGAGGCAGAGGTAAAACGCATCGTGCGGACGGTCCGCACGATGCGCTTAGACAACCTCCCGTGCCGGCACCCCCCCCCGTGGGAAGTGCTGGCAGGGGAGGCTGTCTGAGCGTATCGGGGAGTAGGATGCAGGTCCCCTGCACCGGGGGATCTGTATCCTAACCCCGCTGCCTGCCCAGCGCCCGGGACTGCATGTCCCGGGCGTCGGGCGCTAGACCCCGAATGTAGGCCGCACCCCCACTTTAAAGACTTAAAGTGGGGGAAAAAAGTGCGGCCTATATTCGAGCCAATACGGTATATAATTTCTGTGGGTACACTAAATGAGAGAATGAAATTATCAACAGACTAGATGGACCATATGGTTTTTTTTTTATCAGCTATCAAATTCTGTTTTTCTATGATTAGCAGAAACATACTTCCTTACTAATCTAAATTATAGAGTTAGTTGTAAGGTGTTTTTTTGTAATGTACAATTACATTGTATGAAGTCTGTATGAATACTTTTATAGTAAAGCTGAACACTGTTGTATCAAAACTTGTTATTTAGCTAGGGTATACTTTAAAATCCATAATCCATAGGAAGGAATATCAGCTCACAGAGTTCGATTGACCACAGCTGAAAAGCCAATATTAAACTACTTGTAAAGCACCATTATACCATATCGTAATGTTAGGTACAGTGAATGTCACTGAATGACTGCAAATGCATAACCTTATGTCTGTCAAAATGTAAAGCTTCAAATAGATGAAAAAACTACTAGCTCCCATTTTCAGTCTGTTGTCATCAAACGAAGAGGGATTACTTTT
This sequence comes from Spea bombifrons, assembly GCF_027358695.1. Classification (NCBI taxonomy): domain Eukaryota; kingdom Metazoa; phylum Chordata; class Amphibia; order Anura; family Pelobatidae; genus Spea; species Spea bombifrons. The sequence goes on from NC_071088.1 coordinate 12,154,894, forward strand.
ATTTGGGTATTTATTTTCCCTTGTTTTTATTACAGTTTTTGTGGGATGTTTTTTTACGTTTTTATTTTTGCATGGCACCGTTCTTTAGACAGAAAGTTCAGGAATGATGGCAAATAACATAAAACAAAAAAAAACAATAATGAATAGAACTGAATCAGTTATGCCGATGGCACAACAGGATTGGAAATGTCAGCTACAGTAATTTTTACGTAAGATTATTTTCTGTATGTGACTTACCAGTAGGGTGCCGATTTCCATGCCTCATCACCTAGCAGTGATGTGAAAGATTCCTGGGTATGGTTTGACATGACCTTGCTGCTTTAGTTGAGCTTGGCTTGCACTAGGTTTGAAATCAGATTTATCTATAGGCAGATGTGAGGAGAATAATGTGTTTTTCCCATAGAATGCACTGTTGGCTTTGAGGACTCATAGCTTATCAATACAATACCTACAACACTGGAGTGTCCTGCTGTTTCCAATGAATACTCAATCTCTTCACTCTACATTATTATCCACATTTTCATTTTTTTTAGAATGGGTGTCAGATATGTACTGTAAGCCTTTATATATGTTGTTTCTGAACTATCTGCTAGACAAAAGCTATTGTTTGTGTTTGTCAGTGGCAGAACACCCTACATTTGCCCAGTGTTATTTTGGCTGCTTTATTGGGATGACATCACCTTAATGTTACTGACTGTATACATTTATTTAAAATGTATATGTTATTTTTTTCATTCGTTTTAGACAATGAATTCTAGAATTACTCATTACTAATTGTTCTGTTTTTTCCCATGCTGATTCATTAACAGAATGTTCTCCAAAATTATCAGTAGCTACTGATAACTCACTCTTACTATTACAATGCTAAGGAAAAAAACAGACTGAACATAATTAAAAACATGAGTCAGAGTGAAAATGTAAAATGTACAGTGAATTTTCATAAAAAAAAGAAAAACAGATACATGCACATACTTTCATGACATAACTCGATTTGAATTACAAAGTTAAGTCTCAAAGGGATAGTTTAATGTACCTGTGAGCCGTTTAATAAATAGCAAATAAATAACTAAATAGATGTACTTGCCTGGGGTAGAATCTGCTTCTAGGCAGTTGCAGATCTCCTCCTCTATGGCTTGGTCATTCTTGCCCCCGTTTGAATATTTGAAACAGGCAATCAGTAGCAGGAATGTGTTCCCATTGAAATCAGTATGGACACTTTCTAGGCATGTGCATGGGTGGTCTGAAGAGATCGTTTCCCACAGGGTTCACCAAGCCAGTATTGTAGCTGACTAATGGCGAGTATGACACATTAACAGATATGTGCTCAGATGAACACATCTTCCACATTCAAAATGTGGGCAGGAAAGAGGCAAATGCATATGGGGAATTGCGCAGAATTTGCAAAAGTGACAATATGTAAATTGAAAGGGGCCTCTCTGCTGTCATAAGCAGGGCCAGACTGGCCTACTGTGATACCAGGAAATTTGTCAGTGGGCCGCCTGCCTGGGAGGAATATAGCTGATCCTAATAAGGGACCGGTCTGATTTGGACCAGTCCAATTGAGGAAGCAGGAATGTGGCAGGGTCACATGTGAGGGGTAAGGTGAGTGAATATGTATGTATGTGTGTCAGCATGAGTGTGTAGGTGTCAATTAGAGTGTGTGTAGCATGAGTATGTATGTATGTGTGTTAGTATCTGTTGCTGTGAGTGTGTGTGTGAAAATATTTGTGCCGTATGGGGTGATAACAGTAGGGGAAGATTGGTAAGGGGATAATGAGGGTAGAGGCGATGGGAATGAATTATGGTGTTGGTGGGAATGATGATGGTCTGTGACAGCTTTACACTTACACATACATACACCCATTCTAATACCTTTCACATACATACCTACATACACATACACACAGCCACTCTAACACCATACACTTATATATACATATAGTACATACACACACACAGGCAATCTAACATCAAACAGTTACATACACATACATACACTCATTTTCTCTAATCTTTAAAATGGTTAATTTCATACTTTGGACTATACTGGTGCCCTCCCAATTGGTCTCAGCACGTTACTTCATGTTGTGGTTCAGAGGGACAATAGGAACTACAGTACAGTATGTGTTTTCATGGATACCTTATTTATGACTAATGTTTTCTTCAAATATACCTTAAAATGCATGGATTGCCTCTATTCTTATTTAAAAATATTTGGACTGGGACCCAAAATATGCGCAATGTGCACAATAATGGCACTATGAAACACGGGATTGGTATTCAACTTCCAGGGCTGGTTTTAATTCTTAGTCTGGCCCTGATCATAAACACTAAAAAACTTAATATGGATTATGTTATAAAGTAAATGTTTTCTGTTCAATATGGTTGGGAATGAAACTACATTGACAATATAGTTTATGTTGTCTATTCTTTTAAATCAAACTCACATAATTTATTTCAGGAGTGCGAATACAACGTCATCTGTACCATCAGGAGGAAATGGATCATTTGTTATAGTAGTTCAAGCAGAGGATGGAAGCTGGAACCTTCAGCCAAGGTAAGAATGCAAATACTCCAGTTTTTATCGCTCCTTTACCTTAAGAAGTTATTTTATTCTTGATGTGCTTTAAGGTTCTATGATGTTTATGTCTCAAAGGTAAAAGTGTTGCTAGTCGAAAACAAGATGAAGAGTTTCAACCAACACTGGTTTGCTAAAACATAAAAAACCATAACCGTATATACATAGAATCTGTACAAACCACAACGAAATTCTAAACAATAACCCAAAATTCACTATATACACACAGTTTGTACACATTATGTAACTCATACATGTGCACATGCCTGGGAACTTCATGTCAGGGTCAGCTCGTTTACTCTTCAGGTGAGGGAATGGTGTTTGGCCATATCCATGCTCTACCCACGTTATACCCACTCATTGCCCTATGCTACTGCCCTTGCTTACATCTACCCTGAGCTTCAACCATCCAAATACACACATGGTTTTACTAACAACTAATCCCAATAGTAGCAGAGATCTCTTGCACTGCAGCACTAAAAATTATTTTTAGCCAACATCAGTTCCAATATGGCTGCCATATGTCATCCATCTGCCAATCCAAAATGTTCCTACCTCTTACATTGCCTTAATCTATATTCAACAACATCGGCTAAGATGAAGCCTTAGATGTTGTCATCAATTTGCATCTACTTTGTAACAACCCAGCCTTACCTGGTGGCCAAAACTAACACAAACTTTCCCACGCCCAACCATCTTTTCCTCACTCTGTGCTATCACACTATAGTACTCACACTGAGTACTATAACAGGCCAGCCATCTCAACATATGAATTGATGAGGCTGAACAAAATGTAACAATTTTATTACTTCATACATATGTAGTGTATATATATATATATATATATATACCGTATTGGCTCGGATATAGGCCGCCCCCGTATATAGGCCGCACCCTAAAAGTTTGGTGCTTTTTTAAAGAAAAAGTTTTTTTCTTTAAAAAAGCACCAAAAAACATGCTGCCACTCTGTCCTCTTCCCCCCCCCCGAGATATGCTGCCACTCTGTCCCCCCCCCGAGATATGCTGCCACTCTGTCCTCTCCCACCCCCCGAGATATGCTGCCACTCTGACACCCCCCCCGAGATATGCTGCCACTCTGACCCCCCCCGAGATATGCTGCCACTCTGTCCTCCCCCCCGACTTACCAGAGTAGACTCCCGGGTGTCTTACGGGGCCGGAGGGGGACATCTATGCACATCGTGTATACAACTCCCGGTGCCGGCACTCAGCGGAAGTACCGGCACCGGAAGTTGTATACGCGTATTGCGTAGGTGTCTTCCGCCGGCCCTGCAAGACACCCGGGAGTCTGCCCTGGTAAGTCGGGGGGGTTAAAATGCATCGTGCGGATGTTCACCGGCAACGGCGCATCGCCGCTGCCGGTGAACGTCCGTGCGATGCGCTTAGACAACCTCCCGTGCCGGTACTCCCCCCGTGGAAAGTGCCGGCAGGGGAGGCTGTCTGAGCGTATCAGACAGTAGGATGCAGGTCCCCTGCACCGCTGCGGGGGATCTGTATCCTAACCCCGCTGCCTGCCCGGCGCCCGGGACTGCATGTCCCGGGCGTCGGGCGCTAGACCCCGAATATAGGCCGCACCCCCACTTTAAAGTCTTAAAGTGGGGGAAAAAAGTGCGGCCTATATTCGGGCCAATACGGTATATATATATATATGTATATACTGTATACATGCATCGATTTACAGTTACATACATTTGCATCCATTGCACATAAAATTACTGGCATTTTCTCCTTTTGCACAATATTTCCACTGCTTTTTATTTTTCTCATAGTTTTTCTATGCGCGGTCTGCCTTCATCAAATTTATACTCTGTTTATTTCTTGTGGGTAGTACATTAGATTTAGTGAGGCTGTAATTCATAATTATCATAATTGTAATTTCAACACTGTTCAGCGGCTGATACTTATGATATAGTGCTTTCCAGTAGACTGAGACCCTGTTACATGGATCCCAGAACAATGCGATGTCAATCTATTATCATTACTCACAAATACAAAAGAAAATCAAGTAAAATGAAATGTTTTTCATGCAGTTCATCTTGAAATGAATTTTAGCTGAGTGGTTCGGTGCAATACAATAGATTAAAATAGACATCAAAACAACAATCTTTTCTATTTTATCTCACACGTGTAAGTAAAGAATAAGTACAACGCACACCGTTTAGTAAAAGAAGAACTTAAGAACATGATCTGTTTCTGTCTACAATGTACATTATGTATTACAGGCTTTCATGAAATTCAATGTTGTTGAAAAATACAAAAAGATAAGCACTCACGTAGCACGTATATAAATTCAGATATAGGGTGCTGCCGAAATGATCAACATGTACGCACAACAAAACAAATAATCGCGCACCCACCATATACATCATGCAAATGTTATATAGAAACATTTGTCTTAGGTATAAATATTAGTGATTCCGTTACACTACATGTCCATATATTGTTGATGAAACGTATTCAGGGGAATACGACTATTGTCCTTTGTGGCATTATTGTGGCCCCCCATTGGATTCCTTTTTTACTAACAATCTAGATCACTAAGTTCTGAACTCTTAGGAATTGTCTTGGTGACTCCAGTTTGGTGAGCTTATTCATGGGCTTGCATTTCTTCCAAAACGTGTAACATTCACAGGATTCCCCTACAGTAATCAACCTACTTTCTGGTCACTTTTTTTCTCTACCCAACCCTTACATTCTCATTTAGGTTTCTGGCTTCTTCCAACTTTAACCATACCTATATGTACACTTTCTCTAGAGGAGTTCAGGACCAATTTTGGACAGTGTTACAACAACCCAGTTTCTTCAAGGGACAGCTAGAGGTCCACGTGTGCTCCTCAACGCCTACAGGGATGTGCATAAGGGACATCAATAAAGCTATGCCTGAACGATGTCCAGAGTGGCCTGGTGTGGGTGGCAGACCTTAATCTTCCTTCCATCGCTCTTTCTTTGGGTAACGCTATTTAGTTAATACAGCAGCTGTGGTGGTTCATCCAATGAAAAGTGAAAATCTTGGGGACATGCTTTTTTCATGGCTTACAACACAACGTAGGGTTAGAGCTCTGGACATATCACATTAAAATATCTACGCTAGCATAATTATACTGTACTAAAATGTTTGGGGCCTGCAAGTTCTTGTTGATTATGCACATTTAATAATATCATTTTAATTCTCATGCGTACCCTGTGCGTATTGTCAAGTGCTATTACTGGGTGGCCTGGTTTCTGGGTTGAAGGCTGTCTCTTAGCAATCATGGACCCTCTTTTTCTTATAATAAAAATGTCCGCCTTGTGGCTGGTTTCAGCACCGTATTCCATGGCAATCTCTTTGCTCCATCTGCTCAATCATCTATTATGCTGACAGAATACTGTGCTTTAAAATACAGCATTAAAAAAATAGGTGAACCTAATGATAAAAGTAAAAATATTTAAATTTTAATGCTTTCATTTCTCTTTTTTTTTTAATTTTTTTCTTTTACATTTGTTTTGGTCATAGTTCATTTTGAAACTCTCGTCTCGGAATTCTACTCTCAATTCTGGATCTGAGTACTTTTCCCACACATGCCAGAGAAAAACCCCCAGACTCCACAAAACACTATAAATTGTATGGATCCTTTGGTGCTGGAGAGCTGTTATTTATTACACAATATAAAAGTTTTTCAACTACTTGCAAGTTTAAGACCTTGAGCACTGCTCCTTCCCTCTTTCTTTTGCTGGTAATTGAATCTATCAGTTGTTAAAAGGATAAGCGCTTTTAAAAAGCTCTCTTTATCTGTATCCATGGAAACCCACCCATTGAGATCAGTATGACAAAATTTGTCAAATTTTGATTTAAAGCCCATTGTACATGGAAATCCCCTGAATTTCAAATGTCTGCATTGGGAAAAAAAGGCAAATTGATTAAATTGATTTTATTAAAATGATACATGTATTACGCTTAACAGCTCCATTGTGGTTTCCACACGCCTCGATTATGTTCAAGAATAGAAAAAAAAAAAGAGGAAAATATCATTAAAGCATTTTTTTTGCGGTTTTGGGCATTTGGTTAGGTGCTGTCAAAAATTCCGTGTTATTATTATAAATCCTTGGTTACTTAAAAAAAAAAACAATCAAAACAGCATTCAAAATGTGATCGCCCTCAGGCCTGTCGAACAACTATTTTCTGGTATATTTTGTAAATGTAATCTGGAGTGAAAAGTGAGATAATTTGTAATGGCAAGTGAAATCTAATGGGTGTTTTGTTCCTTTTTTGTAGATATTGTTTTTACTTGTATTCTTTTACATTCTTTCTTAAGGAGAACAGATTTCCTAGTATAGTGTGCTTCTCGTGTATGTGTGAACAGCCTATTGATTACAGTGTTGCCTTTTTTTTGCCTGTTCCCTTTACTTCCATTCTGCAATAACATTGCAGTCTTTTCTATACATGGGGGAATACAATACATGCTTTGCATTGTGCTGTAGTTTAACCTCAGTGTAAGCTGTTCTAATATCAAACGCCTAGACTTCCAGTTCTTTAGGATCTACTGATCTCTAGTGGCCACCGCACTGAAATATTCCAATGCGGAAGGCATGTGCAGAATAAAATGGAATTAACTGCATTTGTTTTTATTTTATTATTTATATTTTATTATTTTTATAACGTTCATTTCATCTTGCTATTTAATGAAGCAATGAAGCCCAGTGCCTAAATAACAAATATAACTGGATATTTATTAGAGTAATTTATTGATTATGCAGTTTTAATGATTTATTACATTTTGATTGGCTTGTATTTCATCTTGGAATTATGTTGAATAGTTCACGCATAAGCAGACTTAAGCCTAGTATAGTTTACATGTTTAAGTACATTACTCTAATGTACAGATCACTTTGAATGGTCTTTCTAAACCATTAACGTTAACAATAATCAGCTGAAATGGGATGCATCTGGCCATGGAAACACATGTCACACATACTGTAAATGGTTGCTAAAGGCATCTTAAAGCAAATCTACCATGAAAAATGCAATTTTCTTTTTTTTTATTCAAATTTATGGTAGTGTTATTTAGTTCATAGTTAATAACAATTCAAATTGCTTTATTTATTGGTTTGTGAACAGTATATAGCATTCTTCCGCTCTCTGTAACTACACTCATGGGTCTATTCACCCGATTTTCCATCATGCTTACATCGAGGTTGAACATGGCCTTACCAGAATTGGAACTGTGGATATACTTTGGTTAAACTCATCAGGATCCAATGAGATCTAGAAATCTGTCTCCACCTGTGGCAAAGCACTGTAAAGCTACTGAGTGTAGTTATACTCTATACAATGTGAAACTACAGAACTGATCTCAACTGGGACTCAGCTTGGCTCATCCTCTGTAGCTTTCTCTGTAGCTTTCATCATCCATGTAGTTTCTGCTCAGTTCGGCTGGAATTCACCATAGTTCTCAGTGCAGTTACTTAGTATCTCATTGACTACAACTTGGCATATTGCACATTGATGATATCATTAACATGTGTATAGCTAATAACTAAATGGTCAATACGTGAGGCTGTTCGCAATACAATTACGCTATCTGTTCTCTATAGTGTCAGAGGAAACAAAGTTCAATAAACTGAGATTCGTTAAGGAGGGTGATGAAGTAACTCAATTACAACTTAAATGTGGTTCCAAGAACAGAGGAAGACTACCTCACTTTCCAGTAAATATAACTAGAGTGTGGCATCTTAAGTGCTTTCGCTATATGACATGTTCAAAATTAGTAAAAGTTATCCTTAAAATCAAGATTATGTCAAATTTTGTTTATTCTTATTTTCTCAGAGAATGTTGAAATAGAAGCATGTCATCGTGTGACATAAGGATATCTTGAAAGGCTTTGCTGCCATGGGAGCAGAAAAAAACATCGTAAAAACTTTCTGTGCTTTTAGCCTTTTGCTTTTAGTTTAGTTTCTGAGTAAGGAATAAAATGACAGTTCATTTGCTTAAGGTGCTAGACCACTTAGTCTAGGTGGAACGTTTATATCCACTGCTAGTTTAACAAATCATGACTGATATACAGTGGAGATCATCGCATTTGGCAAGCTCCAGAGCTTCTAGTTAATGGAGACAAACGTGTAAGGTGTTTCATGCCCTTCTAACCCCCTGTTCTATGTTTGCTTCTGCCAATATGCTGCAATAAAGATTTGATGTGAGATAAAAACTGTTCTCCAGAAACTGTCAGCTTTCGAGTCAGAGTAATGTGAGGACCTCTTGTGTGGATACGTCTGTTTGTCGCCCTTCACACACGTTTCTTTACACACCGAGTAAACATTATTATTAATACACTTTTTTTTTTATTGAGCCTGTAGATCGTGTGAAGAGGACTGGGCTGTTCTAATTTGAACAATTTGAGCCACTGCTTGAAGCCTCTTTGTGTCTTTTACTTGGAATTCCACATGTAGCTACTTAGAATCCTGACAAAACAAGGAATGACTTTACAATCTCACCGGATCCTTCCCAGCTCCCTTAAAAGTTTTTTATTTTTTATTTATTATGGAGCATATGGGCTACTATAGTACTGGGCCATTTGGCTCAACTTGTCAATGGGCTAAACATTGCCAACTCTGACCTGTGTAGAGCAGTACCATATTAATGATCTTATCGGGGCCCTATATTTTGCTTCGTTAACCACACAAACCTAGAGATTTTGAAGTGTTTCCTAGCAGTGACTTCCACTTGGTCTTTTTCTTTTTAGACAAGCAAGTCTTTTAAAATGCATTCTGTTCTTGATTCTAGTAACTTGATACATTAGTTAGAGATTTGTCTGTAACACACCAATCTCTAAAGTTCTTTTTTTGGCTGTAATCTTAAGTGTTTTAATGTATGCCTTCTCTAAGTGCATTATCTCCATGTTTTTGAAAGATCACGACCTCTTAAAAATACAGACACATTTACATTTATGTATAGCTCTCAACCCAATCACACATCAGGGCTTCTGCTGGTAATACGTTTTCATCGGAGTTCCTGTTAAAGGGTGGATTTGTACTTAGTTAATTTGTAGCCGTTACATCAGATGTCTGAAGACAAAAAGTGAAATGTGAGGTAACTGCTACGATACAAAATACATTTTGCTATGTTCGTTATGAAACATCCAGCCCGGAATTCTATTTCTATGTTATTGAACTGTAGCTGGTGGCAGCAGTAGCTGTCAATGGGAAAAATCCAATGATCTGTGCTTGAAAAATCATTTTCCCAAGTCAATTAAAGCATCTGGTTTTTCCACAATGTAATCTTCGTTTCAGTCGCTGTAATGAAAGCCAGCCACATACTAATACATAATCCTTGAGAGCAAAAATACTTTTATAGCTGCCATACAACAGCGACACGAGTCAGACAGGAGCCATGTCAAGACTCTCGTAACCACTCATAAAGCAGGGTGGGCTTGCAAAGCAAAGCAGGGTCTTCTTGAAGATAAAGAAGCCCACTCTTCAGGGACCAAAAGTAAAACAGGACGGTGGGTTCTGTCTGCATAATAGACGCGTGGGGCTTCCAAAACACAAGACTTTTAGGGTAATACCTGGCAACCGTCTCAATGATGACATCCCTCTAGGTGACTGATTTTAACACCCTCCACTACACTAATGTCCCTGACCATTAGTTCAACATTTTTTGGAATTTGAGACAATGTAACTGAGTAAAAGTGAGTTATTGGTATGAGTAAACAGTGCTTAATGCAAATGAAAGATGCCACCATGTAAAGCTTCCAGTTGAATAAGGGGTGGTTTTAATCACCACTCCTTCGAGTGCCTTATCCTTCCATGTTATATGTATATAAATATATATATATGTAAATTATATTTGTATTTATTTACAGCGACCAGTGTGGCAGCCAGTCCGTTATTCACATTCAGTGCAATTATAGAGGTATGTATGTCTGTCACAATCAGTTATCTACGATATGTCTTGCTGTTTGTACACAATATGAAAAACAAAGTCCTGACTTTATTTATGGGTTTGTCTATCAATATCTCTATAATTACTGCGCAAGCAGGGTCCCTTTCATCGAATGTATCTGTTTGGCTTTGTAGATATGAGTATGCCATACACCTTTCATTGTGTAACCAACTCTGGAAATAGTTGGCTTTGTTGTAATAAATGATAATTTTATCTATCAAATTTGATGTGTCTATCAGCTACTTAACATATCTAAAACATTTTTTATTATCTTCCTCAGAATGCGGGGAGCGACTTTTAGACAATGAGAATTCCAAGATAGTGGGTGGAACTGATGCAGCTTTAGGAGCATGGCCGTGGATCGTCTCCCTGTATTACAATAACAGACAGACGTGTGGGGCATCTCTTATGAACGAAGAATGGCTCGTATCAGCCGCACATTGTGTCTATGGGTATGTCATGCTTTAGTAAAACCCTGCTTTAGTTCAGGTTCCCTTAAAATTAAGTGAAATACGGGACAACATGGATATAACCTCTGGCTATGCTGATGTTATGGCTTTTTGCAACTGCCCATTGCCTAACCAGCCACGGTTGGCTAAGTTTACCCTAAACAACATTTACTTATATGAAAAAAAAACAAATATAAAGTTGTGTGTAAATGACATCAGCCATACCCTGATGATAACGTGGTTTGTTCAGACCAAGACTAATACTGTTATCTAATATTATAGTCCCCTAATCATATCACTAAGTAGGATTATATTAGAAAGGATTTGATGGATATGGATTACCAACTCAGTCTTTTGTACAAGGCTTTCCCAAGAACACAAGACTCAAATGAAAATGTGTGGTAATGTTATGTTATGTTACTTTAGGCTACATCTAAATGCAAATATGGTTATATCATTAGCTTGTCTTTCTTTGGCTTGCAGTATTAACTTTCTAGGGCATACTTTAGTTCGAAGTATAATTTTACTTCTTCAACTAATGGCAGTAGTTGAGATTACACTTAATTAAACTTCATGCAGAGAACTTTACACAATTCTCTAATCCCTTTTTTTTCAGCGTGGGAAATTTAGTATAAAACCTTTAGTTCTTTTTTTGTTTTGCCCACTGCTCATCACTAAATCAAGATCATTTTTAGTCAAATGCTTACTTAATAAATAACACTGATTTGTAGAAAAACATGTGGGTTGAAGATGTTGCATTTAGGGATATGCAAATTATTCCCCGTTGGCTTTGAATCATTTAAAAAATATATATATTTTAGTCTTAATATTCTAATGTTCTAAAATGATTGCCATTTGCGTCATAGGACAGTAGATTAATTACCGTGAGATTTTTAACTGAGCTGTTTAAAGAATCGCAATAATTAAGTTAATAGTCTTTTCATAATTGTATTGTTTCAACAACTGTTATAATTTATAGTTCTTTGGCTTGATTCTGGAAATCTACTGATAATTTTGTGTTAGGAAGCCAGCATCCTGCGGTGCCATTAGAAAACATTAAGTGCTTTCCAATTATAATAAACTATCTCGCTTAATCCTATACAAAGCACAAATTATATGTTCTGCTGTAGAGGTCAAAGATTAACACAAATAATACTGGGGAAATCATTCAAGCTTGGCACTGGGTCATTATTACATTTGAAGTTGTATTTTGAATCCTGCAGAAGGAACCTTATACCGTCATTGTGGAAAGCTGTGCTCGGACTACACGATAGCCTGAATGTGACAAGTCCAACGACGGTAACGCTGGTGATTGATCAAATTGTCATAAACCCGCACTATAACAGGAGAACAAAAGACAGTGATATAGTGATGATGCATCTACAGTTTAAAGTCAATTATACGGGTAAGTGCATAATTCAATCAATGCCCTACATGTACTGGTTAATGATACATAATCAACAGGTACACAACAATACAGGGAATTGTGTAGCGTTCTTTAAACAGCCTAAATGCAAAAAATAAATAAATAATGCACTACTGAGAAAAATTGAAATAAATAAGGATTCTGTTTCAGAGTATTAATAGTGTTATGAAGGTTCATGATCAATAATAAAACTGTTTACGCAGTTTCTTTACAGATCACATGGGGTTGTCTGTCAACTTTCTAATAGATAAGATTGCAAAAGCAGTGCCTCCATCTCTGTACCAGTATGTCTTATGTTTGTTCAGGTTATTGTTACTTATTTTGATTAGTTTTGTTCTAATGAGGAAGAAGGATGTTAAAAATAGAATACAAGCAACACTTGCTTGGGTAAATTATTGTATATTACCATAGTACTATTATTATTATTATTATTATTCAATACTATATTAAGTATATTGTAACCCCTTTCAAAAATAAATATCAGCCGATAGAATAACACTAGATATGTATTGCATATTTTTATTTCCTTCTTTCATTATGATCAATAATGGTCGACATCTTTGTAATGTTCAAGAAATGGCTTGTTTTTGAAATAATAACGTTTAAAAATATTAAAAAAATAAATAAATATCAGCTAAATTTACCCGGTGAAAAGTAACCACATACAGAAAATCAGAAAACACTATCCATAATTTTAGGTTATATCAAGATGATGATATCTATGTATATAATATGTATATGTGTGTGTATATATATATATATATATATATATATATATTTACATATTCCGGCACCACTAGCTGGGCATCTTTGAAAATAGACAGATAGAGGAAGAAGTTTGTTTTCCTGCATCTTCGCTTGCAAAATTACAGGCTGCAAGCTTCTGGAAACTTTCCATGCACATTAAATCCACAGAAATCACAGTGAAAGCAGGTGGTTACTGTAGTGGAAGAAATGTTGAATATTTCAGCCAACCTTAGCAAGGACCACTAGTCTCTGGATTTAGAGTTTTCTTTAATTGTGCCGCAGGGGTTGGATTGACAGCTACTGTCTGTGCTGATAGCTATGTGTTCTACCTCTGTTCTATGTTTTTTGCATTTTTAGATACAGGCACACTTTAATTGCAGAAGTGGTCACAGAGTGTGTGTGACCATGGTTTTGCCGGCTACTATGGGCCCACCAGGAATGACTGGGCCTGGCGCAGCTGCCCCTTTTGGCCCACTTTAACCCCTTCAGTCCCCTAGGGACGTACGAGTACATCCAAAAAACGCATCCCAAGAATCCCCTACGGACGTAGCGGTACGTCCTGCCCTTCTTAGAGCGGCAGGGACACACGGGAGATCAGGCTGCTCTAAATTTTCAGCTAATCATCTGACTATGGTATCAAAAGAAAGCTCTATCTCTCCTTGAAAAAAACAATATATAGTTTACATGGGTACACTATTCAAGGAAAAGAGAATAATCGCTGAACCCACATAGCGCAAAAATGGCAAAATTGCTCTGGGACTTGAGGTACCAAAAACCCCTGGGATTGAAGGGGTTAAAGACGCCCCTGGGTAATGTGGCACTTTTAAGGATAAAAAACCGATAGAATGTGTTATACATTTGCATTGGTCTTGCCATGTGCTAGGAGAATGATACTCAAGCATTTATATATAGCTCCTGAAACAAAGGTGTGGATAACAAGTTGTAACTGAATGCAGCTAGTGTAGACATGCATTAAATACCTGGCTCCATCTCACCAAAAAGATTGCTAATTACAATAATTAAAGGGTCTTATTCTGTTATACATTGCAATTTGATGTAGAAAAAATGATACATATGGTTACGATTGCCCCTTGAGGCGTGAGATGATTATATCCATCAAGTGAATTGTAAAATTGGAAAATGATGAGTGTTGGAAAAACTAAATATGGAGAGGTAGAGATGAAATGTTTTAATAGAAAGAAGAACTGTGTTGAGAATTGAGGAGATGCAGAGGACAGACATGGAATATTAGTCTAGGCGGCCATGTTTGTAGGGGCCTTGATGTAATGTCAGTTTAAGCTAATGCTCGGCAAATGTCACGTCCGTGCTCCTCCTGCAAAGCCAACTCTGAAAAAAACTTTTGAGATGACTCTGGTCTGTGTGTCTTTGGAGTACCTGTGGAGTAAATCCGGCCCTGTGGATGAACACAGTTGACTATTTAATGATTTATATTGTACACATTCACAATATATAAGCCAAAGCATATAATCACAGGATTTAGCGAGATCAACCTCTACTGCCCAGAGAGAGTTATATTACACTGTTTTTAAAAGCATTGAATTATTGCGTGATGAGTCTTATTCTCTGCTCTTTGAGAGATGTTTCTCCGTGTGTAGTCCAGGAAATTATAGGATTTATTTGCTGCCTGATATAATACGCCAAGCTAAATTTAGTATATGGGTCAGTTTCTAGCAGATACAGCTCTGCAGAGTTGCGAATTTCTCCAGCATTAAGTTAATTTAGTGTTATCGGTGTCCGCTATTGTGTGTCATGTTGGCAAATAAAATTTCAAGAATATTTACCAAAGGGCTGTCAACCCTTCGCCAGCACCGCAAATAGCCAAGGAGACCGGAGAAAAAGGAAGTGCATATGGGGGGGCAGCATACAAAAATGTTTGAGATGAACCCAACTCAAAAGAGACAGCAACTTAATAGCCTGCCCTACGATCTTCCCATTGCAAGGGAAATTCTCCATCAACGTACCAGTCTACACCCAAGAGCTGTCCAGAGCTGAAGGCAAGGCACATTTCCTCTGGATTAAGGAGCAAACTACCCCATACATACTTTTCAGCCTTCGAGGACCCCACCACTGGGGCACAGTTGGTTTCCCTCTGGACCTTAGTGACTCACTTTTCCACTTGAGGTGAACCCCAAGAGATCCCCAAAGGGTGATTCAGAGGATCAGACTGATATGTTGATGGATATTTTTCCTTTTCACACGTGAGCTAAAGTTTGAGATGCTCCCAAGCAGGTGCGTTCTACGTGGTATTGTTCTCAAACCTTTGTGAATGCATATGGAGGGGTTCTGCAAAATCCCTTCATGGACTTGCAAGCGGGACCCCATAAAAACGTATAGGTACATGCAGTTAGTGTACGCATTAACGTCCATATGCTGGCTGAAGTATCTTTATTAATTTGAAAAGCAAGCGTTGGCAGGTTAACGCTACAGAAGCAAAAAAATATATAAACAAAATAACGTGTGTTGAGACATATTCGCTTAATGCATAATAAACGTAATCTTTTGTCTAAGTAAAACTGTTTAAACTGTTATTTTTGTTATTTATTTCCATATTTACTTATTAGTATTTACTTCTTTCAGATTGCCCCCCATATGTGCAGTTTATTATGCTACAGCACGTAATCAAGATTTTAAACAATATATCACCAATAACAGTGTGATTATAGAAGAGCTTTAATAGCATTTGGCAGATTACAATAAACCGTTTTTGTTTTTTTTTTCTAAATTAAAGCAGTACGGAATAAATCGTTCACATCTTCCCCAGCATGAGGTAGATCTTATAAATATTCATTCTACAGATATGTCCCTTAATATTTTTTTGAGAAAAGGATATAGTTGATGGAAAATTAGATTCCCCAATTATGCACGATTGAAAATGTAGTGTAATTGCTTCTTTTTTGTGCAATAGATTTTGAATACAGACAATGTGGGTAAATTGTAAAGATCTTTATGTAATAAGCCTATTGAGGCATTAAGTGGTTGTCGTTGCTACACGGATTGATGCGTTTCATAGACGTATAAGAGAAATGCGTGGTGAGTGCTAATGGCAGCGATAAGAAATGAAGTCTGAAGA
The DNA here is from genome assembly GCF_027358695.1 of Spea bombifrons. NCBI lineage: Eukaryota > Metazoa > Chordata > Amphibia > Anura > Pelobatidae > Spea > Spea bombifrons. The sequence goes on from NC_071088.1 coordinate 12,171,118, forward strand.
TCTAAATGAGTGTTATGTCTACAGATGGGTAATTCTGTCCCTTGCATTGTATAAGAGCAGTCTGAGGATCAAAACAAAATCCATATCTCAAGAAATGGCCGAGCAGATGGCTGATTATTGAAACCAGAGCAGAATCTCATATCGGAGACACGTGATTGGTTGATCCATCTCCTATAAGGACTACATTTCACACAAAGAAATATCTATCTATACAAATATCTAGATACGCAGTTGGGCGGATATCATGATATAGATATAAATCTATCCATCTTTGTATCTTTCCACGGGACACTATGGGTTATAATAATATAAAATATAGATCTGTTTGTTTATAAGGGTGTTATCTACATTGGAGATGGATCAACAAGATATATATTACTTCTAAATGTATGCTTTTGGACCATGTTTGCAATATACACTGTTTTTTTCTGCTTCTGTAGTTTATTATTGTTACAAAAGTGGTGATAAAAATAGAATTAATCAATATAACTAGCATTTTGTGAGATTGATTTTCATTTCTAAATTCCCTATGATTCGCTTTGTAATTATTAGTTAATATTGCGAAGAATAGTAATATTATGTTTCAGCCTTTGCACTATTCACTTTCTCCCGTTTAACCCATTTATAGTTATTTTCTGCATTCTTTTAAATGAATTTCTCATTCGTAATAATAGGTTTGATAACCAGCAGTGCTCTGTCTTTAACATCACACTTATTCTCATAGAGGTGTCATGTGCCCCCAAATTTACGCATTTTTAACTCTTTTTCTGACAGTAATATATTTATGGTTATCTATTGTGTCTATTGCAATGAGCAATATCTATGAACATAAGTATAATAGAAATAATACTGAAATAATTCACAAGTTAACCATGTGTGATGTATCAATTTGTTGATAGATTATATACAGCCAATATGTCTACCAGAAAGTCACCAGGAGTTCCCGTCTGGAATGAACTGTTCGATTGCAGGTTGGGGTAGAATTCAAAGTCAAGGTAAGAGGAAAATGTGAAATATTGGTTCACACAGACACTACTGAAACTTGGATACAAGTCCAGTAATACTGCAAGTAACGTATGGAACAGAGTCAAAAGCTTGATCGAGAGGCGAGAGTATAGGAATGTTTCGTTTTTGGTCAATTCATTTCCTGTCCTTTCAGTTCAGCTGAAATCCAGAGGTCTTTTTCCATTTGGAAATCAAATTATTTGTCACTCACTCTCTCGCATGCTCTCACTCTTTCGCATGCTCGCTCTCATTCTTTCGCATCCTCGCTCTCACTCTTTCGCATCCTCGCTCTCACATGCTCTCGCTCCATGTCTACCTACTTTCTCCATGTCTTAGCTTCCCCTTCTCCTTGTTCTCTGTTTCTTCTTTTTTTCTGTTTTCTCCGGTGGTCTGTGCATGCTTTTATATCACTTGACAATTTCACAGAAAAAAATTAAAAAAGTCTAGTGGTACAGTCAGTTACAAAAGTGCCAAAGTGGATCGACAAATTTAAAGAAGCAATATATAAAGAATGTGCCAGTTTTGCTTTTCCCTTGAATTATTTCTAATACAATACAGTATATATACCATATACTGCAGTTCTGAAGTTTGGGATTACTGAAATGTCCTTGTTTTTAATTTTGTCCATTAAAATAACATAAAATGGATCAGAAATTCAGCAAAGACGTTGTTAATGTTGTAAATGACTATTGTAGCTGGAAAATGAAAAATGTTAATGGAATCTCTTCATAGACGTACAGAGGTCCTTTATCACTCCCATCACTCCTGTGTTCCAATGGCCCTTTATCACTCCCATCACTCCTGTGTTCCAATGGCCCTTTATCACTCCCATCACTCCTGTGTTCCAATGGCCTTTTATCACTGCCATCACTCCTGTGTTCCAATGGCCCTTTATCACTGCCATCACTCCTGTGTTCCAATGGCCCTTTATCACTCCCATCCCTCCTGTGTTCCAATGGCCCTTTATCACTCCCATCACTCCTGTGATGGCACGTTGTGTTCACTGATCCAAGTCTAAGTTTAAAAGTCTAATAAATAAACATGGAATAAAGCAAGAATTAAAACTCTCTCCTCATTTATCCATACAAAAAGTCACAATTGATTAAAACCACTTCCGCCTTTACATGCTTTGAAATGAACATTTATCGCAGCAGATGTTGTTCGGGGGTTTAGAGGATAGGTAAGCAAGCAGAGTGTGCATCGTGTCCGTATTCATTCCCCTTACTCTCATGTATATGGCTACAAAATATCTACCCAAAAAACTCCCATTAACAATCTCATCAACAAGGCACTCTAGTTTATTATACTGTTTTTCGAAATCAAATTTTATGTGAGGAAATCATTTTAATAACCCCATAAACCTGCACTGTTTATTACTTCCATGATAATAAAGCAAAGTAATTACTGACCTGCTTTGCAATCAGGCCACCAATTTAAAAGCACAACCACTGGGAAATGCTGATTCGATAGATATGTTGTATAAAAATGGACATCTTGAAATTAAATTATCTGCATAGTCTGCGATGATACATGTAATTACGTTTTGCATATTGCTATTTATAGCCAGAGATTAATATTTAACTCTTTTGATTCCGATCGCTTATCTAGGTCCCATTCCAAACATATTACAAGAAGCAGAGGTGCCTCTTATATCTAATGAGAAATGCCAAGTACAAATGCCCGAATACAACATTACTCGGAATATGATATGCGGTGGTTATGATCACGGAGGAATAGACACATGTCAGGTAAACGCATACCTTTTTATGAACAACATTAGAAATAATTGCACGTGTTGCTTATTGTTTAAAGGGTATAAAATACATGAAGCGTAATATATTATCTTGAAAGCGGTAAGGCATAAACGCGGTTTGTGTCGGCTGAAAGTGAACATGCCACTGGCTGTCATGAATCACCATACGGAGCTTCTGAGATGTCTTGTAAACCCTGGTGACATTGACAAGTCGGTAATCAACACGGAATTCAGTTCTCAGAAAATATTTTGCCTTCTTTCTTATTATTGAAGACGAAATGAGTTCACACTGTGGTTGGAAATCTCGATGCCTGTTATATGTTAAAATGGTGCAATTGATTAAACAGATTGACAATATGTGTTTCCACCACAACAGAATTAGATTTGAGACGAAACTAAAAACGTCATGTTTTGTTTTTGGTTTTTCTTGCTTTTATGTAAAATCCATTTTTGCTGGTTAGGTCGGTGTACCATATATTGTGTTTAAGACAAATATTCTCAGAATTACTTCTTATTTGTATAATAAAAATTTGTGCTAGCCTGGAACAAGAATGAAAAAAAGAAAAATGAACTTTTTAATGTACTCCACAGCCCCATTCATGTCCTAGTCCCATAACATAAGACGGGACATTGTTTATAAGCAATTAAATATTTCCAGCTACAAACATATGAACAGATTACGTATAATACGTATAAAAAGATACTATTGATTAATTATTGTTTGTACCATTTTAGGGCGATTCTGGGGGCCCCCTGATGTGTCTCCTGAATGAGAGATGGGTTTTAGTAGGAGTGACCTCATTTGGATATGGATGCGCACAACCAAATCGCCCTGGAGTTTATGTCCGAGTCGAACAGTTTACTCAATGGATTCAAAACATTCTAAACTGAAGAAATTGTCAAATGGCGGTCTACTGGGTGTTCTTGGAGTTTTACTGTAAATAATGAATGAATATGTGTTGATGATGTTTTAAAATACCAGTGTTAGGTCAATCAGTCTTAAGTTGTTTGTCATAATTACACAGAGTGCTTTTTTAATTCATACAAAAATTGTATCTCACTGCTTGCGAAAAACCAACGAAACACTTTATTAAATGTGTTTTAGTGATGCACCTTATTCCTCGTTCTTGTGAGATCTTTCAATTGGATACACAGGGGGTCTCTGGACACCAAAATACATAGACTTGTTTCTAAGTAGTGTGTGTGTGGGGGGGTAATACATGGGTATTTTTAAATAGAGACCAAATGACCATACTGACCCAAATGCCCCAGCCAGTTCTGAGTATTTACACAGATATCGATTCATATTTCCAAATCTCTGGTATCTGTAAAAACAATGGAAATTGCATTCCTACACGCTGGGCGGATTAGCCAATTCTATCTTTATAACATAAGATGAAAACAATCACTGGTTTAAGAGAATTAGTATGGAAAGCATATTAAACAGCGGTTTGTTGACATTTGATAAAAATTGGAGTCTAGCCATTTTATGACCCTAATTTCACACTGTCCCTTAAAGACTATTATGTTCTCTGCGTTATCTCTTGTTGTTCTACACTTGGTGCTACACACACAATACATTCTCAACATATCTCTTCATCACAACATTTCAGTTCTCATTTTTCCAGACATTTATCATCCTGTCAGAGAAACGGCATGTATTCGGTTTTGTCGATAGCATCTTCGGTTTCTTATAATATGTCAGTCTACAGGTTCTTTGGAAAGTATTAAAGCTCAGTAATTGTCTGCTTTAATACATGTAGCCACCATGTTTGTTTGACTCATACTGAGGCTGACTGATATGTGTGGGTGTTAATGCATCTGGGCTATGCCGATCAATAACAACTAATCTTTTAACCATGAAATTAATCTGTATTTGAGGGTTATATATATTGTATTTCCTCCACTTGTGGATATTGTTTCTATATATATATATATATATATATATATATATATATATATCAACTTTGAGGATGAAATGTTCTCTTGCTGCCTAATTATCAAGATTTTCAGTGTCATTCTCTTCACCTGTCAGTGGTCATAATGTTATGGCTAATTGGTGTATATACTGTATATCCCCTCCACGACAAGTACACGTACGGGCTCACAATGCATTGTCCTTAATGGGTTTAAGGACGACCCATTGTCCTTAAGGGTATATATATATATATATATATATATATATATATATATATATATATATATATATACACTGTATATATTAGACATTAGCAAATGGGCCAAACAGTATTTTGGACAAATTTTCTGGTTCATTTTTGGTCCATTCGTTTTGGTGCTCTGAATTTAATTCCCTGTCCATTCGTCTGCATTTTAAACTCCCTCACACTTTCCGGTTTTGCTGAGCACTTCTGATTTTGCATCTCCCTCAATCTTTTATCTTCTCATCTGCCTTCTGTCTTCGCCTGCATCTCCGCTGACATAACCCTGTGGAAACTTCCTCCAAAATGGTGGCGCCCGCACTGACGTCCTCTCCACAATCCTCCAATCGGGGAAGAGGATGTGACCGCAATTGCTGCCATATTACCATGAGTTCGACTGAGGGTAAAATTATTGTGCTTGTGGTGACATCCTCTCCCCTGATTGATGGATCATGGAGAGGATGTCACCACAATTGCCTCTCTTTTGTTGGCAGTTCTCACTGCAAAGATGTCTTCAAAGATGTGGATGAAGATAGCAGATTAAATACAGAAGAGAGAGGAGAAGAGCAAGGGGGAATATAGAAGATGAAGAAGATGAATTCCAAAGAATGAAGTCGCCTCATAGCTACTGTCTCATGTCTCGATAATAGAAGAATATTTTAGCCATTTTTAATAATTAATATTTAATGAGACACAATGCTTGGCATGTTTACGTGTAACCACCTGAATTATATATCCCCTTTGAAACACCCCTCCTAAAGGCTTACATATTTTCTTAAAATGCTACATTTTCTAGCACTCAATCATTTCATTTATTTTTTAAAGTAGCAAAAAAATACCAAATTCAGTTGTAAGATTTGACATAGCCCAGATTGCTTTTCTAGCTAGATAGTCTTATTTTTTTTTATTTTTTTCCTTTTCTATTCCTACTTACGCTGGTATATGTTAGGAAGCAACCATTGTTCTGTCCAACACAAAGGATTTTAATGTGCATTTCTCAGTCTTCAGTACTACATTGTGCTTGTCATGTACCATATGTTGTTTGCTAGAAATGTTATGCTATGAGAAATATAAAAACATATGTAGCTCTAATTTTTCATTACAGCTTGCCTGTATATAGGAAATATGACACATCTAACATTTATATAACATTAGATCAATTTCATGACCAAATAGGACGAAATTGAAGAATTCAGTGCTGGAGACACACATTGTGTATTTTCTGCACAGCCAGATAAAAGGGGCAGTATTGCTTTTACTGTTTTTAAGCTAACTTCATTCATTTACATGCGTTTTCTTTCAATCTGTGTAAATGTTTTAGGGATATTTGGCTTAAAATAGAGAAATGCTCCTCTTCTCCTCACTCGACTCTTTGAAAGGCAGCTAAATCAGATGCTGCCAAAAAGCGCAGTAATTTTAAAAAACATATGTAAGGAGGAATAATCATGAAAATTCTGTGAATTTAAAAGCAGAATTTGATGGTGGACAGCCATTTGACCCATCAAATTTCATAATTTTCTCCTACTTCATACTTTTGCTGGAAGGCTGTTTTTACATATCCAACACTCACTAAGTAAATAAATATTTTCTTTTATAGCAGGAGGTACAGGGTGGCACCTAACAGCTGGACCATAACTTATATTGGATAAGAGGGGCTGCTGCCCAAAGAGCACAAGGTGATAGGTGCGCTTTAGCCACCTGGAGGCAATGCCCCTACTCCTCCTTCTGCTTTCAGAAGTGGATGTAACATCAATACGGAGCAGAATCTCCATCCTTGCCCCAGGTGCCAATCAAACACTATGGGTATCATTGTGTATTGAAGACAATACTAGACGACTTGAGGTCTTGTCAACCTTCCAAAGATATGATTATATGAAAAATATAGCATTTGTATGTGTCATATTCCTTTAACAATTATACCTATTCTTTTTTTGCACAGATTCTAGGAAAAAAACATAAAAACACTCTTTGCGGATCTATTTTGAACTTTGTATTAAGACAGCAAGATGTATAAAAGATCGCTTGTAGGTTCCAATTTATGTTGTTGTTAGAGTAATGAGCAAGAAATAGTTGGGTCATTACTTTGAAATATCATTATTACCAATACAAGATTTGATTTCTTTGGCCCTTTTGTTAATACGGTAAAATAAGTGCAACCTCTGTAGATGTGGACTTTTAACTTATATTAAAATGCATCCATTTTAAATAGAGTCTTTTAGAAAAGCTGTTAAAGGCTATTAGAGTCCATAAGAAGGTCTTGATAATGGTCCAATTTAAAAGTCTGTAATATTGAAAAAGTTTTGCCTTTTGTTATACACCATTAATCTACTGGTTTGAGTAATATGCTATCAAACACTCCACTTTGGATTATATTAACCTGCATCCCCTCACAACAAAACTAAAGAACACATTTCACACATATGAATATTTTCCTCCCCATTCTATTGCCAAAATGAGTTCAGAATTTTACTACTTTTACAGTGATTTTGCCTTTTTTTCTGCAAATAGCCTTTGTTTCATAAACTATAATGGGCATATGTAGCAAAGATGTACACCATTAAGTGCTGTATTAGGCCCATTTGTTATGGTAATGATGTGTAAATTTACTGGCACAGCAGAAGTTAAAGGTTTGCAGGATAGATCAGACCCTGCTATCCAACATTCTAAATGAAGACAGACGCTTGCCTGTGCTTATTACAAAGAAGAGACAAATAAGCCCTATACTCGCATCACACTCCTCTGTGGGATTGAAACAACACTTAGGTTAGTCTTGTCTCCCAAGACTGTCAAGCTATTGCACCCCTTCTGGAGGAAGGAAATCGGGGGAAGATATATAAAGATTTTAAAATTCCACCCCCAGAAAGATATCACCATTCTAGATGAGATGAGCAAAAGGGTCCCAAAACGGTGGGGGCTTTAGAAAATAAAAAATATCTTTTTAAGTTCACTTAATTGTATAAGTGTTCTAGACTTTCTTTATCAATTTTTATTTTTAGATACCTTGGAAGTAAATATTTGGAGATGAACTTGTGTTCATAAGTGTATGTGTGTTTGTAATATTACATATTTGATAATCTGCAAATGGGTCAAATCAGATTCTCCAGGGTGAGAAGACGTCAGCGAAAGCGTCTTCATTTTGTCCTAACTTGAATATGGACATGGAATATGACGGTACGTCCCGTGACGTCCTCTCACCAATCCTCTAATCAGGGGAGAGGATGTCACGGAAAAAAGGTGTGCACTTGTAAGAGATGTGTGGGAGATTCACAAGTGGGAGACTTGTGGGAGATTCAGCTGAATGAATCACTACAAAGAGTTTTGTAGGTGAAAGCCAGGATTCTACAGAGACATAAAGCCAGTAACAAGAATGACAAAAAACGAGAGGTATTAGCAGAGCAATGAGTATGGAAGAGAAGCCTATTCATTCATGATGAGTTAAAAGGGGACAAGATGGGTTATGAGGGAAATCATCGAGACAGGAGATGAAAAGTCCACTTCTAAGCACTTTAGCACCACCTTGAGTTGGGAAGAAGCAAATGCAAGCAATTTGTTTTTGAGGTTTATGCTGAAGCATTTGCAGTTGGACCAAATGTAATGGGGCAAACAAGACCCAGGAGTTAATAGTGACGCAGAGGCAGTCAGCTTGCAGAGTTAGGACAATCGTTGCACCATTAAGGGAAAATTTCAAAGCAATTTGTTAACATCAGATGTGGGAAGTTCATATTTAGGGAGATTATGTTTTAGTAATCAGGCTTGCATCCATTTAAAAATAGAGGTGAGGCAATCAGTGACATGATCAAAGAGGGAAGGAGTGAGATGGGGGTAATAAAGGTATACCTGAGTGCCATCAGCGGACAGGTGGCACTGTAAACCAAAGGACAAAATTTGTTCTCGGTCCGAGATGAGGCTCCCATGTTGTTTTTCTCGCTACAGATATAGGTTCTCAGTTTTTTTTAATTATGCTATTAAAAGTTAGCTTTTTTATCTTTCATCCTTTTTTGGGAGACACTACAGATTATTTTTAGCAATTCCATTTCACTTTAAATTCACATTTTGACTTCTGTAATAGCCAAAAGCGTTGCTTGGGGGCCTGTCCAGGACAATAAAAAGCATCAACACTGGAGTGGATAACATTAGATAGAGATGCTTGCAACAAATTACTTCATATTTCTTGAGTACAGCAACATGGACAGTAGGCTAACAGAATGAAACTAAAATAGACGCAATGGACTCGATTTATACAGAGTAGTTTAGGTGCCAAATGTGGCCAATCAGCAGGTATATTGCATTGGTTGCTATGGTGATCACTTTTTATTGAAACCTTTTGCCCCAGAATTGTTTTTCACAAAATACGGCCCAATGTGGGAGTAATAAAACTAGTATAATACAATACATATTGTGTGAATGAAAAACAAACTAAAAGAATATTGTACAATAGCCGTCCACTAGCTTAACGCATGGCCGGGATGTGTAATATTAAAACAGCCTTCTGCAAACAATCCTAAGGTCCTGTCTATGAATCTTTATTCTAAATATTATTTCTTTTTGTTCAAATATGTCACGAATCGTTTTGCTTCCAAGGGAACATTACCTATGATATAAACCTCTTGGATTTAATCTTGCTTCTGCCTGAGTCTAATATTGCCTCCTCCCAACTAAAAGCAATTTTTCAGATTCTGCTTTTCTTTGTTTAAATATATATTCTTGTAGGCAGTTTTATGGGATCCTACTCAGGACATATCCAAAATTGCATTGTTCTATATTACTTTAGGATGCTATTGTTCTCGTTTTCTTAATGGAAATGTGCGTGCAGTAATGGTTATTATATAAAACATTTTATATATTACATCACATATGTTCATCTAATTAAATTAGTGTAGCCGAATGCGAGCCGTACTGTTTCTAAGGCAAAAACTGGATAGTAAACTTGTTATAAATTTTGTATTTAAATTGAACTATAAAATAAGATTTTCTGCAAATATTAAAACCAATTTATTGAGCATTCATCATCCCCATGCTAAATGTATTTTGCCTCGAAACATTACTATGTGTTGAATGACCAATGATCCAGTATGGAGAAGGGGGATTACTGGATTAATTTACATTCCTCCGCTGGTTGATAGAGAAAGACACACAGCAATGTAGTGAGTAGATCATAGTTTTATTGTCAACATAAATGGCAAAAGGGCAATTAGAATAGAACTAAGGACGGAAACTGTTGGGCCATTGAAGTATGAAATTGGTAAATTGGTTAGCGAAGATCAAGAGAAAGCAGAAGCTTAAAATGATATCGATATCATTATGTCTATACCAAAAAAGCAGGTTTGCAGATTATTTCTACAAGAAGCGTGCAGCAATCATGTATTTGGGTGACGCACGAATAAGTGATAAAACTGTTTTATAAAGTTGAAATAGATAAAGCTCCAGGTCCAGATGGTATATATCCCCATGTACTTAGGGAAATTGCTCTAAAAAAAGGTGCTTTTGATCTTAAAGGATTCTCTCTTGTCTGGTAGGGTGCCAGAAGACTGGCATAAAATGGTACCAATATTCAAAAAGCAATCAAAATCTACAGCAAGGTAATTACAGACCTGTGAGGCTTACATGTGTGGATGGGAAATAGTTTGAAAGCTTGGTTAGAGATAATGTTCAGGAGTACACTTTGTCCAATAACATTATTGGTAAAAGGTAACACGGATTTATGGGGCCAGATTGTGTCAGACTAACTTGAGTTCTATGAAGACGTGAGCAAAAATATAAACTAGTGTCTTTCAGTAGATTTCCTCATAAAATGTCACTGTAAAGAACTAAAAGAGGCACAAATTCTTACACTTGTTCTGTCCACTATTATTTGTTTTATGTTGACAAATACAAATGATATAACGGGTTATAAGGACAGGATTAGCTATAGCTTCTTGATCCGGTGAGAAATTATAATGTAATTTTGGAGTCTAGAATGAATTTCCCCCATTTTTTGAGGCACATTTAGAAATGTGGGTCGTTCGCCTTCTTCTGGTGCAACAGCAAGGTTGAACTTGATGGACTTTGATTTTTGGATTTGAATTCTTATGATGTCGATGTTGCTTTCTCTGCTCAAAACAATTCATATGAATTAAATGCATCTGTAAATACCATTCTGCTTAATACTTTGTAGAAATTGTAAACTGATAAGGAGGTACAATTTGAATGTAAAGACGGAGTAGCATTTCCCCATGTGTTGCCAATGATCATTGACATTGTACTATAAACAGTGAATGTGACAACGAATGACACAGAGTTTAATGTAATGAAAGGAATGAGATGGTTATATAGTTTCTTGAAGATATTGCTACCGATACCAGAGCAGGATACCAACTGAGAGTCTTTTGTTAAAATGATAGTTCTTCCACTTGGATGAGCATTGCATCTCATGCTTGTATCAGCCTTATTTTACTGTGTACGGACAGTGCAACTATCAATTCAGTATTGTCGGTCTATATAAATATAGTCAGTGGCAAGAAAAAGTTGGTGAACCATTTGAAATCACCAGCACTTATGTATACATTTGTTTTAAAATATGATCTTCATCTAAGTTACAATAATGAACAAACACAATTTGTTTTAGCTAATAACACACACATTATTGGATTATTCTGGTCCATATAGAATGCATCATTCAAACATTCATAGTGCAGGGTGTAAAAAGTATGTGAACCACTAGGCTTATCACTTCAACAAAAGCGGATTGAAGTCAGGAGTTAGCAAACCAGAAGTCCAATCAATGAAATGTGATTGGAGGTGTGTTTTGAGTTTGCTGTTCTTAAGAAGCATCTGCTGAAGTGAAATATGGCTCGTGGAAAGAAATCTCAGACTTACAATCAAAAATTGTTGATATAGTTGGAAAGATTTATGCAGTTATCTCAAAGAGTTTACGTATTCATTAGTTCACAGACAAATGGAGACAGTTTAATGCAATGGCTACTTTACCTCGCAGTAGGTGCCCAGCCAAGATGACTCCAAGAGCACAATGCAGAATGCTCAATGAGGTAAAAAAAACAAAAAACCTAGAGTAACAGCTAAAGGCTTGAAGGAATCATTGGAACAGGTTAACATCTCTGTTCATGAGTCTTCTATATGAAAAACATTGAACAGGCATGATGTCCGTGGCAGGACACCACAGAGGAAGCCGCTGCTCTCCAATTTAACATCACTGTTCCCCTGAAGTTTGCCTGAAAGAGTACCTTGAAACTCCACAATGCTACTGGGAAAATGTTTTATGTACTGATGAAAAGTATTGTTTGGGAAGAACATCATCCCAATGGTGAAGTATGCTGGAGGGAGCATCACAATTTAGGGCTGCCTCAGGGCCTAGACAGCTTGCCATCATCAAGGGGACAATGAATGCCCAAGTTTATCAAGGGATCATACAAAATAATGTCAGGGTGTCTGTCTGCCAGCTGAATCTCAGTAGAAGTTGTATAATGCAGCAGGAAAATGACCCTAAATATCAGAGCAAATCTACCACAGAACGGTCTAAAATTCCTCCAGAATGTTGTGTAGGCCTGATCTGCAGCTACCGGAAGCACTTGTTTGAGGTTATTGGTGTCAAAGGAGGTTCGACCAGTTACTAAATCCAAGGCTTTACTTACTTTTCCCACCAAAATTATTATTGCATTGCATCATTGTGTGTTATTAGCTTAAGCACATTGTGCTTGTCTATACTTTTATGAATAATTAATACAGAAAAACATGTAATTCTAAACGGGTTCTTTTACTTTTTCTTGTCACTGTAGTGTACTAAAGTCAATGTATTGCTTTTTTGTTTAAAACTGAGGAGCAAAGCAGAGCTGTCTCCAAAAGGGATAAAGTGATCTGAACTGTATCTATAAATAGATTTCAGCACTTAACAAACCATAACCTAGATACTCATGTAAGCAAACGGCTATCACTCCGCACTCATAATATATAAATTACAAAAATGTTCTTCACAACACAAGCCTTTTTACTTGTTCTGCTCTAGTTAAGCCTGCATTTGATGAATAATTATATCAGCTATTTTGTCACTGGTTGGCTCATCTCCACTCTAATTATAAAATCAATCAATGCTTGTCTGGGATCTTTTAAGTTGCTTTATAAATACAGGTGAAAGGCTGGAAATGTCATCGATTTAATATGTGATCTGATGAGTGGTAACAGCAGCTGTAATCAGATCCGCTTTACTGTTATACTAATACATTGTACAATACTGCATCTGCCATGCACACATTGTAAAATTATGTAAACATTACACAAATAGTTTAATATAAATTACTCCGACAATGGTTATTTTTGTAAAAGTGGGTGTGTAAGATTATACTTCTCATTATTAATACTTTAAAGGCGTAGATCATTGATAACCTATACTGAGTACTCCCCAGGGTAGTCTACCGGGAACTCTCCCTCTAGTGCGCGAGTGGCGTATGAGGGGCGGGGCTAGCAATGCATGGAGGTGGGGCTAGTCATTCTAGGGGTGGGGCTAGCCCTAGATGTCCTCAAATAAAATTGGAGTAGGAGGGCGAGGGGGCAGGAAATGGGCATTGCCAGAAACTGCTCAGCTGCCCAGAGAAAGAGGAAAGTGACCCAGAGACTCAAGAAGCAGGGCTGGAGACTCTGGGTCAACCCTACAGAGATCCCAGGTATGTTGATAACCTGAGCTATGTAGTAAAGCAGGTACAGGTGTTTATTACATGTCTTCATTAACCTACTGTTGACACATGACCAAAACATGCCTCAAATGCATGGTCATTATTATTCTAATCCCATGGTTTTAAGATTGATTATGTAGAAATGCATGCAGCTCAACTAAAGGTGTTAAATCTACAAATATTTGAAAAATGAATTCATGAGAGTTACTGTAAAAAGAAGGCTTTTTTGCTTGTGAAAAGAGACACTTTCTGCTGAATGGTATCATGCTGTATGCAACTTTTTCTGTACCATCATGTACATTGTGAGATCTTTCCTTCTGGGGAAGAAAATTCTACTTTCTGGACAGAGTGGGGCATTTTTTTTTGTGGCCTAAATTTGCAACAGTATGGCTATTAATTGATGTAATGTTACTATTGTGGTAACAGTTGAAATCATCATCCCTACAAGACTGCACTCCGAGAAGTCATTCATGTTCCCAAGATCAATCTTGTTAACAAGAGTAAATGAATTCCAAGACATCAAGGACATACTAGTACTGTATGTACTTAATGAGTGGAACACTCCTATTGTACTTCAATGGGAACTGGAACGTCATATGTTTTTGGTTGTTACAGGGAAATGTCAGCCTTCATATGAACTTTGATGCTTCTGATATCTGTGTGATCCCTTTACATTTCAGTGGTGTTACCCTTGAAAATGCATGGGAAGATCTGCAGAATCTCACATTTGCCCCTTTGTCTGCCTCCCAGCTATTTACCACGCAGAAGATATGTTCAACTGAAACAACGACATTCAGAAACAATGAAATACATCATTTAGACTGAAATAGGCAATCCTTCCTGATAAATCTTATTAAATAAGTGTTTTAGGGCCTACATTACCTTAACGCAGATGACTTACAGAAGCCAGAGGAATACAAGAGAGACTCAGACAGACACAAATAGAAAGACAAACACATGGAGTTATTATGTAGCAGCACATTCAAGATTATCATGTTTTGAAATACATATGCACGTTTACTGGAAATGTCAGACAAAGGCATTTAACTAGCATTTAACTTAAATTCTGTTTTTTTAAAAAAAAAAAAAAAAAAGCCCATTAAACACCATTCTAACCCCACAAAGGGAACATACCTTTCCACAGATTAAATTCAAGGAGGCATTGAGTTAAATGCATTGCAGGATAATCCATTTTATATGGTATATTAAAACTGTAGATAAAAAAAACATTCCCCATTTCATTTCTATCAAACCTTTATGCAAAGATAAATACATTTTTAACAATATATATATATATTCATAGCAATACTGTAGGAAGTACATCAAAAAGTACAATACAGGAGAAAATTTAACAAAATCGACCATTCTTATGGCAAATCATGTCAGGCGTACCTAACATTTCTCTGTATAAATCTCAAGGGGGGGGGGTTGTCCTTTTTCCTTAGTTGTATGATTATTCAAGAATTTCCACTAGCAAAATAAGCATAGTTTGTTTGCTTTTAATGGAGCAAGACACAAATTACTGTTTACTTTAGAATCAAATCAGAGCATTATAAAAGAGTTCTTCAAATGTGCCTCCAGGGGGAGCTTTTAGTTCTTCTTGCTGATGCTGAATGGTAAGTCATTCCAAGCTGATACTCTGTAGTGCAGCCATCCAGAAAATAAACTGTTGTATATCTTTCTTGAATTGTAGTGAAATGAGTCATTGCGACATTAAACTTCCATTGTGATGTCATTCCTCGGGGCCTTTGAAATCCACAGGGTGGATTGAGTTGGGCTGGTTTTTGACCGTTCTTTGCTGGAAAACAGAAAACAATAAAAAAGATGATAGGGTTAAACGTGAAGTTCCAACATGGCCGTCTATCTCAAATATCTCATAAAAAAAATTATTTTGTATTTTAATCAATTGATGGCGTCTTGCACTTAAGTTCAATCTTCTGGATAAACATAGCAAGTCGTCATTGTTCTCCCTTATAGAAAAACTAAATATATTTATCTGACAAATGTGCAACTCTAAAACTATGAAACTTTCTCTCTGTATTTTCTAAAAAAAAAACCAATTATTTTATATGTAAGGATTTTTCCCTGTTGCTGCAAAGCTTGGTTCTTAGCGCTGGTTAATTGATTATTAGAAATCCAGCAATGCCTCCATCTGAAATTCAGTTCTCCAGTCTGAAACTGACAAAGAAAATAGATTTCCTTGGCTGACGCCGCAGACATGAGTAAGGCCTGATGATTCATTAAGCTATCAATCTTAAACATTGCTTTTTTAATTAAATAGAATTTAACCATTTAGCTTGGCAACCCCCTCTAGATTTAGCTATATTGACAGTGGTAAGCTGGAAGGTAAAGTTAATATTGAAGATCACATCACTCAGTGGTTATCTAGGCATGTTGTAAAAACAATTTTATGTAACAAAGGTAACTTACGGGGATGTAATCATGGGAGATGTCGAGGGTTAAATGTGTTCTACCCTGGTATATACAGACTGGAGGATTCTATAGTAGGTCAACTGTACGAAAATGTCCTTACTTTTTATGAAGCATCTGGAAGCAGCAGGTTCCCAGCGCCACCAGTATGAGCAAGAGTAATGGTATGGTGGGTATAATAACATAAATTAGATTTGGCATTATTCCTAGAAAAAAAAAATATTGGTACTCTGTTATCCATTACATGTTGGAGCCCATTTTACATATCTAATTTTCTTTCTTTAAATAACAATATAATCATATTTATTCTTATTTTCAAAACTATTGGTAATTAATAAATGATCAACTGTTCTCGTGACCTTAATTACTGCTCCGAGATTCAATGCACGCAGCTGTTTCTCTTCAGTCTGACAACCATATTATGGGTATATTTATTGCACGTTGGGGCTTTTATTGAAAAATGAAATAAGCCTTTCCCCCACAGAAATGAATTCTAGCTGAACTGTTTCAAGTTAATAGAATAAAATTACCTGTTTCTGCGATGATTACATGAGAAGAGTCCTCTGGCTTGCCTGTTACAAGCATCCTCTGTGTTGTTGTTGGGGAGTAAGGATCTAAAATGAAAAATAAATAATAAGTTATTCAACTTATTTGAAACAAACAAAAGAACTCTAAATATATTGTTTGTCTGTGAAATCTTTGTTTTGATGGATGTTCTTGGTTGTGGCCGTCTAAGTGTAAAAAATATTCAGGGTTCTACAGATCTCAAAGCCGTATCATATTACTTCCGGTTATTGAATTAAAGGCAGACAGGAAGGGACATTTTAAGACCACATAAATAAGACTCTACAAGATTATCTCTACATCCTACCATTAATATAACCTATAATTACATGTTTCCCTTCACCTCATCATGGGGGATAGGTAATCTCTAGCTGAAGATCCCTTCATACCATAACAATCCACGTTTAATACTTCCCCATTAAAAGACTGATTCTTTAGATGGATCACAGAACACTTTTAGTCTATTTGGTGTTGCATTATCTTACCATAATCTGGCTCTGCTCTGTCTCCTAATTCTTTCTCTAGGATATTTTCTGTTAAGGAAAGAAATAGTCCAGAAAGTGTATAGTTAATAAGCCACGTGTATATAGAGTCTCGTGATAAGGCATTTGGAATAAACACTGCATTCTACAACACTAAAGCATTCTACGACTTCTACATTCTACGATTCTGGAATTGCTCTTGAGGTCAGCACCAAATATTTTTAAAGATCATATCCCCTCTCCTCTGTGTTTAGAGAGGAGGTCATGGACATCTTTAATGAAATGGCTGATGAAAGATAAAGTATCTCATAGTATTAGTATAGTATAAGTATCGATAATATGTAATATTGTACAGTAGAGTTGTGCATTCAGAGTCGTATGAATTAACAATTTACCGAATTTAGGAAAATTTAGCGATTTGTACAAAGCCCAGAAAATAACGCCAGACCCCCCCCCCTCAATTTGGACAAAAACATTTCATCCACAATTTGTGGGCACACATTTACTCACACTCTTTCACTGTCACTCTCTCACACACAGCCTTCCAGTTCCATATCTTCTTCATCTACTATTTGTTATCTTTTCCCTTTTCTTCTATCTTCAATCTTCTATTTTCATCCACATCTCTGCAGACGTAACTTACAGTGACGTACAATTTCTGATCCTCCAAACAGGGGAGAGGACATCACTGAAAGTTCTGACATTTTGCCCTAACTCTCTGGTCAGCATAGAAGGTAAGGATACATTTAGAGGGCATGAGAGAGAGATTGAACGAAAATGTAAGAGTGTGAAAGAGTGAATGTGAGCACCGGAGAAGGAATTTTGTTCCCAAATCAAAAATGCTGCAAACTCTTGGGCCAAACAGAATTTTCAGGGAACAAAATTTGTTGTCTGAAAACTAATGGACCAAAAACAAACGAAATAATTTGTCCAATCCATTTTTGGCTCATTTGCACATGTCTACTGTACAGTTTTACTTGTCTTTTTTTCTTCTTATGTGTTTAGGCTGATATGCTCCAGGGCATTGACAGCTGCATCTTTTTTTTTATATGGCAAATACTAGTAAAGTGTAATGTAAATTCTGAGTGATAATATATAGTGCATTTACAAATATGGCATTTACTACAAGGCAACATGATTTTAATTGGAAGTTTATTTATTTTAAGTATCTTTTAAGTATCTTGCGATTCTACTAGTAAGGCTCATATGGGAAAATATTTTCTTACATGGAAGCGTATTCAAAACAATGCCAAATTAATTGTTGTATAACTGTATAGTAATGATTTTTTTTAGTAAAATTAGGGCTCGATGAAATTTAAAAAAAAAAAAAATAAAATTCCCACAGACATAAAGATCCACAACACCAGATAAAATAAAGCAGGGAGCAGAAACATGGGGGAAAAAATCACACTTTTTTCAGCTGGAATCTCCATTATCAGTAAATCAACAAAAATGTGTTTACTACAGATTGACAAGACTTTTGTGTGAAATGGAGAATATTTACAGACTAGTATAAAAAGAAAAAAAAAAAGAGTTTCTGCTCATCACAACTCATTATGTGAGCCAGAGCTGGTTACCTGGACGCATAAATATGCATGCATTTCCATTTCATTGTTACTCATAAATACACATTATATCATTGTGCATGTGCATATCATGATATAGGAAAATCTGCTTATTATATAAATGTAAACGTCACAATTGAAAAAGTCATGTGATCAACCTGGACATCAGGATTAACTTATTAACTATTTTTGTTCAGTTTTGGCAATTAAAAAAGTACACAAAGTTAATATTTGCTGCTCCCGTGGCACACCTAACGTCTCTAATACTTGTGGTTTTTACAAGAAAGGAGCTAAAATGCTTGTTCTGTCCGATCTTCTATTTCTTCGTACCAAATCCTGGACCAATGAACCACCTCACATTCAAACTCCTATCTTTATTACTGGCTTATATCATCAAAAAAACTAAGTAATTTGAAAAAAGGTGTGCATTTCATTTAGACTGGCCACTTTATATAACGACATATATGTACTGTAATATCGATAAAAGCTTAGACATTCTCTAATAATGTCATGATTAAAAAGAAAAAACTACTCACTAAAAATTATATGGATATTGATTCTTGTAGAACTATCTCCTGTGGGAAGCCATCAATAAATTCATTTTATAATTGGCCTGTTATTGGATTTAATCATTTTTTTAAAAAAAAATTATGCCAAATCCTAGGCCTAGGTATACATTTCTATTTATGGAAAGGTAAAAAAAATAATATATATATTTATTTTTTTTAATTATTTTTTTTTCATCTAATCTCAACTTTTCCTGAGACTTTCTTATTTATAAAAGATGCGTTTTCTTTCATTTTTTAGAAAGCTGCCTATTTTTTTTTTCCTGATGCCATTGTGGCTATATGGGCTATATGAAATCAAAGCAGCCCATGGGGCAATTGTCCATCTGCCTCCTATGCCAGCCATCTCTTGCCACCTCCCATTTGTGAATTTGGTCCTTTTCCAGATCTGTACAGATACCCATGAAAATTCTGGTATTCGGTAGACGCAAGTAACAAAATAGATTAAAAAAAAAACCATAATATTATTAAGTGTTAATAATTCCTAGATATAGTCTATATGCTCTTATTATTAATGTACTGAATTATTGCTGTTGTATGCAGTTCTATGAAGTATATCGGAATAGAAATGCACCCACCCATAGTGCACAGCACCTACCCCTCAAATCTTTAATGTTGCATAAGAGCCTCAGTTTTTTTCTGTTTTTTTGTACATTTCTTCATTGATAGAACAAATAGTGACGTTTTCCACAAAGCTAAAGCTACCATGAAACTCTCTTAAACTGTCCTAGAGGCATCATATGGTGTAAACTTTATAGGACTTCAATATATAATGAAAATTATTTGTGAAGCCATGACTATAATCAAAGCATTCTGTAGCCTGTTTACATTACTTGTATGTTTTATACAAACTATATAGCCTTTATGTGACATTTTTTCTATCCTTTGTTACTTACCAGCCAAAAGTGCATTATACGCTGACCATCTTTGTTTTATGTTTAGCTCAAAATCAACTGGTTCCCAACTAGGGTTGTACTTCTAATCACACTTAATATGCTACATATCCTGACCATCACCCTGTATGACGAGAACCTTGCAGTCCAGCATTTGTCTTTAAATGTCAAAGTAAATTTATTTTTTTTTGCATAAACTGGTTAAATAAACCTCTAGCATTGATCTCTTTTTTAAGGTGAATAATACACTAAATATCCATTATTAGTGTATTCTTGGAGAATTCTGAGAAGATCAGACTAGATATTAAACTGTGATTTCAATGATCTTGACCTCTGAAGGTGTGCTGTGGTGTCCAGCGTTAGCAGCAGGTCCTTTAAGTCCTGTAAGTTGCGAGGTGCGTCCTCCACGGATGCATCCTGGTGTCATGTGTTCTCCAGGCGGCTCACCAGGCCATCCACGTAATGTAAAAAAAACGTGGTCCAATTGTTATGCTCACGTGCCCATTGGAGTCGCTTTCGGCAGTGGACAGGGGTCAGCATGGGCACCCTGACTGGTCTGCGGCTACGCGGCCCCATGCACAACAAACTGCAATGCACTTTTCTATCATAACCAGTATTATGTTTTTCAGCAATTTGAGCTACAGTAGCTCGTCTGTTGGATTTGACACGTTTCCTGACCACTGCAGACCCGGAACACCCCACAAGAGATGCAGCTCTGGAGATGCTCTGACCCAGTCATCTAGATGTCCCAATTTGGTCCTCAAAGTCGCTCAGATCCTTTTGCTTGCCCATTTTCTAACACATCAATTTGAGGATGAAATGTTCACTAATGTTGCCTAATATATCCCCACCCACTGACAGGTGCCATGATAAGAAGATCATCAGTGTTATTCACTTCACCTGTCAGTGGTCATAATGTTATGGCTGATCGGTATATACAGAATATCATTAATCTTAAATAAAATCAATACATCTTTGAATATTCACAAATATTAACACTCTGACAACTTTACCATATGTTAACTGAAAAACAGATATGATAGATGATATGATAAAATTAACCCCTTAAGGACCAGAGATGTTTTTCACTATAGGACCACAGCAATTTCCATGTTTTTGATATGTCTATATTCAATCGTTATTTCTAACTTAGTGGATCTACACAAATAATACATATTTTTTTTAGGACAATATTTTTTTTAAATGATATTCATAATTTGTAAGCCATTATTTCTATGAATAAAATACATTTAAAAAAATGATAAAAAATATGATTCACAGTGTTATGGGCACATAAATTAACTACAGTTGGTACTATAGGAAAAATATCAAAAATATATCAGTTATTTAATCTGTCCTGATTTGAAAACCACCATATATTCCCAAATAATTATTAGTTATCGTTCATAATTTCATAATTTCCCGTTTTCTATTATTTTTTTAGGTTTTTAGTTTTTTAACCCCTACCTAACCCTACATCTACCCCTTATCCAATGTCACAAAATCTCCACCAACTAATCCTCATAGGTACTCTAGGGACATCTTTTTATGACATAGGTTAATGGCAATTAATCTATTAGGTTATACCCTCAAGGTCATGACCTAAAACAGAGAATTAAGGTGTTCATAAAGAATAAATTGTAGCAAAAATAATACACTTATTAAACTGTATTCATGCTATAAACATACTAAATTGGGCCATTACAATTTACTTACTTACATTTGAATGTTCTATTCATGTGTCAAACTTGAGGGCGACTATTTTTAAATGTGTTTTACAATGACACAATAATATTAAGGTTTCAGAATATTTGAGAACTGCCCAACACATCAGCTCGACAACCTATACTTGAAAGCTCTTTATTAAAGGTAGAACAATGAATCATTTTTTACTTTTACCTTGTAACATGGTGTGTCTGTGGTACCGGGGGTTATTACTCTACTAATATCTGTTCTAGTAAAAAGAGTTCTTAAAATGTACCTTCCCTGTGTTCATTTTATAGGCAGAGGCAATGAATATGGGGAAAAAAATGTCTGATACAGATGCTGTTTCTGGAGAATTTTATGCCACCCATAAAATTTCACCATTGAATAGGTTGTTTCGCCTACCTGGAGCATATTTGCAAATAAAATTGTGCTTCATGTTACATCTGTCATCATTCCACTGATATAAGTATGGGCCTCCAATCCCAGGGTTTGCAGTCGGTTGGTGATACATCACTACACAGGCCTCGCTTCCACACGACGGCTCATCTGCATACCAATTTCTGCCAGAGATAAGGCAATAATTAGTAACATTTTCATTCCCCTGAAAGGCATTCTGTTATATATCAAATATAGCGCTAGCTGCTTGTATTCGCCGAGGTTAAAATCTTTGTTTGGTTATAGCTTTTGTTTATGACATCGGCAATACCTTTAGTATAAGAACACTTTGGGTTTTACATTTTAGAAACATTTTACTCTAAAATGTTTACATTTATGTTATCTGTGTTAATTTTAAAGTTTAAAGGATCTTCAACAAAATAAGTTTAACCATTGTGAAGTCCGTTACAAGGGCTTTTTGTGAGGCTCAATGAGGGTTTATAAAAACGCCATTGATACCCAATTAAGTTTCTTGAGAGAAATGGGACGTCTATTCACTTAACAGCAAGTGCTTCCAGTTTAGCAGAAAATGAAAGTTTAAAACATCTTCTAAAATCAAAGTACATCTAGTAGATTCACCCCATTAGTAACCAATGGTGGTTGAGGTTACCCCCTACTTTTTCTACCCTATGTGCAGCGGAACCCTCATCCCCATAATGTGCTCAGTGGGGAGGAGGTTATAAATAAAAATATATTGTTTATGATGTCATAATAATGGGGATTAAAAGTAAGAAAATATACTTGGGGGCATTACCCAGTCCTCACTTACATCCAAAAAATCATATTGAAACTTTTTTTGTCCCACTGTTAACTCAATAATGGCCAACATCTACAGTAAGCTTATGCCTTGGGCCATGGAAATTGTCAAACTGAACCACCAATCAAGTTGAATATCAATGCTTGTGGTAGAGTTGTATTTGATTTGAAAAACAGCTTTTGAGAGCCCTACATATATATGAAGTCATTTTATCTTACATGTAAATCTAAAAGGTTTTTAGGGCAGTTCTTAAAGTGAGCATACCAGCTATTATGCATATTTTGTAAAGCTGTTTAATCTTTTACTATAGTAAATTCTCTGTAACACGGTCACTATAATGTGTAGTAGTTTTGTGGTATTATACGCTCGATTTGTACCTGTATTGGAAAACACTTCCATCGGACCATCTGTACAGGTCTGGACAAGCTCCTGATGAAGCCATAGCTTCAAGATTTCTCCAAAGGCCAATCCAGAAATCCCCGTCAGAAATTCCAGAAGCTGAATTTGTTAGATTTTGTAACATCCTCTCAATGAGTTTTTGTTCAGCTTCACTTTCAATGCTTAAAAGAGCGCCGCCGTCAATTTCACAAGCTTGCCTGGCTTCCTGAAACCCAACGCGTCTTGATAAGTCTTGGAAATAAGCAATCTTGTAGCAAGGGTGCTTATAGTCTGCATAACACACTTTTTGACCTGTAAAAAAAGCGAAAGTGATATACAAATTTTGTTTCTTCATATTACACCATAAAAATGATTTGGATAGAAATTAAAGAAACTTTACTATCATTATTTAAAATGTATTTCATTATTTATTTTTAGATGTGATGTAAGAGTTTCAACCATTGTTTATTCTGACCTCGGTTGGCCTGTTCTGTAGTTCAGGTTTATAACTACTGGTGACTTGCAACTCAATTGAAAGTACTCCTGCTTTCAGCACACAGTCCTATTTATTCACAAAACATTTCAGCTCTTAGTATTATCACTACTATTACAATTTGTTTAAATCACACCATTTTTTACTTTATTCTTCTTAGTTTTTGATTTTTTCAACAGGTTCACAACAGAGGTAACAGCAGAACAGCAATCCGATATCCACCTTACTCATCTATTAACATTAATCACCAGGGCCAGACTGGCAATGACGACATGACAGCTGGCACTTTAAAAGGAAAAAAAGCTACCCTACCTAGCCCTGTGTGAAAAAGTAATTGTCCCATTGGTTACTAAAACAACCAATTAACCAATTGTAATTGATAATTAGGTTTAATTTTTGCTACACAGGCTCATTCATGATTACTGCCAACCCTTGAGTTTAAACATCAATTAAATAGAACCTGTCTTGCAGTAGTAGGTTTAAAGATCTCAAAAAGCAGCAAATGATGCCGTGATCAAAAGAATTAATAAAAAAAAGATGAGAAACAAAATCATTGACATATATCAGTCTAAAAAGGGTTATAAAACAATTTATAAGGCTCTGGGACTCCAGCGAACCACAGTGACAGCCATTATCTACACATGGAAAAAACAGTGGGGAACCCTCCCAGAAGTGTCCGGCTTGTGCAAAAGAGATTGTGCAAAAGAGAACACACTGCTAGCACCGCTAACCCAAAAACATCTTTGATGACCCCAGGACTTTTGGGATAATATTTTGTGGAAGACATGGTTCTGGAGTAAAACCAACCCAGCATTCCACCATATAACAACACCATACCAACAGTCGAACACAGTGGTGGTAGTGTAATGGTCTGGGGCTGCATAATTGACGGAACCATGAATTCTGCTCTCTACCCGAAAATCCTAAGGCTCAAGTGCTGTTGGGTTATGCAGCAGGACAATGATCCAAATCACACAAGCAAGTCCACCTCTGAATGGCTCAAAAGAAGCAAATTAAGCTTTTGGAGAGGCCTAGTCAAAGTCCTGACTTGAATCCGATTGAGATGCTGTGGCATGAGCTTAAAAAGGCAGTCCATGCTGAAAAACCCTTCAATGTGGCTGAATTAAAACTGCCAAGAAGAATGGGACAAAATTCCTCCACAGCAGTAAAAACGATTTGCTGTCAGTTATCGAATAGTTTGGTTACTTATTGAAGGTAAAATAATTACTTAAAAGCTGCATTTTGTGTGTACTCACATTGTCTTTATCTTATATTAGAATGATTTGGATTGTCTAAAAACATTTGAATATGACAAATAAGCAAAAATAGAAGAAATTGGGAAGGGGGAAATACTTTTTCATAGCATTATAAGTCCAGCCAACATCGGCTTATGGGTGGCTGCACACTACGTTTTTATGCTCATGTAGCTCATGTAGGCCCCAAGATGTCTTGGTAGACCTTTTAAGACAAGGGGGCATTCTTTTTGACACCCCTGCTTGTTATACTACTAAAATCCTGTAAATGTCCCCAAAAATGCAACAACCATGGCCACCAGTTATTTACACCAGTCATCACCATCTGTAAAAATCTGCTGGAATAGAACGTGTCTTCGTTCAAACCCATTCAAGCCCTACGGAATTCTGTTATTAAATTTAATCATCGTTCCCTCTTTTACCAACACATGTATCATTCATTATTATTAACATCAATGCTGTAAGACTGAACGGTGATGGATTGCATTAATACTACAATGTGAGAAGGCTTGAGACTACAGACTAAATAGCTTAAATAAGTTTCCTTAATCGTTTTAATGTACTGCTTGAGACACGTTTCATACTGCTAGCGCATTTTCTCAAAAGGAACAAAGCATAAAATTGAAAGGGTAAATAACATTCCACTGTATGGGGTCCATTTTATTGCACAAAAAGTTAAGTATATTACAAAGTATTGTAATTTTAACAGCTTTGAAAGAGTATAAAGCATAATAGCATTTTTTTACATTTCCATATACCAGTTCCAAACGGTTGGACAGTGTTTTTGTTTTTTTGTTTTTTTGTTTTTTACAGTAGCCTAGAATAGGAAAATTAGAAACAATTAAATACTTGAAAGGATTTAACAAAGTACAGGAGTACAGAGAAATGAAAGAAGACACCCTAATCTCAAATGTAATGACGTTTTAACTCTTAGTGTGCCACCTATGCAAGTCATAAGAGAGAGATTGTGTGGTGTTGCAGGCAGTACAATAACTTTATGTAATATATTGTTTTTTTTACATTTCGGCTCCCAAAATTAAGGTGTGTCTTATGCATGGGAGTGTCTTATACTTGGGGAAATACGGTATTTAGACATATACATACATACCTGTGTGTGTGATCTCATGCGCTTCATAGTGTGTCCCTGAATGGCAGAAATAAAATGTGGTCACCCTACATACCACACATATGTGCTCAGGAGAAGTGGGAGATTCATTGTATGGGTTTTTTTCCTCGTTCCATCTAGCCCAGTGTGCAGGATCCATCCCAAAACATGTCTGACTGGAAATGGTAGAGAAAGAAACTAAAAATTCTGTGTTGTCATTAGATTTGTGGTTGCTACTGTCCACTAAGAAAGGTAAGTTTCATTTCTTTAAAGTAATCAAGGGATGGTCTTTTAGGGAATATATAGTTTGTGGGGGTTATTGTGATGTTTAGGGTAGTTATTCCCTCCAAATCACAAGTTGCACGTTTTCGGTTCATCCGTGAAAATTTCTTAGGTTGAAACCGCTTTGCGCACTCTTGATGTGGTTTCCGTGTGATTATGTAATGTACCGTATTTCCCCATGTATAAGACGCTCCTTAATTTTGAGGCCAGAAATTTGAAAAAAAAAAAAAGTATTATCATAAAATTCATTCTCATCATCCTCATCACTCCCATCCATTAACTGCCCCTAAATGAACCCTAAAGACTCCATCAACCATAACTGCCCCTAAATTAACCCTAAACACCCAATTAACCATAACTGCCCCTAAATTAACCGTGAACAACCCATTGACCATAACTGCCCCTAAATGAACCCTAAAGACTCCATCAACCATAACTGCCCCTAAATTAACCCTAAACACCCAATTAACCATAACTGCCCCTAAATTAACCGTGAACAACCCATTGACCATAACTGCCCCTAAATTAACCCTCACCTCCCCTAACTTTCAGCAGCCCAAATATTAATTTTATACTTTGGCCGCTATAAGAAAAGGGGCGGAGCAATCATCAGTGAGTCAGAAAGGGGCGGGGCCAATCATCAGTGTGACTGCAGGGAGGTACTGGGAAGTAGAAACTGCAATCTACAACCACTGTATAAGACGCACCCTGTTTTTAGACCCCAAATTTTTCGAAAAAAGGTGCGTCTTATAAATGGGGAAATCCGGTAACCTACATGCAATATTGTGTTGCTCAGAAGACCTTGGAGATATGTATGGAACATTTCTTCCATTAAGCTAACATTTGAGAAATACATAGCCATATGTCCCAATGCTGTATTTGTTGCTAAAAACAAGTTTCAAAGTTGTTTGTGACTCACAAGGTTGATAAAAAGAAGATAAACATGGGCTTCTTGGATTGCACTAGATGTGAGCTTCCAGGAAATGTATAAATGTGTTTATTTATTTTGACACTTTCTACCAGTGTTACCATGGAATTCATCAGTTTTACCTTTTTTATAAAAAAAAATCATAAATGATGGTTTTGTGTTATCAATTTTCAGTATAGGTTTACAAAAAAACATAAATGTACACATTTTCAAAAAAAAAAATCTGCTCAGGGACTGTTGTCATTTTAAACACATATTTATTTGAACAAACCTTAATGCATTTGAGTATAAAGTAACCCTGAATCTAAGACAAGACCAAGGACTCTTTAAAAAAATAGCAGTCAATATTATTTTTTACCCGTTTTAACAAATGACGGTCCTGGCACGTCATTTGTCGTTAATGACATGTTTTTCCGTGATGTGCCCGGACCGGCAATTGTCATCAAGGGGTTAAGGTCTGAGTCTGAGGCTCAGGAAAAAATAGCAGTCAATATTATTATTGTTACTAAGCTGCCCACTTAATCTACATACACAATTACATAGGCTGATCTTCTGTACTTAACCATAAAAGAGATACATTAAAGGTGCTGTTCTACTAATACATTTCTTCCGAAGGTTTATTCCCATGAAAAAAAATAATGAGATTACATGTTATCTGGTTAAAGAAGGACTTCTGTGAAGGTTTTGGGCATTGAACGGTACTAGGAATGGTGTTTGTAATGCTGTATTTAGTTGGAAAGTGTTAAATTGAAGAGAAGAGATGGAACAGTACGTTTAAGTTGTGTGAAAGAATAACACTAGGCTAGTATTTTTGTTGTGCCATTTCCTCCGTATTCTATATGTTAATTTGTGCATTCTTACCGTTTTATCACTGGCTTTATTAAACTGCGATGTTTATACATTGGGCAATTTTCCTAGTTCAGGTAAACATATTACCATGATATTGATGCGAATGAATAGCAATTTTCTTTGAAATGCTTGTGCCAGTTTATACTAGACCTAAATCTTCTTCCAGGCTATTAGAAGTATCTTTAATAAACGAAATAAATAGATTGGAATTTACAAATGCACTGAAGAAAGCTGCATTTTCACCGAAGGGATGACTGCCAGTTATTGTTGCCTCGATGTGTTTAAATGGAAACAATTTAGAATCCAGTCCAAAGTCTTGTACGGTTTAAATTAGTTGCAGGTGTCAAGTTCCAATACGCTGGAGTCCTCTTAATAGATAACAGGCTTGTATTTTGTAGTCTGTTTCTAACATTATCTGTTCATAAGTAGTGTTAGTGATATCGGTGCTGAACCATATCCAAGGAAAAACATTACAGTTAAATACAGACCTATTCTTGTCCTCGTTACTTTTTATTTTTCTTGTTAAATAAATGTATATACCTATCATATGTCATGGAGCTGACTTCCATGATATAGCAGATAGCAATGGACTGTCTCCTTAATATGCTTTCTTCTGTTGGCTTGCCTTGTTATGGAGATAATAAAAGTTTTATGCAGAAACTTAAAATTTTCAGTTTTGACAAAAAGAGAGTAGTGGTCCATCATTTCTTTCTTTAATGTGGAAGTAAATGGAGATCTTAGACTTTAGACTTAGATTTTTTTAGTGCACAAACATAGCGCACGCACACACACACACGCACGCTCGCACACACACATATTGAACACTCTTTGGAAGCCGTGTGTACAGTTTCTTGTTTGTTATATACACATACATACACATGCATTTTTATATAAGGTAGAGCGATCAGCAAATTCTCTAAACTTTCAAACCTACTTAATGGTAATTTAAAAAAAAAAAGAACTTAGTGATTTTACTAAGAAAGGTCCAGATTGGTCCTTCTAACTCATTTGCGAATATATCCTGCCCTTATGTAATAGACCCCGTAGTTTAGCAGAGTGGTTGTTTTAGTATATGTTTAGAGACTTTACTGAGATCGCCAGGTTTATAATACATAGCGGACAGCTGGGAGGTGCACACAGCTCAATGTACTGTCCGATTATAACACTCCGAACAGCTGTGTCTTACATTACTACACCATTTGCTCAGACTCCTGATCACTTACATAATTGCACATGTCCAATAGTTTTCTGAAAACATCTGCTTAGGTTTAATTTTATTTATGCTATCTATTTTAAAAAACATATTCATGATCATGAACTTGTAAAATTAAGCCATGAATCCTGTAAGAAAGTCATGCAACATTTTTTTAATTTCATTACAGACAGCTTATATGCATAGTTGTATTTTTTAAAAAAAAATCAAATTTAGCACTATAAAGATGGCTGTATCTGGACAGCTATATGCAAGGGCGCGGGTTTCGTGGTCCTGCAGCTTGCACAGAGAATGTGAGCAGCACTGAAGATAGGATTCTGCATGAGGTAAGGAGGATGTGTTTGTTAGTGTATAGTATTAGAGTGAGTGTGTTTTAGTATATGGTGTTGCCGTGTATGAGAGCCGTGGAATGTAAGGTGTTAGTGTGTGTGTTAGTGTATGATGCTAGCATGTATGTGTGTGTGTGTTAATGTATGAGTATGTGGGTGTTAGAACGAGTTTGCATGTTAGTGTGTGTTACACTTTCTGATTCGTACAAATTGCAAACTTAATGAAAGACCCCACATGAAATGGATGAAAAACGAAGCAAAAAGCTAAGGTTTTTCATCCGAAATCCGTGAGTTCTTTCACTCCCACTCTTTCACACTCTCTGAACATCTCCCTACCTTCTCTGCACCCACTTCCAATTGTGCTTCTGTGCCTCACATCTTCTTTTATTCATCTTCTTATTCTCTTTCTTTTTTTCTTCTTTCTTCACCCACATACCTCCTGGATACGTCATCATATCCTGGCATGGTTTAAACCAATGGGCTGGTTTAGCAGCACCAAGACGCCGTTCTGTAAGACCCCTCCAATTTTGCGTTGGGGGGACTGCCATCTTAGGCCTGAATTCCCCATGCATATCATATGTATTAAAGTGCATATGATGACTGGAGTGTGCTTTCATGGAGATTTGGAATTTATATAAATACGGCTACTTCACAGATTTTCAACTTTGCTTCATGAAATGGTTAACAACAGCGCTGCCATTCACTCAGCTGACTTGCTTTAAATACATTTTCAACATCCAAAGCAACCAGGCCTTTCAAAATTTAAAAAATGCTTGTCTTCTATGATGAAATGTCCATCAAATCAAATAATCAGAGCATGGTCAACCAGTGATATTAAGGCATATTATTCTGAAGGTGCTGGAAGGCATGTAGGCTATAGGGCGGCGTAAATATTTTTATGGGCAAAATAAAAATAAAAAATGAATAACAGCCAGCACTGACTGTTTCAACAGAAGCGGGACTTGCATCAGTCAATCATCATCCTATATGCAACCCTAAACAGAATAGAACATATGTTGCAGTGTTGAACCGGTTGTTACTGGAAACTCACATTCCCTACTAACTCTCATGGCACTCGCTGTTTAGTGAATAGATACGGGTAGTAGACACATTTAAGCTAGTAAGAAAAAGAAGAAAAAAAAAAGCAGTTGAAATCATGAACGCAGATTGAGATACCTAAAGGAGAATGTACTTCGGAGAAGAAGAACAGAGACTCTGTTGTGTTCCTCAAGTAATATTTCAGAAAAATAATAGACAGAATAGTTAATGTGCAATCAATTTTGCTTAATCCAACTATATTTCGGCAGTGGAAAACTACTTATCATTAGTGAAACTAATAATAGATGACTGAATAGTGTAGAAGGTAAATTCAGTTGTGCTTATTTTTACTAATACACCTGGCGCCAACCTTTTATCAAATTACACAATGATCATTGGCTGGATCAAATGTCACAAAGAGAGATGACAATGTGCAATTTATCCTAAGGTTCTGATGAGTTTTCGTTAATGTTCCTTTATCCTCATGCACTCATCACTCCCATTTACAAACCAATATAACGTGAAATAGGTTGATAGAATATCCACAACAAAACAAAGACACAGACTCATTGGGCAATAAAGTGCAATATTCATGAAAATCAGGATAGAGGATTAGGTTTTTAAAAGTGATTTGCAACTAAAGTATTGGAGTAGTAGTTGTAAGGCAACAGCATCTACGGTTTAAAGGGTTAAGTTGTTTCGCTTTGTGTATCACTTGGTGTGCGGTGTTACAACTTGTTTGTTACGGTTTCCATGCCAATATAATTTTTTGGGAGTTCATGGATTTCAAAAGATCTTTGTGATGTTGCAGATCCGCCTGTCCCTCTGTGCACCCTCGGAAATGCAGACTCATATGTTGATCTTATATTTATGATCCAGTCGCTGTCCGCCAAGAGTCTATCACTACTGGCATCCAATAGCATAAGACCCTAAGTCTAAGACTGTCGGTGGCCCTAGAGGATGATTATCCTGGATACATGTGCACACATTATGTGTAATGTTTTAATTTAAATGCCCCATGAAGTTCATGCCAGTTGGATGGCATTAGTTTATTTCCATTTGTACATTTTCTGGTCAATAAGCTTAATTTGAATTCACAGCTGCAGTCCAATCGACTGAGATCCATATACAGCTGTGAAATCAAATGTGTGAGTTTTTCATATATTACCATAAATATATGTTTTCTTGCAATAAAGCCAAACAGCCCATTTTCATTATTTAACCTGTCCTTTCTCATTTCAGATATTCAGTTGGGCTTTGTATTCTCACCTCCTTTGGGGTGTCTTAATGTAGTTTTGGAATAATAGCCTTATAATTATTGAATGCATCTGTTTGTAGGTGTAGAATTAAGCACTTTCATTTCTTTATTTGTGGTTTTGAGAATCAGTGACAGATTAAACAATGCACAACCCGCACAGAATCAGGCCCTGAGCATTCTCGAAAAGAGCAGGAGATAAGTGTTTCAGGGGTAAATGCTCTGACGCCTTAGCTTTGCTCATTTAACATATAGCATAACGTGATATTACAGCAATGACAAACATACAGCGGATGAGATCTCTTGTGACATCACAAACAGACTTATGTTGTGAAATCAGACATTGGAATGGTGCACACACCCCTGGCATTACATTTATTGTGTTAGAGATGCCTAGTCAATGAGTTGTTGGATTTAAGCAAAATGTGTATTAAACATTACTATCCCTACAATAAATATGACTTAATCCCATTATCTTGGTGTGTAACCTCGTGTGTTCAGCATGGTATTAATAAATCAACTTATATACCACGTGTTCCTTTATAATCAGTTTTTACATGAGTGAGTGACATCCTAAAACAGGAGAATATATGCGTTGACATGTAGCAATACATTTAATTAGATCGTTTTTATAATGATGGAATACCATTTATAATGTGTATTTAGAAAATGTACACATGGTAGTTTTAAGTGCAATGTTTTTATTCCAATATGGACCATTTTCAGATTTTACCAATACACCTTATGGATGCCAGTGATGTCATGGTGACTTCACTGTGCTCTCTCTCTCCAAAACTGCAGCTCTAGTGGGATGTTCCCAGTCTGCAGTGGTCAGTATCTATCTAAAGTGGTCCAAGGAAAGAAAAGCAGTGAACCAGAGACAGGGTGATGGACAGCCATGTACGTGGGAGGCAAAGGTTGGCCCATGTGGCCAAATCAACAGACGAGCTCCTGTACTCAAATTGCTGAAAAAGTTAATACAGTTTATTGCGTTTGGGACTGCATAGCTGCAGGCCAATCAGGGCCCCCATGCTGATCCCTGTCCACTGCCAAAAGCACCTACAATGGCCATGTGAGCATAAAAACTGGACCACGGAGCAATGGAAGAAGTTGGTCTGTCTGATGTATCGTGTTTTCTTTTACATCACGTGGATGGCCAGGTGCCTGGAGAACCGTGGATGTTACTTTGGCATGTACCACCTACCTAAGCATTGTTGGAGACCATGTACACCCTTTCATGCACACGGTATTCCCTGATGGCGTTGGCCTCTTTCAGCAGGATAATGTGCCACAAAGCACAAGAATGATTCAAGAATGATTTGAGGAACAACAGCAACGAGTTCAAGGTATTGGCTTTGCATCCAAATTCTCCGGATCTCAATCCAGTTGAGCATCTGTGGGATGCTGGACAAACAAGTCCGATCCATAGAGGCCGCACCTCACAGCTTTCAGGATTTAAAGGATCTGCAGCTAACGTCTTGGTGCCACTCTTTTGATGCTGTCCGATGTCTCCAACCATGGCTTACTTACTAATGCAAATTACAGCTTGGGTGGTTAAATATTTAGCCATAATTCATGGAGTTATAAACAATGAATAGCTAAACAAGACTACCCTCACCCCCAATCATGTAACCACTTAACTAAACATAGCACTATTATTTAAAACAATTATTAAATGACTTGGCATTTGGTATAGGATTTCAACTAAACTGATCAGCACTTTCGTATGCCAAGTATTGTTACAGCAAAAGCCGCACTAGACCTGCATCTATTAGAATAGACTATTGCAAGGTTTTTGCCAAATATTTTCTGGGAAAAAAAGACTTTTAACGTGCTATATGACAAAAACCTTTAGCCAAAAGTCTTAGTCATGGCAGTTTTACTGTAGCTTTTAAGCAGAATAATGTCCATCCTCCTGGCATGTAGTCCATACTGTATATTAAACATTGATCTTTCAAAATTGATTCTTCAATGCAATTTAGCTCTTTGTCCAATTACTATATTTTATTACATCAGCTCTCTTCAGATTCCCAATTTATGTCTTCCAAACCCCTGTTAACTGCACTATTTCCATAATCACTCACTTATTATTTTTTAAGCAAATACACTTCTGACTTGGTGTAATAGTGACAGACAGGGTACTAGACGCTATCAACGACCCATCTAGGTTCTAGACAACTGCAAAGAAAAAGTAACTAGGGATTTAGCTCCTAGGGCACATAGTCAAGTAACGTGATAATCAGTCAATCACACATACATGTTTAACTCATGCCATTTTGTATCTCCTCACAGTCCATGATATTTAAAATACAAAGTTATTGCACAATAGCTTTTAATTTAGGTAGCCAAAAATGTATTTCCAGATTCCGTTGATACAAACCCAGACTCATACAAAAGAAAAATGTACAGATATATTTAATATCCCACATGTCATCATTATATGTGTAGCCGCAGGCAGCAAACTACAGGCCACACCAAGTGTGCCAACTTTTGGGACTGGATAAAACAAATGGCAAGGTGAGCATAATGTGGGTACTGGTTCACATGAGTGTGTGGGAATTACAGTCTGCTTATGAATTCTTATTGCTTCAAAATTGGTTTAATATAATATATACTCATGGGGGGTTTCATAGCCCATTAAACTTACTGTATGTCAGTGGCATTTAAGGTGTTAATAAGGGAGCTCTCCTGCTGAGAAATATCTTAGGTTGTAAGTTGAGTGGAGGGCAGCGCACTGAACCCATCATACACTTTCCCAATCACTCAAAGAATCACAGAGGCTCAGGGTCTGCCTGGCAGCGCATGAATGAATGCAACCAGCGACAAGTCGAGTGAGAGAGAGAGAGAGAGAGAGAGAGAGAGAGAGAGAGAGAGATAGAGAGAGAGAGAGAGAGAGGAGAAAAGAGAGGAGAGAAGATATGATAGAGAGACAGGAGAGAGAGAGAGAGAGAGAGAGAGAGAGGGAGGGAGAGAGAGCTAGAGAGAGAGATAGTCAAAGGTATCATGTGAACTGACCTTATATACAAACTTCTAGATGTGGTGGTCTAGATAATCTTCCCAAATCGTATCAGTTTTACACTTCCTAATTTTCTATGGACCCCATTGAACAACTTAAGAACAGATATTACTTTTTGCTTTTTTTTAGCGGCCGTTGTCTAGACGCTGCTCCTGAAGAGGTAATTTTAGACCAGTCATTGAATCTCAAATTCTGCACCTTTGCTAAAACCAATTAAGATTCAGACAGGTCTGTAAACGCTGCACTGGGGGCACTGGCGGAACATTTAGAAAGAAATGATTTCGGGTTATAATGTATCTTTGCTTTCTTCAAGCCCTACCTCATGAAACTTAATGTTTAACACTACATTACCACATAATTGAACACAGCTGTGACTAATCACCTCAGAAGAAAGTTAATGGAGCCGGCGTCTGCGCATTTACATTAATGAAAACCCCGACTCTATTGCTAAAACTAAAGGGGTTTACAAAAAAAAGTCAGTGAGGGGAGCAGAACAACACATGATGAGAATACATTTTCAAAACTATACTGTTTTTGCACTATTTATGAAATAAATGCAGCATTGAAAGAATACAGATTTTTCCTTAGCGTGTCTGCGTCTATAAGGGCCAATAACATACTACGCTTAATTAATTAACTTCTTCGACAGACTAGTCCATCAATAATGTAGTTCTGTCGGCTTCATTACTGCTATTCGTGGAAGAATAAAATACTTTACATTAGGCCTCAATGAATTCAACATGGAGTCACTTTTCTACCAGATCATGCAAACTGTATACTTCCCAAGTATACTTCTTTAAGGGACACAGTCCCTCTTTGGAAACCATACAGATATATATAAATATATATATATATATAAATATATATATATATATATATATATATAGCCCTAAAAACCACAATAATGTGCATAATAACAGCATACAATTGTGTTTATTATTATTCAATAATACTATAAAATGTAAAATACTGTATAAGGGAAATACCACTAATACAGTCTTGTAAATGCCTCACTTACAAAATAGGCCGTAAAGCTACTTTTGGTAAAGCTAGCCCCCCCATCCTTACCTCTAACTTCAACTAAAGTGTCAACTAAAGTGTCCCCTTCAGTCACTTCATAAATGGTTAGTGACGCTATTGACGGGCTCCGGGTATCGCTTTAGCCTCTTGAAAACATTATGGGTCACAAAATCCATACAAGTTAAACATCTAGATTAGAAAACAGAGTTTTATGTCAATACGGCAAAAACTAGGCTCGATTCAATGAATGCAAAAACCGTACTCAAGTAACAAGAGATAAAAAAAAAACACGTTCCCACATTTCCAAAACCAAATGTATAGGTGAGGTGAGCCCTAATTTATATACAGTGTCGCTAAACCAAGACTAAATGGTTGGGCTTCCAAGCCAAGAATCTGAGATAAGAGGGACTGTAATGAATTATTAATATAAATAATGAATAACTGAGAAAGCACCTCTAAAAAAATAAACAAAAATTTGTGTTAAGATAAAAAAATGTTAAGTAGGTTTCAGGACAGCAAGGTTGGTTTTTTTGGTTGTTTTTTGTTTTTTTTTAAATAATCCTTTTTTTCTTGTAATTTTCTACCTGCCATTTCCCGGGAACTTGCTACAATGTATCAATGTAAAGAAGGCTTTCGCCAATTAAGAAGATTAAATTGTCAGGGCTTCATGCCAGAATATTGTCAGTCTTCATTGTTCTTTACATTGTACATACTTTGCAGCAAGTTGTGCAATAAAAGCTTTTCATTTGCTTAGGTATAATGATATGTTTATAGCATTGCTGGCAACTATTGTGGACAGAAAATATACAAACAAAAGATTCTAGCACAGTAAGAAGGAATAAAATATCCCATGCAATGATGACATCTTTTTAATTTGCAAAATAAATTAAATCCAGGTTATATTATAATTTATAATCATAATTCTCTAGCCCTCGGCTGGCATCTTCATTTGCCCATTCATATATATATTATATTATGTAGATAACGCATATCCACATCGCTATAAACTTAAAATATATGTTTACGAGTTTCCTGGACACTGATCAGTGGGCAGTGTTGATGAAAAAAATATATAAATCATAGCTTGATGAGTTCTGAATATGCAGTAGCGTAAGGAAACTTCTGTGGGTCTGAATGTTTCACAGGGCCCTGCAACCTTTTCAAAGTCACAATATTGGGTATGGTGCTCCCCACAAATTTTTGGCACCCTTGGTGAATATGAGCAAAGAAAGCTGTGAAAATTTGTCTTTCTTGTTTAACCTTTTGAAAAAAACCGATCTGTTGTCATGGATATCAAACAATTGCACACAAAACACAGGTTTATCCAAAAATATATGTGTGGTACCGTTTTAGTCAATACTTTGTGCTACCTGCCTTTGCCAAATTAGCAGCTCTGAATCTTCTCCTATAACGTCTGATGAGGTTGGAGAATGCATGGCAAGGCATCTGAGACCTTTCCTCCATACAGACTCTCTCTAGAGCCTTCAACGCTGATGGACTCTCCTCTTCAGTTCACCTCAAAGTTTTTCTATGGGGTTCAAGTCGGAACTGGGATGGTCATGGTAGGACCTTGATTTTATGGTCAGTAGACCATTTTTGTGTTGATTTGATGTATAAGGCAAAAGGTGATCATTGTTGACCTTATTTGCATGCGCCTACCCAGAATCCCTTGTGGTTGTTGCAGCTCCATGAGATTTCTGAGGGAAAAAACAAGCCTTCTGGCTTGTCTGGTGGATGTAGATTAGTGCTTAATAATACTTTTCCCACCACCAAAAGTTTCTGGTAGAATTATATTTTTTATACAGATTTTTTTAAAAGAAAAAAAAACGTTTCTTTTACAATTATATTTTTTAAGAAAATAAGTGTTTATTGTCCCCTAAAATTTGGTGTAAGCTCCTCATTATTTGACTCACAAAAACCTAAACACAAAACAAATAGTACCCCAACCTGAAGGAAGCTGTAATAGAGAAACAATGAGCAGCCAAGGAACACATCTTAAAGTCTAATACTTTACATCTACCCATTATTGGACGTGCAGCTTCTATAAATCAGCTGAAAAGCATAAAACCATTTATAGCGTCTAACGCTGGCAGCCATACCTGCAATAGCAATCATTACTAATACTTCTAATGGTTCCATCGTTTTATGGGCCAGAGAATAACTGCAAATCATGATTTTGCTGTTTAAAGAAAGACATGTCCCAGTATATAGCTATATGCAGGCCCAGACTGGCCATCGGGCACACCGGGCATTTTCCCGGTGGGCCGGGCGGCCCAGGGGCGGATTGACGTAGGGGCTGATGGAGCTGCAGCTCCAGGCCACTACCTTAAAATAGGCTCAGTCAGGACCGGACTGACTGGGCCTATGCAGCCGCATTAACGCAGGGCATACCTGCCCCTTAAGCCCGCAGCAACTGCGACCGGGTCCGCCACTCTAGGGGGCCGGGGAGCCCCAACCAGGGCCGGCCTTAGGGGTGCGCGGCTGTACAGGGCTTAAATTAAAACATCGGGGCGGGGTTTGTTTACTTTATTTAACATCCGTCATGTTAAATAAAGTTTGTTTAACTTTATTTAACATGGAGGATGTTAAATAAAGTTAAAAAAAACAAAAACCCGATGTTTTAATTTATGCCCTGTGCGGCCGCGCACCCCTAAGGCCGGCCCTGGCTATATGTACCTGTCATCAATCCAAATATCTATCTATCTGCAGATATTATGGTAAATGATCACTGCCTTCCAAAGCCTACCATGGGCATCGGTTAACCACTCGCCTATCCAAAACCTTTTCGCAAATGCATCTGGAGTTTAATGCTACAGACAAATGGGCATAGGTAGGAAGAACTTGTCAGGGCCGCCACCTGGAGCTCTCCTTCTTCTGAGGGAGTGACTTTGGGTGGAGATGGGAAAACAATGTTGAATTAAAGTGGGAGGGGGAGTGGGTGGGGGAGTGAGTGGGGGAGTAGGTGGGGGAGTAGGTGTGGCTAAATGCAGCTCT
Source organism: Spea bombifrons (assembly GCF_027358695.1). NCBI lineage: Eukaryota > Metazoa > Chordata > Amphibia > Anura > Pelobatidae > Spea > Spea bombifrons. Next base: position 12,210,250 of record NC_071088.1, read on the forward strand.
TCTGCCAGAAGAAAGATGAAAGTAAACCTGGAGACCCAGGGAAGCAGCTCTTCATCAGCAGACTCTGGGACAACATCGGAGGATTCACAGGTATGGTAGTAGATGTGGCCAAGGATGATACAATTATAGGGACCAGTCTTGCAATTCTTTGCTTTTATCATAAAGCGTCAGCTTCTATTTATGTCCAGGCTACAAAGATTTAAAACAGGAACATTATATCTGAAAAAGAGACGTTTACGCTCCCAAAAAGCTGATGGAGCTGTACATCTTTTTTGGTTCTGTCCCAATAAAAGTTATCAACTTTAACTAAAGACTCCATTTTCTCTACCGCCTATGTGGCTACATCCATTTCTCTTATCAAAGGGAAGCTCTTACATCTATGATAAAATCACATTGGATCCAGCACTGGGGAAAAATATGTTTTTATTATTATTAAACGTTCCATTTAAAGATACTTTGATCAATCTTTGAATACAGCTCCAACATTACTTCTGTAATGTAACAGATCAGCTTTAATTTTATGTATTCTTCACCATTCTTGAAATGTTTTTCTTTATAAATCTTTTATGTACACGAGCCTGTATATACACAATGCACACTGTTGGCAGATTTCTCTTCTTGTTTCTTGTACTCTTTGAAATGTGTTTCCTTGAACTGTGTATTTGGTATTAACAGTGTTACTATTACAAACCGAACGAGACACCCAGGTTAAATCTCAATGCCCCTGTCGTTATACTGGCTGCATTAAGCAACAGGATTGAAATTGCTTGTATATACTGGCTTTAAAAAATGAAAACAGAATGCAGTAAACAGGCGTCATTAAGGCATAATGGCTATGATTAATACACTGGTTGTTAAATGGTAACAAGATTAGCTTGCATTTTTCTTGCCCAATATATACTTAAAGTAATTGCATTTCTACAAAATGCATTATCATCACTTCTCGTTCTTTATGATGTCATGGGGCAGCACTGCAGCCTAAGAAGTCTCCAGATTTACATGATTGTTGCCTACTGGAAACTGCAAACATTGTTTAATTGAAACCACCAGATTTATTCTCTCTGTGTATTATAAAGAAAGGCAAGCAGATGCAAAGCATGCAGTACATGAATCAAATGCTGTTTGAAAGCAAGAAACAAAATCAATGTTACCGAGCTAAGATTTAACTAAAATCTGGCCCAGATTAGATATTATAAACAAATGTGATTACTCAGTAGTAGGCTGTCTCTTAAAGGGGAAGTATACTGTGGATAGATAGATTAGATAGATAGATAGATAGATAGATAGATAGATAGATAGATGATAGATAGATAGATAGATAGATAGATAGATAGATAGATAGATAGATAGATAGATAGATAAAGAGGGAAAAGACATGGACTACCTACAGAGTCCAAAACGAGATACCCTTGTACCATTTTAATTATCAACCAAAAAACAACCTCACTGCACCAGTCGGGTTGGCCATAGTAATACATGGGCATTCTGGGAAGATGACGCCTTGCTCAGGCCTAAACTCCCTTCCTGCACCACCCGGCAGTCCCTATGACAGTGAGCAGCCCCTCCTGGCACACCTGATACCCCATTAATGGTGCCCAGAGCAGGCTTTAAATTGCTTGAGAGTTTCATTTGAGTTAAAATGCAACTAAATACTACTGATTCAGCTCCTTGGTAAGCAATATAGCCATGAAAATTAGATAGGAGGCGCCAAACTTTGGCATAGTGACAGGCTAAGCAATATATGGCCATATAGTATGACGGGGTACCCAATATTTATGCCTTAGATCTGTGTTTTTTGAATGTTTTTCTCTGGATATGCACTGAATTCTTGCTTTGTTGGGTGTGCTTGTTGGTCATTATTATTCTAGCAGCAACATGGGAATCTGAATGTATTTATATGCCTTTTATGCTTTTTTAGGTTGTTTGCTCCCCTATTTTGTATATGTTTTGTGCTGCGAGAGTGAAGCAGTAGATATCTGATATGTCAAACGTATCTCTACGAAGCAAGGAACTCGGCGGGAAAAGAGAGTTTCCACACACAATATGGGGGCCCCACAGCAGTAAGCTGCAGGTCCGCATTAGGTGCCCGCTGGGCCCCATAGACATCAGCATGGCCCCAGTGGTGCTCGACCGGCCGCTGGTAGGCCAGTTGGGCCCTGTGATCTGGTGGGATGTTGCCACATCCGGGAATTCTCCAGGTTCTCCTTGCCAAATTGAAGATGCAGTTATAATCACAAAAAATGGTCCAAACTGGGGTCTAACCAGTGGCGGAACTACCGGGGTCGCAGGGGTCGCGACCGAGCCCTGGAGTTCTGCCAGTCAGGGGGGGCCCAAGGGGTGCCGAGCGGTTGCTGAAAACGACCGCTCGGCAACTCTTGGGCCCCCCTGACTGACAGAAATCCAGGATGCCGCTGCTGCCGCCTTCGTCGCCGCCGTCGCCACGCTGCCCAGAGTGCAGTGTTGGGAGCGTGAGGCGTTTGTCTCGGGAGCCGGCGCTTCACGCTGAACGCCGGCATATGACGTCATATGCCGGCGCTCAGCAGTGAAGCGCCGGCACCCGGTGGGGGGGCCCTTAACAGATTCTCGCACCGGGGCCCTGAGGTTTCTAGTTACGCCCCTGGGTCTAACTCTGAAACAATATGGCTCATATTATGGCATTATGGCTATTCCTATACGGATCTGTTCACCAAAATGAGGGTCGTGAATGAAATTCCTTCACTTTACATTATAAAGGTCCAACCTCTGGTCAGCCTCTGCTGCAGGAAAAGCTTGACTGTCCCTGTATAATTCATAACTAGATCAGTAAGATGTATCCACCCATTAAATTATACATTGTGCATGGTCAGCTAAGCCCTTTTTGTTAGATAAAATCATGTTGACCCTTAATGGACAGTGACGTTAGGGAGTTGAAAACACTAAAACTCTTCTGAAAACTGTCCTTCCAGTGAATAAACTCATTATAGCGATTAAATGTTAAGGCTTATCTTGGTAGGTGGGACCCCATAAGTCATTCTTCTACCCATCCCATCAAGTAAGGAGGGTTTTAGTACAAATACCAATCTTATATTAATCTGTAAATACTATGACATAATTGCATTTAGCTCCACATCAATTTATGTTCCAGTTTAATAAACAATTATCTAGTAATTTCTGATATTAAATTGCTATTAACTCATTATGACATAATAAATAGTGTTGGTTTATTGGTTTATTGATATATGCCATTTTGCTAACTTAAATAATAAAAAGCATGGATCACCAAATTCAATCTTATACTTACTTACCCTGCTTCTTAGAAAATGAAAAAAGTAAAGAAAATCTCTCTATATTTAGAGGCACTTTTGGATTAAGGTTAGTAATTGGAAATCTGTGTCATCCTTTATCTAAAAAAATAACTTTATCACTTTGCGTATGTGAGATTCAATCAAAGTCTGTATTCATATTGGTGTCCCTTGCAAAAGTTTTTAAGCTCCCCTAACAGTATCAAGTGTTGAACACAACATACTGAGTTGAACTGTTTGACAGACGCAGTATGGCTTTCATTATGGAACTTCACCAAATGACTGCAGCCAAAGTATAGCAATGATTTCTATCCAGGATGAGACACCTGAAGCCAATTGGGCTATTGAAATGACATCAGGTTCCCTTCTCTGCAGAGTTTCTTTAAACAACTAGTCCTATCTGGTCTCAGCCCACAGCATCTCATATCTGTTGGCAGGAAGGTTCTCCGTTAATAACTCAGTTCAACCCACACAACGGAGATATATAGTTCTGTTTTACTCTATGCGGCTCTCTCCAAATTCTAAACCTTAAAGGGTAATAGGGTTGAGGAACGTTTTGACCTTGGTGTTAGTTGGACTACGTTGGTCATCTTTTCCGGGTAAAGTGCTGCCCTGCGGAGTAACGGAGTAAAGGATTCCCCTCCATGAGTTTATAAACCCTACACACAGTATGGGGCAGCACTTTACCTGTGCTGGTCAGCAATATGTGAAAGTGATATGTATCATTGCTAAAAAAGTTTTTCAAAACTATGCAAAACTATGTATTGCTTACAATTTGGAGATACTCTTAGGGGTTAGGGGAATTTAAACATGTATGGGAAAGGCTTATGGCTGAATCTAAAACATGACCAAAGACTGATTACGGTTTGATTCTTTACATTCAGAAAAAAGGGGCAGACTAGATGCGCTGAACATGTCTTGTTCTAATTCTATATTTCTCTACTCCGGGCCCACATGTCCTCAATGTAACTTTTAGAGCACTTGGGTACTCAATAGGATCAATACTTTATACTTACAAAAGTTGTGTTTGGTGGGTTTGAGATTACATGGATGACCTCATATCAAACTTAAGAACTGTTTGTAAAGTAGTAAAAGTCAGCTCATTATTATAGCGGTTGGATCACATAATTAACATACATATTTAATACAGCATATGAACTTAGTTGTACTACAACTCTCATCACTGTAGATAGTGTTTGAGTTGCAATGTAATACTTGTGTGTCACATAGAATGTGTGACCAACATTTTTTATGTTTTTTCTCATAATTAGTTTTTTTTTTAAAGACAAAAAAGAGACTATTTGTTACAGATTTGTGATTCTTTTTTTAAAAAGTATAAGCCTCCCTCTATCTTTCTTCCTTTGAATTGACTAAAAGTCCCATAATCCTATGTCAGTCTGAGGATCATTAGATGGATATCCTCAGCATGTACTTTTACCAGTTCTCCAAATAGAAGAGTTTGGTCAAGTAACATCTGCAAAGACTCATCCAAATGATTTAGAATGATGGCCGAAGATCATTACTGCAGCTACTTTTGTAAGCGAAAACCTCTATTCACCTATACATTATGCATGCAGCATTGTGAGCTTGCCAAATTTATTTTAAAATTGGATCTGACATCAGTCTTCAGTCATTCCTCATTACACAGTTTAATAATTAATACATTTCAATATAACAGTATTTCATTAAATTCTTATTATCTCATTGTTTAGTCCAATAAAAAAAATTTGTAAAGTAGTATAAAAAAATGCACTAAAGTGCAAAACAAATGCATGGTATTTTTTTTAAAAAAAAATGACAAAAACATAAAAAAGTACCGGTAACATTTCAGCTTGAACAGTGTATAACGCAAGCCCCATAAGATAAATGATCTTATTTTTGCACATGTTCTAAACACTGTCTGATTCATTAATATTTTTAAAAAAGAACTGATATTGTTCATTCCTAGGAAGAAATTCAGTTACAGAATCCGCTAGAAACTGTTCTAATTCAAATGTCAAGTTTAGAATGGGAACGCATGCTCAGTCTTATTGGGCTTTTCCACAGGTGCTGAAAGAGTTAATTTACTTTCGCAATTCCATCAGTCATAGGATACCTGGAACATAGTTTCTTTTTTATTTCCTTCTGCAAACAGATTACACATTCTGATGTGTTTTTTAGATATAGAACACAGTTTTACCCCCCCCCCCCAAACACTCGGATGTTTGAGGATTGTAGAATGGATTATACAAATGTTCTACTATGATCATTATCTCAAAGGGTTAAATCATTCTAGTCCATTTTAATGCTTTTAAGTTGGGTCTGGTAAACTGATCATGTGATGCTACAGACATTGGTAAGTACTTGGTATTACCTGGCATGACAACTTGCATAGGGGCTTTTTATATTGTCCTCTTAATAATTGCATGTTATTAGTCTCGTTAACGTGTCATAGGCAGAATTCACGCTCGTCTAGAAGTCAGGATTCAGAGAATGACAGGCATAAAGTAAACATGATAAAAAGGATAATTGTGGTTTAGTAACGATGCTGCTTAACAGACTCCAGGTCTCTGAAGATACACAGAAAGACCCCCTCCCCCACATGTTACTTTTGTGTTTTTTTCACTTTACAGTGATATTTTACTTTATGAATTCTATACTATGTCGCACAAATCCCACAGTTAACTGAATTGTATCTTGTAGTCTTTACATTGTTCTTTATCTTTCTACGCTAAGAAAAAAAAAATCCACGTGGCTTCTCAACATCTGCTGTTATCATGAAAACTTTGTAACCAGTTCAGTGAGCATAAACCTGACCCTTATGTATAAAATCAAATGAAGGAGAAGATAATGGACCAAATACAATTATAAAACAACAACGACAATATACATCACTCATTAGTTTTTTTTTTCCAGGACACATATACATTTCACATGTTGCTCAGTCTGATCAGCCCATAAAAAGTGCTGCTCAGCAATAGGTGGGACAACGTATAAACTCACAGAAGGGAATCAGTTAATTATTTATACACCCCATGTCCTACAGGATAATCATTGTGCTGGTCGGCAACCGGACAAATACATGTCATGAAAAAAATGGATAATGTTATCAATCGACTCACCCCCCCCTCCCCAACAACATCTAGCAGTGTTATATATGTTATATATTATATATGTTATATATGCCATAAGGAAAATGTCACCACGTGCACCGGACTATAGTTTTTAAAGTTCTAAAGCCAACTTTGGCTCGGTGTAGCCCACTTTGTTATACTCACCACTCAAGAAGCGCATGGCATGACTGGTACGTGCCAACAGGATTGCCACGAGACTTGCTAGAAGCATATTGGAGTACAGAATCAGACACATAATAAACCCAATTAAAAAACAGAGCTTGGAATACACAGACCCAGGATTTAAAAAAGCTGATTTAGCAAAAAAACAAAATAAGTTGGATGAATAGTATAATGTGTCTCCCGAGTCCTGATTCTGTTAGAATTGAAAGCAAGTCTTGATTTGACACATATTTGTCTTTTCCTCCTCTTCCTTGCGAATGTTCACTTGCTTTAGTGAGTCATGTTAAGCACAGCCTGCTCTGTGTTAATGAATGATGCGTCTGAGTGCTTGAAGTATTCAGCAGAACCAGCTCCATCCCAAAGCTATTGATTTCTCAGTGCTCCATTCTGAAGCAGCCAATCCGAAGACTGCTGGTTTATGTAACAGACCAGTAACAGGTCACTGTGGGAACCGTAGACCTGGCATATCCACTATATACAAAAAAAAAAAAGCAGATTGGCAGAACTGTCCTCATTCTTCAACCTATTTTGCTTTTTTTTAATACAGGAAATATTTCTCTGTCAAAAAGTAATATTCTTTATTTAGTATCGTAAGATTAAAAGTCATGTTAAAAAAAAACAACATTATGTGATTTCTTTTTACGCCAGTTTGTTGTTTTCTAAATGAATATTGTGCTATTTTTTATAGAAGAAAT